>NW_025814050.1:20613766-21227533 GCF_018902025.1 Drosophila willistoni | reverse complement strand
GAGATATGAACTACAAGTAAAACTCAATCACACATTGTATTATTAAATTTAATTGTTAACAGCATGGTGTTGGAGTTATATAAAGAAAACATATGATTTTGGGTTACCAAAAAAAATATTCAAAACCCCATGGCTATAATTAATCGTCACGGGCGGGCAGCATCAGCAGATTGCGTTACAAATTGGAAAAAAGAAACTTTCTTCTTTCAAGACTTTTTTTCGTTGTTGTAAAGATTGAGACACAGTCACCATCGTTTCTGTCATTTTCATATACTCCATTATCATAGATGATATGCAAATGACCCTACACAACTCATAAATGCAAATTCTGGCTAACTTTTTCACCAACGGAGAAAAAAGTTTCATTGAAAATGATATGAGAATTTCAATTTTCGCACTTGCACACTTTCACATCCACATAACGATTTCCCATACAAACTTTGATGGCCTTGTTGCTGAAAAGTGAAGCGCCAAAAATAAAAATGAGATGAAATTATATTTCAAGTTCAGACCAAAATGCTTTCAAAATAGCTTAACGCATCATGAATTCGATTTATGGCCATAAAGCTCTGCATATCATTGAGTGACTATTATACTATCATAGACAGTATATGTACGGATGTATGTACTACATATATCTTATTCTATATAGTACGATGTCATGCAAGTTACGCTCTGTTTGACAGCCAAATGACAATATTACGTTTGTGGGAACAAAAAACTTCACCCCAAACAAGCCAATGGAAAATAGATGAACCCAACAGGCTGGACATTAGTTGGCCTTGTCGAAGTTTTGATACCCTTTGATACTTTAGAAACCTCATTGGAAAAGTTTGAAGGCAGTCTGAAAGAAGTTGGACTAACTAAAACTGTGGCATAACCATATATAATCTTTGTTCGATGAATATACTGAACTAATATTAAAAATTAATAGCAATGGTATTGAAGAAGATAGTTAAATATTATAAACTTAGATATAGAATGAAATAAAAACGAAATTTGAAAGGTTTATAGAACCAAGTGTAAATAGGAAATTCAATAAAATGATATCTGATCGATCTAACTAGAAGTAGAACTAGATCTAAGTCAAAAGAGCCAAGTTATGGGTCCTCCCAAGTTATGGGTTCTCCATTCCGAAATGCCAAAGCTCTGGTTGATAGGGTATAAAAGGCCAATTTTGCTCTTGAAATACTTTGAATAGAAACAAAAAACATTTTGGAATGAGAAGTTAATTTTAATTAAGGTTCGAATTCAAAATGGAACTCGTTTTGTTTTCTGGTTTTTTTGTTTTTTTTTGTCGACATTTTTAGTCTGATGACTGTTCGCTTTAGAGACAAATTAACATTTTATCAGCAAGTTTTGATTTTGAAGGCTTGACGGACACAAAAAGTTGTAAAGTTTAGTTGCCTCGTTTGACATTTTGTGGTTCTTTGATTTACTATGAATAATTAAAGATTTCTATCATCTGCAGGCAGATGACTTTTTTCCGCCTTCCCTCTCTCTCTCCCTCTGTCTCCCTATCCATCCAATAGGCCCAAACGAAATAAATAAGTGTCTGTATGGCTATAATTGTGCTTCTGGCCTAACCGGCTCTTGATATACTTAACATTTGTCGTGCACAGCAGCCGGTTTTCTGTTTTTTTGAGCGTCTGCTTTTTGGCTCCACCTCGATCCCCAACATCTGGTAGCTGTTGCTCTTTCGGTGTTTGTTTCTTTCTCTCTCTTTCGGTTGTCGCTTTTACAGTGTTGCCATTACGCAACATAACCGTAACCCAACGCATGGACACAAGGTCGTTCGTTGCGGCGCGGCGTTCGCTTAATAATTTTACTTTTTATGGCATCCAATACCGCCTTCTCTTCTGCTTCATGTACGCCAATGTAGTGTTCGATGGTTTCGATTAGAGATGGCCTAATCACTCACATGACTGACGTGTAATATGGATACATCCAGCAAGCTGAATATAAAAGAATATTTAATCAAAATTGTTACTTACTTACTTTACTTACTTACTTATATTGATTAAAATACATAAGTAAAAATCATTAAAAATTGAGGAAATATGGCGTTATACTAAATTATTATCAGTTGACTAAATTTCGGTAAGACATATCAAAATTTTTGAGCCGAAAATGTTGACTTTTTAGTTGGACCCTCCCCAAAAATATTTTATAGATCCATCCATTGTATCATTTGTTTTATTTAGAGTCTAAATTTTGGACATTATTATTGTAAGAGAAAAATGTGGGCATTTGTCTTTGTCTACTTTATTTTGTCCGATTTATTTTGTGTTATCCGATTTTTAAATATTAATAAAGGAAATCTTTAGTCTGAGAATATTTGAAGTTGAAGTTAAAAAAGTAGTAATCAAACACACTTCGTGCAGAGTTTCCCTTAATTTTTTTTTTTTTGTATTATATCCTCAATATCTAGTTCTCAACTTTTTATTATCATTTTAACTTTTAGACCAAGAAATCTTTAAAACTGACCATAAATAAGTTTCGATTTTAATACTTTTGCATTTTAAACTGACTATAAATTTCATTACACATCTTGTTCTTGAAGTTATCGTGAGAAATTGGGCCATCTCTAGTGTCGATACTTGATATTTAGTTGGTCGTGCCACTTTCAATTTCATTTCGCTGATTTTTATTGTTATTTTACAACTTGTTTGGATCCCTAGTCTTGCCACCGAGTAAGTGCGTGTGAGTGTGTGTGTGTGTGTGTGTGTGCGTGTGCACCGAAATGGCATAACAATGATAAATGGTACAATCGAAAGGGAGGAAGAAATGATTTTGGAATTGGACGATGGTTTTTATTGAGGGTTTTTGGCCCAACAAATTGAGCAGCCCCAACGGTTAGTTGGCAGTAAAGCACAGAAAGCCACAAAACGATGCAAAATCTGCCACTGACAGCTGTAGCACCAAATCTAACCAAGAAGCACTTGAATTGTGGACACTTGTGTGAGAGAATTTCTGGAAGATATATTATGAGAAAGATAAAATGGTTGAAACCCAGATTTCATCTAATTTAAGCAAGTGTATAAAAGCGTAATTAACACTCATATATCTTTCTTAATTGGTGTCTTCCTTTTTGAAAACTATTTTTTGCACAAATCTTTGCCCATAACCTTTACCCAAATATGTATGTATTTCATAATATTTTAATGTTGAAGTGGTAAAGTAGTTGCCCTACACTCAGTCACCGAGAGTCCCTCTTGTACGTCAACTTAACATGTTTTGCGTCATAAAGTTCAAGTTCATTATGCCAACCAAACAGAAGACCTACAACAACCAGTTAACACAACACACATACATGCATGCATACATGATGATGGCCAAGATGATGATGGTGATGATGATGATGTTGTTGTTAATAATAAAGCTCAAGCCAGGCCAAAAAAGAAACAAACAGAAAGAAGAAAAAGAGAGATGATGAGGGGGGAAAAACGGTTAAGTACCACTTGCAGCGATTACACAAAACCAAAGAAAAGAAGCAAAAAATAAAAACACTAGTACACAAGTTAAATAAGGTCGTACACTTTGAGATACCCTGTAGCGCAGTATGAAAATGTGCAAGAATTATATCTACAGTATAAACTGTCAGAAAATGCTTTGAAAGTGGATAGGGAAATAAGCTATTCTGCTTGAAGAACCAAGTTAAGATTTCGAAATCACGAAAGGGCTATAAATTAAAGGTCAGAAATTTTGAAATTTATTACCAAATATATAAGTAATCGATTGCTCACGACTTACTCAAGTAGTTCATGTACTCAAAAACTGAAGCCCAGCTCTAGTTTCCAATAAGTAGACAAAAACTTGATGTTGATTTTGAATTTACTTATGTAAAGCTACGAGATGAAATCTTTAGCAAGTTTGAAGTATATTTTCCCAACACAACACAAAACAAAACTAAAGTTAAGAGCAACTAAACCCAAGAAAAGTTCTAAAAAGTATAAGCACTTAACTATCCAGAAACTTTTTACAACTCCCGAGATGGCAATATAGACTTCTTGTTCGAACAAGATACAAATTTTGCCAAATAGAAGAAAGTTTAGAAACATTTCCTTCGCCTAAATTTAATTGGAACTACTTGACCGTTTGCCTATTTGCAAAGTGTTTTCATGGACTAATCCACCCCATAGTTTGATTACAGGGTATGCCATAATAAATAAAGTGAAACCCACAATAAGAGGACAAATGTTGTACATTAAATAATTATTATTTAATGACATTTACACAAGTTGCCGATGTCGTTGTCGTTGTTGTTGTCGTTGGCATTGCCAGTTGACAAACAATAAAACGAATGCAATCTTCAATTTTCAATCACTCTCCTCTGCTCGCTCCACTCAGTCAATGTTCAATGCTAAATGCGCTGCTAAAGTTTATCTCATTTAAATAAAAATTAAATTTAAACAAGTGAAAGTACATACAAAACATTGAGGAACAACTTGAGAAAGTTGAACACAGAAGACAATTTAAATGCATGAAATACTATCAACCAATTGTCGACCATTCCGGTTGTGTTTTTCCCCCCACCTCCCACCTCTTGCCTTTTTGTGTTTTGGCTTATTTCGAATTTTTTTTTCTTCTGCAGATGCAGAAACCAACCAAAAAACCTAACTGAATAACCACTGAATGGGCATTTGTGCCACTTAAGTAGTGGCATTCACCTCGGCTTTTGTGTTGAGCTGCTACTTTTTATGCCTGTTAGCGGTAGTCTTTTCATTTAGACGGTTGTGTGGGCTTTCAGTATACTCGAACTACTAATATTCGCAATTAATGGATTGCTTTCAAATTTTGAAAAAAAAGGTTTCTTTCTTCATTAGAACTTCAGTTTCATGTAAAGACCTTTGTAATATCATTTTTGATGCGTTCTACTTAATACGTTAATTAATTGGTTAATGAATAATTGTTAAGATTTGGCATTTAAGTTGTGCCTGAAACCGGAAGCTAAGTTTTAGTTTGCGAAATGAGACACATGACAACCAATATTAATCAAAAAATCTTTTACTTAGAAATCAACAAGGAAATATACAAAAATACGATTTTCAGTGTTTTTGAGATAGGAAATATACAAATTATGCAACAACCAAAATTGAACTTTAGAGCACTTTTGGCAATAAATGAAAGTAAGAAAGCTTTTCGTATCCTTAATCCTGTTGACTGTACAAAAACAGGATTGTGCCAGGATAAATATCACGTCATGCACAAAGTTCATTAAATTTTTTACTATAAACCTTACACAACGAACGAGCTTGGTCTATTGATTTCTGTTCTAGTCAAAGTGTTTTTGAAAGAAAGTTTACTTTGAATTAGAACTAGGAGAGTGTAATAACAAGTTTAAATACTTTCACACAAAGCATAAGAAATAGACTTTTGTCGACACCTTTTCCCCCATTTTTGCTTTTTTTAAATCTGATTTAAATTTGCTCGATTTAGTTAAGTTTCGAGAGAATAATTTGGTTTTCGATTCCATCATGACTTGCTGTGATCTGGGCCATGTTTATGAAATATGTATATGAAATCATAAGTCCCATAGAAAATTTCAATATCATTCCCCTGACAAACATTTCCAAATATTCTTGAAAATAAAACATGAAATATGTAATTCCACAAGGTCTATAAAATTATCATTATTGTCAAAAATAGTCCACGTTCTTCTTTTTCTTCTTCTTTTTTCACTTTACTTATCACTTGTTTATATTTCGTGTCCACCTTATTTACTTATCGTTCTACTTTGTTTCCAGCAACATATAAGTTTAATGGCTTAGAGTTACTTAAAAATGGTTTGTTAGATAAATTGTTTGGCTTACTAAGTGTAATAACAACTCCATTCTTAGAATTATTTTGTGGTTCGTCTTTAATCAAGCCTAATTAAATCAGCGCTTTAACACTATAAATTTTAATACTAAACTCAGAACTTTATTAAAGTTTTAGTAGCATAATAAATTTATTGGCCAATTTGAATTCTGGCTTATAACAGATATTCGTTTTATTGATTTAAAATTTGAATGGTTCATAATTGAAGTTTTGTTATAGTCAATTTCAATTTCGTTCAAGTCGCTGGTTGCTTAGTTTTTGTTTTTTTTTGGTAGCCTCTTCAAAGTTAGTGCCACCAGAAGTTGCAATAAATTGCATGTTGCAGCTGTTGCATGTTGAGGTTTTGTACAGAGCCATATCTGTCGGTCTGTCTTTGTGTGAGAGTGTGCAACCAAATTGCCCCTGCGACTATGTGTGACTGACTTTGCCTAAGTGCCTATGAGTATATGTCTTCCCCTGCTTCTGTCTATGGTTTTGTGTCGCCGCCGACAAGACAAGGCTGCCTTGCCCCATTGCTGTGACACTGCGATGCAGACACAGCTTGAGCTTCAGCTTCAGCATGGTTGCGACAAGAGATCTTCATAAAATATATTGAAAGTGCTTTGCATAAATTTTACGTCTTATGGGGGTCGTTGATGTGGCTATGTCTTTGCTTCGGTCACTGTATCTCTCCTCCTCCCTTCCTCCCTCTCTCTCTCTCTATGTTTGAAGCTTAGACAATGCATTATTGCCTTTGGGCTCTGTTTTGTTGACTGAGTTGGTTTCTGTGTTGGCCTTTGACTTTGGGCCTTTAAAAACTTGAAAATCAATTAAGGTCATGCCACATTAGAAATTTTACTACTTACATTTCAGCTACTACTATCGCTTGCAAGTGCCTTAATTCGGTTCATTCATTAATGCGAATGTTGTCATACCATGTCCAGTGGGTGTAAAAAGGGGTGGATGGGGGGATGGCACACACACATGTGGCACAAATAACGTAGACAAGTATAACAAATGACAGACATTGTTATTGTCTGCCACAGCAGAATGAATGACTCATGTACGAGTGTATAAAGAATTTTCAATGATTTAGCACAAGCTTCATACTACAATAAAGACCAACAACAGCTGGTTACGCCCAAAAAAATAATAAACAAAAGCTTCAAAAAAAGACAAAAACAAAAAAAAAGGAATCGCAATCGTTGAAAGGAAAGCCAAATTCTACAGTGGTTAAAATTTTACGATAGAGCTAAAGAAACAAAATTTATGGACTATTAATAACCCTTAGCAATTACTATACATATTTGTATGTAACAAGTACCAAAAACTTACAAATTCAAAACGCAACTCTATTCGTTTTTCAAATATCAAATACTTTGTTCTATAAATTGAGTGCTTTTAAATGTATTCATACAATGCTCTTCTGTGTACTTAATAGAGTAATGTGAATGAAAACAACTGAATCATTTTGAAACTAGAAATAAGGATGAATATTTCGATTCTGACAACAAGACTCATGGTTTGTTTCTTCGATCTCTCTAAATATCTTAGAGATTAGTTGTTAAATACTATTCGCTTGTTGTGTATATCACGATTTGAAGTATTGACATATAAATTCCTCTTCTGCCCTACATGTTTCTTTAGTTGAACTAAACATAAGTTTTCTATTCTATTGAAGCAAACTTTAAACCACATTTTCATAGTTTTCATGCTGATACCCACATGTTAAAGCTATTTCTTTCTTTTAATATATGTAAATAGAAGAATTGTATAATGTTTTTTAGGAAACACAAAGTATATATATTTTCTATTCTTGAACTTGATTCTAATTTTGATACCTTTCTGTAACCAAAACTGACTCAATATTAGACCACTGTGCCTAGTCGGATAGGGCAACGCATCATTCAAACTATAGTTCAAATATGTGTGTATGTGTTGTGTGTGTGTACAGAATGAGTAAGCTCACAGACCAAACCATCTGTTATAGATACAGATGCAGATTAATTTAGACATTGCTACATTTGATGAACCCATGGGGAGACTTCTGCGTTGTCCTCATCGTCGTCGACGACAAATTGCCAAGAATATGAACAAAAACTACATAGAAACGGTCACAAAACAAATAACCGCGTATTGGTCGGGTATCACATTCTCGGTTAACCAATTTAATTAATCTTCTGTGTATTTGAGCTGCACACACACACACACATATTTTATGATGACCCCAAAAACAAAACAAAAACGAGCCATCATTAGAATCATCATAATCACGATTCGAGCTCTTAATAATCTTCAATTGGAATTTGGTTTAGTTCATTTATAATTTTTGTTTATTTTAATTAGTTTAATTTTAGAAATTGTTTGGCAATGCGGTAAAATTTTGTAAATCAATATTGAAGCAATTAATTAGACCAGTAGCAAAATGTTGATTATATGCCAAAAACTTAAAATAAACAATGTAAAGTTTCAATACTCTTTAGAAGGAAAATTATATTAAAGATGCTCAACATTTAAAGCATTTTCTTTTGACAACATAAACCCTAGTATTTGTTTAAAGGAAAACTGACAAGCTGAATAAATGGAGGGCAATAAAAAATTAGCTTAGATCAATCATTTTGGCTAATTGCACATAATTTATCAAACAATCTTCTTCGATAAGTTGCCAAGTTCTGCACAAAATTAATGTTTCTCCATTGAAAGAGCATATAAAACCAATTTGGTTTCATGGTAAATAGGTTTATGGGGTAAACCACACTAACTAAGCTAGTTAGTAGATAATAATAATTAATGTATTTGTGCATTGTCCGTTTATTTTCCCTACAAGATTATGTTGCAATATTTAAATGATTTTAATTGAATTTGATAAATTTGCGTTCCTATTCCATTTGACCTTAACTGCTAACATTTTTGGGGTTTTGGTTAGTGAGAGGAAGTTTTTTTTTTGAATTTAAATTCCACACTTAAACAAAAAAAACTTGTTTGTTTTAGAGGAGATGTAACCAAAAATTAAATAATATAGAAAATAATTTGCTAAACCAAACTGACAGCTTGCGAGGAGGAAGCCACCAATGTTACCCATCTGGCTTGTTATATAGAAGACGCTCATGATGATCATGATGATGATGATGATGATGGTACCACACACATTTTGCTACCAAACAATTTGCAATTGTTGCTGAGGCGGCCGCAATTTGGTCTTGGCATGGCATACATTTCCATCGTCATCTCCAACATCCATTTCCATCTTGGTGCTCGACGAGAGGCAAATGAATTCGCTACTTGCGTAACATTTGCAGTTGCCACAATCACTAAAATTACTTCAGATACTTGGAAAAGACAGAGAGAGAGAGAGCACACGACTGAGCGAGACAGACAAAAATATAGAGACAGGCATGGAGATAGTTGTATCCCATACGAGATACAAGTAAGTTTTTCAATTAACCTCTCAGGTCAAACTCTCACCGAAACCACGTAATGCATTGTATTTGTTTAGATATCTCAAATATATTTTGTATACATCTCGATTTCATTTTTAGGTCAATAAACACTTTAAAACACATAAAACCTAATTATGAAATTTTGTTTAATAAAAGTGAAGGAAAGTTGACTGTTTCTAATTCTCAACTTTAGGGAAAGATCCGTTGATCGTCCCAAACGATCATAAGCTGTACACATTATTAATTTTATGTCTAACAATTAAAATAATAATTTGACATTTTTTGTGAGAAAATTTGTGATACTTAGGCTTAGTCAATTAAAACTCTATGGCTAATTATGAGGAGAGAAAGAAAATCTTTCATTTCTATGGAAGTTTTGGGCAATTAACCAAACACTTTAGATTACCATGGTTAATGTACCATCAAAGGTATTCGAGTAAATTATCCAAGTCAGGAAATGTGTAAAGCTAATTTTTATGTTTTAATTGAGAACATAAGAAGTTAACAAACAAATTTAAACCTTTCTAAGTATATTGCCTGCAAATAGGTAAATCTCTAAAAGATCGAATAAGAGATAGAATAGATGGCTGAGCTTGAGCTAATTCGATTATTTGGAAACAGTTTTTTTGGATGTGCTTCTTCTTTTACAACACTTTCATAGGTGAAGTTGTTAACTTTTGGTAATTGTAAGGGCAAATGTGGTTTGTTCACACTTTTAAAATTAAAACTATTTAACAAAGCCAAACTGAACAAAAAGTTTTAAGAAGCCAAAATGAACTTGTTTATATAGCGTCTTGTAAAGTTCATGCAATTCCTTTTCAAAGGGGTGACAAAAACATCAAATCCAAAGTACTAACAAATTGGTAAATAACTAAAATATAACTGACTAACATTATTTTATGTTTAGTTTAAAATTTCTAAAATTTACATAAAGTCAACTGAGTAAAGTACTTGGAAATAAGTCAAATTTCAAGTGCAGTGCCTCGATGCCTTTAGGCTTTAAGCCAAAAGCTAAATAATTTGTCAATTGCCTATTCAAATTTAGTTGGCTTAGACATGTGCTAAAGCAACATCTATTCACCCAGAGTTAATTTAATTTTAAAGCCACAAAGTTTAGACATAAATTCTTGTTGGTCTTGCCTAGGGGACAAGAGAGAGAGAGAGAGAGAAAGAGAGAGAAAAGAGAACCCAAAATCCGAGAATTATGTATGTATTTGATTATGCCCCATGTCGTGTCTCATATTCAGTTGGAAATTCTTTATGAAAGTTCAATGGTTTTTGGATTGGAGTGTGAGTTTATTTTTCGTTTATCCATTCTGTCTGCAGACTACAGAATAAAAAAAAAATATTTTCTTATATTTTTATTTTCAAGCGTGCATAGACTTTTAATTGAATTTTGTTGTTCTTGTTTGGGCTTTGGTCAGTTTGTTTGGTCGTCGATTTTGAGGTCGTCCGTGTGTGGTTGTTAGTTTTCTTTCTAAAGTTCTTAAAACTTATATGCACAAATGAAGTTTTGATTGCATTTACTTGATAAGTTTTCTAAATTCTTTAGCTTCATTTTGAGTTTTTTAGCAGAGACATTGTTATAGAATGGGTGAAAACTAAATTTGATACGTTCCAATTACTAAATTATGCACTTAGGAGAGCTCTCTAGCTTGATGTTAAAACGCATTCAGCTGGAAGACTGAACAACAACATACAACATGCCACAGCGGAGATGAGAAACGAAATGAAAAAAGTAGAGAAAAGAAGAAATGGCAACACGAAGATTAAAGAAATCTTGCCACAAAACCAAATAATGGTTAAGGTCGAGCGATTTAGGGGGGGAAAAAAAAGCCAAATAAAACAAATTAAGCAAAAGACAAGACACGAATGTGAGAGTGAAACCAATAAAGTTAAAGCTAAATGAAGAAACAAAAATAAAAATAAATTTCACTAATTACCAAATGAAATTTTTCAAGTCTACAAACAAAAACGAAAATATTGCCCTCTAAACGCTCAAGAGCATGGATGTAGAGAGAAATATTGTTTAGGGGGGTGTGAATGCTGTTTTAATCCAAAGACAATAATCATCTGCTTATAAGTATATATTATTATCTCAAGTATTAAGAATTGCTTATTCATCTTCTTCATTTACAGACAAAATGGGAAGCTCATCTGATTCTCGCTTCTCGGCGGCAATTCCGGCCAACATTTGTTGGGTCTCCTTTGCCAGATTAACCAAAGTTCTCAAATCGCTTTCAAGTGTCTCAATACGTTGCCGCTGTAGAAACATGATTCTTATATAACGCTCGTTCTCCTCACCACGGGCCACGGCCAGATTTTGCCAGTAGGTGGCGTCTTTCTCGATCTTCGCCGAGGCTCGCTTCAGACTCTTTTGAAGTATCAAAATAAGATTTACCAAATTGCGTAGAGTACAACGATGTGCTTTTGGTTTATCCGCATCAATGGAAGAGTTTTCATTGATTGAAACTGGGGCAATTGGTTTCATTTCAATCGATTCGTTGTCCATTGTGAATGCTGGGAAAATATATATATGTATACTAATATGAACAATGTCGATTATATATTTAGTCGTTACGGGGTATATGAGAATAATGTGGCTATGATATGGTGATTTCACATTGTTTCAGTTCTCCCAATTTAAAATCCAGTTGGTCATTTTGAACGATAAACACAAAACGACTGGGAGGTTTCTAGTTATGGGACAACAAAAGGCTATTTTGTGGGCAAGGAAATGGACTTTAAGCCAAAAGCATTGCGCATGATGTGTGGTTTACCCTATCCCTTGTCTTTTCTTGCTCTTTGCCGTAACTTTGTTAGAAATTCATTCCTCTCCAACTCTCTCTGTGTCTCAGTTTTGGGAAATTTTCGGTTGATTTTGCTGCGTATCCTGCATTGTCCTCAACCATGTGTAACTTAATTAGTTTCATTGTTTGGACAGCATATTGAGGCCAGAATTTATGGCCACTGATTGGCTGGGATAACTACAAACACACACACACAAACACACACACACACAAGAGACCAAGCAAAGAGAAGGTAATCGGCTTACTTCTATATTAATATAGTTCATATTCCAGTTCAATCGGATAGTATCAAAATCACATTAAATTCTCTTGTAGTCACTTTGTTTCATTATTTTCATATTAATTTCTTGTTAATCTTAATTATGTATAAATCAAAGTTTATCTTTCATATACATAATACAAATGATTTATTAGACTCAAATTCCTTGATATGAAAATTGAAAAAGTTTTTTGCCCTCACCCACACACAAACACACACACATCTAATTCATTACATTTCTATAAATAGAAGTCTCTAGAGAAATCTGAGAGACATCTCAGTTGCCAACTGCAGACGTCATTCGATTGAGAAATATGATTCTTGTTCTTGGTATTTGCAACTAAAATTACAAATTGCCATTGAATAGAGAGTTTCATATTTGTCACATTTATATTTCAAGCAGCAGGCCATAATCGAGTTTACCAGATTTAATGACGACAGTTAAATAACTCTGTGGGCGTTTAAGTCTTATGTTTCCATTTACTTTTCAGTTCAATCTGTTACATAGTCATAAGCGAACTTTTGATTTTCACACACAGAAATATACACTCTAAACATTTCTAAAACTTAAAAGAATAATATTATATAAGAATATGTATACTGGAAGTCAAGATGATGGCTAAGATGGATTTTATTTTTAATGGATTTTTAGAAATTATATATACATACATTTCCCATGGTAATAATATATCAAAATTTAAACTTACGAAACTGTAATAACCATAGTTCAAACATCGAATCGTCATTTTTCTTGTAGTTTGTCAAATTCATGTCATTAGTCAATCAACAAAGCCAAAAAAAAAGAAAAACAACTTGCAACAAAAACCCCAAAGCAATAAAAAGTGGAGCAACAAGTTGCTTTAAATGGTTTCAATTTTTTTGTTGTTGGTTTTCCTTCAGATGAACAAAAGTAAAGTTCAATGGTATTCTCCTCTTTTTCGTCCCCCTCTCAGTTTCTCATATGCTCCATGAGTTACCCAAAAATAGATAAGTTTTTGGAGAAGCAAAAAATAAAACCAATGTAGTTCAACGTCATTTAATGGCATTGGTCGTTGGGGTCACTCGAAATTGAAAATCAAAGCCAGCGAACAAAATGCGATTTATGTTAAGATTTGTTTTGAGCATCATGAAGAAACAGGTTGATTGCTCAGTTTCATCGCCTTGTGGTTTGGGTTAATTAAAGCTACCTTTTTGTGGGATGATTTTATCGTTTAACATAACATTTATTTTAAATTCCCTTGGCATCTTTAAAACATCCCATAAAACACTTCTTCTCAAAGTAAGCCAAGTTTTAAGTAATTGAAAGTTGCAGCATTTGGATTACCTTTAATCTCGTTCATAAAGGTTAAGATTTAAGAGTGGGTCAAATGTTGGGCGTGCTGCAATTTCTATGCATTTGATTGACTGACTTATGGTTTGGCCACTAACTTAAGTAGTTAAGTGAAACGAATTAAACTTTCTATGCCAAATTTAATGAAAAACTGTGCGCGAACATTGGCTTGGCGAGAATATACAGAAAAGAAAATTTAAACCAATTTGTTTTTTACTTTTACTAATAATAAACTTGCCTTTTAGCGCCAAAAATTAATTAAAACTTATGAATTGAATTCATGCTTGCATTATTAAAATTTAAAAGAGCGCATTGCAATCAATTTCACACTTCAGAAACCAGAGATTTAATGCAGCTAAGCGAACGAAATTAAATAAAAAACAAGAGCGAAATTTGTTAGTATTAAAACTATTTACCTTACATATTGAAGAAAATAATAAAATAAAATAAATTTTACATTTGATTCAGGTCAACTCTTACGCTCATCGACCATTAGAAGCATTTCTAGCTAAAGAAGTTTCAATAAGCCTCAATTCCATGGGTTTCTTGACCATTGACAAATGATGCAACGAAGCCCGAAGTAAATTTCGAATTTCTATGCTCAAACATTGACCCATTTTTGCCTTCTTCTATGCCTCTTTCACTTTCGGGTCAAGCTTTAATACCGGCCTGACTCGATTATTAATTGCCTCTTGCATTGAATCTATTTGTCATGCCCTTTTTGGTCTTACTTTTTTTTCGTTTGTCGGAAAGTGTTTTCGTGGGGGTCGATAGAGGGGTGGGAGTGAGGGGTGAGAGGTTTACTTTTTTGCTCTTAACTCTGATTTATGTGCGCCTATTGAATGATCCAAAGGGGATGCTATTGCCGCTGACTTTGGCAGTATTTTCTGGGTTCTAATACCTCGTATCTAAAGGAAACGATGGAAGAGTGTATTAATGGGAGGAAAACAATTTGGGAATATATTTTAATTAATAACTCTTGCATGAGAATGTCTAGAGCTTATCGTGTTGGCATGACGAAGTATATTTTGCAAGGCATTCTTATTTCATAGCTGAGATTAGCAACACTTTGCAACTAAAGTTCAGATTAAAGCTAAATCACAATAGCTAAACTATATCTTAAAGTCAGGTAGTGTTTTGTAGCCATTTTTATATTCCACAGCATTCCAAAAGTCGATCTCATGTGAGAAATATTTTCTTCCATTGAGTGTTGTTCTACTCTGCGTATGCGTGTTTTTAATTTTAAGTGGACCTTTTTCTCTGCCAGTTGAGCTGCTCCCTTCTCTACCTTCTTGGGTGAGTTTCAAATTCGCCAAAGCATTTCTGATTTGCTTTTCCTTTTTTTATTTTGATTTACATGGCAAACGTGTCGTCTTTTAGCGTCATCTTTAAACGCATTTTTATCGCTTTTATCGCCACGCCCCTACTCCTATGCGAACCTTTACTCCCACCTGCTATTTCTTTAGCTTTCATTTTGGCACATTCATTTGATATGCAAGATTTCACTTGACAGCAGCTTTTGCACACTTTTTTATTTTTATATATTTAGAGCGCTTTTCTTTGCCATGCGTTTTGCATTGTTAAATTATTTAAAACGCTCTCAAGTGTCGAATTATGTGACAAGCAGAGAGTACAAAAGCATTTCAATAGACTGCCGTTGAGTGTGTTACTTTGCTTCAAATAGATTTCTTTGAAAGGTTGGCAACAAAGATCTCAGGGTTATTTGCGTCTGCAGCCATTAAGTGCTGTTTGTTTGCTTCCATTATGATTTAAAGGCATGCGAAACGCATTTGAATTTAAATTAAAAGAATACGTTTTGAAGGTTGCACATGGAATACATTGCATGCATTGAAATAGCAGTTAACAATACAGAGTACAAATTGAAATAATCCTGTCTTCGCCTTTGGGCAAATTAGAAGACTTAAAATGTTTAGAAATTGCTTTTGATTACCTTCTCAACGAAGTGTGTTAGTGGTTCAAGGACTTCGATAGTCTTATCGATATATATTGTCAAATTGAACTTAAGAAATTCTTTAGTGAGTTAAAGATTAAGCTCAATTTGATATTCAAAAATAATCTTAAACCCAATTAATGCAAATTTTTGTCTCATTTAAAATAGTAAAAAAATTATCGACAACTAAATGGTTGGATTATCGTCAGGCTCGCACCACTAAGCTGTACTATCGATAATACCTTTTGTAGGTTGTTAGTGGACCCATGATAAGTGCAAAGAAAATTGTTTTGGGACAGTCATTCTAAAACCCCAATGAAAAAAAGTTACTTATACAAATACATTTAACTTAGAAACAATAAGAAGCCAGTGTTATTTTTGTACTTTTTAGCAAAACACAAACTTTTATATTCACAATGTTTAACTGGGTCAGGCATTTGGTAACATATGCAGTTTATAGATTATAAATCTTAAAGTACATATGTACATATCTGCAACAAAACAACAAAAGGAAAAAAACATAAATAGTTGGAAGCATTCATACCTATGTCTGTATGTATGTGTGTGTGTATTTGTTGTGCTGTCCCATAAAGCAGCCAGGATACTTCTCTGAACTTCTCCTTTTAACACCGAAAGCAAGCAAATGCTTTCGCTTCAGTTGAGTTATGACCGCATTGGGGGCGACGACATCATCCGAGAGGACGCGTCGCCAATGTGGCGCAGATTAAAGAAATAAATTAAAACACTTTTCTCCTTTTTTTTTTTTGTGTTTTGTGTGTGTGCTTTTAGGTGGAAAATCGAGCATTGCGGCTACGTGAGGTGGCCACAGCCATGCAACAATATCAGGACGAGTCGTCGGCAGGCGCTTCAACAGCCCGACAATGGGCTTCAGCTGGTAACACGCCAGTTCGTGTACTGGGCGGAGGAGTTGGTGCCGTTGGGGGCAGCGGGGCCGATGATCCTGGTGGCAATGTTATACTAATCGGTTCGGTGAAGGACTTTGAGCGAAATGCTGTGCACGGCTTAAAATTAAATGGGATTGTGGCTCTGGAAGATACGTCACAGGTAAGTCGGATTATTGCGTGTATAAATCATTATTAAGGGGGTCGTGTCATTTGAGGTCAGACGGGGATAAATGTCAATGTAATATTAATTAGAATATCTGGGTGCAGATTTACTCAAATTGTTTCAATCAAAGTGGTAAACATTAGAATGTCTAAGAAATGTCAAAATAATATGTTCATCATGGAACCATTAAGAGACATTCGATAATTTGGGACCGATTGTTATTCAGGTCTCGATAACTAATTCAAGTTTATGATATCACAGGGTAATAGCGGCACTGGTGGTCCTTCAGGTGGTCGTTTACCCATAGCACCAAGTGCCCGGGGAGCCGGTGAAGTAGAATATTTCGATGAGGCTGGCTATATACGTGCTGGAGCATTACGCAACGGCGAAGATCCTTATATCAGAAATCGTTTCAATCAAGAGGCCAGCGATGCACTGCCCAGTAATCGAGAGATTCCCGATACAAGAAATCCCATGTAAGTATAGAAAATTCTTAGGTCATTGTACAGCGAGTGCAACTAAATCTGAATTATCGATAGGTGTCGCACTAAAAAATTCCGTAATGATCTGCCAGAGACGAGTGTCATCATTACCTTCCACAATGAGGCGCGTTCCACTCTGCTGCGTACTATAGTTAGTGTGCTAAATCGTAGTCCGGAGCATTTGATTCGGGAGATTGTACTTGTTGATGATTACAGTGATCATCGTAAGTATATTTGAAACTATTTATTGTTAAGATACTCATTGTTTGTTTTACAACCAGCTGAGGACGGTTTGGAGTTGGCCAAAATCGATAAGGTTCGCATTATCCGCAATGACAAGCGCGAAGGTCTAGTCCGATCACGTGTCCGCGGTGCTGATGCTGCCGTTAGTAGTGTCCTGACCTTCCTCGACAGTCATGTGGAGTGCAATGAGCAATGGCTGGAGCCTCTGTTGGAGCGAGTACGCGAAGATCCCACACGTGTGGTTTGTCCCGTCATCGATGTCATCAGCATGGATAACTTCCAGTATATAGGAGCCTCGGCGGACTTACGTGGTGGCTTTGATTGGAACTTGATCTTCAAATGGGAGTACCTAAGTCCCGCGGAGAGATCTGTTCGCCATAATGATCCAACTACAGCCATCAGGACACCAATGATAGCTGGCGGATTGTTTGTCATCGATAAGGCGTACTTCAACAAACTGGGAAAATACGATATGAAAATGGATGTCTGGGGTGGCGAAAATCTGGAGATTTCATTCCGAGTGTGGCAGTGTGGCGGAAGTCTGGAAATTATTCCATGCAGTCGGGTGGGACATGTTTTCCGTAAACGTCATCCTTACACATTCCCTGGGGGCAGTGGAAATGTTTTTGCACGGAATACACGCAGAGCTGCGGAAGTTTGGATGGATGACTATAAACAACACTATTATAATGCTGTGCCATTGGCCAAAAATATTCCATTTGGCAAGTAAGTAAAGGAGTTCGGAGGGAAAGAGAAACTAAAAGAGTTCAACAAAAGAACGAGCAGCTAACTTATGTGTGCGCTTATTGTTTTCTTTTCTGTCTCTCCTCTTTAACATTTCACAGCATTGACGACCGGCTGGCTTTAAAGGAGAAACTGCATTGCAAACCATTTAAATGGTATCTGGAGAATGTTTATCCTGACCTGCAGGCACCTGAGCCCCAGGAGATTGGACAATTCCGTCAGGATGGTACCGAATGCTTGGACACAATGGGCCATTTAATTGATGGCACTGTTGGTGAGTACACAATTCTCTACAAGTTTTGACCTTAATCAACTCAAAAAAATGTTCACAAAGTGAATAAGTTAGATATAAGAAACAAAGTTTTCGATTTCATTTGATTACTTTGTCTTATCGTTATAAAGGACATTTTTTTTAATTTTACATAATTTCTTTAGACTTAAAAAAGTATTAGAGGCTAAAATTGTGCCGAAAAAAGTAAAAGGATGTCATTACAGTTTTTTTTTTACGATATACACAAAGTTTATCTAATTCAGTAATAGTTGTTGATTCTTTTTATTGAAACAAAATTGCATTTTATAATTGAAAATTGCACTACTAAATTCTAAAATTCTCACAGCAACTGACTTCGCCTTTGCATATATACAAAGTTACGTGTCAGTTAGTTAAAGAGATTAATCTGTCAGTGAGAGGTACGTTGGGTTAGACAAGACAGTTGCTGTCTCAGCCATCAGCCCAGCAACTGACTCTGCATTTACAAAAGTAGGTAATAAGGTTCCCTCGGCAATCTGAGGGCTATCATAGAACCCATTTGAAAGCAGCTAAATTTGTGCAGTAACTGACTGCGTTTTGCAGTGAACTGAATAAACATGTTGAAGAAAAATGGAAAGGAATTGGAGCTGCCAACCCTTTTTCTGCATCAGCATGATTAAGGTAGATTAAGTTGAAGAGAGTATATTTTAAAATAAGCGAGTACTAACTCTAGGCAACCTTAAACGCCAAGCTTAGTAGTTAACAGCTTAAGAGTCAGTATTTCAATATCACATTTATCTTCCTTCCATAGGCATTTTCCCTTGCCACAATACAGGCGGCAATCAGGAATGGGCTTACTCGAAACGTGGCGAAATCAAGCACGACGATCTCTGCTTAACACTTGTCCAATTCTCCCGTGGCTCTCAGGTGGTGCTGAAGTCATGCGACGATTCGGAGAATCAACGTTGGAATATGCGCGAAGGTGGCCTAGTGCGACATAACAAGATCAATGTGTGCCTCGACTCCAGGGATCACAATCAACAGGGAATTAGTGCACAGCGCTGCAATTCGGCTCTATCCACACAGCGTTGGTCCTTTACCAAATACGCGTGAGAGAAGAACTTAACAACTGAAGCTTAAAGCCGTCTAATTAGTTTGAAAAATGAAATGGAAAACTGAGAAAAGTATAGGAAGCGAGGGAAGTTAAGAGGAAAAGGAAGAGCTGCGGTCGTGATATTTGTGCAAGTTTACTTGGGTAAACTATCTTCTCAGTACTCTATTGATAAATGTGGATTCTATATGTGTACGTATATGGAACTATGTATGTATATGTATGTGTAATGATTTAACTTGTTAATTTGTTGCTGAACATAACACAGACAGACACACACACAGACACAAAGTACATTTGACACATATACTATCTATAGGGTATATGTAAGTACGTAAATACATATATTCGATGACTATTAAGTGTTTACATTTAGTTAGGGCCTCATTAATTTTTCCAAAACGAAACAAAAAGCAAAAACTCAAACAATTCTTAATTTTTGGATTAGTCATTGGGTTCAACTACAATATTATATTATTTAGTTAAATTTTAAGGTGGGGATTAAATCATTTCATAATTTTAATTGTTAACACACACACACATATATATAAATCTATATCTTTTCAATCGCGATGGGGGGGTTAAAGACATACAAAAAATGTACTTAGACTGATTAATTTTTTGTATACATATGTAAAAACAAAAAAAAAAACAAATATATAAACACAAATGAGAAAAAATCTTCAAATATATAACCATTCACTTTCAATAACTTGCATTCCCTTTGAAAATAAAAATCTCCTAACTCCATTATTGGCGAGGTGTGCAAATAACATTCCAAAATACCATTAAAGAAATTGACAACATTAAAAGAATACCTTCAGCTTTAAGGATTTATTTGCCTTTTTGTTGAAAGTTGAACAGATCCTTTATTTAATGTCCAAACAGAAAGCGCTTCCAATCCTAAAGTGAATAACAGGTCAAGAGAAAGTCAACCAAACTTAAAATAACCCTAAATTGACCAATAATTAATTGTTATCAGTTATCTAATGATTACACCTCGTCTAACTTACATTCCTCAAGTCAATTACCTACTAGAACTACCTTCTTTTCCTCACACAACAAATCCAGCTCATGCTCAGAGTCTTCTCAAATGCAAAATGTACTTAAATAAAAACCAACATTAAATGTTATCATTAGTTTTAGTTACACTACATTTAAGTAAAATCATTTTAAAACTAAATGTGTATATATCAAATATGATTTTGACAAAAAACAAAAGCGAGTCAAATGCAAAAGGAGAACAAAAAAACCAAAATATAATAACAATTGTAATTGAATACTTTTTATTATGCAAATCGAACAATTTTTTATGTGTTACACAATCAATTGCTTTTATCGCTCAGGCGTTAAATTTATACATATGTATCTCAAAAAATGTTTTTATTTTCTCTACCATTCCATCAACGAATTTTTGTTATGTTCTGTTTTATGTATAAATGATTTGTATTGAGAGAGAAAAAACTATTAAAAAACAAAGAAAAAAAAACGAAAGGAAAATACCGAAAAAGACAAAACCAAATATTATATGTTTGTTTCTAAGTGTACAGTGCGTATACTTAATAATAAATTTAAATGCGATTTTCATTTACATCAAATATAAAAATCCAACAAATGAATAAAAATAAAACGAAAGAAAAAAAAACACTAAAAACACTATATGAATATTTTCGTGCAAACACTTTTAAGGAAATTTTGTATCAAGTTTTGTGTTGCTCCACATGGCGTATACTTAATATGATTGCGTATCTCTTTCTTTGCCTCTCTCTCTCTCTCTCTATGTTCCCGCTGACTGTCATCAAATCTGGTCCAAGTGCTTTGGGTATGTAGGTTAAACGACTTAACTTTCAACTCTAAAAGCATGAGTTGGCAAATTTCTTTTTGAAATGACAGAGCCAAAACGTCCTGGCCTAAGACGTCAGTGCCGATGTTTCTATACTCTTTTGGCAACTAGCAGGACTTTATTTTCTAATTTTAGCTTACGGTTTTTGAAAGTTTTGCAGCTTAATTTGGTAAGTTTAATCTATTGGAAATGAAATTGTAGGCAATTTGCAAAGAAAGTCAAATGCTTTACCAAATCGATCAACTTAATATGCCATCTAGGCTTAGCTAATATTCCCTGTTAACAGGACACTGAGTGAAATAAAAATGTGAGGAAAACTTGGCACATTACGCATATGACACGTTTTCAGCAACAAAAAATATGAGTTCGTTGCGCTAATTTTGTCATTTTAAAAATGGAAAAATGTACGACACCATAAACCAGTACAAGCCAAGTTATGGAAAATGCCACTGGCAATGCGTGTGGCTGTGTGTGTGTGTGTATGTGTGTGTGTGGCAATGTGTGTATGGAGGAGGTAAACATGCTCAGCATAAAACATGACATAAAATAAAGTGCCATATATGCCTTGTCCTCCTAGGCTTGTGGAGATAAACAAAAGTGTGCAAAAAGGATGTTCTAAGAAATAAATTCTCCCATTTGAGATGAATCAACAATTCTCTGTCTTTTTAATAGGATGCTCTACATATAAGTCCATATAGAAGGATTAAGTAAATTTCAAGAAATCTAAGTTAGCAATTTTTATTCATATTTATTTTGTTATTTATAATGAATTTTCAGCCATGTTGTTCTTGTTGTCTTTTGAATGAACTTTAAATTTAAAAATTATGATTTATTATATCTTTAATTTGTCTGGAGAGAAAGGATCTTTAGAGGATCTAACTGCGGTCAGTTATTTAATGAATCCAACTAGAAAGAGTTTACGGGAGTTGTTAATTTCTGTTATGAATGTTCTTAAATTAAATGAATATCTTTTGTTGAAATAAATAATCAAAATTATTCAAATTATTTATTTCAACAAAAGATATTCATTTCCAGAACACGCAGTCAACTCAAGTTTTCTATCATCTTTGTAAGAAGAGAAAAAACCATCATCATAGAAATGCAAGCCGCAATATGTGCAGGCAGCCAGAAGACAAACCGATTTCCGTGTGAAAGCCTTAACGGAAGCAAGGAAACTCGGCAGCGGATATGACAGAGTTGCCACTGTGAAACGACAATGCAGGCGACAAGGTTAAGACCCAGTAACAACATGTATAAGGCAGGTAAATCGTTTATGTGTACCCAATCCCTTTCCACTCCCCAAAAGGCTAAGGCGGTGGCTGGTGGGTGTGGCTGTTGTTACCTTCAACTCACTTGGCAGTTTGTTTGTCGGCCGACAGGTGAATAACATTTTTTTTGTTTTCCCTTTTTGTACCTTATTTAGTAGGTGAGCATGTGCCAGGCATACACAAAAAGCCAACTGGCTGACTTGACTTGACTTTAGCTGAACTGTTTGCTGAGAGACTTCGCATCAGCTTCTTGTGACACTCCAGCCTCAGATATTATCGGCATTTTTTCCGCTTCCGTAATTCTTATCATGGAGTATCAGCATTGCTTGCTTATGCTGGAGTTAGTTAGCATGATGTGACATATAGTTAGACAGCAAAGACTAGCTGTTCAGAGTGGCTTAAACCTTTTTATTTTCAAAAGGGACAGCTTCAAGCAAAGTAATTTTAATACGGAAAAAACATATCGTAGACTTTACATTAATAAATGATTTTATTTGAAATATTAAAGATAAGGCATTTGACATAAATTTTTTTCTGAAGTTATATTTCGGGTTTTGGTCTTATAACCATTTGCACAGCTTTAATGGAATTTACTCCATACCAGCTGATGCAATGCCCTTCCTTGATTGCACGCATAATATCTTCCATTCGGATTTCTAAAATTCAAATAAAATGTATTATTAAGTATTATAAGGACTTTAATTTGTTACTTACGGTCCTGCACAGCCACTATACCACCAGGCACCATAATACGTTGAAGCACAATTCGTGTGATTCCATATATCATTATCACCATCGTGAGTCGAGAATTTCCGATATCCCTTCTTCATTTCATTGCCGAATTGAAATGAATTCGCCCAACAACTCCAAGTTATATTGGGTGTTTTCATTACCAATTCTAAAGTTTTCAAAATTATTAAATCCAACATCGCCATCAAAATCCCCAATTTCTATATAGAGTTCATAGTTTTGTGTTATGGTTATGCGATGCAATCTCTCGAGACCAATAAAAACTCTTCATGTAATTCACCAACGGCATTACAAAATTCTACCCAACTTCTATAAATGTTTTGGCTACCATCAAATGGTTTGCCGAAGTAATTGAAGGATCCCAAAAGGTTACTTGTTGCAGTTTAAGAAGAAAAAAGAATCCAGAAAGTGAAATAACATTTGTGAAATTCATTTTAAAAAAAGAAATTTTTAACAATTTCTTACACTTATCAGCTATAATGTCTCAAAGAGTAATGATTTTAATTTTGAATTATTTTTCGAATAGGCTGGCCTTGTGCTATTGTTGAGATAAGGTTTGCTTAGAAATCATAGAGAAATTTAATTTCTGCAATTGTTATCAGTTGCAGTATTTTGTAATCAAATTATTGGGTCGAAACCTGACACATCTCGTGGGCATTTGCCCACTGTTGGTGTCGTATAATCTTCAGAATTTTAAATTACTCATTTGAGTTTTCTTTAAATTTTAAAAGATGACCAGAAACAGAAATAGAGTATGCTTTAGATAGCAAGGATTTTAATTTTTATTTATATATTGATTGAATTAAATGTTACCATTCTGACCCCTGAGGCGAGTGAGTAGATAAGGTTTGTTAAAAAAAAAACATTGAACGAATTTTTATATTTACATTTAATCTCTTTTCGATGCGGATTTCATTATTTCTTGTTAGGATTTAGTGAAATATATTTTTTATATTTCTGATAAGTCATCAATGAAAATAACTAACCATAAATTTGCTATCTTGTTTGCACTCAGTTTATAAAAGTTATATGTTAGATATTTTTATTATATTTAGTGAGGAGATTGAAACAACTAGTGCAACAAATTACGGTAAATTTGCAAGTCTAAAAAGAAACCTGAAACCTACTTCGAAATCGGTATTACATTTTTTTATATATAGAGATGCAGTTCATCAGAGATTTCTGCATCTATCCAAGGTTGACTCTATTGCATCAATGAGGTTAAATCTTGTTTTCAAATAAACTTGCCAAAACTCAAAGGTAAAGGTAAAGTAAGGAGAAATGGTCTCTGATGTTGTTTCATTCTATTTTCTGGGATGCAAAAAGAAACTGAAGAAGATTTATATTTGCATCGTACGAATGTAGCTCAAAGCAGAAAAATGCTTTTGAATGATATTTTCATTGAAAACAGAGACTAGAATACTTCTTCAGAGTAAGCCCCAAATTGAAGCTATCGAAATTCCATTACTTTCGATGCCCTTGAGTAATGTTTCAGTACAAATTGTACTTACTATTCAAGGAGCACAAAAATTGACAAAGACAATTTGACGTATTTATCTGGATGAAAGGGGAAATTACATTTCCATTTGCAAGTAAAATTATTACCTTTAGCATCAGCAAAGTTCAACACTTTGTCAAGTAAAAGTTAATGCCATTTTGCATTAAGTTGACTGCAGAGACAGTAAGAAGGCTTACATTTTAAGAGGTGAAATCAGAATGAAATGTGTAATTATTTATAATTTGCAATCTTAATGATGGCAATATGAGATAAATTAAATGATACTCAATTATAAGTTGATTCAATTTAAAATCAATATATAAATTGCCACTGAGTTGAGCGCTTTTTAATCACATAATTACAAGCCAACAAGCAGGACATGACATGCCATGTCCTTTAGCCTTGATCTGTGTCTCTATCTCTTTCTTTCTCTCGGGTTGTGTTTCATTGAATTGGAATGAATTTGAAATTCACATATTATAAATATGAATTCAAATGAGTTTCGTTTGAGTGAATAAACAAGGACATGTGGGTGGCCCCGGCAAACATGTGTGATTGTGATTACATGCACAAAATGTGCTGATTGCATTGTCCTAACGTCCTGTCCGTTCGACCATCCTCCCATCCTGCATGGTGGTTGTCGGAGGGGGCGACGGGGCTCTAGGACTAGTTATGGTCACGTTGCTCATTTTCGCTTAATGTTTTATGCACAACTAAATACAAATGCGCTTTAATGAGCGAAACGCTAACCAGCCATGCGGTTAATTTATTATGCAAAACACACACACACACACACACACACACACACGCACACACAATACAAAAACATTCTCGTACACAAATTTATACACATATGCAGGCCATGGTTGAGGAGAAAGGATAACTAATAATACGGCATTGTCGTTGCAGAAAATTGCCCATATACACTAGGGGAAACCAGGACCAAAACCATATACATACACATATACATATACATAAGTATCGTATGTGTGTGAGACCGCAGCAAGTCAACTCGAATGCATGTAACAATTACTTGCAGAGGACTTCGAAAAGGACTCTTCTCCAATGCCTTTGCACTCTTACAAAGTGCTGCCTCCACGTTTGCTGCAAAGTCATAAAATGCAGGCAGCCAAAAAAAAAGAAGAGAAAATTTGAAACTAAAATTTGCAACAATAACGTGGCATACTTTTTGGGGCAGCAACTTAACCACAAACAAGAACCGAACACTTTATCCATTTGTGCTGGGCATTAAATTTAAAAAGAACTAGTTCGATATAGAAACAATTTAATTTTAAACACAAAAAAATATAATTTAAAATTAGCAACTACTTCAATAAAGATAAGAATAATAGTCGCATACTTAACCGATAGTGTAGAAACTGTTGGCTAACTTTCTTCCACTCAAATTACACCTACCATTTCTTCAAGATGTGTATAAGTGAGGAATTTAAAATTTAAATACAGAGTCAGGTATAGTATAAACTAAGATTATATGCACTGTCAAACTAAGTCTTCAGTTTACAATAAGTAATACTTCTTTAAACTAATAAAGACTACGGATAAATTCTAAATTACATTTCATCTCGGTTACCGCTCCATTTATCAAACCTTCATGGCAGATAAATTTGGAAACTGAATTAGCATCTGCATAATTTCTAGGCAATTTAAAAGTGGACGACCTTAATTTAAAAATGAACATGCATACCTGCATTTCGTTCCGAGACAAAAATAACACAACACTTTTCTGCTGAAGGAAGCAAGGCCAAATCCCGGACTTAAATGGGAAAATTCGGTAACAAACATTTTTAGACATTTATCATGTGAGACATGTTGGCCACTTGATTAACACCTTCAAGGCTTAGCAAGGCTCAAAAAATAAAATTTCTCCTACCAAACCCAACCCCAACTCATGAAGATGCATCAGAAACGGAAACTTTGGGCTTAGCCGTTTTTCTCTGTTGTTTCTCTACCTTCTTTCTATCTCTCCCTTTCTCTCTTCCTCTCCTCTCTCTGCTATTTCTTGCAGTTGTTGTGTGCATTTCCATTTTTGTTCCATTTTGCATGGCTGGTTGGATATAGTCCAAAATTATATATACATATATAGAACCCTCTGATGTGTATGAGTTTTGCGTGTAAGCGCTGACTTAGCAAACTGTTTGTGTGTGTGTGTGTATGTGAGTGAGTGTGTGTGTCTGTGTGTGGGCGGATGAGGGATTTGCATACATATGTACCTATACTTTTGGTACAAGTTACTGAGATGAGAAGAGAGAAAAAATAAAACTCACTTGTACATTTCTGCCATACATATGTGGCTCATACAGTGCCCTGAAAAGTATTTGAACAGTATCAATTTCACCTAGTAAAAGTAATGCTGTTGTACAAGAACTTTACTTGCAGACTGTACCGAGAGTTTGCTATGCTGTAATGTGTTTTACCTAAACGGATTGTAAAATACTAAAAATGATGATCTGCTTGGAAAACGAGATAAAAATTAATGATAAAGACTTTTTATTAGGTTGACTAAAATTAAATGCTAAAGCTCCTTAAAAAGTGGAAAATCATTTTATTGGCTGTTGGTCTTTTTTTTAGAGGAAATTGCAAAAGAATTTTTTACTTTAATGCTGGGATTTTACAAAAAAAAAAAAAATTAATTTATAAATTTTAACACGTTCAGATCTAATTTAAAATAAATGTTTGGTGCTTTTTAAGAGAGAATATTTTGGCTAAATGTCAAGTTAGGTTTCCGATAACAAAAGATTTAAGAGCTTAACTTTTCAAAGTAAAAAGTTTCAATATTTTAGATTATGATGTCATAATAAAACAAAACTTAATTTTTGAATTATAAAAGTTATTATTCAATTCAATATCTTCTTATTGAAAGATGTAAGAAAAATATACAAACATAATCTTCCATGTAATAAATATTTTTTTGTGACTTTTTTCATTTGCACACAAATGTTTGTGGGGTCTTTTATATGGTTTAAGGATATTATCATTTCTATTTGTTATTGATATCACATTGAATTGATTTTCCTCGCCTCTTGCTCCATTTGCATTAGGCTGCCAATCATAAAATGCTTTAGTTCTGGAACCAACAGCAATATATTATTGTGAACGCAGCATGTCTTCAAACTGAAAGTTGTAAATAAAACATAAGCTTTTGGCACTCTGTCGATGCGAAGGAAAGGAAAAATCGTGCCAGGCAACTTTCCAAGTCCTCTGAGTTGGCACTGTCAACAGTCGTCGTTGTCGCTCTGACTGTTGTCTCTCTGCGTACGTGAACCAGAAAACGGGAAAACATTTCAGCAATTGCTTTTTGTTATGGTCCAATAACACTAACAACATAAAGATGCCTTCGCCCAAATGCTTTTCTATGAAAGTTTTGGCTTTTAACCTTTGTGTTTGTTTTCCCAACGTTTTCCCTTTTCTCTTTTTCTTCTCTATCCTGTTTTTTTTTTGTTTTTTTGTTTTTTGAGAGCAGGTCAACATATGGAAGACAACGTCATTAAAATCATATGCTGCGCTGGTCAAAAACTGGCAAATGGAATATTGAAAAGCAGATAATGGCAGAAATGAAACAAATGATGACAAATGAATCCAGTTGAGTTTTTCAAGCAGTTAGTTGGGGCTCTTTAGATTCATTTGGAAGTGAAGGACTTTGAGTTCTTAAGTGAAAGGACCTCACGAAAGATACCAAAGATATAGTGTGTAATATTTCTAAATAAAATTAAGTTAATTTCATCAAACCATCATCATGGGGTTTAGAGAAATTGGTAAGAAACAGATTGTGTCTTTTGGGTTAATTGGTTAAATTCTTGTTTAACCTGTTTAAAGGTTGATCAGGTAAACTTTATCCATATACATATGTATTTCGTGGGCTTCTGTGGAAGAAGAATGTAACAGTTCTGTTCAGGATCGATTGAATTGCGTTAAATTAAAAGCTTATCTTTAAAGGAAGCAGAAGAAGCATCTTCAGAGTTACAGAATATCTTATATCGATAACTTACAAGCTTAGTACAATCGATATAACCAGGGGTAACAAATAAAACAGGGCTGCAAACAGAAACATATGGTATTTTCAACAAGTTTTTCAGTTTACCAACACTTAATCATGAATTAATCGAATCGAAATGCAACTGTAAAAATCTTTAACAATCGATAGCTATTTGATGAAAGTAATCGACTATGATAGCCTATATAAGAGCACACAGTTCCCTTTAAATTTCAGTTGGGCTGAACGCTTCAAACAGTTCAGTTCGCTCCTTTTATTTTATAAATTATTTTCCTTATTAATAATAATGAGCTTTTTTGCTAGAAATTCCAACTTTAAAACTAAAGTTTAACTGAATTTCTTGGACTCGATCCGCTATCTGTGGCAACTTGCTGCACCGTTTTTCAGATGCTCAATTCGTTCCGTTTGCCTGGAATTGTAAACTCTTATATAAAAAGGATATATTCATTTTCCTTAATAATTATATGCTGTTTTGGTTTTCCATGTTTAATTGGATTTCTCTGACTCGATTCGCTATCTGATCACTATTTATGATTCCCGTTCATTTCCAGAGTCTTTGATTCTCCCTTTCGGGTATTAAACTAAACTTCTACTCCTTATTCCTTTTGTTTGTTTATTATTTATAAAATTCTGTTTCTCTGTTTGATATATATTTGACAATTCTATAAAACAAATTTTTATTATATTCGTTAAAATCTGTTTTACTTATAAAATCCGTCTTTATCCTAAATACTATGACTATGGATGACGGAATGGACTTTTGAATTTGAATTTCGCTCTGCAGACTTGTTTAATCACTTCCCTATGTAGCCTTAAATAGTTTACTCTTGTTTTTAGTGAAAATTTTGCAGTTTTCTATTTTCATAATTTTAGCTAGCATGTTTCCGTTGACAAAAATAGACGAGCTTGGGTTGCTTGAAAGTTTCCAATATCGGTCTAGCGGGAAAGGCTGGACAAATGTTTCAACACTGTGAGGCCAACATAATGTGCCCCATTTTGTGGCCAGACTAAATAGTGTGTGTAAAGTACTGATGAGGGCAGAGGGGGCTGAAAGGCAGGGAGGTGGGTGTTGCGGCAGTGCATTGAATTTCATGACGTCATTAGTGTTAATGGCAGTTCATGTGCATTATATGCACAAGTTTAAATATTACTCTACTTTTTTTCCGCTACTATGAAAAGTTACACAAGTTGCAAATGAGCTAAAGCATAGACAGAAAGTGAACGAAAGTAACTTTCATTGAAAATAATGAGCCATAAAGTGTTTGCTATTACATAAAATGGAAGGATGGAAGAAACTGTAAGGATGAGTGTGTATGTGTGTGTGTGTGTGTGGTTTTTCCTTTCATATAATAGTTGAAAGGATTCTGTCTGTTGTCATGGAGGCTTTGTTTCAAGTTTTCCTAGTCAAGACCAGGGATTACATTACGCCGTACACGTGGCCTCTCTTTCTCTCAAAATTGTTTTACATGCATTGTTAAACAATTCATTTGTGCGGATGAACTGCGGTGATTGTTAACAAGGTGACTATTAATGCCAGTTTAACTAACATACTTATCAGATTTCAAAGGCAAAATGGTTAAGTCAAATGAGCTTAAGCTGCGGTTCACCTCTATTGCCATCTCAATATCTTAATCCTGAAGCATTTACCACGTATTATGATGATAGTCATTATTCCACATCATAAACCTCCAAAAATATTGCTGGTAAACACATAATTTTTTAAGCTTAATGAGCTGTAGCAACTTTCAATTACATTATTTAGATTTTGGTTGGAGTTTTCAGCTATTTAGTGGCTGAACATAAAACCATTTAGTTATAAATTTTAAATTTGTTTTTTTTATGGTAGTAGTAGTTTCAAAATATAATTAAACAAGCACAAATTGAAATAAGCAAAGTGCAGTGAACTAAAAATTAAATAGTCAAAATGCAACAACAAGTTTTAGTAAGAAGTTTTGTATAAGTTTAGGAGCCGGGAAATAACAACAACAACAACTACAACTACTTTTCCCTGGTTTGACTGGCAATTTCAACTTAAAATTACCAAAAACAACTTTGAAATTGGCAAAAGTGTTAACCAAGTGACTCCCAAAAATCTTAGGAAATTTCGCATCGAAATAGGCTGTCAAACTCCTCAGGAATTTCCAACTTATAACAGACAATGTTTATTAGTAGAAGAGATTATCTAAATGAATGCCTTAAAATCGTCAGCAAATTTCATTCTACAGATAAAACAAAATCCATAACTTATTTATTTGGCTTTTTTTTTATTAATCGTAATCAAAAGGGAATGAAACAAATTGTTCTGTTTGTAAAATGAACTGTTGGCTGTTACTTTGTTAAGGATATTAAAAAAAATTGGTGAGTAAAAAGAGCTGTCTTTATGCCACTTCAATTTTTATTTATTTATATTTTTGATTACGAGCATTTTTTGTACATATTTTATGATATCGACAATCGGTCCTTTTGCATTTTTCATAACCTATCCGAACCGAAACCGAATTGGCGTTGACAACGTCAAGCAGATTTCCCAAAAGGATGCAGGACATCATCATCATCATCAGCGGCATCGTCGTCGTCGTTGTCGTCGTCATCGTAATGCCAGGCAAGCGAAAATAAATTTTAAATTGAAACCAATAATGTCAATTTGAATGTATGTATGTACACATATTCGTATTGAGGGTTTTTCTGGTAGAAGCAATCAGTTGACAATTTTTCTCCTTTTACGTCCGGGAAACGCTCCACAGCCCTTGCCTTTTGCCTTTTTGATGAGCCTGATGACAATGATGAAATTATTACCATAAAATTATTGATAATATTTTATGGGTATGTGAAATATTCAAGCAGCGTCAAGCATTTCAGTATGTCGAAGCGTATTTTTAAGCAATTCAGTTTGAAGTTGAGAGAAACCCAAATGTCTGTAAATGATTTGGCCATGAGCAGCATTAACACTAAAAGGTCCTGACATGAACAGAGAAAAACTCAAATGGCAAATTCAAAGTTACATATAGCAAGACAAATTCTAAACAATATAAAAAATAATGGCAGAAATTTCACTTAGAGAGTGTATTTTTTAGCATTTTAAATTGTTATTTCTACTTATATTTTGTTCAATTTGTTAAAAGATTCATTGAATTTTAGCATCGTTTATATATATGTTGAAATGCGTATGTATTTTCATAGAGCATTTTCTACAGCATTTTTATTACTATAAGCTTTAAACAATATATAGAATATTTGAATATTTTTATGTCTAGCTAGAAATGGCCGAACTTCGATTTCTTTTCGATCAAAAGCTACGTCATTTTAGCAAATTTTAATCGTTATCAACACTAGTCACATGAAAGACAGAAGCCTTGAAATCAGTTATCTGCAGGGCTTGGAGGGACAACTTAGATATGTGTCATGATTTAATGTACAAAAAATTTTAATATTTCTTTTGTTTTTTGTGATTTATTCTTAAATACTATAAAATACATAAATAATAGCAACAGAGAGGGATTGATGATGGGGAGATCGTACGGCCAGCGATCTTTACAAACATATAACATTCATTTAAAATTACTTTAATTAGATGCCCCTAAGTGCCTCCAGTATCTTTATAAGATCAGCATGTTCCATGCTGGGCAATTCGGACAATTCAATGTGAGCCTTCTCTAATCTGTCGATATAGTTTTTGAGACCCAAACGCATAAGGACTTGTTGCACATTGGCCGCGTGATTGAATACATATGAATAATTGCAAACAGCCAGGAAACCGCGGCGGGATTCTCTGATCATTGAAGAGTCCGCAATTGATTCATCCGATTTATTGTCATCGGAACTATTTTTGTTGTTGATGGTCTCTTCTAGCTGGCGTTTGACCAAGTTGTTCTTGGGCTGCTGCTGCTGCATTAATTGCTTTTTGAACATCTTGGGGGATGGGGATGATGTTTTTTTAAGTGTATTTCGGTTAATGGGCGATAAGTTGGCTGAACGAATATCACCCAAAATGGGCGTAGAGCAACGCACATTGATATGGTTCACTTGCAGGGTATTCCATTCATTTTTGGTTGGTGTGCGTGGCAGGACAAGTTTAATCTTTATCGTTGGCTGTTGCAAATAAGTTTTCGGCGTGCGTATAGTATCCATTTAATTGAATTTAAATAGTTTTCTCTTCAATGTGACTTCCACACAGTGTAATCTCGGATTGATAAATCGTTTATCGAATGTGGCGGCAGAAAGGATAGGGTATTAGGTGACAACTCTGGGCTCATGGTTGACATCTAAAAAAACGATAAAATTAAATAGACAAACGTTTGACCATGCCAAAATTTATATATACTTACAATTTTCTATTTAAAATGGAAAATCGAAAACCCTTTTATTTATAAAATCGAATCCCTGCATAAGATTTAGGCACTTCTTAGGCAACGATTCCATTTTTGTAAATAAAAGAACATCAATTACCTAATCATCTGATTCTTGTCTTAGGCAAAGACTTGATTTTATAAATAAAATAACTAAAAATTTCGTATTCATCTGATGAATGTGACTAAGACTCCAAACAATGAGATGCGTGTATGTTGTTTTGTTACTTTCCTTAGTTATGGAAACGTATCTAAATATCCTTTGTAAGCCACCATTAAATCAATTCTGGAATGAATAAAATTACAAGCTCCATTTCTAAAAGTTATAAGTTACATTTTAAAGAGCTAATCAAGCTGTTCAACTTTGAATAATCAGAATGTATCTCTTCACCTAGCAACCTGACAATACCCTTCAGCAAATTCAGCATAAAATATATTGTGAACTTTTTCATTTTGCAGCTGTTAAATCTTTATCAAAATCTTTTGCAAATTTATAACTTTTGGAGTGGCCATTTATAATATTTGATATTTTATTAATTGACATCAAACAGCATTTAGCAAACCAGCAGACAAGCTGTTGCCAGTTTTGGCCTCCCGAAATCCACAACCATTTGTTTAATTTGTATTTCGAAAAGCACATAAATCTCTTATGGATATAAATCTATATATGTGAAAAATGCTTCTATATATATAATCTTTTTTTTTTTTGCTTAAATATTTTTATTACAATTTGATAGCTGTTGACATAGTTGTAAGAAAAAGGCAAAAATATATGTTTTATGGTTCCTATTCTGTCATTCTATGCCATATGGGGGAATTTATGTATTGTTTTTTTAGTTTTTTGTTCCATTTTTGACAGTGTCCCTCTTTGGAATTGGTCTTTTTTTCATTTGTTTGTAATTGCAACTTTTAGGCCTTCATTGCGGAACACTTTGGTTTGTGGCATTTGCTGCATTCACCCATTTGCATTTTTATGTCGCATTCAGTGCGTCATTTGCAGAGGTCGCAATTATTTTCCCACTTTACTTTTTGTTTCTCCCCCTCCTGCAACTGAATTTTATGGCCCTTTCCATCAGTGAACAAGAGAGATGGAAGCATCAAGAGTCATTTGGCAAATATATTGCAGACACAACACTCTGCATATAGCACATCAATATATATACAACCAGAGGACAATGCTTCCGCCCATATCGCCCGCCCACCAGTTGGAAACTCCTTTTTGCCTCCCACAGTTTACACATAAACACGCGAAATAAGCAAACGAGAGGCACAAGCAAATTGAAAATGACAAAACAAAAATCAACTGTTTCAGACTTTTTCACATCAAACGAGAATGCTAGACTATGTGATATCCATTTTTGTGTACATAATGGACATAAATCTCAAAAGTTTTCTGAGTTGTTGCCATAAATCTGACTTTCCAATAAACAAATCAAATAAGCTACTCGGGATTTTAGCGTTGAAAAGTAAAAAAAATCGGCTAAAGCTAGATTTCAGTGTTGGCGAATGCCAAATATTTTACTCTGAATTATAAAATTAGGGAATATTTGGCTGCTCTGGCATCCGAATATTGTATTCTAAACTATATTAGTTCTCTAAAATCAAGAAATATTGTAAACTCAACAATATCGTTTGTTGAGAATAATGCGAAGAAAAGTTTCAAAAAGACCGAGTATTCGAGTATCCGAAATTTGGCATCTGGCAACACTATCTCAAAATTTGACAGCTTCTTTAGCCGTAAATAGCTACTTTTAGCTATATTCCCGCTAAAAACATAACTTTCCTTTCGCTAATTACACAAGAACTACAAATTAAGTCGCCAAGGCGCACCTGAGACCGTGCTCGTGGAATTTTTCTCTTCCGGTAATACCAATTTTATGTAGTTTAAGCGCGTTTTGGGCCGAGTAAGTAAATATTTACCTTTAAATAAATTACGTATTGTTATCGAATACTTTATTGAGTTAACCAACACTCAATTATGAATTGATCGAATCGAAATGCAACTGTAGAAATCTTTAACAATCGATAGCTAATTGATGGAAGTAATCGACTATGATAGCCTATATAAGAGCAAACAGTTCCCTTTAAATTTCAGTTGGGCTGAACGCTTCAAACAGTTCAGTTCGCTCCTTTTATTTTATAAATTATTTTCCTTATTAATAATAATGAGCTTTTTTGGTAGAAATTCCAACTTTAAAACTAAAGTTTAACTGAATTTCTTGGACTCGATCCGCTATCTGTGGCAACTTGCTGCACCGTTTTTCAGATGCTCAATTCGTTCCGTTTGCCTGGAATTGTAAACCCTTATATAAAAAGGATATATTCATTTTCCTTAATAATTATATGCTGTTTTGGTTTTCCATGTTTAATTGGATTTCTCCGACTCGATTCGCTATGTGGTCATTATTTTTGGTTCCCGTTCATTTCCAGAGTCTTTGATTCTTCCCCATTTTCGGGTATTAAAGAAGCAAATTTAAAGAGGCAACTTGCTGCACCGTTTTTCAGATGCTCGACTCGTTCCGTTTGCCTGGAATTGTAAACCCCTATATAAATAAATTATAGGATATATTCATTTTCCTTATTAATAATATGCTGTTTTGGTTTTCCAAGTTAAATTGGATTTCTGTGACTCGATTCGCTATCTGGCCATTATTTTTGGTTCCCGTTCATTTCCAGAGTCTTTGATTCTTCCGCATTTTCCGGTATTAAAGCAAATTTAAAGAGGCAACTTGCAGCCCCGTTCTTTAATTGCTCAATTCGTTCCGTTTGCCTAGAATTGTAAACCCCTATATAAATAAATTAGAGGGTATATGTTGAAAAAAACAACAAAAGTTCTTGCAACGGATATCCGTGTTTCAGAGCAGTTGACGGAAATTTGCCTCCTCTCGCATTTTACTTTTACATGGTGCAAACTGGTGGAGCGGTAACTGATAACTTCCCCTTTCACTTGGTGTCCTTTTGGCCTTGTTTCTTTTTGACTTTTTTGCCCCTCCGTAGGTTTTCATTTTTTTTTTTTTTTTTTTTGTTTGTGGCTTTTACCTCTGCAAGATCTTAATTTCGATATTGATGTCAAATTGTCGCTTGGTTTAATTAAAAAAACACGAGTTTGGTCCAAATAAAAACTGGGTTGAGGCTCAGCTGTTTTTTCCGATTGTGGCATTTCATTGTTCAATTCTCATCCCTTCCTTTTTATCGCTTTTCCCCTCTGCTGCACGCATATTTTCTGTGCCTTTTTCTTTTGCCTGAGGGTTTTACACATTTTGCGCATTTTTGCTGATTTTTCCGAGTGGCTCGATTTGCAGGCCAACACGTTGTACCAATTGCAGTCCCAAACCAAAGGCCAGAAAGCCGCCTATGCTTTAATAAAAGACTTAATAGTTTGTAGTGGAAACTATTTGAATTTTACTTAATACGAAATATATTCTACTTAAAACAGACAAGCTAAAATCGTCTGAAATTTTTTATATATTATCAAAATATTATTACTATGATAAAACTACGTTTTTTTTTATTGCTTGACCACATGGTAAACTCTTGCTATAAGTACTTTTCATAAGTTTATATATTTTTTAAACCAAATGGGAAAATCGAACCAGTTCCTTCAAAATCTATTCATAAATCTTTGGGAAAAACCTAAACCCATTTATCTATATGCTCTCGAACAATTTATCACACATTGACCAGAAGAGTTTGGGGTTAGCCTAAGACATTTATTGGCAAAACAGGCAAAAGACAAATCGTTGGCAACGCCCTTGAGGTATTCAACCCGATAAATTTTCCAATGACATCTTTATTATTTTCACCTTCCCCACACTTTACACTCGTCGTGTAAGAGATAAAAAACAATCTATATACAATTTCAATAAGCAGATGATAACAACAATTTAAGCCCCAACTTCATACAATCAGGTGATTGCCTACATTCATATATACACATAGATAGATATGTATCTTTCTAGAGACCCGCGGCAATATTCTGTCAAGCTTTTTTAGAATTTTTCTCATATTTCCATGGAATGGCTTGTCTCTCAAGGACATTTTCAAGTTGAAGGCAAATAGCATAAAGCCAAAATAAATAACGATAAATATACACAAATTGGAATAAGGTAAAATAAAAACAAAAATGTAAAAATAAAAGGCAACACACAGACCAAGAGGGAATGGAGAAAAAGATATTTGCTTTTTTATTGGCCGGAAGCCCCCAAACCGCCCACTCAGAAGAGTGAGTTGCCATGCTGCTGGATAATTGTTATTTGATATGCAGACAAACAGCAAAGTCAAACATTATGTTGGAATGTTATTGCGCCTTTGGCGTGTTTTGTTTGTTAAGGCAGGGCGAAAACGAAACTTTTTTTCTGGCAACTCTGTTTCAATAAAAAAAAAACGAGCATAACCGACGGCAGAAAAGGCAGTCAAACCCTTCACTCAATTCAATTAAACTTTGCAAAAACAAAAAATGGGAAACCAAACTGCAATTAGAAGCTACTTAGTTTAAGGGAAAAATGTTGATTGCCTTAAGCAAAAGCAACATTGAGATACATATCCAAAAGATCTTACAGATACAACTAGACTGCCTTGTAATACTAAAAACTCTAAAGGCGAAAGCAAAACTTTTCCTATTATGCTGTAAATTTATACACAGAACATTTCTATTAACACATGATGAGTGACTCAAGACATTATATTGATTAAATAGAAATAACTATCAACCTTGCGTATGGGTAATTGAATCTATAAGTTTCTCGATCAGATTTCCGCTTAGAACTTTTCGGATTTACCACTTTCATTTAGAACTATTTTTCTTTCTCTGTAGACTAACCCACACATGTGAGAAGCACTCAGAAACCAGATTGCACTTGCAGCCATAAACATTTCTAGTGACTTAACGTAATTAAAAAGTTTATATAAACAACAGAACAGAGAGAAACTACATGAGAAGCTGCATGAATGAACTATAAAGATGGAGTTCTTAGTTGGCTAATATGATGGAACGGTGACGATGATGATGATGATGCATCGTCTCATCAAACTTGTTTAGCCATAACAAGAACTTCCAAGTGCCAAGGAAAGCTTTAAACTACTAATGGAAAGGATTTATAAATAGCAAAGTTAGATTAGCCAACAGGGTTCAACTAGGGCATTTAATAAAGCATTATGATTAAGTTATTTGGTCAATGGGTTCATCTGAAATGCTTTAAATAATCAAAGGCATTTCAACCTAAAAGTATGCAAGAAATTTTATGTTTAAGGATATTTCCTAGAATATTTGCTTACAACAATGGACTCCTTTTCATTTAACAATTCAAAACACACACAAAACAACAACCAACCCACAAAAAACTGAATAGAAAGAACCCAGAAACATTTATGATAAACTTTATTACACAATACATGACAATGCCTCTCGAATTTATTTATGCTCGCCACATTTCCCTTCCCCCTCCTCTTATGGCCACTCACATTTACTTAAGTGCAGTCAGAAAATACAATTTAAACTTTCATTACAGTCAACGGAGAATGTGTGTGTTAGTGTGTATTTGCCTCGCTGCCCTTCATTCTCCTCTTTCTAAATCCTTCGCCATACTGTGACACGCTCATTCATAAAACTGTGTGTAAGAGTGTAATTTTCCAGCTGTTTCACTTCCTTTGAGCTTGACTTTTTCTGTGGCATGAGTTTCTATACATTTTTTTGTTGTATTTTTTGGTTTGCTAGATAGTTGGGTAATTTTTTTTTTGCCACAACTGGTGGGAACGAGTGTAACGAGACACTCGTTCGTCTTCCTTCGTCTGCTGGGCCAAGTTGCCCTTTTTTGTTATCCTTATTGTTCATCATGCGTTTCTAATGAAGTCGTAAAAATTGCTAACTTTTAACGCAAGTGTGTCTGGGTATTTTATCACGTCCTTTTCTGCGGTTTGAATAGTGAGGACAAAGCAGCAACTCAGAGTAAATATTTTCTGTATTTTATGCTGGAGAGCGTTAGATTTTTGTATATAGTGATGATATTTAATGATGATGATATTTAAAATCTTGTAATATGTTATTGGAAACGACTTCCAGCTAGTTTGATTGGACCAGGTCTAGGTGAGCTACATAAGTAGGATTAAATGTCACATTCTACCTTCGACTGTGGCATAATGTCCTTTCTTTTCTTCAACTGAATCAGCTCCATTCTTCATATCGCAGAATAAATGTTTTGCATTGGCTGTCATGTGCTTTTTTTAAATGTCAAAATGTTTAATTATATTTAGGTTTTTTTTTATTCTTTCAAAATTTCAATGTTATTCATTTAAAATAAAATTCGAAACTAAATAAATTATTTTACGTTAAGGCCATTACGTTCTGTGCTCTTGGGAGCAAAATGGTTTGCCGTTTTAATCCATTTTACATAGGTCCCAATCCACCGCAATGCTGTGTCCCAGATGACGCTTCATCAGCGTTGCCCGACTGTGTTTGTCAGCCATGTCCGCCAGAAACGGGATATCAGGAACCACGACAAAATATTGCTGCTGCCTGTACTCCGCCATCGAGTCCGCCATCGAGTCCGCCACCGAGTCCGCCACCGAATCCGCCACCGACACCTGCAGGATCAGCAACGGCAGGAACATCTCCCAGCCAAGGTTTCAGCACTCCGGTGAATCAACAGAAAATGTCCTGTTCGGCTAGTGCCACAATTGCCGTCCAAGTAGCCAGAACGTAATGGAGCAAAGTACACAATCAGCTTTTTTGTTAAAATAAATGCCAAAATCCTTTTTAATGTAAACTTGAAAATCAATATTTAAGCCACAAATCCTGAGGCGAACTTGCATCCATCTGCCAGCGGGCGGGCAGGCAGTAGGCAATCAACCGTTTGTACATATTTGCCCAATAAATTAGCTGCTCAAGAGCAAACAGTTGTCGGGGTTGCCGCCCTCCTTTCTTAAAGGCGAAGGGAGAATTGTTTGATTTTATGCAAATAGACGGGAGTCAAGAATACAACAACAACAATGGCAGAGGTGAAAACAACACCTGAAGCCAATTACAGAGCTAATTAATTGAAATCAAAGAGGCGTGAATATCAAAATGCCACAAGAGAGGAGGGGGTCGGAATCAAAAGCCAATCAAAATTCAAAACCCGAAACGGCCACTTCCCTAGAGAATTCGAGTCAAATCAATGTCCGGTATGGCCAGAAGGATTCTTCATCTCCTGCAAAGTTATGGCGAGAGCGCATAAAAGTCAACGTCAATGATAAATGAAGCTCAGCATTTGCATACCATTGCATACATCAGGGAGTAGGGCAGAATGGAAGAAGACAACAGCAAAAGCCAATGACGATGACAGGGCAAAGAAATAAAAACAATTTCTTCACTCTCTCGTTTTCTTTTCTCCTCGCTGCTGGTGGGGACAGACAAAAGTGGCAAGACGAATGTGCATATTCCATTTGTAGGGATACAGGAATAAGCCACCGAACAAAAGGATAACACTGTCAGTGGCATATAAGTAGCGAAACGAAACGAAACGAAACGAAAAGGAAGGTATAAATCAGGGCTTTAAATCTACAGATATCCTATGATTGTGCCATTGAGGCTCAGGTATATCAAATTTAAATCGCATTGACAAATATTTCCAAATGAATTCCCCCACTCGATTAATTTTACAAGTTAAAGGGATAAGTAATAAGGGAAAGAACATGGGACTTAACGAAATTAAATGTAGAAAAACAAGAATGGTTTTGAATATGAAGAAGTAGGCTTAATTAAATCAATTTCTATTTGCTCAAAGACTTTTTAAGTATTTAATATTTGACTTTGGTAAAATTTGCAGAACAATATGCCAACATACTAAAAATCCAAATCACTTTGGTGACATTCTGCTAATTATCTGCTTATTATCAACATTTTTATTATCTACGCTCTTTGCTTAATTATCTGAATACCGTATCTATGTATAAATTTTTGGCAATATAGACCCACACACTCATTTAATGCCCATTAAATGATAATGAATTCGCTTTATTGATGGCATATTGTGTTACAGGTTCCCTCTCTCTCTCCCCCTTACCGCGTCTTTATTGTTAAAGTACAAAAAGTAGGCGAAAATCAGAGAGCATTGTCATCATTAGACTTATTGTTTGCATAATAATAATAATAATGATGATGGAAAAGAGAATGAGAGCAAATCGGATTTAGATATCGATTACACACACACACACAGCCAAGTTGTAAGGTGAAAAGTTGAAAAAGTTATGCAAAGTGCAAAATATATAAAAGATGATATATGAATGATTTTTTTTTTTTTTTTTGTAAAATTTAGATAGCTTAGGCAGGGACATTGAGGAACATTCGTATACTTATAATCCTCTTATATGTAGCCAACAAAAATAAAATGAAAATTTTTTGTGCGAAAATTGAATAATACCTTTGAAAATATGAGACATAACGATCGAATGCAATTTGAGCAGATGGAAGTCGACATTTAATAGATGTTTATTGATTGGCTACAAATTGTTCCAGGAATTGCGTGTTGAGCAAGTGCCTGAAAGTAGGCAATACATTATTGCTTAAGATTAATGTAAAAAACAACAAATTATAGGAAATTAAAAGAACAAGAGGTGAAAATGTAAGGCAAACTGGGGAATCCTTTTGAAGAGAGAACAATTAAAAATATGTTAATAATAATCTCAATTTTGCCGAAAGCTTGAAATAAGCAACCGTTCAGACACAGGAGGATCTAGGACTCTATGCAATAGGCTGGTAAATTTTTTTTTTATCTTCAGAATGTTTCAAAACTTCTTTATACGTTTAAATAAGTGAATTGTTGCACTGTTTATTGTATACTTTTGGAAGATAATTCAGATAACAAATATGTAATTGGGAGCTTCAGATATTTTTGCTGAGCAGACAAGATAAACCTTTTTAGATCCGTTTCTGCTTCTTTGCAATAAAGATTGTTGTGGCTGAAAGAATTTGAAATTTTCAATTTTCCTTGAGTAAAATTTTAAACGTTAATCTAATTCTTTAAACAGGGAATTATTATGCCTTTGAAAATTATGAAATCATTTATTATTCTTAAGGTAATTAAGAGGTTTCACATTTACACGCTCAATGGTCATTCAATCGCCTTCTAATCTCTTTTTACCATTTGTATTGAGCTGCTTCCAACCATTATTATTATACGAAATTTATTTCAGAATTAAAGTGAATTGTGTGTGTGTGTGTTTGTGTGTTAAGCGGGTTGCCTGAGAGTAGGCAATGCTTTTTGTTTTCTTCTTGCCTTGTTTAGTTGGCAGTTAAGTTTAGTTTTGGACTGTTTTCTGACAACGACTGAAGAAGCTTCATCTAAGTTAACGCCTTTTGTCTTGAGTCATAAGGAAACTTTGACTTTGGCTTTTCTACCTTTGTTTCATGTTTTGTTTTATCTCTTAGACTTAATTGGAAAGCACGTACACACAACATCACACGCACACACAGACACACATGTGCTTACCAGCGAAACGTGTTGGTATTAACGCACACACGAACGGAAGGTACTACAACAACAACAACAACAACAACAACAACAACAACAACAAGAACAACAATGCTGCTGGCAAAATGGCTGCCTAAACGTTATAGTCGAATGTCCTTGCCTCGGCCTTGCCTTCCCTTTGCCTTGGTTTCTCTGCCATGTCCAGCCGCAGGTGCCACTTGCCCTGCCGCTTTGTGACCACAATTTATATACATATGCACGAATATAATTTGTTGATTTTGTTCAAGTGCCTCGACAGCTATTTATAGTCACCGCTTTGCAAATATATAGTTGGCATTTAATATTTTCTGTGTGTGTGTGTGTGTGTGTTCTTCCTTTCCATCTATTCTCTTTTATGCTACTTTATTCCTGCCGCAATCCCATTTTGTTAACATAAACATTAAGTGTGCGTGCTTCAGCCGACAATCTGTTACCATGCATGCATTAATGATGACTTGGCATAGCGATTGCATGGCAAATTTAACTTGGAATTGCAAAAATTAATAATAAGCAGCGAATAATTGGAATTAGTTAGAAACTATAATGCGAGTAATTCCCGGAAAACAAGACTGCAGTAAACAGAAGACATTGCAAGACTGTTAATATTTGTCATGGTTGAACGTATTATCACTAACCATAGAATACATAGATGGGACAAACTCATGATTTTTTGATTGCAAACGCTAGCCTAGTCATGGAACCCCAGAGAACTTCGGGAAAACCCGAACGCTCTCACTCTCAATGAGAGCGTAAAATGGGGAGAGGGCAAAGCAGCTACGAAAAAATTTCAGTCTAGCACAGACTACCGAACGACGAAGGCAGGCCTACGTCGCTTGTGATTTCGTTCTGTCTATGTATGTGTACACTCGTCGGTACATGCTCAGGCTTCGTAGTGTGTGTGTGACGTGAAGTTGTACAACATCGCATTTCAATAGCTCGCTCGACCAAAATTTTTCATTTTCGACAAAACAGCGGCAATGCGAATAGGATATGCCCCTGTCGAAAGAATATCAAGAAATATTGGCATCAGCTACGTATGTATCCCGGTGGCTGTGCTGATAGAGTGTTTGCTTGGCAATAGGAATGTCGCTGGTTCGAATCCCAACTCGATTATCGTTAACGAAGTCTTTTTTGTTTTATTTTTTATTTATATAAAAATAAAAAAATAAAAATAAACAAAAGGAAAAAAAAACAAAATGAAAATAAATAAAAAAAAAAATCAAAAAGGAACAAAATAAAAAATAAAACTTCGTTAACGATAATCGAGTTGGGATTCGAACCAGCGACATCCCTATTGCCAAGCAAACACTCTATCAGCACAGCCACCGGGATACATACGTAGCTGATGCCAATATTTCTTGATATTCTTTCGACAGGGGCATATCCTATTCGCATTGCCGCTATTTTGTCGAAAATGAAAAATTTTGGTCGAGCGAGCTATTGAAATGCGATGTTGTACAACTTCACGTCACACACACACTACGAAGCCTGAGCATGTACCGACGAGTGTACACATACATAGACAGAACGAAATCACAAGCGACGTAGGCCTGCCTTCGTCGTTCGGTAGTCTGTGCTAGACTGAAATTTTTTCGTAGCTGCTTTGCCCTCTCCCCATTTTACGCTCTCATTGAGAGTGAGAGCGTTCGGGTTTTCCCGAAGTTCTCTGGGGTTCCATGACTAGGCTAGCGTTTGCAATCAAAAAATCATGAGTTTGTCCCATCTATGTGTTCTATGGTTAGTGGTATTATGCTAATTAATGACGACTAATACCCTTTTGCCACTAAAGACACTTTAGATTCACAGCTAAATACATAAGCTCTGTGAGCAGCTCTCACTTCTCTAATTTGGTAATGAATTGATATATAATTTTGTTTTTACAATGGAAAACAATTTGTGAATCATTTAATCAATCAATCATTGTGAATTCGAATATATCGAAATACAACAGTAAAAATTTTTAACAATCGATATGCATATAATTAAACATCTGATTCTCCAAGAAAACCTGCAAAAAAGCAAGCAGAAGAGATTTCATATACATACATATGTATGTATATGCATTATTTTTGGTTATCAATTTATGCCTGATCTTTTTCCATATTTAATCATTAAAGTACATACTTGATTACTCCCTTATGACACATTAGTGTTGGAAAAGGAAAAAGCCTTCTGTGTTGGTCAACCATGAAATATATCGAAATACAACTGTAACAATCGATAAATATTTGAGTGCAGTCATCGACTAGAATGGCCTATATAAGGGCAAACATTACCCAGAGCAATTCAGTTGTGCTGGACAGTTCAGTGGACTCAATTATATTTTCCTTATTCATTCGTTATCCTTTACTTTTAACATTTTTCCTGGTTTAAGCATTTAAAATTAAAAAGCTTAACCAAAAAAAAAATAACTCAAGAACTTTTGCACAGCATCCAATAGATCTTTATAATTATTTCTTTTTTCTAAATATCCAAAAGTGGTTTTTTTGGAAGTTGATCCTGATTCCTCTTCATTTTTTTATTTGGGATTTCGAAAACTTTTTTCTCTTCTAAGTAGCAAGAATCCTTATCTCGCTGCTTCAGGCATTTTTGAAACTAAAATACAATTTTATTTCTGAATCAGCTGATGATCTGATAAATTTTCTATTTAAAAAGTAGTATTTAGTATATTTGGTACATTAATTTCAATCTTTTACTTTGCGTCTTGTATTCTTGGAACGTAACCCTAACAGAAAGTAAGATACCGAAGTGATTTTATATATATATATATATTTTTGGTTGTCATCCATATTAAATCTTCTTCCATATTAAATCATTAAAGTAAATGACTTATCAGTGTTGGAAAAGGAAAAAGTAAGCCTTCCGTGTTGGTCAACCATGAAATATATCAAAATACAACTGTAACAATCGATAAATATTTGAGTGCAGTAATCGACTAGAATGGCCTATATAAGGGCAAACATTACCCAGAGCAATTCAGTTGTGCTGGACAGTTCAGTGGACTCAATTATATTTTCCTTATTCATTCGTTATCCTTTACTTTTAACGTTTTTCCTGGTGCAAACATTTAAAATTAAAAAAAAAAAAAAAACTCAATGACTTTTGCACAGCATCCAATAAATCTTTGTGACTATTCATTTTTTCTCAATATCCAAAGTTTCAGAAGTGGATCCTGATTTCTCTCCATTTTTTTATTTGGGATTTCGAAAACATTTTTCAAGAATGTAGCAAGTAACAAGATTTCTTAACTCGCTGCTTTAAGCATTCTATTTTCCTCCGCATTGCACAAATTATCTGCTACAGACCCGAAATTTCTATTGACATATATTATACTTACTGTCACATTATTATCTTCGGTCTTCATATTATTCTTGAGCAGTCACTAAGGCTGCACTCGAGGCTTTCTTCTACCAAATTTGTCTCTTTTTCAGTTTTCCCTTCCCGAAAGAATTTTACTTCCACAATAAGGAAGTTTTGTTGATTGGGAATCCATTTCGTTATGTAGATGGTTGTATACCCGAAGTCTTCCACAGCAAGCACTTGGCCGCATACATGTCATCGAAATTTAAACTGCGTGTTCTTCCACCACTTCTCCATTTTTTTATTTGGGATTTCGAAAACATTTTTCAAGAATGTAGCAAGTAACAAGATTTCTTAACTCGCCGCTTTAAGCATTCTATTTTCCTCCGCATTGCACAAATTATCTGCTACAGACCCGAGATTTCTATTGACATATATTATACTTACTGTCACATTATTATCTTCGGTCTTTATATTATTCTTGAGTAGTCACTAAGGCTGCACTCGAGGCTTTCTTCTACCAAATTTGTCTCTTTTTCTGTTTTCCCTTCCCGAAAGAATTTTACTTCCACAATAAGAAATTTTTGTTGATTGGGAATCCATTTCGTTATAAAGATGGTTGTATACCCGAGCAGCAAGCACTTGGCTCACGACTTTGTCTCTTTTTTTTATTTTTTTCCTACCCAAAAGAATTTTACTTCCAGAATAAGAAAACTTTGTAGCCACACATAACGAACTGAAACCATCAGGAACACCTTAGATTATTACATCATGACCCTTACTATGTCGTTTCAAATATTTAAAGTGCTTGAAATTTTTATTCTTAAAATAAAATGTTAAATGTTTCTTAAGTGTATTTACTTTCGAAAAAATGTACTTCCTGTTACGCTTTTTTCGTAGGAAATTTTACTTTTTGTTGCGTTAAACAGATTTGGCACGCGCAGGAAATTCATTTTTTTGGTCAATTCATTCGTTTCATTCATCTCGCTCTAACGTGTTTTTAATTATGTTCTCTGTGACAGTCTGGCAACGACAGGCCCATTACTAAAAACCATGTGCAGCCTCTGAGGTTAACGTAAACAGCATATAAGCCCCCCAATGATTAATGCATGAGCTGACAGCAAGTACAGGAGAAAACTCCCACAAAAATTACTACCCTGAACCGCTTACTTGCTCTGTCTCTCTCTTTCTATTACTTACTTGGCTTCGTCAGTTGTTGCCTTGTTGGCCTTGCCATCAGTAAAGCCTGTGTTGCAAAATGCCAGCTGATAATAACTGAGCAAAAGAGACAATAGGATAAGCCAAGAACATGTGCGTGCTTGTATAAGTTGCGTTATGAGGCGCCACATAAACCAATTGTGACGTAAAAGACACTACGTAACAACAACTCAGTGGAAAGAAGACCGCAAAGAATGAGTTTTGACTTGAGGATATAAATAAACTGTCGTAAATTCAAAGCTGATGAAAAGATCCATAATTTATATGGTAAAAAACAAAGAAAGAAGTTCCTGTGGTTTGCCTTTTAAAGGCGTTAATTTCCTTGACAACCATATTTATACCCTTGCAGAGGGTATTATAAAATTGATCAGATGTTTGTAACGCACAGAAGGAGACGGTTCCGACCCCATAAAGTATATATATTCTTGATCAGCATGAGAAGCTGAGATGATATAGCCATGTCCGTCTAACCGTCTGTCCGTCCGTCAGTCTGTGCGTATGCGTTTTACTAAGCCGTCTTAAGAGCTATCGGGCTGAAATTTTTTTTCGGGGTTTTTTATTATCCGGAAAAAATATAGTATGAAAGCCATCAGGATCGGACCACTATATCATATAGCTCTAGAAGAACTAGAAGAAACATTTTCATAAAAATTGGAGTATGCTATGAAATTTACATATGTGATAATATTGGATATAAAACTCCAGATCCCAAAATTTGAATTTGATTTTGATCGGATAAATATAACACAAGTTACAGTCAATATAATAATCGGCTCTGCTCCCAGCTCTGCCGGCAGCGCTGCTTGCTGTCTACTACGTCTTTCGTCATTAACAGAGCACATGCATACACACACAGACGCAACGCTCCATAAACTGTATGTGTATGCGTGCGTTGCTTTGCTTAGGGAATGAGGGAAGAAGAAGAACAAATTGTAAAATAGAGAGTAAAATTGTTTTGTTTTGTATATTGATGAATTGAGTTGCAGAAAACAAATTTTGAACATGTAAAATTATTATTACCAAGGACTGCAAGGGTATATAAACTTCGGCATAGCCGATGTTAGCTTCTTTGATATTTTTCCTTTTTATTTAATCCGAGGAAATTGTTATCAAATATGTAACTTGGACGGTGAAGATTGTCATACAAAACTCCTACTTATTGAAAATAGCCGCATTACCCATTCTACCTATTAAGAGTTTAATTTCTTCTTTATTTCTCCTAAAATTAATCTAGATGAAAAAATTGGCAGTATCCAAAAATAAGACTCGTTGTTGAAATATTTTTGTAAAATTACGAAATACAGACCTATTTATAAAAAAATTGTCGTTAGTTTTTGACTGATTAAGCTATTCGGTAGATGAAAGAAATGCTTGATTGGATAACACAATAATAGTGTTGAAAAATGTCGATAAAGTGCTTTTATTAGAAGGAGCCTTTACTTGGCAAGTAATTAATGTGATTTAGTTGGTTTTGAATAGCTTTCACCATGTTATTTTCATTCCTTAGCCATAATATTAAAGGCATTAGGAAGCATTTCCGGCTTGCCAACTGTGTCTCTCTCAAGCAGATGGCAAATCTCAGCTAACCAAGACGTCGCTGGTTAGTACTTTCGCTTAACCTGCCAAGTCATCAAAGGCTAAACAAATCACGGGCACATCTTAGCTCCATAGTTGGTGGTGAAGGCGATGGCATCGGTTGGTTGGTGGAGCAGCTTCATCATGCAAACATGACTTGGCAGGCTCCTTCCTACCTACCTATATACATACATACTGAGGTCTCCTTCTTCCTGGATGTCTGATGGAATGCCGCTCTGTGATGGCTGGTGGCGTTCCGCGTAGCAAATTGCATTTTCTTTTCGTTCACCCTGTTTTATCTATGGATTTTCTTCCTTCATTTCTGATAGATATCTGCTTGTGCCTTCCCATGGGGAATAGACAGCTGCTCTATTCCCCATTTTCGTTCTCGCCGTCTCTCCTCGTCTGAACCTGAATGTGCATCAGAGATTACATGACCATCGATATGTGTGTTTGGCCCTGAGCCAAAAAGAAAGCAAAAAAAATGGCCAACTCCCATTTGGACATGGCCATAAAAAGAGCGCGTGTGCTTAGTTCTCCTGAATATCTCACCTACTCCCATTTCTCCTCTCCCATATCTTCTGTTTGCTTTTAATAACTTTCACATTTCTTTATGAGTTTTACGTGCCATGTACCTACTCCAGGGCCATATACGTTTCCGCTTCCGCTTCCATGTACACAGAATCTAGATCCAGGTGCCCAAGCTGATTAATTAATCCACAAAATGTGCACAGATTAACAATATGTGTCCTTTGAACTGTAAGTGCCCTCTATTTAAAAATATTCACGCCAGTGTGGACCGAAACAAAAACAAAAAAAGCATTAAGTGGATTAACTTTTCTTTGCCGCAACCGCAAAATGGCAGCTTTTTATTTTTACCTTAATCACTTTAGTGCACTTTTTGTTGAAATGGGATTAAATAAAAGCAAAAAAAAGTCGCTACAACTTTAGTTTAATTACCTCAATTAAAGATTAGCTAAAATGTTATGCTCAATTTACTGACCAATTTAAGTGGAAATATTTCAAGAACTTGAGACTCGGAACTTCACTTTAATATCTAAGACTATTTAATCCTTAGTAAAAGCACTTAATTAGATTGTTTTAGCGGTCATCTCTAGTGATAAGCTGATGGATGGCGTTTACCGCAAATATTTTTCTTCTCTGACATGGAATGCATATTTTTCTTATAAGAAAAAATTCAAAAAATGTGAAAAGCGGAAATATGTTTTTTCTTTCGCGTTTTATGTTGCTGTCGAGTCTATAAAAAATATGCAAGCTTAAATTAAAGAGTTTGTGGATTTCACAGGTAGTGAAAATGCAATCAAACAGCAATATGGACCAGGAAAGCTCAATACCGAAAAAGGAAATTCATTTTGTAGATTTGTCAACAAAAATAATTAAACAGGAAGTTGCACAGCTGACAGCTGAGCTCCTGGATGATGATTTTAAAGAACCACCGAAATATTTGTGATTAATTTCGAGCAGCTGTCTAGGGATTTTGATAAACTTTAAACTAATTAACGCTCAATATTATTATAATCACCTTACTATTTTTTTTTTACAAGCACGATCAACTGTGGACTTTGGACTGTGTCGATGCTCAATACCTTATCTTTAAATATGTATGTATATGAAAATGTAGATTTTTAATTTAAATCAACACTATGTCAATCCTATCCGAAATATTCAAAACTGTCAGCAAACATTGTACAAACTTCTTCTAAAGGAAAGTAGTATTTAGTACCTATATTATGGTACCTATTTTCAATCTTTTACTTTGCGTCTTGTATTCTTGGAACGTAACCTCAACGAAAAGTAAGATACAGAAGCGAGTTCATATATATACAGTATGTCCATTAATTGTTTGCAAAATGAAAAAAGGCACACAATTTGAAGTTTAACTTAATTATTTATTATAAAAAGCACTAATTTTCATGTTTGGCCCTTTATAATATTTTTTTTCAGTCTATTCTTAAGTAAATAGTAAACAAAAAAAGTAAAAAAAGAAACAAAAACATAAACAATTCATAGAAACAAAAAAAAACAGCATATAAGATGTGTCTATTAATTGTTTGCAAAATGCAAACATTACATTATACAAGAAAATTTCTCGAAGATGAAGCTAATATTTGGCTAATATTTTGTATGCCCTCCATTAGCATCCACTACTCCTCTGAGACGTCGCGACATCGAGGATATAAGGGCATTCATGTCGTAGTATTCCGGTATTTTAACCCACTCCTCATTTATGCATCGAATCAAATCAACTTTTGTAGTGGGGCATCGTTTGGCTACCTTTTTTTTGAGCAAGGCCCACAAATTCTCTATAGGATTGAGACGAAATACAACCCCAAACCATGACTGACAGCTTGCCAAATTTTACCGTAGGCACGATATTCTTTGCCTGGAGGGCTGTATTCGGTTTTCGCCAAACTTTTCCAGGGCCCTCATTGTAGTAGAGCATGATCTTGGTCTCATCACAAAAGATGACATCGTTCCAATACTCCAAAGGCTTGTTGACATTAGACATTCCGAAGCTTAAACGTTTCTCAATATTAGCAGCTGAGAGCAACGGCTTCTTCCTTGCTACGTGTGATGAATATTTGTGGATATTTAGCACTTTTCTAACAGTCTCAGGGCACACGGATTTGTTGAGATTGATTTTAATGTCATTCACCAATTCCCTGAGGGTTGTTTGCGGTTTGTTCTCAATTGTTTTTAGGATTCTTGAACAATCCCGTCGAGAAAGCTTTTTTGGCCTGCCTGTGGAGGTCTGCAGATCCAGCCTATTCTCCTGTTCCGCACGTTTTATAATGTTATACACTGTTCTCACTTTGACCTGGAACATTTCAGCCAACTCTTTTGCTGTCTTTCCTTTATTGTAATGGAAATAAATCAATTGTATTAAATTGTTGTCGGTTCTTTTACCAGGCATTGCGTAAATTTGATTTGGACAATAAAGTGCACCGAACTCAACAAAATTTTGGAAGGAATGTGACTGCAAAGAAGACTTAAGAAAAGCACGCGACGAAAAATTTTTGTATTTGATGTCCCGTTACTTTATCTTTCGTCTTCTTTCAATCAGTGTTTGCATTTTGCAAAGAATTAATAGACAGAGTCAAAAATGCCGTTTCTTAGTTTTCTTCATTTCTTTTACCGTTTTCTTGAAATTTTGTTTCTTTTTTTTGTCATACCTAAAGCTAAATTACGCTTAAATAATAGTTAATAAAAAAAAAAACTCCCAAATTATGCCTTTCATTAAATTTTCCATGTTTAACTTGAATTTGTGTGCCTTTTTTCATTTTGCAAACAATTAATGGACATACTGTACATATACATAGTATATATATAAATTTTTTTTTTGGTTGTCATCAATATTAAATCATTAAAGTACATGACTTATCAGTGTTGAAAAAGGGAAAAGTAAGACTTCCATGTTGTTCAACCCTGGAATATATCGAAATACAACAGTAAACATTTTCACAATTGATATTTGATTCTCCCAAACAACCTGCAATAAAGCAAGCAGAAGTGAGTTCATATATGTATGTATGTATTTTTTTTGGTTGTCTCTTTATGCCTGATCTTTTTCAATACATAATCATTAAAGTACATATGTACTTGATTACTCCCTTATGATACATTAGTGTTGGAAAAGGAAAAAGCCTTCTGTGTTGGTCAACCATGAAATATATCAAAATACAACTGTAACAATCGATAAATATTTGAGTGCAGTAATCGACTAGAATGGCCTATATAAGGGCAAACATTACCCAGAGCAATTCAGTTGTGCTGGACAGTTCAGTGGACTCATTTATATTTTCCTTATTCATTCGTTATCCTTTACTTTTAACATTTTTCCTGGTTTAAGCATTGAAAATTAAAAAAAAAAAATAACTCAAGAACTTTTGCATAGCATCCAATAGATCTTTATAATTATTTCTTTTTTCTAAATATCCAAAAGTGGTTTTTTTGGAAGTTGATCCTGATTCCTCTCCATTTTTTTATTTGGGATTTCGAAAACAATTTTCTCTTCTAAGTTGCAAGAATCCTTATCTCGCTGCTTCAGGCATTTTTGAAACTAAAATACAATTTTATTTCTGAATCAGCTCATGATCTGATAAATTTTCTATTTAAAAAGTAGTATTTAGTATATTTGGTACATTAATTTCAATCTTTTACTTTGCGTCTTGTATTCTTGGAACGTAACCCTAACAGAAAGTAAGATACCGAAGAGATTTTATATATATATATATATTTTTGGTTGTCATCCATACTAAATCTTCTTCCATATTAAATCATTAAAGTAAATGACTTATCAGTGTTGGAAAAGGAAAAAGTAAGCCTTCCGTGTTGGTCAACCATGAAATATATCGAAATACAACTGTAACAATCGATATTATTTCGATCGATAATATTTGAGTCCAGTAATCGACTAGAATGGCCTATATAAGGGCAAACATTACCCAGAGCAATTCAGTTGTGCTGGACAGTTCAGTGGACTCAATTATATTTTCCTTATTCATTCGTTATCCTTTACTTTTAACATTTTTCCTGGTTTAAGCATTTAAAATTAAAAAAAAAAAAAATAACTCAAGAACTTTTGCATAGCATCCAATAGATCTTTATAATTATTTCTTTTTTCTAAATATTCAAAAGTGTTTTTTTTTTGAAGTTGATCCTGATTCCTCTCCATTTTTTTATTTGGGATTTCGAAAACAATTTTCTCTTCTAAGTTGCAAGAATCCTTATCTCGCTGCTTCAGGCATTTTTGAAACTAAAATACAATTTTATTTCTGAATCAGCTCATGATCTGATAAATTTTCTATTTAAAAAGTAGTATTTAGTATATTTGGTACATTAATTTCAATCTTTTACTTTGCGTCTTGTATTCTTGGAACGTAACCCTAACAGAAAGTAAGATACCGAAGTGATTTTATATATATATATATATTTTTGGTTGTCATCCATATTAAATCTTCTTCCATATTAAATCATTAAAGTAAATGACTTATCAGTGTTGGAAAAGGAAAAAGTAAGCCTTCCGTGTTGGTCAACCATGAAATATATCGAAATACAACTGTAACAATCGATAAATATTTGAGTGCAGCAATCGACTAGAATGGCCTATATAAGGGCAAACATTACCCAGAGCAATTCAGTTGTGCTGGACAGTTCAGTGAACTCATTTATATTTTCCTTATTCATTCGTTATCCTTTACTTTTAACATTTTTCCTGGTTTAAACATTTAAAATTAAAAAAAAAAAATAACTCAATGACTTTTGCACAGCATCCAATAAATCTTTGTGACTATTCATTTTTTCTCAATATCCAAAAGTGGTTTCAGAAGTGGATCCTGATTCCTCTCCATTTTTTTATTTGGAATTTCGAAAACATTTTTCAAGAATGTAGCAAGTAACAAGATTTCTTAACTCGCTGCTTTAAGCATTCTATTTTCCTCCGCATTGCACAAATTATCTGCTACAGACCCGAAATTTCTATTGACATATATTATACTTAATGTCACATTATTATCTTCCGTCTTCATATTATTCTTGAGCAGTCACTAAGGCTGCACTCGAGGCTTTCTTCTACCAAATTTGTCTCTTTTTCAGTTTTCCCTTCCCGAAAGAATTTTACTTCCACAATAAGGAAGTTTTGTTGATTGGGAATCCATTTCGTTATGTAGATGGTTGTATACCCGAAGTCTTCCACAGCAAGCACTTGGCCGCACATGTCATCGAAATTTAAACTGCGTGTCCTTCCACCACTTCTCCATTTTTTTATTTGGGATTTCGAAAACATTTTTCTCTTCTAAGTAGCAAGAAATCTTAACTCGCTGCTTTAAGCATTTTTGATACTAAAATAGAATCAATTTATTTCTGAATCGGCTGATGATCTGATAAATTTTCTATTTAAAAAGTAGTATTTAGTATATTTGGTACATTAATTTCAATCTTTTACTTTGCGTCTTGTATTCTTGGAACGTAACCCTAACAGAAAGTAAGATACCGAAGTGATTTTATATATATATATATATTTTTGGTTGTCATCCATATTAAATCTTCTTCCATATTAAATCATTAAAGTAAATGACTTATCAGTGTTGGAAAAGGAAAAAGTAAGCCTTCCGTGTTGGTCAACCATGAAATATATCGAAATACAACTGTAACAATCGATAAATATTTGAGTGCAGTAATCGACTAGAATGGCCTATATAAGGGCAAACATTACCCAGAGCAATTCAGTTGTGCTGGACAGTTCAGTGGACTCATTTATATTTTCCTTATTCATTCGTTATCCTTTACTTTTAACATTTTTCCTGGTTTAAACATTTAAAATTAAAATGCTTAACCAAAAAAAAAAACAACTCAAGAACTTTTGCACAGCATCCAATAAAACTATTCAATTCCTTTTTTCTAAATATCCAAAAGTGGTTTGCCACTTTGATGATTGGGAATCCATTTCGTTATGGATGGTTGTATACCCGAAGTCTTCCACAGCAAGCACTTGGCCGCATACATGTCATCGAAATTTAAACTGCGTGTTCTTCCACCACTTCTCCATTTTTTTATTTGGGATTTCGAAAATATTTTTCAAGAATGTAGAAAGTAACAAGATTTTTTAACTCGCTGCTTTAAGCATTTTTGATACTAAAATAGAATCAATTTAGTTCTGAATCGGCTGATGATCTGATAAATTTTCTATTTAAAAAGTAGTATTTAGTATATTTGGTACATTAACTTCAATCTTTTACTTTGCGTCTTGTCTTCTTGGGACGTAACCCCAACGAAAAGTAAGATACAATGTACAAGGGGCTAATCAGAGATCTGATTAATCTGTTAAAGTTTGTCGGAACGGTCTTCGAAAGTGGTTTGGTGGAAAGTTTTGAAAATATATGCTTCTGTTTGGTGCCTTGTTTTATTTGTTAACCCTGGTTATATCGATTGTACTAAGCTTGTAAGTTATCGATATAAGATACTCTATTACTCTGAAGATTCTTCCTTCCTTTTTCGCCTTTGAAAGTGTATGGACACTAAATAAAGATAAACTTTTAATTTAACGCAATCTAATTGATCCTCAACAGACAGGATAAAATCCAGTATAACGGATGGTCCGCAATATATTTATTAAATTTTGCCTATTCTAAATTCACTTGGAAAATCAAGATATTAAATTATCGATTAAAAACGGAAAACAACCTGTGACAAATTCAGTTCAGTCAGTGGCAACTAATTTTATTTTCTACCTACTCGACCTTCTTTTTGTTTTTGTTAGATTAGACATCTAACGGTTTTATTTTACTGTTCAGTTTGATTCTCCTGTAAAATTAACTTTACTCTGTTGGTTGGCCAACAGTCTAAAAGATTTAATACTCCTTTCGGGAACGTATATATGCATTTTTCTTCACTGACACGAGCTTATATATAAATTTATTATATATGTGGGGAAATATGCCAGAGCTTTTGTGCTGGTTGGGCCGTTGGTTTTCTTCTTTTTTTTTTTTTTGCCTCCACATTTTCTTTGTCTTTTTCGGATGCATTGGTGCCTACGGCCAAATATTCGCTCTGTGTGCGCTCTGAGGGCACACCAAACGGCATTCAAATGCACAATTGTTGTCACCACGGCGACGACGTTTGGTATAGTTTTTGTTGATCCTGTTTTTCTCGTTCTCGTCGTTGTTGTTGTTGTCGTTGTGCGCCTGTTAGTATGCTAAACATCCGGTTTGGTGTGCTCCTCCAGCGCCCGTACACATACCAAAGACCCGGAGAGCCGGAGACCAGGCGTGTGCTTTTGGCTTCGTTTGCTGTCGCTCAACTTCCGCTCGAATAGAGTGAAAAATAGCGTTTTAGTGGACGCAAATCCCCCGCTGGCAAACCTGCTTCTGTTCGTGCTTCCATCTTATATACATATACGTTTTTCCTTTCTTTTTTTCGGGTGCAAGATAGCAGCAGATTGACAATACAGAACAACAGAGAGAAGGAGGTAATGGCGAGGGCGGGCCATCTTGATTGTTCAACTTTAAACTGAGTGTTGAACTGCCATTAAAGCTGTTCCTCTATTGCCATTCCGCTTTTATTTTCTGGATGCATTTGTAACCAAGTTTTATAATTGCAAAAGTTGCTTTTGTTGCCAAAGAGGAAAGTTTCATGGTTTCGTTTTTTTTCCTGATAATGGTAAATAATATGAAATACATTTAAAAAGAGAAACGCGACAAATAAACAACATTTGCATCACACACACTGACACACACACTCACACACACATACACTCACATTTAACAGGATTGAAAGTTGTTTGCCGTGCATTTCTAGGTTATTTTTTATGCGTTGACTATGCAAAGAAAAGCAAAGCAGAAATTGCAAACGACTTAAATAAGCAAACAGAATCACACAAATATACACACACACTAGCACTAACACACACACACACACACAAGTACATATACGCCCACATGCACTCACACCTACACACATTCATACACATATCCAGCTTCCCATCAGAAAGTGCAGAGCGAGTGCGAAGAAAAACAAGATGGGTGTATTTTTTTTACGACTTCGTTACTTGTTTACTAAAGAATACAACAAACATATATATTTACAGGGACGGAATCATATATATAGGGTAATCCATGTTGTTTAATTGAATATTTTGAAATAATGCAAATATTTCCAAGATACAAACCTGATCTCATTTTCGTCCTATACACGATGATACGCCTTTTCACTAGTTTTTACGATCCTATCTGAGTCCTGACTAAAATGTTAGTTAAAAGCATAGTCTTTGTTTCATTTTAAGGTCATTATTATAGCATAAAAAAGAAAAGCATGTTAGCCCTTGGCTAGTAATTCTACAGCTATCAAGTCATCTTACTAGCTAATTTTGCTAAGAACCCGTATAGTAAAATTATACGAAACAGTATATAGGATTGAAGGTATCGGCTGGTGGGCTCAAAATCGGCTATAGAATACAACATGCAGCTTAAAAGGCTATAGGATTGACCCGAGGTATCAACTCCAAGCCAAAAGTAAAGTATTTCTAAAAGGGAACTAGATAAAATTTTATATCATCTCTATAGACTTTTCTGAATAATAAGCGACGTCAAATCTTTCAAACGATAATTACTTCTTATAATTTAAACTAGCACAAAATCTAGGAAACTTAGTAAATTTTATTTTTAGAAGTTGAATATCCTTTAAGTTTTAAAAACTTGATCGATTATGAAAAACCACATTCAAAGTATCCATAATTATTTCATAATATTTATAAAGATTAGCAGGAATATGGTTTCTCTTTTAAAACATGTGTACATTAATTTATATAATTTATAAAAACGAGAAAACTGGTTCTAAAACTTTTTGGGGTTTTCGCTTAAATATAGTTAAAATAAATTGGTCTAAGCAATGTTGCTTGCTAAAAAAAAATGTGAAAAGGTATTGTTCTAAGCCAGAGGGTCAACAGATCTGGTCCAAACCCATACACAGCTTCTTTCTAATGATCCCTCCCTGCTCTTTATGTATTTATGTGAATGTGAACACACACATACATCCATACATACCTTTTGCCGAGCTGGGCTACTTAAATAAACTACTTTTTACTACTTGGATTTTTACTGCCCATTGTATTGTTGTTCCTGTTGCAATTCTTACTTAACTTTTTACTGGTTTTTTCGCACTCTGCCTGTTTTATGTGTTGAGGCATAAATTACAAGTCATTTTGATATTTGTTGTCTGCTCCTGACTAAAGCTACAGCAAAGCATTTCTACTCCTCGCATTTTTTGGCCATTTTGTTGGCTTAACAACAATTGAAAAATTTATTTTATTTGAGAGAGATTTTAACTACAAATTTTCGTCAATGTTGCCAAACTGCTTCATCCAATCACTCGAAGAATTTTTCAATGCTTTGCTTCATTGCACACACACACACACACACACACACACACACAGAAGAGACAATCAAAAGCAGTTTAAAAGGACAAAAAGAAAACAGTTTTAGTGTTTTTGTTATGTTAATAAAAGAAATGGGTATTAAATTCAGTGTACATAATTTTATTTCCATAATACTCTTAGAAGTACCTAAGTTAACAGATAATTTAAATTGATTAAAATGAAACAATTTTTGTTTCTGGAAGTATTTTATTTATTGAAACATTTGTAAACAAAATATAAAATTTGAAATATTGAAGAAAAAACTAGCAATTTAGTTTGTCAGATGTTTCTATGATTTATTAGTCCACCATCGTAAAGGAAAAGTTGTGACTTTGTGTCGAAAGTCCACTCACATTGCGCAACTTTAGCAAATCAAACAACTGGCGGCTTACCAACTTCCAATTGCCTTTTGGCAAATGCGTTTGACAGGGCTTAAAGACTGAGGGCCAGCAAAACAATTTTCACATTTGTTCCGGAAAAAAAGTCCCCATGGACAGAAGGAAAACGTACAATTAGAGGTAGCAAAGTGATTCGTGATTTTAGTGAGTTACTTGCGAATAAGTTTTTATATTTATTAACACTTAATACTTGTTAAAATCAGAAAAAAGGGATTTTAATAATGCTTAGATGGTAAAACTAACTAGTTAAAAATGAAACCTTTTGATGAGAGACAGATGTACTTTAAGTGACAACTTTATATTCGAGATCATTGGGATCCTTTATCCCATCTTTCACTACAATCTTTGCATAACTTTTAAGTACATAACTTTTTGTAAAGAAATCATAAGTATAAGTCCGTAGTCAATCAAAAATACGAATTGAGATCTTTAGCTTTGCACTTATAATTTTTATTTAATATTCTCTTAATGAAACACATTTCAATATATTAGGTTATGTGCCATCTAATGCCTTAGAAAGGTAATTAAAAAATATTTTATATTGAAGAAAATATTCATTTCTAATCATTCGAAAGCTATAATTACCATAAACAGCTTTTGAAAGTGTTTAATTAAACCGAAACCGCTTTCATATCGTTTGCAATTACCGATCTAAACTTGGAGATTCCTAGTTTTAGTCACCCACATCCTGGGAAAGCGGAAAACCTTACCAGAAAACATAAGCGACACTTGTGGGTGGCTCCATTAAGCCCAAGCCGAGAGTTTGTGGAATAGAGAAAGCGAGGGAGGTTAGAGGAAGGGGAAATTGCGTAGCTTTTGCTTTTGCCAGTTAATTGGAATGCATTTCGAGTACTCTCACCCCCTCACCCTGCCACAACTAGCCTGAAGACATGGCCCGCAGGAGCAACTGAAACTGTGGCTGTGGCACAAAATTTTAAGCACTTGCCAAACAATTTGGCTACTGATTTTATTTCCACCTCGACCTCAAACCCCTGCGTCTCTCTCTCTCTCTCTCTCTCTGAGGGAGGCAATTACCTAAAATTCTAAAAGAGAATTTTCCGCACTGCCAGCATATATAGAGAAAGCAAAACCATTTTTCCTCTCCTACTTCTACCTAATCCGTTTCAATCAACTTTTGAATCTTTTAAAATAAAATTCGATTTGATTTTCGTATTTATATTCAATTCCGTTCTGATATTTCCGGTCTATGCTCGTTCTCTTTGCGAGGTTTTCCTCGAAGCAGAGTAGAAATCTAAAAGATTGAAGCAAAAGAAAATCAACTTGTTTATATTTTATTTTCCCTTTTTTGTTTTTTGTATGAAATTCAATTTGCAGTTGACTGAAGTCAAAGTGAAGGTGAAGTGAAAAAAATATATTTTTCAGTATTTTTATTTCATTTCAGTAGTAAACTAAGATGGCATTTTTCGTTTTTTTTTCGCCTAGTAAATTGTGTACATATAAATGTGAAGATTTATAGTAATTTATTCCACTAACCTCGTGTCTCAAATATGTTGCAAATATTACGTATACGACATCAAAAAAATGGCCAATTAAAGTCGCTTTAAATATTTTCAAATTAATTTTATATACTTTGTTAATCAGCCATAGTCTTTGGATTCCTTCCGAGAGATTGGGTCAAATCAAAATCTAAAGCTATGAATGCTTACTTTACATATGAACATTTCGAAATTCTTTTCGCTTAGCTAATGTTAGGGAACAAATTGCCGCAGCTTCTAGCCATAATTTATGGCTTTTGCTTTTAACCACCAAACTTGGCTCAGATCGTTTCTCTTGGGCGCTGCACAAGCTGTTCGCGTTCCCAACAAATATGCCGCTTTCCATTGAATTTCATTCCCCATTTCCCATGCCTCCGCCAACCTACTCAACCAGTTTTGGGCTGGGCTATTTTAAAAATCGTTTAGCGTTCACACAAATGAAACATCAAAGATTTACGAGCAATGATTAAGGCGTTTTGTGGCGCTTTCAAAACGAAAAACAACAACAAAACAAACAGAGAAAAAAAAACTCTCCTTCTGGCATCCTTCGCAAACAGAGAAGCGAAGAGAAAAAAAACAATGGCTGCTAAAAGAGTGCAAGTCCTTTCATGGAAAGTGTTGAGCTGAAAGTGAAATTCTTTTCTTTCATTCTTTTATTTATTGAAGTGCTAAGCACTAAGCCTTACAGTGGAAATGTAGAGTGAGGCTAAGGGAGGCGGCAAGATGCGGCATGGATAAGCGTTACGTATGGAATTTAATTTTTATTTTATTTCCAACAGCAAAAAAATAAAACTAAATGTTTACTGAAGAGCATTTGCTTGAAAGTATGCAGTGAATAATATCATAGCTAATCCACACATTTTAAATTGACCGCAAAGTTTAGAAACTTAGTTACTTATACTTAATTTCTAGACTAGTTAATAAAGGTACATACATAAAATCGCTAAAATTGTTAAAATGTTGGAATTCTGTAAACTATTTTGAACTTTGAACTTGAACTGTTAACTATCTTGAACTTTTAAAGTTATCCCTTTTTACACGATCTTACGGTCTTGTTCTTAGACTAAGTTAGCTCCCTTCTTGTTTCATTTCCTTTTTAATGCTTTGTCTATGTATTTTTAATATCTGCCTAATGAAGGCCGAAGGATCCAGAATCTCAGAAAATCAATTAAAATACATGCTTTTACATTTTGTTGAAATTTTTTCAGATTTTGTTTCATTTTGGTTTAGGCAAAAGCCTTTTTAGAAACTGCTTTGCCTCTAGGACATGAATAAAATATATTATAAACATATTTTTAGGAGTTCAAAATTAATGCGCATTGTTGGCAAAAATTGTAATTCCATAACTCGGTTATCGCCTTTTGAAACGAAGTCACTGCTAATCAATAAGATTTTCATATTTCAGTTCTGTCTCAAACTAACTTTTCCTTTTATTTCAAATAAATATTTCACAATAAGTTTTGGTTTTGGCAAATCTCTTAGAGTTTTGAAATTTCATATGTATGTATATAATTTATTTTTGTTTTACCACATGCTGACTTATTTTCTAATTAACAACAGATTTAAGGAAAGTTTTTCCCCACAATTTCTCTCATCTACATGTAGTTTTCTAGGCCCCACTGAGCCGATGGCTTCGTTTTTCGGTGCGGCACTGATTTGTTATTGTTTGCCAGTGTCTTTCACACATTTGTAAATGTATATATCCTTACGTATGCTCATGCATACATCGACATGTCAACCCAATTAAGGTTCACTTAGTGTAGGCCAAAAACAAAGTCCAACCCATAGCTGATTAGCAAAAGGACAAAAAAAAACAAATTTGGGGTATGTGTTTTTTTTTACCCTTGGGAATATGGTTACCCAGTTTGTCTCCAAGAAATTGAATGATTCGATTGGGCTTGAGCAAAAACGAAATCCTTTTTCAAAAGCTAGTAAAGTATTTCATACGAAATTCATTCTGACATTTCTTTTTCCAATGTTACCAAAAAGAATTAAAATTTCGAGTTCATTAAAAGAGACATTCATTTTTTTTTGACCTTGATCGCGTCTATATCCGTAAAATATGTACATATGTCAATATAAAGGCCAATTTCCATACTTTTCGATTTATGTGATCATTTTAATGTGCCTAAAAAGTTTTGACTTTTTGACTTTGGTCTTACATGAAAATCAACAATATCAAAACAAACAAATTTCATTGTCGTGTTCTTCGTCTGCAATTATTGGAAAACAATCTTTTTTTTTTCACTTGTGCAAATGTTCATCTGTTCTTATTTTGAAGTATTGTTTAAAATGGAATTTCTTACAAAAAATTGTGTTTTGTTGAGTATTGCTTAATAAAAAAAAAAAAGAAACTGACAAGATGAACTTTAGCGTATTCAACCTATAAATCATTTTGGTTCAAATGCCTTCCATTTCGAATAAAATGGATTTGAACTTGGAAATAAAGCAAAAAGAACCTTTATTAACCATTCTGACCATTTTGACACTAGAATTTGTTCAATGTCGACAAAGATATATATATCAATACCTCTCTGTCTTTAGATTTCTTAGTATACAGTTTGCAAATAATTAAATTTTTCATAGGCAGACGATTAGAAAAATATTGTTGCATACTTAGTGGATCACTTAAATATGTGGCTAAATATGATTTACATAAATAAATCAATGCTACATAGTTTAATGCATTTTTACAATATATAATATGTATTTTATTCATCCGTAGATATTCCGAAAGTAAACGTTAAAAAAGAGGCGGCTTAAAGGCTCCAAAACTACCAAATTATGGCAATTTTCACAATTGTAAGCTTGCATTCTAACTTTATGCCGCAAAAATAAAAAATTATCAACTTACGTACTCAGATCTGTTTAGAATAAGTTGATATATGTATGTACATATTCTCAAATAGAAGTTATTGTATCAGAAAAAAGGGTATCTGAAAGTCTTTATGTTGACAAAGCGAGTCAGTTGATTGTTATTTTTGCTCTCGAAGCATTTGCCTTTTTATTTTTATTTTCTTCTATTTTTTTCGTTTTGTTGATTTTGTGCGAGACCAAAGCGAATCCTTTGGAGGCTTATAGTTTTGTAATTGTTTCGCAGGGGCCGCGGAGAGACTCTCGGCTCTGAGTCTGGTTTTTGTTTATTCTTATTGTTGTTGTTGCTGTTGTTATTTTTAGACTGATTCATTTTGCTCTTGTTTTGTAGCCAGCCTTTAAATTGCTTTATTTCGCCTCGACTTGCCATGTTTAGTGGGCAGAGATTTGGGAGGGTTTATATATTCGCTTAGCAATTTGCATTTGCCAGCGAAATTGTGTGTTTGGCGAGGCGTGTGAATAATGTGTGAGCTTACAGTTGGCCTCGTAACTGAGGCAAAAGGAGAAGAAGAAAAAAAAAACTGAAATTCTGGCCCAGTGGCTGGGGCTGCCATTCGGCACTTGGGTGCCGTTTAAATGATTTGTAGGCATTTTAATCTAATTAATGTTTTATTCGCGGAACGCCAGAGCAAATCCATATCGCTTCTTTGCTAATTGTCTAGCAAGTATCTTGTGATGCATCTCTCCTCTCTCACTCCCCAGCGATTTTGGCCGTCGTCTGCCATGGGCCACAGCTGTCGCCTCAGTTACTCAATCTCTTTTGTCTCCACATTCACTTTTTTCTTCACTCGTTCGCCTTATTCTTAGCTTGCCATTACGTGCATTTGTCGACGGGTTGTCATTATGCTTTCATGGCTTTAGTTTTCCACTGCAACAAAAGAAAAACCAAACATAAAATACTTATGAATACAAAATGTTTGAAAGTTGCTGATGTCTTAACGACTTGTTGGCAAATAGGAAAAGTTTCCCATTCCCAGAAAAAGAAATCTTCGAAATGCTGTTCCTTGATTGTGCAAAATAATCTAAAAGTGGCAAAAGTTAAGTTTTGAGAATGAGAAACATCGAAGTGAAGTTGTTAATGCCAACAGCTGAAAAGTAGGCAACACTTTAACATTTAAATGGATTAAGTGATGTGCATGAGTTGCAATTAAATAATGACAACAGCAAATCTTTTCCATAAACCACAAAAATACAACCAAAAAATAATTTAATCCATAAAGGCATTCATATACTTGCATAGAACTCCACGTCTTTTTGTACCTTTCAAACATAATACAACAAGATATTTGATATTTGAATTTATTTGATTAATATATTATTTATATATTTTGTAATAAGAATGAATCTAAATTCATTTAATTACATTAACATAAATTTTGAGTATTATTGAACTAAAGCTGAGTTTACAAAGACTGTTTCTTTTGTACGTTGGTATTGTAAGCTTTATCAATCCTTTTTTGCTTCATTTAGTTGTAATTCGGAACCAGTTTTAGCGTTGAAGATGGCCATTGCGATTCTGTAGATCTTCAGCCACTGCTGATAATAGTTATTGATGGTTTGTGCTGTCTTTGAAATAGTGTTCTTTAAAAGATTGTACTTTGATTTATAAAGAATTAAAAGATTGCAATTTGGTTTATAGTTTTGCAGGTTTAAATTAAAAATCTTCAATAAAACCGTCTTATGTCTGAATTTCTGAGAACCTTTGTGCCATAATCTGGACCAGCAAAATTTCTGTAGTTCTACACTTAAGAACTCAAGTCCTATGAGAGTCTTGCATTGTCTTATTAAAAAAATTGATTAAAATTTATTTCTAGGGGGAAAAATGTATAAAAATCATGTCCAACGCAAAAGTTCTTTGCGAAGGCGTTGAAAATATTAATTATAGTGGCAACTTTTACCGCACAAATCCTAGTATAAAATTTTGTTTTCAGAAATAAATTACAATTATAAATGTATGTAAATGAGTGGGAATTGAAGCAAGTTTCAATTTCCCAATAGTTTTCCAAAAGTTTTTCATTTAATTGCATGTTATAATAATAGTTTGCCCATTCGCACGTCTTGACTTCCTGTTAAACTTTCAGTCAACTAATTACAACCAAGTAAAACCGAACGTATAATTTGTAAAAGTCTTAAGATTTTCCATTGAACTTCAAGTGTCTGTTGGCCACATCAAACGAACCAGTTCCAAAGCAGCCCGATCCTGGCTCGATATGAAGTGGCTCTCAAACTGTGCATGAAGAAACTTTCCACGAAAAGGTGGAAAAACTTTGACGTGTGTGCATGGTGAAAATTAGTTATTGTCTGTGAAAAGTGCGTATAAAAAAAAGGGGGCAGGAAAGTAGAAGGAAAAAAGGGTGTTTCTGTTACTTGTGTACTTTGAGTTAAAGTTTTTGATAAACTTTTGGTTTTTGTTCAGCAATAAGAGCAAAAAATGCCAAAGTAAGACTAACAAAGAAGCTCGATGTGGCGACATTGACCACAAACTTGTTTCCTTTCTTAAATTAACTTAAGCCAACACTTGTTACTAAAAATTATGCATGCGTCTGGGTCCAAATCCTGAAACTAGCAACTTCTGGGGGGGTGGGTTTTGTTAACATTGTGACTCCATTCTCTATTATGTTGGAGCAGATGACGCCCTGGACAAGTGACACGCCCCAAAAAACACGATGAAAATAATGAATAGCAAGAGAAAAACCAGCAAACAAAAAATGAAGAAGAACAAGGGGCTAACTCAACGAGTTAAACGTTGCCCAACCAAACAGATGTCCATCCCCAGTTTCAGTTCTCCCCCATTTCCACCCACCACCCACCATCCACCACGGCCATACGCATTGTCAGACCAGCAGTGACCAGGAGCAGTATCCCAAAACAAGCTGTGGTCCCATGTGCATGCATGGAGACCGACCAAAGAACGTCACATGCTGGTCCCCATGTACCCATCGACTTAAATCCTGCAAACGGGCAAAGGCACGATTGGAAAGTAAAGCTGTAAAATTTTCCAAAAAGGTTAAAGGGAGTTGGAAAATTGTTCACTGATTGGTGGGGGAAAAGGTTTTCCGAGTTGACGTTGGGTGACTGAAGCAGCAACTGCTGCGATTTAATATTCATATTAAACATTATCATTCAAATTAAAGGCGGCTTATTTTTAGGTAATTATTTGCTGTAAATGTTTTGCAAATAAACATTAACCATATTTTAAATCCTTTAACTTTCATTGCTGAATAAAGCTTCTGGAGTATTAGGATAGTAGTAGAATTTAAAAGGCTTTGTTAGGAACTCTGATGATCATTGAATAGCATTTGTGCCTAAGATTTTTAGTGCTGAAACTAAAAAGCTTTTGCTTGACGAAAAAAAAGGTCACAAACTTGAGTCTAAGAATCACTAAAAATAAACAGAACTTTAAGTTTTTATCGTACAATTGTATGTTTACTTTATTGCACTTTATATTGGAAGCTTAGATCTCCAAGACCATTACCCACATACATATATTTCACAAGTATTTAAAAATTAACAGCCAAAAGAACATAAAATTTTGGATTTTAGGTCTACTTTTACCTTTGATGCCATTTTACTACACTAAATCATTTTGCCGACCATTTTCAAATGTCTTGAAAAAGAAAGTAAATTTCCTTCCCCGTCAAAAGAGATATTTTTGTAAATATTGAAAAAGAATTGACAGAGCTACAAAGGAAGATTTAAGGATGTCCTGTCAATTTCGACTTGAAAATTTTTCTTAGCTTGGCCAAAGCTTGAAACTGCAGTAGCAAGTGATCATTTAAATGGATAAAGAGAAACTCTTCCTATTTATTTATATGTATATTTCAAAAATTAAAGCAAATTCAAAAAGGTTTTTAAGCATAAGTCAAAGCTTTAGTTAAAGTCTTTGTCTATAGACGGCACAGAGTGAGGCACAAAAATCTATCCCCAGATAGCATTTCATTTAGCTATTAACCGGTTACATACCGAGTTCAATTTGTGTCAACCTTCTAACCCAAACCAGGCACCTTTTGGTCCCAAAGGTCTGGTCTGGTTGGTCATAGACCAATCATGTTCAGGCCAGGCCTTGATTCATCTGCAAATTTCATTCAATTTTACAAAAACAGAGAACTGTTTCGGTTTTGGTTTTATTCTCAATTCACTGCAGTTGAGGTTTGAGGTCAAATTGACGGACATGACCGAAGTTGGCCTGAACCACACACACACACACACGTCTTCACACAAACACATACATAGTTATATATGTTTGTTTGTATGTATGTACATGGGATCCCTGGCATACAAAAGGAAAAACAAAATTTTCATGTTTTGCAAAGTCTTCAATCAAAATGCGTCGGCAAAGTTTTAATGCTGCCAACAGAAAAAAAAAGAAAAATTGCATACCTTAAATCGGGTCGACGACCCCGAAACTACCTAAACTTTATTCTTAGATATAGTTTCTTGAAGGCTTTAAGGATTCTAATGGAACATGTATATATGGGTTCAGCCAAAGTGGAACAGGTCCCTTTTTTTGTGTTTGATTGAGACTTTGAAAACTCGACTGGAAGTGCTTAAATACCCTTCTTACCTTGCTGATCACAGGGTATAAAGATGAAACTATATAGAGGGAAACTTTTTTACGGGGCAAGCCAATCTGTTGGCTGCTCAGTTTGATAAATGATGTGTCGAAAATAAATGATTATGCTCTCTCTTCCCTGCTCTTTCTCCTTTTGTTTTATATTTTTGGCACTTTGTTGGTTGTTTTCTTTCTACTTTTTTTAATATTATTTTCCCGCCCAAAATTTAAAGACGGGAACCAAAAAAAATAAAAAAAAAACATCAGCGAAAAGGAAAATCAACCATCAGCAATCGTTTAGTTAATCTATTTGCATGGCTCATTTGGTCTATTGATTTCCGTGTTTCTTAAATGGGAATTATTCAGAATTTGTTATTGCTAAATTGTGGCTTGAAGATTTGCATTACATTCACATTACATTACTGGCCATGAGTGGGGGGAGGGGGAACATCAATTTTGCATTAACCAATATTGAACAAATGTTTTCCTAAGCTCTAACAAGATTTTTAATCAATTGGATTGAATTATTTAACTAGGCAGGGAATAACACGGATGGAACAGTCCAACTTTTGGGGTCTTCAATTAACAAGAAAAACAAGAAAAAATATTTTGGGGACACGATCGAATGTCAACCTAAAGAAATTTTAATATAATAGCTTTTGAAAGGATATACAAACCAAATTCATGTTCGCTTCACGAGCTTTTACTCTATATCATTGAATGAAAGCATTACCTGCAATCTCATTGGATGAAATTTCAATTTCATCATAAATCAAATCAAAACATAATGTCCAACATTTTGAAAATCAATCAAAAACTCTTTGAAATAACAAAAAACATAGAACACATACTAAAAAACTGCCCTGCAATCTTCCACATTCGAAAAGAAATCTTCGAAAAATTATGCCCCATTACAATCCTTGCAAACCCAACTCCAACAAACCTCTCCATGATTATAAATTACCAAAAAAAAAAAAAAACTACTACCACATCCAATAGTTTTAAATTTAGAAAATAGAATTAAAAATGAAAATGATGTAACTATATAAATACACACAATCAAGTTAAAGGGCCAAGCTGCTAGCACTTCCAATAGAAATTAAGAATCAAACTTATTTTAATTAGTCCTAACTAAATAAATAAATAAGTGATCTAACTATGATGATTACAGTAGAAACTTAGTTTTCCGTGTTGATGAGGGATAACAAGGAGGACATAAAGAATCAAGTTGAAAATATTAATATAACTTAATTTCTTGCATTCAAAACATTGCCGAAGTCATATTGTCTATTTTTGACTTAAAACAAAAGAAGAACGCGCAAAAATGGTCAAATCTGTTCCGTCCGTGTTATCCAACCGACAATCTACTCTTCATGTAGATAAAACGTCTTTTTAATCCATTAGCCGACAAACATTTCATGAAGCAGTCATCTGATCCGCTGGTCCCCACATCAATTCAATAAACAAAACAATTTTTGTTTAACATTTGAAAGAAAAAAACAATCTATATAATTAAGAAAACTCGTATCGATCGAATGAGACATTTTGATAACACAGTTTATTTTGAACTATACGGCTGGATGATCCTTGGACGCATCCCGCTCGCCAGAGGATGGTGGAGTGGGCTTATCGCCAGATCCCTCAGTGGTGCTGGCCACCAGAGAAGCCGATGAGGCCGATGGACACAATACGACGCTATTGTCACTGCTCTCGCTGCTGGAATCGCCCACATTGAGGTCAGGATTCAGGGCCTCTGCAGGTGGCGGCGGTGGCACAAGGGCCACCGGGGGTGGTGGAATCGGGGCGCCAGCTATACATATACGTTTAGAGGGCGGCGCCGCCAACTGACCCAATCGTGCATTGCTCAAAGTGGTGCCAGGCGCCACAAGCTCAAATGACATCAATTCGCCAAAGTAAACATGCTGGATCACAGGGAATTTCGACAGAATCTAATAGAAAGATGTCACAAGTGAGATACTAGATTAGGTGGAAAGTAAGCTGGATATAGCTGACCTCTTTTTGGTACATTTTGACCAATCCGGTATTGATTTTCACCCACGAAGGAACCGCTGTGATACTCCACAATTGATTCGAGTGCTCACCAAAATGCCCAGTTTTCACTTTGCAAATGTAATCGATGCAACTCATGAACATATAGTGATCCTTGTGGTCATTGATAATCTGCTCATCAACAAATTTAGCCGGATCAAAGGGACTTTTCACTGAAATGGAGGGAAATTGATAAATCCTCATGGCAAAGGCTCAAAATTTTGGCTTACCTGCCAACTGGGCACTGCCCCAAATGAAGGGGACAAACTGAAAATCATCCAGGGACCACACACCCTGACTTCCAGCCGGTTCCATATTGTAGGTCCTCTGCAGAGTTCGGGCAAACTCCAAATATCGATTAAATAACCTCAACGCCGCACTCACAATATCCTGTTCTAGCAGTATTTCCGCCTTAAACAGGGCACACAGGAAGAACATGAAGGACAGTTCATGACCAGTGCCGTAATCGATTCTTGTGGCGTTCCCAAAGGCTTCCATCAAATATTGTTGCAATTCATTTAGATATTTCAATTTCGAAGGGGGAATCAACTGCTCCAATAGCTTTGGCAATTCTAGACGCATCTCCCGGGCCCAATCCCTGTAGGCCTTGTTGCCGAAACGTTGCGGCTGATCCAAGGGAGGATGCTGCTCGACCAGTTTCTCCAGCGATTCAAAGAGACTCAACAGTTTCTTTAGCATCTCCGATTCGTACATCTCGTCCGTTGTCTTGATACCCTGTATGGCGGCACTTGTCCCATTGATATAGCCAATGAGATCATGATAGGCGCGACTCCTTTGCCAGTGCGCCAAGTCTCCAATATTTTGGACTCTCTTGTCGAGAGAAGTTGCCGATTTGCCTGCCACAAAAGGAATTAAAGAAATCAATAAATTATTGATCTAGTGGATTTACATTAATCATTTACCGGCATCGGCATCCGCCATTACGTTTTGTTTTGCAATTTGTTTAACTAATCTATAGGGCTGCAACGCTATATTTATTTTTGCCTAAGCCAGGGATGGACAACGTGAATTTGTATTTTTATTTTAAAACTATTAAAAACCCTTCTCATTATTATAGTAATTGGATGTAAAACAAATAAAAGGGTCTAAAATTTCGAATTGTATGTTTAAATATCTTGAAATAAATATTTTTTTTAAAGAACGAAGAATAATGTGGTCGAAAACTCTTAAGATTCGTATATTTGAAATATGTGTTAAGTTCATTGCTACTCAATTATCATATTTAATTGAAATATTTAAAAACAATTTATCAATATTTCATATATTTAAAAAAAAAAATACCAGTATTTTAAAAGATTGTTTTTGCATGCTTGCGCATCACTGATTAATCGATAAATTTGGTAACATTTATACATATATAGGGTCACACTATTTTGCACGTCAACAAATACGCCTACGCCGGCATTTCGAAGGAATAACAATAAAAGTGAATTATCTATTTGTTGTAAACAATTAAACACTAAAATCTAGCCTTACCATGATTGAGACCCTTTATGGCCTGCCATTTCACATACTTGTGCCGCCCAATATCAAAGTTCGACGATTTAGTATTCCCACTCCCTCGCCCATGGCCGTGTTTAGTGTGATTTTGCTTTCCTATTTTCTGGTCACTGGCGGTGAGTCTCCATAAAATACCATTCGCCAATAAGCTGAGATTCTAACCTTCTCCCATTGAACAGGCATAATCTACGATGTGATTGTGGAACCGCCCAGTGTGGGAGCCACTGTGGACGAACATGGACACTCTCGACCGGTGGCCTTTATGCCATATCGTGTAAATGGACAGTACATCATGGAGGGATTAGCCAGCAGCTTTCTCTTCACCATCGGTGGCCTGGGTTTCATCATTATGGATCAGACCCATGCTCCGGGTAAAACAAATCTAAATCGCCTGCTTCTTACCGCCATGGGATTCATTTTCATATTGGTATCCTTCTTCACCACTTGGCTGTTCATGAGAATGAAGCTCCCCAGCTATTTGCAGCCATAGCAAATCTATTAATGGCAATACATGTATTAATTTCTATCCGAACTTTGTAATCTCTCTTATTAGTATTCCGTATTCAAAGTGTAACAGAAAAGCACACAAACAAAACGTTAAATTAAACTGCCTAGCAAACTGAACGAAGGTTAAATAAAGAAAGACACTAAGTTAAGAAAGTTCAATGAATTGAAAGAGGCTCAAAATCAGATAATGATATCTACTTAAGCAGCCATTCGCTCAAGCCAAACGAAAGAAATCTGAAATAATAAATATCTCTTAAGGAATGAAGAAAAGGCGAGATATAACCGGATTCCGTCTTATTAGGACTTAAATCAATTTGTTATAATAGTCTTCAAATGGACAGCACTAACGGTTTATTCAAACTCATGAAAAGAATGCTGGAATGGAGTAAATGTTGAATTATTGACGTTCGATATTGAAAATTATATCATGAGAATTACGACGTTGGCTCCAAACTTGTATTTTCCCTGGTGTTAACAAGATTTTCTATTAGCCAGTTGATGGGAGTTTATAAATTTTAAAATTAATACATTTTATTTGGTTATTTAAACCAATTGTTTTATATATTTTTAAAGTGCTGATTTCAAATGAGACACCATGAGTTTAAAAAGAAGCATTTTATATTCGGCAAAACTCTAAAGTTGAAATTTTTTTTATTTTTTTGAAATTTTAGAAATTTATACCACTCTAATTTTATTTTTTAGAGTAAATATTTCAATAAAAATCTTCATTCTATAGACCATTTATTAAATTAATTTGTATTCATGTCTAGTTCAAGTTTTCAACAGAATATATAACATTTAATTTAAAATATGTATATATAACTGACTTATTTAGAATAGAATATATAACTTTATTTCTTAACACTTTTATATTCTCACGGATTTGCAATATTTTTCGACTGACATCCTTCTTAAGAGCTAACAAAAAGAGAAATTTTTTAATGCTAATCAAGATATGTCCTCAAAGCAATATGTTAAAAAAAAAAGATTAAATCAAATACTAGAACCAAATTTGTTGATTTTCGAATCAGCTGCAAATATTTTCGTAACTCAAAGAAGAGAAAATCTCACACAAATTCCCCAATTTCAAGAGCAAACATAAAATGCTCTCTTAAAATTAAGTCGATTTGTTTTGTTTTCCTAATTTCTTATATTCTCAGTTTTCAATATTTTTGGCGTCCCTTTTATTTGTGTGTTTTTTTGTTTTTTGGGCACCTCTCAGTTTGTGTTTGGCTGTTGAATCGTTCGTATTGATCGCTCGAATTGTTTTTCAGCGGAAAACTACATTTGCCATAGCGTATACATAATTATAGAATCTATTTTTGTGCAAATTTGTTTGTTAACCAAATCTATATGTATCTAATGTCGAAGAATATAGATTGAAGAAACCCAATCAAACGATTTTGGCAACTCGAAAATGGTTATTGAAGTGATGTAACAGTAGGGACAACGTTTTTCTGCGTCGTAGCTTTGTTTACCAAACAAATTCAAACCAATTTTTGCCACAAAATCAAATCATGTCGAAAAAGTGTAGTGTCCGCTCTCTGAGCGATAGTGCTCTGGCCGAGCTGGCAAATCTCTTGGTGTCGACCATTAGTTATGTGCAATACGCTCCCGATGTGAATTTGGACATCAACATTGTGATGGTCGAGCTGAATGAGTATCTCACACAGGCGGGAGCCACTTCAAACATTTATCAGGATCTCCTTAGAGTGATACTCAGTTCGGATTATCTGGAGGCCAACATGAGATTCACCTGTCTGCAGATGCTGCTCAATTGTGGCGTTACCTTTTTGGTAACCGAGGTCTTTCCCTTTAGCTATTATGAGAAAATATTGCAGGTAAACGTTTCTTTTCTCTTCTCTTTGAAATTGCATGAACTGAGATTTTGTGAGTTATGGAAAATCGATTGGAATTAAAGTGAGACCAATTGGTATTACGGTTTAACATTAACTTTGGTTTCTTAAAAAGTAAGAAACAGAATTCAATTTATTCTTTTTTCGATTTTCGTCGTTAAATAATCGGTCTATCGCTTTCTAGTTGCAGCCGATTTGTAATTCGATAAGTTCCATATAAAAGCGTTAAACATACAGGTGCGATTTCTGATTTGTATTTTAGGTAATCGCCGCCCAGGGTGCCGGCTTACGTGTCCTGAATATCAAAGGAATTTGGGTTAAAGAGGAACACATGCACTATATGTACGATATAGTGAAACGATGCAAGCATCTGGTCAAACTATATGTACCTTATATAGCCAATGATCAGCTGCTAGAGGAGATATCCAAATCCTGCACTCGTCTTCAAATTCTCGATATATCGGGCGAGACAGACATTACAGAAATCGGCATCGATTATCTGGCGAAGGGAGTGTGTGCTCAATCGCTGACAGTGGTGGATGTGGGCATGCCAGGAGAGGAGAACATATGCTATTCGGATATAGCTTTGATCCTCGAGCGCTGTCCGCATGTGGAAACCCTGTCGACATACTCCTTTGTGGGCGCCTCCTTGAAATTCATCTACGATAATATCGATGATCGATTCAAGTGTCGTTTGAAATATGTCCACGACACGGGCACCGATGAGACAACGCTTCAGGTTATAATGCAAACGTGTCCAAGACTGGAAACACTTTATCTCGACTCACCCAAAATGGGTAGTCTTAGGGCTCTTCATACCAGGACCTTGAGGAAATTGAAAATCTATAAGTTTGCGGTGGGTGAACTGTTGCCATTGTTGGAACGTCCAATTGGCAGAAATCTTAGGCACTTGACCATGATCAAGGGCACGGGAAATCTGGAATTGGGCAAACTGGCAAGACTATGCCCTTCCCTAATCGATCTCGATTGTTATATGGTTGATAGTTTATCCTATGCGCACACTCAAGGAAGATTTCAACAGCTCGAGGGATTGGAGATCTTAAGTAGTGACTTTATGACTAGCTCCTTGAAATCCTTTCTTTGCAATTGCACAGATTTGAAGCGATTAGCTGTGGATACAGTTGAATTCACCGATGAGGATATCATTGGGTAAGTTTCACATACAAAAATTGACTTTAATCTTTCTGATTTCACATTATTCTTCTTATTAGGATCTTTGTGCATCACGATTTCAAAGTCCTGGAGGATATTTGGTTTACTTTGGCCCCCGAGCTAACAGTTCAAGCTGTTGAGGTAGGTCAACCTCCTTTTAAATGAGTTTTCTACTTGATTTTTGTCTTCTTCTCTTTAGTTACTAATGGACAGTTGTCCAGAATTGCAATCAGTGGGCCAATTGACTGGCTGGTCATTAACACCCGACGATTTGGCCTTAATCCGAGGACTACTGAAAAGCGGAAACTCTAGCCTTGTACTAACACCAAATGGTTTTATAGCTTGAGTATTACTTGGCAGTGTATTTTCATAATCTGCATTAACCAAGATTCATTAAAATGCACTTTATTTTTAAATTCTTCTAAGATTGAGTTTTAGATCATATCTAAAATTTACTTTTTTCTCTCACTTGCAGCGCCTCCAATAACAATTGCTTTTCCATCTACTCAGCCCAGGAATTGGTAGAGAGAAAAAACAAACATTTTATTTTTGTATATTGTAATTTTCATGTGATATTATTGCAATAAAGATTTGCTTAAATTCGATAAGTTGACGTTACCCAACCGTAAATAAACGAGCGATTAGAAGATTTATAGTTAATGCAAATTTAGAAACAGACATATTTTATCCATATTTGTTTATTGTAAACTCTTTTGTTTGGTAATTCGAGACATATGTAAAATCATTTCTTTTTCAAATTTAAATTTCCCTCCAAATATTTGATTTCGACAATTATCGACTAACGCCAGTCTGGTCACATTAATATCTCTTTGTTTACATTTTTGTGTTGTTGAGTTTGTTAAGTTTTGTTTTGTTGCTGATTGAATATGAAAATACTTTGCGAGGTGTTGGTAGTGAATCGCTTCACCCATGCCAATCGAACTCCGTGGTCAGTCAAATCCACACTGGCCTTGGGCTACAAAGGTAGATCCTTGGATTCTACAGGTAAGTTGGTGAGATAGTCAGAACAACACTTTACTTATCTATGTCCCAATTTTTGTTTCAGGGAATGGAAAAGATGAATTACAAATTATATTGTTCACACCAAAGATAAAAAAAGGGCAATGTTACAAGGTCAAGGACAATATCCAAACCATTCACACGAAATACGTTTTGGATGGCAAAGCAACGATTGCTTTCAAGAAGCCCTCACAGAATCTGTTGATTAAATGTGATCCCATTCAGTTAAAAGGATTCCTGCAGACGCTTAAACTGGGTATGGAGGACAAAGATGTCATCAATTTGAGACTAAATACAGTCACTGCCATGGCACAAAAATCAAAGTTACAGACGAAAATGGCTATAAATCGTCATTGTGACTATCCCATCAAGGCCTTTCCTCGTTATCTACAATCCCTAACAATAAATAACACGCAATTGCTTAAATTGAGTTATCATATATGCTCCTTACGGAATCTAACCCACCTGGATGTATCCAGCAATAAGCTGCGTAAGGTAAGGAAATAAATGAAAAAGACAACTTATAGCATCTTCAAAACTAAATTTAAATTTCCAGTTACCTGTTGAACTGGGGAGATTACACTTGAGCAAGCTCGTGCTCCATGACAATAATCTGGGTGAAATGGACGATTGGTCATTTCTAAATGGCAGCAAATTACGAGACTCTCTGCGCGAATTGGATTTATCGGCCAACGATTTGACATGTTTGCCTTTGCCTGTGGTCAAGTGCCACAAATTGGTTAATTTGAATCTCAATTACAATAATTTGACTCATCTACCCTTTGCCATACGTCGCCTGAGAAGATTACGCTCGCTTCACGTGTCGGAAAACAAATTAAAATCCCTGCCAGCTGCCATAGACGATCTACGTATTGAAATCTTGGATGTTTGGCGTAATTCATTCAAGGGTCTCAATGTCTTGGAGGCTCATCGCTTGGCCTTTGCTTCCGATGCGGACGGAGCTTCAACTCATTCGCCTGAACCTCTTTGGCTTCAAGCTGCCCAAGCTGTGGCCCAATATGAACTGCCAATCGACTCCTTGCCAGCCATACTCATTCAACTAATTGCCGAGGCACCAAAATGTTCCTGTGGCAAATTGTGCTATGCCTTGGACAAGAAGCACATTATCGAACGTGTTGGTCAACCGAAGTTTGTAAATATTAAAAATCTTACCTATAGTCGAGAGCACATGATCTATTCTGATGTTGTCATATGTGGCAACAATTGTAGTATAAGCAACCAATGTAAGAACCTATTCTCAGCTCTAATTAACTGATATTAGCCTATTATGCCAATGTGCCAAACAAGAAGTGGAATTAATAATTAAATATTATGAATAAGTAAATGAAAGAAAAAGCTTAGAGTGCTGTGATTTTGTTAATCTGTTTATAATTTCTTTTAGATCGAAAATGCTTCTAATTGGATAAATGGAACTCAAGAATTTGAAATCAATTACAATTGAAGAACAACAGCTTAACTCGTCTTTATTTGGATCAACACTCACTTAATCTCAACTGAAAGGGCTTAAAGGATACGTGGCACCCTTCAAATAAGAAAGGATGTTTCAATATGGGAGAAACCTTGGCAATGAATAGAAACGAAGATTTATTGTCATTATTCTTGAAGGAGGTATACACAAAACTCCAAACTCCACTTTTCCAGGCCTTTCATTTTGATTGTTTTATCTTAAGTGATAAGAATGTTTTTTGTAAGGTACCTTTCCAGGATTCCAAAAGACTTTTCTTAACAGTTGAAGTGTTTCAGCCATTATTTGAATATGTTAATGCGATTTACTACTTTCGCTTTCAGTCAAGCAACTTTTATTCTTATGTCAAACAAAATTTTAATTTTCCCTCCTTTTCAATTTAAGAAATCGATTTATTATCGATAGGCGGAGAAGTTGATGTGGCAACCTTTCTATTTTCAAAGCAGCTGATTGTATATTTCCGCGTAAATTGGTTTGATTTTATATTTTTTTTATTTTTTAAGTTTATACCACAAGTTTAAAATGAAAATCCTCTGTGAGGTGCAAGTGGTGAATCGTGTGACCCAAGCGAATCGCACCCCGCGAGCGGTTAAATCCACTTTGGCCATAGGCTACAAACAGAGCGCCCTGGATTCAAATGGTATGAAAACACAAACAATACAAAAAACAACAATAATAATTGTTTTACATTGCAACAGGGAATACAAAAAAGGAACTGGAAATGATATTATTCACGCCACAAATCAAGACTGGGCAGCGTTACAAGGTCAAGGATAATATCCAAGCGGTTCACACGAAATTCGTGGCGGACGGCAAAGCAACAATTGGATTCAAGCAGCCGGCAGAAAATCTATTGATAAAATGTGATACCATTCAGCTAAAGGGATTCCTGCAGACACTTAAACTGGGCATGGAGGGCAAGGACGCTATCAATTTGAGACTGAATATAGCCACTGCCACGGCCATTACACAAAAATCAAAGTCACAGACTAAAATGACCATTAATCGTCGCTGCGATTATCCTATCAAGGGTTTTCCACGATCTCTGCAGTCTCTGACAATCAATAATAGTCAATTGGTTAAGCTAAGTTTCGAGATATGCTCGTTGCGTAATTTAACCCACCTGGATGTGGCCAACAATCAGCTTACGAAGGTGAATAATAGTTGGTCGCTTTTCGCGCCTTTTCTTTTGCCCCGTTTGGCTGTACAAATGTTTATAGAATTGGTGTAATAATAACACTTATTTAAACCCTTTTCCAGATACCCGTGGAGTTGGGACGTCTGCCCCTGACGAAACTCGTACTTCTTGGGAATTGTCTGGCAGAACTGAACGATTGGTCATTTCTAAATGGCATCAAATTGAGTCAATCTCTTTGTGAATTGGATTTATCTGCCAATAAGCTGACTTACTTACCTTTGTCTGTGGTTAAATGTCAAAACCTGGTTCAATTGAATCTAAATCACAATAATCTAACATTTTTACCCTTTGCCATGCGACGACTGAAGAAATTGCACTCGCTCTATGTATCGGATAATAAATTGGAATCTCTGCCAGCTGCCCTAGAAGACTTACACATTAATACCCTAGATGTTTGTGGCAATGCATTTAAGGGACGCAATGATCTGGATGTTCAACGTCTCGAGGGCACCACTGAGACAAACACAAGGACCCAATGCTCCCCTCAGCCTCTCTGGCTGCAAGCAGCTCGTTCAGTCGACCAATATAAACTGCCTATATACTCACTACCTGCCATACTGATCAAATTGATAGCCGAGACACCAAAATGTGTTTGTGGCAAATTTTGTTTTCTCATGGACTCGCAAAATATCTATAAACGCATACGCTCTGCCAAATTTGAACGAATCAAGAATTATAGCTACAGTCCAGATCAGTTTATATATGTTGATATTGTCAAATGTGGGTATTGTAAGAATGTTAAATCATGCGCATGATATTGCCTGGTGTCAGTTGGAATATTTTATTTATTTTTTTAGTATTATAATTCTTAATAAAGTCTGATCTAAATGAGAATTAGTGTTGAAGTTTCTTCAGAGAGATCATTTAATGTTATTAAACTTGCCTAAAATTGGCTATCGGACCAATCTGCCAAAAGATCCGGATTTTAAACGAATCTACTACAGTTAATTGAGTTCTTTGATATATAACAAATCCAACCCATGTATATTGGAAGTTGATTAGTTATTTGCCAATTAATCTATGTCAAATTCTCTCGATCATTGTTTCATCTCTACTAAATTAGAACTGTCTTCATTGAACATAATGTGTAAAGGTCGATCCATCTAAGTTCTCATTAAGAAAACCTGAAAGGGTGCCTAAAAGGTTTTGATATAATGAATAATTACAAAATTTTCAATTTAAGTAAATTTTAAAAATTTAAATGAGGAACAAATGCTTGAAAATTTGTTAAAAATCTTACATCTTGAGGGAGAACGGGAGAATGGGAACTAAGGCAATTCTTTTGCCCTACACACACACATGTACACATATGACCATATAAAGACATTCACACGCACGTCTACATCCCTTCCTGACTACACCTTCCTCCCCCGCCTTCTGTCCCTACGCAATCGTTTTTAACCTTATCATTCTGTATTTCTTGCCTATATATGGCATACTTTTGTTTTCCTTTTGGGTTGCTTCTGTGTTTTTTCATATTAAGGAGAGCACAGCTCGTTGTTTTTATTATTAAAAGCTGTGTGGCGTATGTGACTTGCATAAATGTGTGTGTGTTTTTTTTTTTGTTCTCTGTGAGTTTTTCTTTATCTGAGCTCACGAGCTTTTCCACATTTTCCTTTTTTGCTATCATTTTGCTTTTTACTTCCACTTTTTCTCTCTGTCTGTTTATCAAAATCACAAAACTTCTGGACACTTTTTTAAATAAGCATAAAAAAATGACACACTAACATCCAACACACACACCACACACATGACACATACTCACTACCTCCCCTCCACCGCCTCTTTCTCTATACACTGATTTTATTCACCACTTTAATGTGCAGCTGGGGAATTGGCTTGGTTTGACTTTCACTTCTTAAGGAGTAAGAAGGAAATGAGAGAACACGAAGGAAAGGGAGAGAGGGGATTCGTAACTATAAAAAATGTTTATCTCAACTTGGGCCCAAATCCAATTTTGACTGGCATTTAAGTGTCTATAACTGACTATGCAGATCTGCGGCTTAAGTTTCGCGCTCATCTCAGCATTTGCTTCACTTGTTTTGTGAAACATTTTATTTAAAGGAGCTTTAATATTGAAAAACCCTCTCAAATGCTTTATAATTGGAAGTCTTTACATTTTCGTCCTTTTAGTATTTCTATTAAAACTTGTTGATACATTTTAAATGAAATATTACGCGGAAGTGTCTCTGAAAGCATCTATAGCATACTTATTAGGGCTAAAGGAGCTTTTGACAACTTTCAGTCGCAGATTCGCGAACCTAAACTTCCTCTTGTTAGGGAATGTTTTAATAATACAATTCTACAGTAGAACCTCATATGGTCGGATAACACGGAAGAAATAAAGCAAACATTCTTTAAGGTAAATACGCTGACACTTTTCCCTAGAAGTTTTTGAACTAAAAAACTTTGATAATGATGTTTGTGCATCTCCAGATCAAGGCATTTGGCGCTATAGTATAACTCGAAGTTACTAATAAGAGAGAATATGTATTCAAACAATACTTTAGCATTGAAAAGAAACGTCTTGTATTTCCACAATTAATTTTTTAGAACCTAAAAGGGTTGGAAGTAATTTTAAGACTGATACACAGTTGATATCTTGTTAGCCCTTTAAACTTGAAGCTATTATTTGAATTTGTGAATTAATTTTATTTGTTATACATTTTCAATAAGCAATTTGCATGCACACTTAAAATAGTCTTTAGTTGTGTCTTCCGTATATTAAAATCTGATTTTTTTGTACCCATATTTTTACAGCTCATTGAAAACCATAAAGATTTTAAGCAAATATTTTGGCTCTTAAAATTTCATTTTTTATTCCCACTCCAAGGCTGAAAAATCAACAATCAACATTTTTTACCCTGTAAAACAGAGTATATTGAAAATACAAAGAAATAGACTCGATGTAATTCATAAGTAAATTGAAGATGGCCATAAGAATTCTCCGACGATTGTTACTGTATAGAACTCTCGATGTTGACTTATATTTTTTTGCTGAAAGCTACTAACAATTTCTTACAGGGTATAGAGACTTCGTTAAGGCCAGAGATATATTGATTCCCCTCTGGTTTTTCTGATATATTTTATATACCCATAAAGGCCAACGGTTATGGACTCAAACGTTTCAAATTCTTGTTTGTCTGGTCTCTGAAAGACCAAAACGGGAATGAGTTCCCATGTGCCAAGTGAGTGAAGTTCTACCCCCAAAAAAAATGCCAAATTCCGAGACCGTAAAAACTCCATTAACTGTCATCAAAAATGCATTTCGCTTGCATCAAATGGAATAATCGTGAAATCGAATAAATCAAAAGGAAGTAGCAAAAAGTTTACTTCTTGTGTTCTTTTTTTTATGGCTAATCAAGAGTGAAAGAGGGACGCATATCCCCCATAGAACCAAGAGTCAGATGACTCCCAAGGCAACATTTTTATGCACAAATTAACTTGGTCAGCAGGCAAACAGAAAGGGAGAGAGAGAGAGAGAGTGTGCCAACTGGGAGATTGGGGGAGCGTGTCACTCCCCCTGCATTAAGAGAGGGGTTGGAAAAATTTATCCCCAATTTGCGTGCACTGGTATTTTTAGTATTTTTTCTTCTTTCTCGTCTCTGGCTTATCAAATTTTATTAGCCTGGGCCAGCAAATTGTGCAACAACAAGACAAATTAGTTGGAGCCACCCCCAAAAAGTCACTCCACCACCACCAGCACCACCACAGTGTCCCCCACCTTTCTCTTTCTCTGGCTTTCTCAAGGTATGATTTGTCGTCTGGCTATCAATTTCTTAAATCAACCCCGCCACACAAAGTGGGTGGGGAATAAATCTAAAGCTAGAAAAACGACCGGAAAAGTGCAAACACACGCGAAATAGTCGTCGACACTATATGAATTGGGGGGGTTGGAATGGATCGGCCTATACCCTACCCCTTTCTCATACCATTTTCTTAAGGGGGGCTTGTCGCCCATGAAAATATGCGTGCATAATTCTAATAAAAATGTTTTGATAGGCTTACTGAATTTAGCTGGTTGTCTCCCCTTTTTTTTTCTTCTTTGATATTTGTTCAAATTTCTGACTTGCTAAACTGTTACATGGCAAAATATATTTCTGTTAAAGGAAAATCGATAGATAAGCTTAGGAAAAATGTCTTATAAAGTGGCAAATGCTTTCAACTGAAAGTGTCCTTATTAATTTATTCAAATACAACCCCAAAGGCATTCCCCTTCAATTGATAGAAAATTTCACAATTGTCTCTTATCTATAAAATCATATCAAATTAATTAATTCACTCAGAAAATATTATAATAATTATCAAGTTATATGAATTGGAATTTCACAACAGATATTCACAAAAATAATTAAAGGGGGTTAAAAAGTGTTTCATATTTCTTCAACTTGGGCGATTGTTGAAATTGCCCAACCTTCACTCAATTTTTAATAAATATTCTAAAGAATATTTCACAGTCAATAAAAAATAGGTCATCTATTTCAAGAACCATCAAGTTTAATCATTAGCTAAGGAACTCTAGAATTGCAAACTCAAAAAGAACATAATCTAGACTGTTAATCAATAAGGTTGTCAGTAATATCGAAATGGTACTTAAAATAAACCTAAAAGGACAAAAGTATGGCAAAATATACTTTTCATGAGTTTAGCACCTAATTCAAATATGGCTAAAGTACCTGAAGGCATCCCTAAGGGAACTAATTATGAAAAGAGAAGGAATTAGCTGGATTCATTTCAAGCATCAAACTTGGATTCTTCCGGTCACACACCCACACAGCTCAATGTAGGACCCATTAGAGGCAACGAGTGTCTTCGAATTCAAGTTCTTTTGATCTAAAAAGCCAAATGTAAAAATAAAAAAAAACGACCACATTTTTCAATTCATTTCCTTGCAAAAATATTCGTAAATGTTATAATAAAAGAAGCCAAAGCGAACGCAAATCAAACCAATTCCAATGCGCCATTTCCAGCAAAAAGTCAAGAATGCTTAGAACATAAAATTGAAAGTCACTCAGGCGCATTTATGATGGTCTTCTCCGCCCTTGCTGTCCGGCATCCATTCAGATTCTCACTCAGCTGCCTTTTTGCCTAGTAGAATCATCCTCAATCTGTCCAGGGGCTAAAAACGAAATCAATCGCTGAACAGAACAGGAAAAAATTGACCATCCCCAAACCAAACTAAGGCAAGAGCAAGAGCAAAGAGGCTGGCAAACAAACAACAGAAGAACACAATCGAATGGAACAAAAATCAATTTTCAATTTAAAATTTAGATCTCAAAGCCCCCAACCCCCAAAATGTGGTGGCCCCTTGTGGAAGAGTGGCGAGAGATAAAGGCAAAAAATGTTCAACCGAAGGATGGTAGAATGACTATAAAATACTCTGCCACTAATCGAAATGAACTGTACATTACTTTTAATTTAAAATTAATACAATATAAAAAATAGATATTATCATGAGGATAGATAATAAAATTACTGGCAATCCAAGAGTTACTTTAAATTTTGATCTATTTGAAGTGAAGTATTCATTGCACATACTCATTGACAATCCCGATATGCTCCATTCTATTGGTAGAGAATATAATAAAAATGCGTTGAAGCGCAAAATGTAAATAGAACTCAAACTCAAACTCGTAATATTTAACCAAAAAACTCAGTTAGGCGAATGAATGAATGCTACAGGTTGGTATTTATTTATTGACGAAGGGAGAAGTGTATCGGAAGAGCATCAGGGGGGTAAGAAATACGAAAAGGAAGTGGTTGTCGGGGCTAAGAGGGTGTTGGAGCTGGGTTGGTGGGTTCAGTGGGTTGCCAAGCGATTTTCAAAGCAACAAAATATTGCCAAAGCATAAATCTGAAGCAAAAGTTTATTTTTTGCGGTCAAGGCAATGGCGAAATATATGTAAGTACGCATAGCAAATATGGGGTAAGAAATCAGTTGGGGTATGTGCGGATTCATAGGACTTGTGACCTATAGAGAGCAGGAAGGAATTACAAAAATACAAGGATCTTAAGTTTTTTAAGTATTTGTTCAATTAAAGTCTATGAAATTGCGAATGAAACGTATTTCTTTCAGAAAGGTATTAAACAATATATTTGTTATTCTTCCTTATTATCTCTTAACTACAAAATATAAAAAAATTTTAAACGTAACAAAAAATTTGTTACAAATCAAATTCTAAATTCCAAATTTTCGATATTAATTTGTATGTTTTTTCCGAAAATTTTATTGGCTTGCTCCAAAGAACTGCATTTTAATTTTTTGACTTTTTTAACCTTTTAAGATATTTCGAAATCAAATTGAGGCAAATGTAAGCTTAACTCTACCTTTTACAAGTTTATCATTGCAATATAGGTATATATATTATATATATATTTCTTACAAACCTAAGGGTAAATATATGTATATCCTTCCAAATCTGTTTAATACTCTGCATTGAACTCTTTTGGATTTTACTTAATTTTGTTAACAGGTCATCGGGTAGTCGATCTTCTTATTTGGCTGGGAACTCTCTGTTCCCATCACATTGTATGGCATTTATTTTTTGCGATGCTGTTTCTCTTTGATTTTATTTTGTTTTTTATATGGCCATATCCTATGCTATATTGTTATGTCTGAGAGTTGATTATTTGCCTTACTTCTGCCTGTTGTGGTCTGGTTCCTTCTCCCTTTAACCAAATATCTGTGCATTTCATTAGCTGCAAAAATTGTATCTTTTGAGTTTAGGTAAACAAAATCAAATTCTAGGACTAGGAAATTGCTTTTGCCGACTTCCGTCCCGGTGGTGGGGGTTCGGTTGGTGCCCTTTCATTTGATGCTCTGCTTTTGCCCTTCACTCACTACTCTATAATGTAGTTAAATATTTGTCTAATGCAACTATTTCAAATACAATTTCAATTTTAGTGTTTAGACAAAAAGGTGATTAAAATTTAAATATTTACTGTTGACTCTGAAGGAAGGAAGAATGGAAGGGGAATGCATAATTCAGTTTTACTTAATTTCGAACCAATTTAATAAGAGAGTTCATTAAATTTAATGCAGTCAAAGGAGCGGAGGTTCTCGCAAAAGGAGAATATTGCAAAGTTCCTTCTAAAATTAATTCATTAGCATTTTATTACTGGGGAGCAGCAGCAGCAGGCAACAAACCGACAAATGATGCCAATGAAAATGTTGCAAATGAAGATTCCTTTGCCGAGTCGAGTCCTGTGCCTCCTGCTGTTCCCTGGCGCGCAGGTTCAACTTGGAGTTTTCCTTTGATGTGTAATTAAATCAATAATCACTTTTTCGGTAACAACTTCCAGAGAAGTTTATTAGTTAGTCGAAAGGAATCAGCCAGGTGATACGCCATAAAATTGAGTAATGTAATCGTAAAGTGAAAACTGGAAATTATATATTTACATGCTTTAAGAAACTTACTTTGCGCTTATTGTGAATGAATTTTAGTCCAAATAGGATAATAATTTTACAACAAAGAGAAGAATGTCTTATTGTTAAATACACGTGGTTCGATTGACTTTTTTTTTATCGATATTTTACGAATGGCACTATCGAGGTATCGAATATTTACCACCATCGATTGTTTTTGGCCACTATCGATAGTATAACATACATATGTAATGGTTACACAACACTTGAAAAGAAACGCTTTGATTGAGTAAAATTTACGTTAAATGTTTTTCTTTGCTTTCTTTTCATTTTTTGTTTTAAGAGTTGATCTCCATAAAATTAAAAGTCTGAAAACTAATATATGTTAATTTAATTTTAATTTAAACAAAATCAAAACAATTTAAAATTTTTTTTTAGTAATTAATTGTTAAATATTTATAAAACTTGAAAGGCTAAAAATATATAATTTTTGTTATTAATATTAAGTTAAGCAAAATCGTATTTATTTTTTTAAAAATTATACTTATTGTATTAAATTTTGCTCTTAAAACATTGAAAATATCGAATCACGCCACTATCGATAGTTTCCCAGCTCTAACAAATGCAACACTAAAAATTTGACCCGAATGTGTTTCACATTTTCAACACTACTTTCTACGATTTTCCAAAACTGGATAATATTAATTGTGGTCAAGTAGGCGGCACTGGCACTAAAAGTTTTCGTTCGACCTCAGCTCACAATCGACTTCACTTGCTTCGCAGCAGTCAAAGGAACAAGTTTAACTTTTTATTTCTTTTTTCCTGGTCCTTCTTCTTTAAAGCATTTACAAATTTAAAACGCTTTAATTTGTTCCTTCTCCTTTAAAGCATTTAAAAATTTAAAACGCTTTAATTTATTCCTTCTCCTTTAAAGCATTTAAAAATTTAAAACGCTTTAATTTATTCCTTCATCATATGAACTGAGCGCTCTTTGGAATCATTAAGATGAAGTCGTTTCAGTCATAAAACATTTATATTCCTTATTTGTTTTCTTTACGTCAGTATAAGATTTTAAAATTTTATTTTCCCGTCTAAATATAATAAAATTATTTTTCCTTAATCTTTACAATACCAAAATTACAAGATCCTCCACAACAGACACATCATATAAAATAGTTCGGATTTCATTTTGTTGTCTTTCCACAGCTCACTGTAAAGTTTCATGGATTACTGAGTGTCGAAGTCAAAGGGGAACACATAAGCCATTTGACTTCCTTTCTTCCAATGGGCGATCTGGCAAAAGTAATGCCTTTGTTTTTTTTTCTTTTACGCCCGTCTGAATCTAATAAAGATTAATTTTCCTCTATTACTTTTTTTTTTAATTTCCACTGTATTAATGATGCACTGAATTATACTTTTTTATATAAAGGTGTTAGACCTAACATTTTTTTTTTTATATAAATATTTATTTTGTCTTCACCAGAACAATTGAAGTTATATTTTCTAGATTTTCCCTTAAAAGACTATATGCCTTTTGGTTATATCTTAAGCTATTCAGTTTAAATATGTTTGATTTTGTGTATTGTCATCATGGTCCACATACGGACTAGATCTTTTTATTTGAATTTACTTGCTTAATGATTGGATAAAATTTCAAAATCATTGGGTAACCTTGGTAATCAGGTTTTATAAAACCCTTCGGTGTCAAATTAAAGCGTCTATTTGGCCCTTCCCTTACTTTGGGTGCAAAATGTGATATTCAACTTGTGATTTCATTTTTAAGTTACCGAGATTTGCATCCGCCAATAGTGACGGCTCGATGAATACAGTGTCCTTTAAAATGCAGTAATGCAACAGATATATGGTTTTAAGACCAAATTTTATTTCGGGTTTCAATGTCGATACATATACTCACTGAAAACAGTCTTTTAGTTCTGATAGTAAATCGTGTGAATCATTTTCCTTCTGCCATAAAAATAAGAAATATATAAGCCAATTTTACCTCCATTTTTGATTTTTAAATGGAAACCACCACAATTATTTTTAAAGGAATCGTGCTCAGATAAATAATGTGAGTTCGAATGTGAATGCGAATGTGGATGCTATAGTATAAACTCCAACTCTTCTTTAAGAACCACAAATCTTTCAGTAATTTTTTTTTAATGAGGATCCTAAAAAATAATGAACCAATGAAATGTGAAGCGAGCTCCACAATACTTTTCGATATTTTAAAAATATTTTAGTAGTTGCGAATATTAATTTTTTTTTTTTAACAATTTGCAAAGATTTATTTGAACTCCTTCACGTACCGTTGATTTTATACATTTCAAAGTCATTGTTATAACATTGAACTTAACCCTCTAATGCTGTTTTCTAAACTATTGGAGAAAAATAAGAACAATTTTTTTTTAAAGTAAAAGGCTTCTAAACTCAAAAATGAAATCAGAAAAAATATAGAAATTTTCGTTTAGCTGCCAGGTGCAAAAAAGGTAATAAGTGTCTCAAGGCACTCTTGGGCATCTGAGCGTAAAAAAAAGTATTGAATAGAAATGTTAAATTTATTTATTCGTATGGTATATTTTGAAACAATTTTTTGTTAAAGTGCAGCATAAATAGATTTTGTATTTAAATTTCTGCAAAACACTACATGCAGCAGATCAAATTACACGGGCGAAAAAACACATATTTTGTGTCTGAAGACACTTTTGTGCGTTAGAGGGTTAATATACCTTCATTCATGTCCACAAAAAGGGTTAACACAATCATCAAGTATTCCAATATAACATAAGAACATATTACCAAATAAATATACATATTTATAATGCTTTGACTTTCATTTAATGCCCAATTAACGCATTTGCCACTTGAAATCCAGCCAAGCGGAAGATTTGTATACCGTTAAAAGGCAAATACAAAAACAGAGAGAGGAACATAACAAAAAATGAAAAAGAAAGAGAAATCGACAAAAGTTCTTAAGTAGTAGCTTATAAAAATACCCTATAAAAAGAATAAATAATGTGTTTACTAGATCGATTTACTAGTTATAGACTGAAAATTTACCTTTTTATAAGTCAATAATAGTCTCCTTATTTTTGAATGCATTTCTAATTGGGTATCTAAAAGGATTGTTAACGGTTTGAATACGTTTATGGACCCTTCTATATAAAGGGTATGCAAATCAGGAACGTGCCCACAAAGCACAAAGGCCAGACGTCGCTACAGTTCCCTCCGTCCCCCCCTCTGTTACAGCTGCTATTTGTCGCTTGAATGCAATTGCAGTGAGTAGAAGGGGGAACTGCAGCAGCACTTCATTAAAAAAGTAATGCGGAGGTAGAGAGAAACGGCTTTACCTCTGTCACAGTTTGAGGCAGCAACTCTCCTTGACTTACAATTACAGAAAACACAAAAACACTCTCTTTCACCCGCTCTAACTCAACTCTCTACCATGTTGACTCCCACTTAACAGAAAGTCTGCTGTGAGCTTGACTCTCTTTCTCTTCAAATTTGAGTGATGTAATGTGCCTAACAAGGAATCGTCACCCACTCTTACTCCTTCACTTAGCCATTGTTGTGCTCTTGTTGACATAACGAATGCCTTAACATTTTTTTGAGATGCCTTTGCCGCTTTTCCTCTCCACTAACCATTCCGCTGCCTATACACTTTTGCTCCACTTACGCATAACTCAACGGGGCCACAACATAGCCGTCGCTCTTAGAGATGGCAAAAGCTTCAAGGAGCAAATTTATCGTAGTAAAGTCAATAGAAAATTTAGGGAAGATGTTACACTTATCGATTAAGTAGATCGATATCAAATTTTCGATCATAAATTTGCCTATAAGTGGGGTGCTCGAGATCACGATCCATTTTTACCCTCCCCCATAAATCACACCACAATTCAAATGGATCGTAAACTAATACTCAAATCGTGTGCAAGAAACGCGAAATTCATTCATCAAGGTTGCGACTCATTTGAACTGTTGAGCGAAATGATCGGAAATGATCCTGAGTAATCATACTAACTGCAGTTCTCTGGAAATTTCCAAAAAAAAATTTACTAAATGGTCAATTTTAGGGGATTCATAAGTAGTTGTAAACTGTTTGTATAAGTCAACCAATAAACTAAGGCTTTCAAAAGTGTTAATCGAGTTTGTTGATATTGTTGTTAATTCTGAACCCACTTGATAGTGGGTTATCTCATTGCCAACAATAGCTCCATGGGTCTGTCAAATGTGCGGTTTGTGGTTAACCAGGCAAAGATAAAGTATGAATCACGTATCAGTTGTGGAATTTTCGATCAACAGATGAAATGAAAATAAAACAAATGTAACTGCAACACTATTTAAAGAATGCAATAATCACAATTGCATGTGATCTATTTGTAGAAAACATATTTGGTTTTCCTTCTCATCTCTAGTTGCTAGCTACTCCTGATGTGACATTGTTGTCGGCGCGGTTTGTCGAGTTAATGACTTTCGCAGCTGACGGAGACGACAGGCTCCTGCTTCCTGGCTCCCGGATTCTGTCATATGCGATGAGGCGTGCAAAAATCATTTTTCTCGCACATTTTTCAAATTCATCCCCCCTGACACTCTCGGCACCTTTCACACAACCATCAACATTTATTTATATTTTCCATTTTTCACTAAAATTGCCTATAATTTTCAAGTGTATGTGTGAGTGTGTGTGTGTGTAGGGAATTTTTGCTGTTGTTGTTGTTGCCTCCAAGGTGTCGCTTAGCAGGGTTCTTGGTGGATGGAGAGAGAGAGAGAGGAAATGATATAAGGAGAGGAAGGAAATTCCAGCTTTTCCTGCCGCTGACAGTTAATTATTTGTATAAATTGCAACAGCTGTTTACCGGGAAGAGAATCGCTAGGGGCTCTAGGCGCAGTAAAGGGTTATCAACAGCAAAAAAAAAAAATAAATAAACGATTGCAATTTAATTTCGACAGCTGTCAAAAAACTTTTTAACAAATATTTGTATTTCAGCAAAATACTTTAAAAAATACCCATTTTTCTGTAATTTATATTTTTACATTATTGTATTTCGAATCACATAAGCAAATAAATGTAAATATGCAAAAAATTTCATTGTAACCTGGGAACCACTTTAACCAATTTATTATAGGTGGAAACCCTAAACATATTTCACACTTTCCTACACTTCTTACTATGATTTTTCAACACTTCTTTCCATAATTTTCCAATTTTTCCAATTTATCCAATTTGCCAATTTATTATTGATGGAAACCCTTAATGTATTGCACTTTCCAGCACTTCTCACTATGATTTTTCAACATCCCTTTTTTTATGATTTTACAAAACTGGAGAATATATAATTTTGGCAAATTCATTGTGGTCAAGTAGGCCCTGAAACTTTTTGTTAGACCACATCTCACAATTGACTTCACTTGTTTCAAAGCAGTCGAAGAAACAAGTTCAACTTTTTCCCTGACCATCTAACATTATTTTCTTTTAACCTTTTATAGCATTTTAAAATTCAAAATGCTTCATTTTATTCGTTCGTCATTTAAAGTGAAGTTTTTTGGCTGGATTATGGTCAAGTCGTTTCATTCACCATGAAACATATTTTTTCCTTATTTATTTTCATTTCATAACCATCAAACAATTTTAATATTTGTTTTAAATTATACAATATAAATTGCGGTTGAGATTGTTCGCTGTTTGTGCAAACTAATAAACTTTGTTTTAATTCTAATTTTCCTTAATGTAAAACTGTGCATTACGAAATAAATCCAAAAAAAAAAACTAACTAACTTCAGCTACTTGGCATTTTAAATTTCTGAAATAAATTCTCGTTTAAAGGTAATATTTCAATCCACATATCGTATTACGAATAAGGCTACTTAGTCTTAGGTCCTCCTCTTGCTGATTTTGCAAGCAAGTTGTTCTCCTGCTTCTGTAGCTGCTGTCTATCCTTTCACCCTCAGCATGAAAACAATAAATATTTTATAGCCTCCTTCACTTTTTTTTTTGCCAAATAAATCTTGCTATGGAAATTGATACGGGGGCAACAGAAAAGAAAGAGATAAGGATCGAAAGTTGCAAAATTTGCCACACATTGAGAGCACTTTGGTCCTGTGGGAATTTCTTGTTTGCCCGCATTTCAAGAGATTTGCACATTGAATTCTCAAGACTGTTTACTAGGTCGCGAGTTTTCTTTTTGTATCACTGCCGTGGGGTTGATTTAACACTCCCTTTTACCCCCATATTCGAAGTCAAGAACCAAAGCCATTTCAAGTGGTATTTAAGAAATTGATTCCAAAAACCAAATGGCAGATAAATTTTTATGAAACGATGGTAACGAATAGATTTCAAATACAGATTTTTTCTTAAAACTGAATGTTAGTTATATGAGTGTCTTTAATATTTAATACATTTTAATATTGGCATATTCCTAAACTTTTTCCGAGGTGTTCGAACTTTATTTATTTCTGTTTTATTTCTACAAAGGGCGGAGCTAAGTTTAAATTTGAACAAGTTTGTGTTCGGTCTTATGTAATTGATTTATTTCTTCGTTTTGAGTGCAAATTGATTACTGATCAATCTATGACTACTTTAAAGTTTTTCAAAAACTAGCATGACAAGCATTTTTTGCAATCTTTTCATATAGTTTCTAATCAATAAATAACTGATAGGTCGTGACCCTGGTCTAGTAATCACAATAAATATAATTTACCTAGAGAAAAGGTTTTAGTTAGAAAAATACTTTCAAGCTAAGCACAACGTTAAAGATCGGTTAAAGAACAATGATTTCCATGTGGAAATTTTTTGCAATCTTGCTTGTCGTTATTATTCGAATGGATTCGATGGATTCATTTCCAAATAATAATGAAACGCGCGGTGCACATTTTATATTTGGCTCTGGTTGTAACCGTGATTTCACTGGACGCTGTATTGAAGTGCCGAAACCAAAGGAAAGCAGGCAAATTCCGAATTTAATTTAACTGCAAGCTTAAAATATATGTTCAATGTATAATTAGTATAAGTAAACAAAATGAATAAGATCTTTTTTCGCATGCCAAGCATTTGTTACTGGTTTAGTTAAGTGCAAATTGATTACTGATTAATCGATTTGCATTTCCCTTATCTATGATTAAGCTTTCAGTTTTTCAAGTTCTGATAGATCTAATAGACTATGCATTTTGTAATGCCGCCTGACAATTTTTCGTAATCTTTTCATATAGTTTCTAATCAATAAATAACTAATAGGTCGTGACCCTGGTCTAGTAATCATGTTAAAATCGCCGTGCAAATTAAATATAATTTACCTTGGGAAAAGGTTTTAGTTAGAAAAATACTTTCAAGCTAAGCACAACGGTAAAGATCGGTTAAAGAATAATGATTTTCATGTGGAAATTTTTTGCAATCTTGCTTGTAGTTATTATTCGAAATAATAATGGAACGCTCGGTAAAAATTATATACTTGGCTCTGGTTGTAACCGTGATTTCACTGGACGCTGTATTGAAGTGCCGAAACCGACACCGACACCGACACAGACAACGACACCGAAACCACGAAAATTTCGAATTTAATTTAAGTGAAAGCTTAAAATATATGTTTAATGCAAAATAAATAACATCGAACATTTCATTTGTCTTCTTTGTACATGGCAAGCGCCACATGTCACGGGCTTAGCAACACTTTGATAGCTTGGCAACAATGTTGACAAGCCTCAACAAATGTGCCGAAACATTTGAAACAAGTTTCATATGAAAATGAAGCTGCTGACATTGCAGTTGTTGATATTGAGCGATAAAGGGAATGGGAGAGAGAGAGGGCTGAGGGATGGCAGGCGATAACATTATGCATAAATTTATATATTTTATGCTCACCAAACTCGGTTAATAAACTGCACATTGTTTGCCACTCTCTGGTGTGTCTGTGTGTGTCTGTGATGTATGTATGTGTCGTGTAAGTGTGCGGGTTAAATGCAAAATAAGCTCCATTTAATAATTGAATAACACTCACTACTGTCCAATGTCTGATAAGCTGGGTCCGAGAGAATCGCCGACTCTGACTCTGATTTCGACTCGAAGTTATGCTTTGTGCACAGTGGGGAAAAAGGCGACTAGAAACTGAATAAAAATGAAAACAAAATGTATGAAATACCTTTCAGTATAAGTTTTTTTATTTTATTGATTTTAGCTAGGCACTTTGTATTTGTATATTTCGTGTTAATTAGGAAGATTAAGAAGTTATAAGCAAGTATTTAGATCAAATTGAAGCCTTTCTTAGTTAAACTGTTAAATAAACTGTTTAGATTTTAAAAGAAAAATTAGAGTTATGAGCAAAAACCTAAAATTCATCCCCAAATGATGTTAAAAAACAGTAATGGCAAATAAAAATAATTTTTAATTTCTGCAATTGTTAAAATATAAAAAAAGATCAAGCAAATTGGATAAAATATTAATTTTTTTTGATTTAAGTATTTTGGTTCCTAGCTCAACTTAGTGATATAGAAACAAACTCACAATATAATCTGAGATTTACGTGACTGAAGTCGATTCAGAACACAAATCTCTAAAGTAAAAGTTACAAACTTCAAAAAATGATATGAGAAAAACTTTGCATCTTTTAATAGGTAAGTGAAGTTCTCCTGCCATTTTGAACCACTGTCTCTCTCCGACTTTTATCTCACTTGCTCTGCCTGTTTTCACACAATTATCTGGTCAAATGTTTTGACCGTCTATTATTATTGCATTTTGTGGATTTTTGATCTGTTTACTGCCTGTAAATAGAAAATTGTCTAAAATTAATTTCATTTTAGGGGGTAAATCCGAATCGACAACGATGTCGGCCGGAATCGACGGAGGCTACCGACTACTGATATCACACCAAATTGTGGTGATAAATTATAAGCAATAATAATAGACTCATGTGCATATAAATTTTGCACTTTGATCTGGAAACAATAAATTACTAATCATTGTTTTTAAACGAATCATTTGGTCATACATTCATTTGGTGTATGATTTAAGCATTGTAATGAAACGCAAAGCAACTAGTAAACTTTTTGTTAGGCTTGAGTGGGCGAGATAGTCGGTATCGAGAGATAGAAGCATGACAAAATGAAATAATAAAGATGCTAATTAAGAGACATGAAAAACGCAGAGAGAAGTGAGTTAGTTTATATCTTAGATGTAGTGAGAAAGAGAGAAAATGTTACGGAATGAAATTGTATAACAGAAAAAGTAAAAAATTTGATGTACATTTGTCTAAATCACAAAGTAATTCATATTAGGGTAGGTAATGCCTCATGATATAACTGACTAACATTTTTGCAGTTTTAAAATCGTTTTAGTCCATAAGATTAAACTTAAAAGAATAAAAAGTATTGTGTAATGTTTACTTGCTTTAATTTAAATCAGTAAATCATCAACCAACGCACGTGACCTTAGATTGCGGCTCAATCTGTTTTCGGGAATAACAAAGTCTATCCCATTTGAAGTGATTTTTTGGTATTTAGATTAATCCATAAGCCATAGATCATTAAAATTAAAGATTACTTAAACCGGAACAATGTTCCTCAACCTTAATATATACAAAATTCTATTTAAGAAAAAGTTTATAAACAAATTTAAGTCATTAAAAATTTAATTTCTGGGAGAGAAAGAGAGTGAGAGAGAGAGAGAGAGAAATGGACATGGGAAATGTTTATTATTAACCAAAATAATGTTGAAGAACTTACGTCAGAGACAAAGTACCAATATATTATGTATAGTTATTTATTTACGTACAATTAACAAGAAACATTTCAATTGGCTTGGCAACTTGTTGCCTAGGTAGATTTTAGTTGTTACTCCGCGCTCTCTCTCTCTCGCTCTCTCACTTCATCTCTATCCATTTTGCGCTCTTGCTCTTGCATCGCGTGCTTGGTTAATAACATTATATTATTCTCATTCAAAGTCAAGATCTTCCCCATCTCCCACATGAAGCCGGACTCTGTCGACTGCTGCTTTTTGTTGTTAGTTTCTTATCAAGACTCTAGTGACGAAGTCGGACTACAATCGAGGTTATCGCTTGACCAATATATATTGCTTTTATTTTGTTTCTGTTTTTGTCTGAATTTTTTGTTGTTGATATTGGGGTGATTCAATGATTTCTTTGTTGCCGAACAAATCGAATTTGACATCAGTCAATACTTGGGCCTCAACGTGAACGGAACGAACCTTAGAGAAAATGTCTTTACCATCATCGACATCATCGTCGAGTCGTCTGGTCTTTGGCTTGCTTTGCCTTGGCCTATTAACAAACGAGATTGGGGCAAATTTAACATTCATGTTTTCAAATCTAACATTATTCAATGTGGAATTCAAATCGCCCAGTTGGCTGGGCAGATCCATAGCCGTTAATAGCAATCTGAGGATTGAAAACGATGTCGATCCAAATATACAAGAGGACTCACATATGAACACGGTAAGAATTGGAAAAGCAAGTTAAAAATAGTGAGTGAAAAATGTTTGTTTAGTTTTTTGTTGGCAAAAAAAAATTAGCCCTAAAACATAAAACAAGTTTGCCAATTAATTATTTTGTTTTTCAATTCCATTTTTTCTTGCAAGTGGAATAAAAAATTAAGTAAAGTCGTCTAGCTGCTTTTTAATAGACAACTGTCAAAAGTTTTAAATATATTTATAAAATGTGTGCACATCTTTTTTGAATGTATAATATAAAAATAATAATTTAAAAAAAATGGGTAATTAATCATACTCTCTCATTTAATTCATTCATTTTGAGTTGAATTTCATTAACTTGAAGAGGCAAGGTTAAAAGTTAAATTTTAAATTGTGAACTTAAGAAAAATAATCTGAATACAATTCGGAAAATTATGTAAATCAAGTTGATTAATTATTAATGTTTATAATTTAAATAAGTAAAATAATTAAAATTGTTTCTTAATGTTGATATGCCTTTTCAAAAAAGCAAATAAGGGTTTTAGATCCACAATTGCAGTGGTGAATCGAAGGCTGTAAAATAGGGGGAACTCTGCCCCCTAAAGTATGTTATAAGCAGTACATAAACACAAAGAAACATCGACTTAAAAATAATCATGGAAGCATATTTGCTTTCTTTTGTTTATTTCATAAAAATTTATTTCTTACAACTGAGAATCAGAGCAATTTTATTCTTATCAATAACTGATCTTTGTGTGCTTCCAAGAAAAAGCTAAAACCTTATCACGAACTTGACTTTGCTACATTATATACAATATTATAAATTCTTCTTTTCTTTTCTATTTTTGTTTAGTATGAATTGATACACAAATATGGTTATCCGGCCGAGAATCATACCCTAACCACTGATGATGGCTATATTTTGACGTTACATCGCATAGCCCGACCGGGAGCTACTCCTGTTCTGCTAGTGCACGGCCTACTCGACAGTTCGGCGACTTGGATTATGATGGGACCCAATAAGGGATTAGGTGAGTCAGTTGGTTTTCAGTCAAAAAGTCGAAACTAATTGGTTTTGCATCTACAGGTTATTTGCTTTACGAACAGGGCTACGATGTTTGGATGGCCAATTGTCGCGGTAATACTTATTCGAGATCGCATATCAAGTATACGACGAATCATGCCAAATTCTGGGACTTCACATTCCATGAAATGGGCTTGTACGATATTCCCAAAACGATTGATCACATCCTAAATCATACGAATACCAGACAATTGCATTATATTGGACACTCTCAGGGATCGGTAGTATTCTGGATTATGGCCAGTGAAAAACCCGAATATATGGATAAGATCATTCTGATGCAAGCTCTGGCTCCGGTGGCATTCCTCAAACATTGCCGTAGTCCGGTGGTTAATTTCCTGGCCGAATGGCATTTATCGGTGAGCGTAAGTTTCCCCCAACACAAAATCCTTCCTATACCCATCCTTTATCATATACTTTAAAATTTTGTCCATCTAACATCCTTTTCCTCACTTGCTTGATTATTTTTTTTTTAACATTTTGAATTTCCTTTTCCAGTTTGTTCTTCAATTGATCGGAGTTCACGAGTTCTTGCCGAAAAACGAGTTTATCATTATGTTCAATCAGCTTATTTGCGATGAGACAACAATTACCAAAGAGATATGCTCGAATGTTATATTCCTGACCACAGGATTTGATAAGTCTCAGCTGAATGAGACTATGTTGCCGGTCGTGGTGGGTCATGCCCCAGCTGGAGCCTCCACCAAGCAGATGCAGCATTTCGGTCAATTGAAGAGGTCGGGAGAATTCCGGCAATTCGACTACGGTTGGCTCAGAAATCATTGGCGTTACGGCAGCATAAATCCACCAACCTATAAATTGGAAAACGTTCAAGCCAAAGTTGCTCTCTACTATGGACAAAACGATTGGTTAGCTCAACCCGAAGATGTGGAAGATTTGGATCGTATGCTGCCGAATGTTGTCAGCAAATATCTTGTTGACTATCCGGAATTTAATCATTTGGACTTCATTTGGGGCATTGATGCTAGGGAATTGCTATGGGAGCGCATGTTCGATCTGATGAAAGAGCAGGAAAATTCTGTCTAAGTGTTTGTTTAAATTAGTTTAGTTTTAAATATTTACTTACAGTATGCATTTGAGATATTGTTGAATATTTATTTATTTAATTGATTAAATTATAGATCCTAGAAATTTATGTTTCTTTAAAAAGTAAATCTAAGTGTAATCTACAAAAATATTCTTAACATTGTAGATCCATCAGTTGAAATGAAACGATTTCTATTATATCACGATATTTTAAAGTTAAACTTCATCAATTATCTCAACAATCTACCATCTTACTTAGGTAAATCGTTTTGTTTATCACTAATATTTTTCATATTACTTAACTATGAAAACACAACCCACTCACTTGGAACTAATTTGAACAACTTGATAGACAAGCTAATCGATTTACACATATTTTCTAAACTATGTGTCACATCAACTTATTTTTCTACTTGTGGGATCTCCTATATCGACCTAGAGCAAGATGCAGTACTCACATAATTTGGAGGCAAACGTGATCAATTTTCATTTTCATTTGACCTTTTTCTGTTTCTGATTATGTATGTATAAATTGTTTATCAACTTGATTTTTCTAATATCTACAATTGATTTAATATATACTAAATCACAATGAGAGAGTTCTCTTTGTATGCATATCGAACGTGCATATTGACGTGCTATATGCGACAGGGGAGGCTACAAGGGGATCAGGGGAATTTAGAATTAGCTATTAAATATGTCGACCCAACTAACTTGGCTGATCAGTTTATATTAAATCGTTGAAAAGGTAGCACAGCCAAGCTAAAGTGGAAAGAATAAAATACTCAAAGTACTTTTAAATAAAATGTGAATATATATTCATTAAGACACAAGGTTTATAATATAAATTTAAAATAATAAACGAATATTAAATGAAATATATTTATAATATAAATTCGTTTAAAAATTATAAGCAAAAATGTTAGAGAGCCGAATGAAGTGTACAAAAAGTGACAAAGTTTGCAACAAATATTATATAAAGCATTTTCTATGTATATTTAATTTTTTTATCCCGCCTTTACTCGATTATTTTTCTATTTTTTTTGGTTTACATTGATGTGAAGTTAATTAAGATGTTTTAGAAAAAGACATCATGAAAATAAATTATTATTATTTTTATTATTACTACCATTATTATTATTAAAGTGTAGGATATAGTTGGAAACTATCAACCTAACTATAATTTCAAGCACTGGCAACTAAGGCCTTCGGCTTAGACGAAATTTACATCTATACACTAGCCTGGGATTCAAACACGGATCCTCGTGAAAATAAAATATAAAATTTATTAAAAATGTAAAGTATTCATTTCATATTGTATTTAAAAACACGAAAGACTTTGTAAAAAAGGAATCCATAGCCTATTTCAGAGTGAAATCTTAACTTACCCCACAAAATTATTGCTAGATCTATGCACATACATAAATAGACAATTACAGATTTTTATCGAATTCAAATTGACTATAAAATATTGAATTATTCATTTTCCTGTTTTAATCTTATTCCAAGTGATTAATTGTAGTGTACTTTTATAATTAATTGGCATAAGTATATAGCTTATTGGTTTTAAACTGCCCAATTAAATCGCAAGTAAATTGAAGTATATAATTTATTCATTTTTACTTACAGATGTTGGACGGATTTAGATGAAAAGTGTGCCAAAGTTGTATTTAATAATAGAAATAATTGAATAATGTGTAGAAGGTTAAATTCAACACATTTAAATGGTTACCTAATATGGTTACTTTGGTGCATCAATTTATCGTATGCTGCTCTACCCAAATATGATAAGTCTTTGCTGGAAGATAGCCGTTTGCATACTGTGGGTAGAAATTTCAATGATAAAAGATAAATTAATTGACATTAGTATTAAATTTATTTTAGCCCGAGTTAATAAGAAAATATGGCTATCCCGCGGAAATACATGAAATAGAAACCAAAGATGGTTTCATTGTGACCGCTCATCGTATACCAAAATCAGGAGGACAACCTGTTTTGTTGGTTCATGGACTTCAGGACAGTTCATCCACTTGGGTCCTACTGGGACCTTCAACATCGTTGGGTTATCTGCTTAGTCAGCAGGGCTATGATGTTTGGCTCATGAATACCCGTGGAAATCGATATTCGCGTAAACACAAACATTATCATCGATATCAGCCACAATTTTGGGACTTTTCGTTCCATGAAGTTGGCATGTACGATCTGCCAGCTGCAGTGGATTACATTTTACAGCGTAGCAGGAATTTCAGCCAAGTCCATTTGGTGGGTCATTCCCAGGGAACTACATGTATCTTCGCAATGGGCAGTGAGAGACCCCAATATATGAAGAAAATCAAGTTGGTGCAAGCTTTGGCTCCAGTGGCATATTTTGATTACGTCGAAGGACCACTCGTGTCTGTTCTAGCCAAATATATGAAGCCTCTTTCGGTAAGTCGAAACAGAAACATGTTTTGTTATTTCAGGTTCTGAAATAGAAATTTTTGTATATTTCAGATGATTTTGAAGCTTATTGGCATTCATGAGCTTCCTCCAGAAAATGAAGCATGGAATGAAGTTTTTTACAAGTTTTGCACTTTTATTATACCAAACACTTGTTCCTATTTCACGCTACAAATTTCTGGCGTCGATATTGATCAATATAATATAACCTTGGTTCCATTGTTTTCTGGTCAAGCACCATCGGGCACCTCAGTGAAATCGCTCACGCATTATGCTCAACTTGTACACAGCGGTGGCTTCTATAAATATGATTACTACAATCCTGATGAGAATCGAAGGCGATATGGGGAATCTGGAGCAATACGACCACCACAATATAAGTTAAAGAACCTCAATTGTAAAGTCGCATTGTTCTATGCCCGGAATGATTTGTTAACGGCTGTCAAGGATGTGGAAAGGTTGAGTCGAATTTTACCCAATGTCGTGCACAAGCAATTGATGGCTTATGAGAAATTCAATCATATTGATTTTGTTTGGGGAAAGGATGTCAAAACTATGCTCTATGAGGATATGATTAAGCTTATGCAAAAAGTTGATAGGGGAGAAATTTAACACAATTATTAAAAACAACATTTTTTTCTAAGTCTAATATAAGCCAATTCTATTTATTCATTTATCTTAAAAACCTGTTGCAGGTCCACCCTGTATTTATATGAGAATTAGTATAAATGCTGTAATTTGGCATTGTTTAAATGGTTTATTCTCACATACTCTTCGGCCACTGCAATTACTTTAAGCCATTATTATCAGTGTACTTAAAACCAAAGAGCAAATTTAAGCATTCGAAATTCCATTTTCATCGACAAGTTGATTTTGGAGAGCAATTAAAATACAAAATGCAACATTTATATAGTTTAAGCACACACTCGAACAGTGAACAAAACTTTGTGTTATTATAATACACTAAACAGCTTAAATATATACTGTCTATAGTGAATAGGTGGGAACAGGGTGGAGGGGCAAGGGGCCAGAAAGACTTGCGGCTAGCCAAAAGATAATAGAACTTATATCTGTGCAGAATTTATAGCAAAAATATATATTTTATTTAAATTTTTCATGGCATGTGACAGTCAGAAGTGGTATAAAAGAGTTGCCAAAAAAAAAAATAAAACAAAAAATAGATAAAAAGAAAACTTGTTCAAATTGCAACTGACATAGACAGAATTTTTTTGCTTTTGTTTTCATTTTGGGGTATTAAATTTATATCAAATGGGCAAACATAATCGATTTCAGTCTAGGGTCAAGCATATCACACAAAAAAGTCTGATATAATTGATAAAAAAATTTGGGAAATATATTTTGTGTATTTTCCTTAAATGTACAAACCAAATGTTATTTAGCTTAAATTAATATTATTCTTTTTAAAAAAAATTACGAAGTTACAAAATTTTCACTAAAAAAATGGATGTTCTGTACATCCTTCACATACTAAATCAATTCGTCTATAAGCACTATAGACGCAGATCAATAATGTCTAATGTATTGGTAAAATCCGACTCTAGGAAATTATTCTAATTCCTTATTGCAGTAGAGAATAAATGATCATTTAAATTTAATTAAAATTGATACAGAAATCTAATGACAACTATTGATATAACAGATATAAAGATATGCAAAGAAAAAAATATACTTTAATTTGCATTTTTCTTTAAATGAGATATATTCAATTATTTAGAATTCAACTAATATACTTTTGTTGAATGAAATAATAATTGGAGCCTAGAAGTATACAAATAAAATTTCTCGTTTTTCAAAAAAATGCTCAGCATTCAAAGAATTCAACGCAAAAGCATCAAGTAAATTAAATACCTTTGATTATTTCCAGTATTCTTAACAACTCAACTGAAACGAATTGCTTCAATTAATATGTATTATATTTATTATATTATTTAATTATGAAATCTGAAGAACCTGTTAGACAAGTCTATCAATTTCCACATATTTTCTTAATTGAATTTGAATTATTGACATTACCTGTGGGATCGTTTTTCGAATTGACCTAGAAAACTCGATTTTGTTCAGCATTAATTGTATTGTTCCAACCTAAAGTGCTCACTCAATTGGGAGGTGTACCTCCCTGACGTGTACGTCATTAGTTTTAATTTTCTTTTGACCTTTTTTTGTTTTCATTTTCAATTTCTTATATTGTCTATCAACTTGTTTTTCTTATACCAACAGTTTCGCAGCATTGCTATAAACTTGATTTAATATATACTAAATCCCATTCAGAGAGTTCTCTTTTTATGCATATCTAACGATCCAATTCGCGGCTATATGCAACCGGGGAGACTACAGGGGGATTAGAGGTAGTTAGAATTCGCTTTTAAATATGCTGACTTGATTAGCTTGGCTGATCAGTTCACATAGGATCGTTGAAAGGGAAGCAAAGTGGAACTAAAGAAAATAATAACTTTGTAATTAAATACATAGAACAACAAGATAAATATTGTTTTATTTAAAAGACTTTTAAAACCAAATTGTTTGTTAAAGGATTCAACATAATTTCGTAAGAATGAGTTATGAAAATTCTAAAAAATGTTAAGCAATCGCAAAAGTTAAAAAAAAGTATACAATTGTTTTTTTTTTGTAAGTGGAGTTGATGTAGAACTGTTTCTTTATGTCTTTACAAGATACAAATTTAATTTTTTGTAAGAGTGAATTTTAAAAGTTTAATAAAAATTACAAAAACTATAACAAAATTAAGTGGAATAAAAGTGTACAAAATGTGGAAAAACAATTAACAAAATAGTTAAAGAAAAGATATTGGTTATAAATTTATTTTTAAATGGAAAGAGATGAAGAATTCTGTTTACGAGTCCTTTCTTGACTGTGTGTAAATATTTTTTTGTGAGTGATGTACTACATAATAATACTTACTTATAAGTAGTTCAGTCATAACAATTTTTTAGACAGTATTAGTATTAGGAGAGAGAGTGTTACTTAAACATCTAGCTAAATTTGTACTGCTTAGTCGGAACTTTCCTTACATATGAAAACAAATTTTACACTAAATGAATCCGTAAAATTAAGAGTTGGTGTATTAATTGCTAATTAATTAGAAAATTATTCTTTTTCAAGTTTTAATTCCATGCGATTAATTATAATAATATATAGTACACTTTTATAATAACTTGGCATTCTATATCAGATGTGTCTAAGTGCACTTAGTCTATCATCGTATTTTGTTTCAAATGGCCAATTAACTATCAAGTTAATTAAAGTATTCAATTTATTTCTTCTTACTTACAGATGTTGATCGGTCTTGCGTGATGAATAAGGTTTAGCTGAAAAGTAGTAGATAATAATTAAAACAATTAAACTATGTTTAGAAGGGTAAATTTTAAATATTTATGTGGCAACTTAATTTGGTTATTTATGCACATAAATTTTTGCTATGCCGATTTACCGATATATAATGGAACTCTAGTGGAGGATGGACTTTTGAATACGGTAGGTAGATTTTCGGAATAATAAGATGAGTTCATTTACATTGGCATTAATTTCACTTCAGCCCGATTTAATAAAAAAATATGGCTATCCATCGGAGATACACAATATAGAAACCGAAGATGGTTTCATTATCACAGCTCATCGTATACCAAAATCAGGAGGGCAACCCGTTCTGTTGGTTCATGGAATTCAGGACAGTTCCTCCACTTGGGTCATTTTGGGACCTTCAATATCGTTGGGTTATCTGCTTAGTCATCAAGGCTATGATGTCTGGTTGTTGAATACTCGTGGAAATCGATATTCGCGAAAACACAAACGTTATAATCGCCGGCAGCCACAATTTTGGGACTTCTCTTTCCACGAAATCGGCATATATGATCTGCCAGCTGCAATTGACTACATTTTACAGCGTAGCAAGGGTTTTAGCCAAGTTCATTTTATTGGTCATTCACAAGGCTCTACAAGCTTTTTGGCCATGGGTAGTGATAGACCCGAATATATGAAGAAAATCAAACTGATGCAAGCCTTGGCTCCGGTATCATTCTTTGATTATGTTGAAGGTCCTGTAGTTACGGTTACAGCCAGATATGTCCGACTTATTACGGTGAGTTTACTGATAAACAAGAATATGCTCTATTGATAGTCGGAGATTCTGGTACTCAATTTGTAAGAAGCATTTAAGTAAAAGTCAATTGTGGTCGATTTAGTATGAGTTGTTAGTTTTGTTCAATGTGTTAGCAGCCAGGAAGAAGGTTTTGAATTTTTGTTAAGTCAAATAGTTATACTCTATAATTACTATTTTTACATAATTTGCCATCTTTCAGAGGACGTTGAAAAATCTTCGTATCTATGAGCTTCCTCCAGAAAATGAAACATTTAGCAAAGTTTTTTACAAGTTGTGCACTTTCCTCATACCCAACACCTGTGCCTATTTTACTTTTCAAATGGCTGGCGTGGATGTCGATCAAATTAGTGTTACTTTGGCACCATTACTAGCTGGACACTGGCCATCCGGTAGCTCAGTGAAAGCCCTTATGCATTATGGTCAACTTGTACACAGCGGTGGCTTCTACAAATACGATTACTACAATCCTGACGAGAATCGAAGGAGATATGGGGATTCTGGAGCGATACAACCACCACAATACAAGTTGAAGAATGTCGATTGCAAAGTCGCCTTGTTCTATTCCAGGAATGATTTGTTAACGGCTGTCAAGGATGTGGATCGGTTGAGTCGAATTTTACCCAATGTGGTGCACAAGCAATTGATGGCTTATGAGAAATTCAATCATATTGATTTTGTTTGGGGAAAGGATGTGAAAACTATGCTCTATGAGGATATGATTAAGCTAATGCAAAAAGTTGATAGGGGAGAAATTTAACAAAATTATTAAAAACAACTTGTTTTTCTAAGTCTAATATAAGCCAATTCTATTTATTCATTTATCTAAAAAAAACCTGTTGCAGGTCCACCCTGTGTTTATATGAGAATTAGTATAAATGCTGTAATTTGGCATTGTTTAAATGGTTTATTCTCACATACTCTTTGGCAACTGCAATTACTTTAAGCCATTATTACTTGTCTACCTAAAACCAAAGAGCAAATTTAAGCATTCGAAATTCCATTTTCATCGTCAACTTGATTTTGGAGAGCAATTAAAATACAAAATGCAACATTTATATAGTTTAAGCACACACTCGACCAGAGAACAAAACTTTGTGTTATTGTAATACACTAAACAGCTTAAATATTTAAATTAGACACTCACTTTGAGGGATAGGTGGGTAGAGGGATTGGGAGTCAGAATAGGTGGGAATAGGGTGGAGGGGCTAGGGGCCAGAAAGACTTGCGGCTAGCCAAAAGATAATAGAACTTATATCTGTGCAGAATTTATAGCAAAAATATATATTTCATTTAAATTTTTCATAGCAAAGAGTTGCCAAAAAAAAAAAAATACGAAATTCAATTTTAAAAACTTATTAGAAGTGCAACTGACATAGGCATACGATTTTATCTTTGAGTAGGGGAAGGACAAATTAATTTAATATAAAAATGAATTCTTATTTTTATGTTATGTCGATATACATAATTGAAGACATCAAAATTATGTAGATCGACATAACTTTGTATGCATTTGGGAAAAAAACATAAACTAAAATTAAAATTTATTTTTTATTTTGACTAAAATAACTAAAATAATATTAACGACATTATTAATGAAATTCCGAATATACGGTTTGGGTAAGATGTATAAAAATGAGTAAAAGTTAAAAACAAAGAACAGTTTGAAGTGTTTTCGTAGTTTTGTTGCCAATTTGATAGGTAAAGTTCGGATGTAATTTCGATCGTGATAGTTGAATATCAACTTAAACAGCTCATAGAGAAGAGATGTCGAAATTTTCCAAATTTTACAAACTTCCAAATTGTTGCTTTGCTCAATTCAAGTAACCAAAAGATGTATCCCCGCAATGCTTTCATATTACTATTGAAGGGCTTTTGAAAATTGTTTGTGCAAATCAAAGAAAAATGAAAAATGTAAATTTTTCAACCAGAAATCAAAGTTTAAATATTGTGGGTACAAAATAAAATGCAAAATCCTTTTCACACTTCAAATATTTGTTTTTTTTTTTCCTATGGCAAGGGCTTTCGCCCTGCAAAATACTCCTTCTCTGGCCTGCTCAGTAAGCTGCTTACGAAACACCTACCCTCCCCTTCCCATCCAGTAACTGAACTCATGTCCCTCTTAGCCTTAGTTGTTGACGTCCTTGTGTTTGTGTTTTCTATGAGTGTGTACGGTCGCCTGAATTTCTGGCGTTCTCTGGTCTTCGTGTCGTATGTTGTTATGTTGTTTGGTTTGGATTTTTCGACTGTGGTAAGTGTTTGAGTGTGTTTGTGTGTGTGTGTGTGTCTCTGTGTGTATCAATCATGTCACTTGACCAAACTGAAATCGAGTTTTCGTCTGCTTTAAAAATTGAAAACTTGAGGAAAGACATAAATTAAATTCATTCAAATTCTATATTTTGATCTGGCTGCCTACCATTGTTTTCCTGTGGCCCAGGACAATGGCTTTGCTTCTTGTTTCTGGTGACGAGGCTGCTCCTGGTGCAGTTCAAGTGATAAAAGCAGGCCAAGCCAAGCAAACGAAACCAGAAGCAAAGTTTTTCTGGGGTTTCTCTTTTATGGCCACAGCATACACAAAACCCGCTTGCCAGACAAAAACCAGAGAAACCAATCGAAGTCATTTTTGAAGAATTTTCAGTTATTTTGGATTTGCATTTGAATTGGTTTGCAAGTGGGGAAAATGGGTAAAGTTTTTGCGTTTTAGTTTCGTTGCGGAGGCGAATTTTCAATCGAGTTTAGGCTTGAGGATGATAGAACGAAAGTCTGATGAAGGGGTAAGTGGGAGAGGAGATTGCTGTCAACTGAGGTCTTGTTCCAGTAAAGCTACAACAAAAATAATAAAATGTCAGAAACTGTTGCCTACATTTGGGAGTCGTATGCAAAGTGCTTCTCAAAAGTGTGAATATTCTGACAAAATTTGTTACATTTTTACCAAAAACAAAAGAAACAATAGGTTTGTTATAGAAATATATAGTATCAATAGTTTCCAGTGTGATCGTTGAACAATATCACTTTAATTTAGTTTAAATCGAAAAAATAAAAAATGTTTAAACTCAAAGAATTTGCTAAGACAATAACACATAAAATAAGTAAGTAAAGTTGATATAAGTTGATACAATTTTTTTAATGCGATAATTATTAAAAAAGTACAAAATGAAATTGTTAAGAATTAGAACAACACAAAGCAACAATAACATAAATAAGAGAAGCTTACCATAACCACAAGACTCATCAATTATAAATGCACTCGATAAATTATTTTCAAGTATTAACTTGGCTTTCAAGACACATCAACACAGAAGCTGGAAGCAGGACCAGGCTAGCACCATGAGCTTATGTAAGTACTTGGCCATGTTTATGTGTATTTACAGAAATTATTTTCATTTAAAAGGAAGAAGTAACACACACAGAGAGAGAGAGAGAGAGTGAGAGAGAGAGAGAGTGTGTGAAAGAAAATATATAAGTAATTTTGCCAATGGGAAACTTACCAACAACCGTAAGTTTTCTTGACTAACTTTTGTTTTTCACTTCAGTGTGCACAGTGTAGGTGTATTTGTGGGTGCTGGTGTTAAGCACTTCCACTTGGCTGCTTGACATGCGTTTCCTTAACCAGCCTTCTCATTCTTCTTCCCTTTAAAGAAGTCCTGCCAATGCACCTGATATGCTGTTGCTCTTCTTGTATTTAGTTTCTGACAGCGACTACTTACCCTTTTACCCTTATATTGATTGGATATGTTGGCTATGGACTGTTGATATAGATCATTTGTAAATCTAAAGCCATCTAATCGATACTACAGTAGATGTTTCTTTTTTAATTTATCTAGATTTATCGATTCCTGATTCCGATGCAAACTAATTTTCTATTGATGCTGTATATCCATTGTTACTTAAAAATTAATATAATATTGGCGGTAAGACTTCAGCTTTACCCATTTAGGGACTACATTTAATTCTAGTTTAGGATTTTAGCTTGTACTTTATGGCTTAAGGGACACAATTTAAAAAATTTGCTTGCTTGGTTTTGTAATTTTGGTATATCCAGGATCAGATCTGGTATTTCCATATCACATATAAAATGATTAACCCAATTCAGAGTTTGATAAAACCAAAATAATTCAGTAGTTTTATTTTGGAAAGGTAAAAAAAAACAAAATTTGTTATATTCTAGTCCCTTAATATTGATTCCGACCTTCTTAAATATACGGATGTCCTGCTAGCTGGATTTTGTTTCTCAGTATCCTTTTTGATCCAAAAGTGTACATGCGCTTTGACAAAACTATCAAAGATATCAACCAAAGAGGTTCTTGTGACTCTATAGCTATCGAGATTAAACACATCCTTGGCCGCTTCCATGGCCATGAAAACCCTTGATAATGGCATCGATTTGAAGGATATGTAATAAGTGAGTACATTACGATATTCCTCTTCGAGTTTGGCTTGAGGTAACTCGGCCTCAATGAAACGTTGAATATCACGATAGCGATGACATCGCTCAAACCAAAGAGCTTGCCCAGAACTGGTCGAATCCTGGAGTTTCCATGTTTGTCTCTGAAAGATTTCCTGCACACTCGTACGACTGGAGGCACTGCTGTATCCCAAATGTGAAGCATGCGACAAACTGGAGCTTTCTTCTATGGTAATTTGGCTTTTGAAAGATGTAGTGCCCGGTAGGCGTATTTGCAGAATGCTACCATTTGAGAACTTACTCGTTAGATGATTGACCGACCCAATGCTGATTAGCGAGCCATTGACCATAATGCCAATTCGATTGCAAAGGGCAATGCACTCGTCCATGCTATCGGTGGTTAAAATTATCGTACGTCCTTTATCTCTGAGTAAATTAATTATACGCCACATTTGTAAACGACTATCACCATCCAGGCCACGTGTCGGTTCGTCCATCAAAACAATCTTGGCATTTGAAGTGACAGTTATGGCCAACATGATCTTTCGACGTGTGGCATAACTCAGATCCTTGACCAATTTCTCGAGTTCCGGTTCAAGTCCTAGATTAGTAGTCACTTCGCGTATGATGTCGGCAACAAACTTGCTCTTACGTCCATGTATGGCACAATAGAAATGCAAATTCTCCGAAACAGTCATACTCTCAATCAAGGCATTACTTCTCGGACAGTAGGAAATCATTTTTCTGCTGATGCTTTGTTTGTGTCTCACACTGGTTCCATTAATATGCATATCACCTCTATCAATGCTAGAAATACCTGCGGCCAATTCAATGATCTTTGATTTGCCTGATCCAAAAATGCCCACCAAACCAAAGACATCATGCGGTTCTACGGCAAAGGTGACATCCGTCAGATAATTGCGGTTTTTGATGCGTTTGCTAACACCAGTCAAAATCAAGGGCTTTTGTTTCACCTCCTCTGGCGAAAAGGAATTAACACGTTCCTTTTCCTGTAGTACATCTTCGGCTAAGGGATTATGTTTGATATTGTGTCGATTTTTCTTTTTAAGTCTTTTATTTTCCGAACGCTCACGCGTTACGCTTCTCCATCTCTTCCACTCCAAGTCCACCTGAAGAAGCAGAATGAATATGAAACCGTAGACAAAGCCCAGTGCGATTAGGATGGAAATTGGAACTAGTATGCCAGGATAATCATAGCCTAGATATCCTGGCATATCACAACAATCTGGATATGCGGCACAACCGCCAATAATATCACAGGCTCGCATCAGGGCGCGCTGAATGTGCAAATACTTCATTGCTCGATTTAGATTAATTGATGGTGACCAACAAAATAAGTAATAAAGATCTACCACATGCTCGATTTCCATTATCATACAGGGTATTACCAATAACAGCAAAACGGTGGAACCCAATAATATCAGCAGAGTGCCCGACCAATCAAATATAAATTGCCCAAAGAACACAGTAAGTATGTAAATAAAAGGTATCACCGACAGACCAAACAGTATAAAGACTGCAATCATAAGAATTATCAGGACAGCGTCATCGTATTCCGTATTTTCGAGTTTCCCAAATTTATCGTAGAGTAAGAGCAGAGCCATCAAGTAAATGATTCCCGCCATATAGCAGCCCATGTCGCAGATGAACTGAGTGGCCCAATAAAGATTGGGACTGGCCGCTCCCATATACATCAGATGTCCTGTGCCCAGATTATGATCAGAGATCACTGGCACTATCATTATTGTCAAGGCCAGACATATTATAAAAATCATAATACTCCCCAGGCCCATATTCATGCGATGACGCGTGTTTATCAAGTCAAGCATATCACGATTTGTAAAGGGTACCGGATGATTCTCAACACGAATTTCCGCATCTGGTCCAACAAATTGTTGTGCGATCGCATTGTGAATCAAATTAAGGGATATGGGTGCGGAATGCAGAAGCTTGTTATTCCACAAGCAAGTTATTAACTAATTGATTGATAACAAGAGGTAAAGTGGTATATGTCAAAGACAGAAGAAAATATTTAATTATCGATTGCTTACATTCTCACGAATTCCCGCGCCAGCCACAAAAAACGTTTTCACACTCATCTCTGACACCAACTGCTGGAAGAGAAGGTATTGGATCATCTCACGTCTGCCGTTGATGTATTTAAATGTGTGATCCTCTGTATTTCTCGCTTTAACTAGAACCTCTTGATAGTCCGCATAACCCTGAGCAATCTCGAAAGATGGCGAGTAGGGTATTATATCGGTGCCAAGCTTCAACAGTGCTACGGAATTCGGATAGCTGTGAATGCTAATATTCATACTGGGCAGATGTTGCAAGTGAGTGCTAGGATTTTCCAGGCACAAGCATATTACCATTATAATCATCACCAAGAGTGGCACCCAAAAGTAATGCTGCATATAAATAAATCTTTTTACTACCAGGGCGTTAAAAGTTACCCGAGTGCGATCGTCACTATTCGTTTCGATGGTGGACTCATCAAATGTCGCTTCAGACTGCAAAGTGACACGGCGGAGGTTCTCCACGTACTCCTTGCGTTCTGTTTGACTGCAGTGGAATACTTGACGTAAGCTTCTCAACTTGACCCAAAATTTCTGAATGCCATTCTCACTACCATTACGTTCGAGATCGTTCAAAATTCCAGCCAATTGAGATCCATGATCGCCTGGAATGCTTATTTTAATATTATTACCCGTATTCGGAAGAATTTTAGCACCTTCGGGGATATGGTGGTAGATTAGTTTCTTCAGACCACTCCAATTGAGTTTAGTGGTGGTGCTCTTCTCGCAAATGAGGACATAATCACTGCAAAATTTATTCATCAACTCTTTGGTGGGACCGTAGCACATCAATTGTCCGCAATTGATCAAGCCAATGCGATCGCCGAGTAACTCAGCCTCATCGGAGTAAGCTGTATTCACTATTATGGTACGTGAGCGAGCCTCCAATTTCAGCAAATCCCACATATAATGTCGATTGTTTTGATCCAAACCCATAGTGGGCTCATCCACGATGATGCCATGTTTACCTCCGCAGAGGGCACAGCAGAGGTTCAAACGTCTTGCCATATTTTCACTAAGGAATTCGGCGAATTCATTAAGCGTAGTGATTTCGGCATGCATCAGATTGACATATTTACTAATCTCCCGATCAATTTGCCCTGAAGTTCGTACACCCCGAAGATTCAAATAGAAGTAGAAATTCTCGCAAACTGTCAACTCGTTGATAACTATGCTTTGGGACGGCACCATAGTAATCAATCGACTTGTATCCATATGCTTGGACTGTTGCATATCAATGCCATTTACGATGACTTTACCCGAGGTGGGTTTAATGATTCCAGCGATAATCTTGCTAAGTAAAAGTCGTCCAGCACTTTTGTCTCGGATCAGGAACACAGTTATCTCCTTTGGGTGTATGATCATATTGATATTTTTTAAATAGGATGTATTTCCAACGACTTTGCTAACATCTATGACCTCAATGCCATTCTCTAAGTCCTCAAGAGATTCATTGAATGTGGCTTGGGAAGGCAGATGAACGTTTTCGAAGGATAGTTGCACAGAAGTTATTGAAGCTTTTGCACCGTCTGTAGGAACAACTGTTATTTTTGGCACCTTCGATCGAGGCGGTCTCTGTGTATATTCGCCAATAGAACTGCTGGAACTTGCCACTTCTCGAGAAGTTAGCACATGGTTTTGAAAACGACGTTTAGGAGGAATCGGTCCAGGAGATTGCAATGGAAGAGCAGACTTTTGTTGATAGACATTTACGTCGGGATCGTTTGAAATGTGGCGATTTGCTGTGTTCCTGATGGTCGCTGATGGCAATATGCCTTGCTGCCGTGGTTGATCCTCATATAAGTCATCCTCGTGAGTGGTCAAGGCCCGAAGCAGAGAGTTTCCCACCATTTTTACAACCGAGGAGTGCTTTCGACGCTTTCTCCATAGACGTCTTATGAAATCTATAAAATTTGTTAAAGGATAATAGAACTTTTTCGACATGGACTCCTTATCCAAATTCACTGCAGATACATCCGGGGAATACAGATTATCCACATAAAGGGTAATGCCAATATAGAGCAATGAAGATAGTAGCAACATCTCATTCACATGCAACATACTAAGGCCATCTGAAGCAAAAAGTGGCCTATTGTAGTTATTCCACTTGAGGCCTTCATTGGTGTGCTCCAGATCATTGATGATATTAATGCCCATGGCCAGGCCAGTGTTGAGAAATAGAGAGCAGATCATCTTATAGCCGAGAGGTATATCAAAGTAGAATATAAATATCAATGGAAATGGCAGATAGGTAAGTAAATGCAATAGTATGCCGAATTTAACATTACTTCGTTTACGTATAACCACCACGGACAACATCAGGACAAAGGCGCAATTGGCCAAAATGTAACAGCATAGAAAAAATATCACAGCCGTCCATTGACTACAATGAATGATGGCTCCACCATACCATTCGGCATTTAGTATGATCAATATCAAGAAGGTAATGAATCCTTGGATGCCCATCAAAACCGCTGCCCAGGCCCACCAGTTTAGGTGGTTGATCTTGAGGGTCTTCATGAAGCTACGATCAAGCTCATCGCACATAGTGCGGACCATGAAATAGCTAGGCACCACATAGGCTAACAGGAAAACTATGGGCAACCATAATTTAATGGCCACGAACACTTTATCCTCAATATATTGACGATACGGGAATTTCATCATATTAATGTGTGGAAAGATATCGGGTTCCTGGGCATTCTTCAACTCCAGATAGGACATTGCAATAGCATGTTGCAGCGGTAGGAAACCTTCTTGTACATATCCTGGAGGTTTCCCATCATAATCCGTATTGCGTTCACTTGGACGGGGACCACCACTCAGTAATTCCTCAATTGGCGGATACAGATCATTTGTGGCCCATATATCCTTGTTACACTCGTTCTCGCTTGTCATCAGAAATGGTGAAAATCTCAATACATAGTCCAAGATATTGGGTAGATCTGTAATCGTTGGAATTGGCTTCCCATCGCTACGGAAAACCACACCAGCGAATATCCCATCATACTTTATTAATCGTTCAATCTCATCTTCCGATTCGCATGCCTGATACCCATCCTTAAGATGAAGTTTTTTCGCTGTCAGAGCTATAATCTTTTCGAAGGCCACTTGATTTGGTGTGAAGAGAACTTTCTCCACAACCATAATGTTCGTATAATTTTGCACCCTGGCCAGTTCTTCATGCATTTTGTCCAAACTATCGATTTCAATAGCTTCGTAAACGATTTTCTTCTGAACTTCAGGTGTGGCAAAGACACGCATAATCATCAATATTGGCAAGCCCATTAGGGCGAGGGCAATCATCTTGAAGTAGTAACATTTGTCGGAAAAATGCATATTCAATACCTTCCATATAAGTAGCACAAATTTACGCTGTAGATTCCCCTTGACAGTCTCTTGATCATTTTTAGCTCCTGATCTTCGTTCTGCATAACGCATTTTGCCAAATTGTAGTTTATTAATTATATTTCAAATATTTTTAACACCTTTTCAGTGATTCGCTTCTAATAGTTAGCAACGAAATTAGACTGACGGCAAAGTGAACGATATAGTTGGTTATAAATTTTGCTGAAAACAAACTTAATGCTGAAATATTAAGGCCACGTAAAATATTTTGAAAATTTTAAACATTTATTATCTGTTAGGGCATACAAAGTCCTTCTTATTGTTACTCTAACTTCGTGCTCCGTACATGCAACCCCATCTTCAGTTTTAGTTTGATTTTTCATTAAGTTTTCAGCAGTAGTTTCTTTTCCTTTTTCATTTTCCTCTTATTTATTGTTTCTTTCTCGTTTTTTCTTTTGCATCGTTAGTGAAAATTATTTTCAATTAGCAAAGCAACTTGAATGTCGAAATGTTGTCGATGGTCGAACTGAACAACGCTCCGTTGATTTTCCTCTCCCGACCTCCACCTCCTTCTTCTTCTTTTTTCACCATATTTCTTTTGTGGAAATGTTTATTGTGGGAATATGGAATAAAGGATGCCAGCGCTTTGGGGTCGGGATGTGAAACGGAAAGGGGCACTACATACACACTTTGCTTTCTCCATGTCAAAAAATAATTGCCAAGAAATTTATTTAACAAAACATGAGCAAAATAATTTTAAATTTTCAATTATTTCTCAAGACAACTTAAGAAATTATGCTCAGGTATTTGATTCTTCTTGTGGTAGAAATAAGCGAAGGATTAACATGCAAATGTTTTGAAATAATTGAGGGTTATTGACCTGATGCTGACTATCCTAGCATTTGACCGATTCATTTTATTCGTGTCTTTAGTTTCTTATGAATATGGTTTCTTTTAATTTGATTTTAAACTTTAAAAATTGATAGTCCCACTTTTCTTGTACTATGCAGAATTAATAGAGAACTAATACTCTTCTCTTAGAAATACCCTTGAGAATTGAAGCTCTATTTATTATGGTAAAGAAACTTTAATTAAAAACTGTAGAAGGAATTTACAATAACAAAACGCTTAAAGTGTAGCGGTAAGTGATATCTAATTTCATAATCAAAACCGCAATTTGATTTGCTCACACAATTCTAATTAAAGCAAGTTGAAAGAATCGTAAACCGCCCTGCATTTTCTGGACATCCAACTCCCCCACATCTCGACTCACTCATAGTTTACGTTCCTTGGCCATTGAAGAACATTTTACATGTCTATTTCATTTACGATTTTCCCTTGTCTATAGTTTCTGCCCAAAACGCCCTCCCACTTGCACTCGTATCATGTCTCATGTTTTGCTCCAGCAAACAGAAATTTTTTTGGCTATCGTTTGCGGACAATGGAGGCGAGTGGCAAGGAAGATGAGGATGGGATCTACATGCAAGTGACTTGAGTACATCAAAATGTCTAAAATTTCATAATTGCAGTTGGGTTTTCGTTTGTTGTTCAACTGAACACCCCTAACTACATACACACCAGACAACAGACACTCCTCCCCAGACCAATTTGAAAATAAAGCTTTTTCCCTCTTGGAATGGAATACTTGGTAAACAAATTTAATTATATAAAATGTATACAGATATGTTTCTTACATACCAAAAATTCATTTTGTTTTTTGTGGTGTTCATTGTATGCTTAAAATTATTTTTGTGTTAAAACCATCAAAATTTTAATAAATTTGTTTCCAAAACAAAGATAAGAATGTTCTAACCATACTCAGATAAACATTTATAGGTCTCTATTTTTTAGTTTTATTGCATTTCTTTTGCTGATTCCGTTTTATTCTATATGTAATACATCAAATAGAGATACAGTGAAACCTCGATATAACGAACTTCGTTATAACGAAAAACCCAATATAACGAATTTTTTGTTAAGTCCCTTGAAAGGACTAAGGTTTTACATTTCAGTACCTATAGCGAATCAATAGATATAACGAATAATTTTGCGATCCCCCTCAGATTCGTTATATCGAGGTTTCACTGTAGATCGATAATGGAGAAAAACCCAAAAAGATAGGAAAACAAGTCAAATTTAATTTTAGAGTCCTGATAGAAATGAAATGGCTCCGAGTCTGCATAGATATTTTTTCATAAATCTTCAGCGGTATTAAAAGAGGCAATCGGTACTTTTTGAATTAAATTAATGTATTGGGTCAATTGGCAACAAGTTGGGTAGTTGGAGTTACGGAAAAATATAGAGCTAACACAGTAACGGATCTAGCTCAGAAGGTCTCAGACTCTTTTCTTTAACGAGATATAGTTATGATTTTTATAATATTTGGATCTAAAGGTAAGCTCAATCTTTTGTAAGATAGTAGTTCTGGATTCTGAAACCTTAAACGACTTTGTTACTAACAATACCCTTTGATATAGTGACTAATATGGACAAAGTGAGTAGTTCTCCTGAAAAACCAATTTGAAAAAAGGAAAGTCAGATACAAAGTTATCGACCCAAAGAAGTATTCCAATTTCAAGGAGGTGTAGTTAAAAAAAGAATTTAGAATATCACAAATATCACGTTGTGTAAGCTTAAACATATAAAATAGATTTATAAGCAACCTTATGATATTTGACAATGTAGAACCCATGCCAAATATTATTTTCACACATTCGTTTAGCCAACAATTTTGTACAATATTCATGCCAATTTCTCATGTTTTAAATGGACTTCCGCCGCTTTCCATGGTTTTTTTTACTTTCTTAAATTCCATTCCGCAAGATCATCCCCAACAATGAACAATAAATAATTCAAATAATTTACTGTAGGCTGGGTTGTTTTTTTGGTGTTTTAAATATATCAAACTTTTAGCGAAAATTCTAGCCACACTTTCACACGTCTCACTTTTATCCCTTCCGCAAAGCTATAGCTTAAATCCTTTTCTGGTCCCTTCCCCCCAATACAAATACATACATACATATATCATGTGGCCAAGGACATTCACAATATGCGAGCATGCATAAAAACGCAATAATAACAGCCAAAAAATTCTCTCTCACTCCTGTGATTCAGATTCAGACACAGAACCAGCCCTAGAAATACTTTGGTCACCGCGGGTGTGAAGCGGATTTTTTTTTTTCGTCTCGTTTTTGTATACACTTTCCACAAGTGGGGCGTATGTGCACTGTGATAGATTGGCAGTACATTCCAAAGAAGTAGTTAATTATTTTGATAGGTTTATCCTAAAGTTATTCTTTGGTCCTTAATTTCAGAAAATATGACAGAAAAGATTCGAATTTTTTCGTTAAATTTGTGTAAGAGTATTAAATAAAGTTGGCTCTTGCTTTGCACTTGATTTTTTGGTTGTTTTCGGTCAATGTCTGTGGGTTTGCCATGGATCCCTATGGCTGGTGGTCTCTGCCTCCAACAAAGAACTCCTTTCATGCGTTTCGTGTCGTGTGCCATGTGGTAACTCTGCGGACGCGAATGCCATTGTCGGGTTACAAAAACCAGGAGAACGAACGCCACAGGGTGAAAAAAACCAAACTTCAACTATAATAACAAAAGGTTAACTGAAAGTTATACGACTTTGGGCATACCCCACGGACATAGAAAAAAAAATAAGCTAAAAATTCTATTAAATCTCACGAATTTAAGAAATCTCCTCTTTAAAAAATACAACAAAAATTGAACTTGAAGCTCCATAAGTAAAGTTAAAAGTTTTTAAAACATGACCTCAGGATATAAATAGATTCATTTGTGGAATATTTTCTTCTTAGATTCGTTATATTTGCTATTACGACCTATTCGATTCGATATTTTTCCTTAACAATTTTCAAAGTTTAGGAACTAATTTTTCGATTTAGTTAAAAAGTTAAAGGCAAAAATGAGAATTTTATTTAGAATATATTTCCAGGGTATAGCTAACAATATGTGTGAAAAGTTTAACTGGGGGAAAAATGTAAAAATTGTAAGAAAAGGCAGCACGTTCGGTTACTTTTTCTCCCCTTTCTTTCCTTTTTTTTGGATATTCTCTAACACAACCACACAGAGTTGTTGCTTTAGCAAGAAGAGCAAGTGTTTGGTGCTATCCCTTAGCTCGTTCGCTCGCTCCTTCGATGGCTCGTACAGGATAACAACAGCCAAATGAGATTAGGAAGGACATTCGCGTATTTAACACACACAGAGAGACACACATACAAGTCAGACAGACAGACAGATAGACGGACAGACGCAGGGTAGAGGAGTAACCAGTAGGATATCCTGACTGCCTGTTAGCCAACTTCGTAGTCTGATGCTGTTGCTGCTGCTGCTGCAACTCCAAATATGGGGAGTTATGGCTAGAGCTTCTGCTAATATTCCGTGCTGAAGTTTTAGCGCCTCTTTTCTCTTACTCTCCCAAAACTCGCTCCCTGGATTGTCATTTGGTCAGGAAGTTGCAACAGTTTGAGGCATTGTAATTGCTTTTTTGTTTGTTCCCTGGTGCTGAGCAGGATTTTGCGTACAGGGTGGCTCAACAAAATGTAGTGTACCCTGTAATTATAAGTTTTAAAAGAGTATAACATGATGGGACAGTGGCATAGATACATGAGTCTGAATGTCAATGATTTATAAATATACAAAAAAACAAAACTTTTCGAAGAATTATCTTCAAATATTTAAAAATGTTCTTTTCTTTTTTAAGTCTCTTATTATAGGGTAACCTTTAAGTCTTTGCTTTGCCGCTTGTGAAAAGAATTTTTTAATTAGATTTTTTTTTTGTGTTTTGAATTTGGTAATTTTTATTTTTTGCCTGAGGTTTTGTTTTGGTAAAAAAAATGACACTTTGCTTAAATTGGGTTTTTGCTCTTCTAATGGAAGGAGCTTCTCTATGCATGGAGAGGGCGTGTGGGGCGTGGACTTTTGGACATATTTGTTAACGAGTTAAACCGTAGATAAAGCCAAAATTATGGCCCATGACAAATTGCTTTGTTCATTTGGGGAAGAAGAATTTTCAACTCATTGCTAAAAGAAAATGTTTTTCATTTCACTTTCTTTGCTGAAGCAAAATTTTCCATTTTTTTTTGACCATTGCATTTTGTGTTATCGGCTAATGTGTTTGTTATCTCAAGTCCCTGCATACAACAACAAACTGAGTCTGATAAGAGTGACTTTCACACTTGATGCAAAGGCGAAATGAAGAGAGAAAGAGAAAGAGATTAAAAAACCAAAGGGAAACTCAGGTGGAACAACAGGTAGTACAACTGATAAGCATGGCAACCGAGTCGCAAGACATTCCAAAGGGAAAACATGCACCGATAGTACGCAATGATCCATAAATATTTGTAGACACTGTGCGACATAAGAAAAGTTTTTACTTTCAGTGCGAAAGGTCAATACAAATATGGTGAGGTCGATAAGTCAAGAGTACCACAAATTTGGCATCCTTAATCCCAGACTTATCTCTTTATTTATTACACAAACTCTTACACGTGTAAAAATGTAAAAGTCATTGTTTACTCTACTTAAGGATAATTTTATACAGGTAAATTAACTAATAAGTATCTGTTTATTAATATAATCATTGGCTAATTTATAGTTGAAATATAAAATATATTTTAATAAAATTTTTCCTATTTATTTATACATTTATTTGTTCACTTAAAAAATAAGCAAAGTTTTATGTGAAAGTATTATTTCTTATTAAACTTTCACTTAAAACTAATTCAGTAAATAATTAAATTGCTTCACTCTTTTCCATATATGTATATTTAATAGAAAATTTAATTTTTAATCGATTTATATTTTACTCGTTTGTTTTTTGATTTAATAAAAAGTTGTATCAGATTTATTTGCATAAATTACATAAATATTAAAATGAATTTAAATCCATTTCAGGAAATGTTTTGGCAAAATCCTCTTCTCGTTTCCTTCAATGTATTTGTCATTAAAAATCCAAATACCAAATGTATATATTTTAATCATATGCAAATCAATCACAATTTCAACTAATTATTTATTTGCTAATAGAAATCAATATTTAGAATGCGTAAATTGAAATTTGTATTTGTAAGAAGGTATTTATTTTTGAATTTGTTAGCATTTACTTCTCCAAGCTAATTAACGAATGGACCAAAACATTTCTTATACAAAACAATAAGAGAGTGAAAATTTGTTTGAATTAAATTAATTCAAGGAAGAAAATGCAATAAAAATATCTATTAACAATTTATCAAACCATTTTCAATTTCTTATATATTTTCTGTAAATACCTTACGACTTTGTAGAATACTGTTTACTTACAGCAGAGAATATATATTATTTGATTTTGTGTTGTCAGGTTTCCTCAACGTTGATTCAGAGCCAACAAATCGGGGCAATGAAATGTGTGTAGAGGTGCAAGAACAATTTGAAATCGAAGTCAAACTCTGGGTTATCTAGCCTGTGGTTATTGGAATGGGAATCGATATGCGTATCAAAAGGGAAGTTGGGAGGTATTTGTGTATGGTCAATGGCCAATTGCGTTGAGATATCGGACACCCGAATGGTAAACACAAATACGACAAAACCTGGAGCAAAACATTTAGATGGCGACCGACCTGTGTTCCAAATATTTATCTAACCAGTTGAATGTGTTAGAACAACAACAACAAAACGAGGAAATCGTGTGGAAAATGTGGAAAAGGTCTTCGACTTTCATGCGTAATCCGTTTGTCTTAATAAGCCACGTTCTCGATTTAAGTATTTTGATCTGATTTCGAAAGGGGGGCAGCAATTCGGAAATGGAGAAGGGTCTGTGGGTCCGTGGCGGGGTGTTAAGTGACCTAACCAAAGTGTATGTCTCACTTGTCTATGCAAATATTTGACATGCAACGTATTCTGCCTCAATTTATTGTTGGACAAATGTTTACTTGAGTCTCTTTTTTTTCCTGTGATATTTGTGTTGGTCTCTTTTTCTTACTTTTCTCGAGTTGAGTAATAAATCACCAAATTGGACATGTTAGCAAGCCAAAAAGGGTTGGAGGTTGAGGCCAAGAATATGGCGCCTAATTACTAGAGTATTGATTTTTTGGGCGCCAGAATTTAGTATGAATCTAATAGTATGCTTTCTTAAAGGCTTTGATTAGTTTATCTTTGCTACAGCAAACAAAGAATTATCCGAATCTTAACAAATAGTTCTTGAAACTATAACTTAGCTAAATGTTCTTAGTGCAACAATAATTTAAGAATGAAAACTAAGTTACCCCTAAAAATATATACCACTATACCTTTAAATATTTTATAATAATTATTATTATTATTATAATTACAAGTATAGAATATAGTTGTAAACTATCAACCTAACTATATTTTACAAGCACTGGCAACTAAGGCCTTCGACTTGTTGTTAGACGAAAACTACATCCATACACTAGCCTGGGATTCAAACACGGATCCTCATTGTTCAGTTGGCTAAATGACTGGGCCACTTAGACAACTAATCTACCGAGGACTGCAATTAATAAAGAACCATACTTTTTAAATTGTTAAAATAACGAAAGCAACCTCATTATTACAACATAATGTCGAGGAATTATTTTCAAGCTATTAAAGTCGAAAATAGTCTGAAATAGTTAAAATATAATTGTTTGGAAGTTGAGTTTATTTTTACAATAATTCTTATGAAATTTACAACATTTTTCGGATAGATAAATACATATACTAAACTGTATATTAACTTCTCTTTTAAATGTTATTAAATCAATTTTTATTAAGCTGTTCTATAAAGAATACAAATTTTTTAATTTATTATTAAAGTCATTTCGAATTAACAATTAAATGTTTTACCATATTTGAGATACATTTGTAATTTATTAAACAAACAAAAATTCCAGCTAAATGTATAGCTAATGCCTGGTATAATATTCTCTCTTTGGCAGGGTATACACCAGGATCTCCACCCACATTGCATGCATCAAACTTGCTCGACGTCGGCCATCGAACATGTTGCTGGCTGGCGGCTCGAAAAGTATCTGCATCTTTCTGTGCGGTATTTGTATCTGTATCTGCTTGTGACGTCGGTCGCCTATTCAGTTGTTATCGTTTGTTGTGGCAAGCGGTTCTATAGCGCATTTCCAGTTTGACTCAGAGTTTCGTTGTGGACGCTTGTGTCGGCGGGTGAATTTTGAATCTTTCGCCAATCATTTGGCCACCGGTTTTGTGAATTTTAACGTGAAAAACTCGAAGAATATTGGAAATGAAAAACAGAGGAAAAAATCTGAATGAGTGAAACGAATTACGTTAAATGAGAAATACATTGTCAAAAATATTGTTTTAAAGTGTCAGAAATCGTGTGCTTAAAGATCTTCAATATTGAAAAGTGTAAACATTCTGGAAAAATATTTAGTAAATTGGCAAAAAAGTGCAAAAAATTGGCAAGGATCACTAAAAATATTAAAATCTGTAAATTAAACAGCAAAACTAAAAATTCTGATTAAATTTTGAATGAGTGAGATACATTAGGAAAAAGTGAAAATATAAATTGCGACAATTTGTTGAAACATATGTTTAAAATCTAAAATCTCTAAATTTACTTTGAGATTTAATAAAGAGATAACATAGATTAATCTGAAAAATCCATAGTTAAACAGTTTTAAACATTCTTGGAAAAATTAAAGTGTAAAAGTGTAAATTTTTGAAATAAAAGCAATCGCAATGTTTTTACAATATAATCAAAACTAAGTTGATAGCCAATCGAAAAGGAGGTTTTTGGCAGTGAAATTTGAAAGGAAAATCTTTATTAAACAACTAAGAAATGGAGGACGAGCTAAGGTGTCCCACTTGCAAGCAATTGTATGCGAATCCTGTGCTATTGCCCTGTTTCCATGCTCTCTGCCTTGGCTGTGCCTTGGATATACAGCAGCCGTATACACCGGGTGTAGGAGCTGGTGCGCCGGCCATAGCATCTGCTGGTGGAGTAGCTGGACCACCTAACACACATTCCGCCAATGGCCATCACAACGGTGGAGTAGCCGGCCACGGATCATCTGCTGGCAATCCGGCAAATGCCCGACACAGTTCTCACAGTTCTGCTGCCAGCACGGCCAGTTCGAATACCGGAAGCGATAGCTGCACCTCAGATCAGGATCAATCGGATAAAGTTAGCATTTTCAGTGAGGCCGATTCCGGAGTAGTCTGCTGCTCAAACAATTCTCGTCCAGTGTCATATGCCGGCTCATCGGCCACCGCTCCAGTTGTTGCGCCTCCGGGTGCAGCCTTTTGTCTAACTTGTCCACTTTGCCGCAAATTAATATTTTTCGATGATGGAGGCGTAAGAAATTTACCCACTTATCGCGCCATGGAGGCAATCGTGGATCGCTTTTGTGCCCGGGAGGCTTTGCGTTGTCAAATGTGTGAAACAGATCCACCGAAGGTGGCCTCGCTCATCTGCGAGCAGTGTGAGATACGTTATTGTGATCCGTGTCGGGAGTTATGCCATCCGGCTCGAGGTCCTTTGGCCAAGCACAATCTGGTCAAGCCACGTGGCGCTGCCCAGCAAAGGGAATCCGTATGCGGGGAACATGAGGAGACTCTATCACAGTATTGTTTGAATTGTAAGATCCCAGCATGTAGTTCATGCATTGGAGAGCAACGACATCATCAGCATGAAGTCCAGTCCATCAATGTAACTTGCAAGGCACAAAAGGTGAGTAACCCATATAGAGTAAAGAAATGGAAAGTAAACAGTGAAGAAATTGATTGAGAAAAAGCTGGGAAAATGTTAAAAATCATCTATAAACTATTAAAAAGGAAAACCAATAACAGAAACATTTGGAATAGAATTTTTTCAAGTCTACGCCAAGTAGACTCCGATTGAAAGGGAAAAACTATAAAAATGGAGACTAATCATCAGTTTCTATATACCCTCAACACTATATAGTTGACCGATTCGATACACAATAGACATTTACAAGACCTCAGGGCAAGGAAGCACATTCATGTAGTGAGAGAGGGGAAAAAAAGAACTCATATGAAGGGTGGGGAATGAAATGCTGGCCATATTATCTGGAACAAATGCAGTCCATAAATGGGACAGAGGGGTGGAAATCGTGTCAGAGAGGGGTGGGTTTAGCGGTGGTGGCTAGGTACAACATGAAAAATGTTGCAAAATACTTCTGAAATGTTCAACTGCAATTTTTGCCAGTGTCATAAATTGTAGAATGGAAAAAAAAGCAGGCCAAGGATACATTCTAGAAATGGTTAAGGGGCTGCAGTGAAACAGGTTGGGAAAGTACCTGAGCAGGTAGTTGCAACAATTTTATATCCTTTTCACTATATCCCTCTCTATTGCTCTCTCTTTTGAGGGGGTGTAAAAAAATGTGACAAAATTTTGCCAACAACAAGAACTACAAACTAATGAGTTGTTGCTGCTGATGACGACGGTGATGACTCTTTCTCCCGCTTCACTCATCGCATTTTATCTTATCAACACAAAAAATTTTCGTGGCACAGCAAATGAAATGAAAGTTGATTCAGTGCCAAGGGGAAAAAAGGTAACACGAGGGGCTGAGGCAAAGAGCACTTATGCGGGGGAAGCGGGCATGAGGCATGAGCCTCACCTGGCTGGCATGTGCCATTATGTGATGGTCGTCGTCGTTGATGATGATGATGATGTGCAGCTGCCTTTTATTGTTTCGTTTGAGTCAGCTGTCTCCAGGATCAGAGATTGTATATACATACATATAAAAATCTCCTTTTTTTTTGCCATTGTTCACCAGCATGAAATTATTTGCCAAATGTAAGATGATTCAACAGCCGGAAATATTTTTCATTTGTCACTGGAACTGCAGTTAACTGAAATGTGATTCCTAGCCAGGTTTTGCTATCAGTTTCTGATAACAGAATAACACAAACATATTGATAACATGCATAAATTTTTGTTTATTGCCGATCGAAATGAACACAAATTTGACTTATAACTGGGCCTTGTAACCCAAATAGATATGCAAAGTAGGTCTCCCCCCCTCCAAAGTGTCCTCAAAAATGGGAAACAGAAAAAGAAATTCAATTTTGGAAAGAAATTAAAATTTAAAATTGATTATTTCAGTAATGAGAATGATTGTTTAGTATTTGAAAAAATCTTTATTGTTTCATTTATTAATGCAATTTTTATTTTAATGACAGTAATTACGTTTTTGTTCTTTGTACTCAGAATATTTTCAAATGATTTATTTATTTCAAATACCTAAAGATGTTCTTCAACCATATTAAAATTTAGCCTAATTATTCAAATACAAATTTATGCTTTTTTATTGGATCAATCAACATATCAAATTTTCCATTATATTCGAAAGTTAATGTATTGAAATAATTTCAATATTTGTATGTACTTGTTTTATACTGTGATTGATTTGGTCTTAAAACTCCAAGGTTTTATCTATGATTTGGATATACTATTAATTTAAGAAATTCCAATTGAACTACAGTTTCAAGTGCTATATTATCTTTAAACGGCATTTATAAAAAGAGTCTTAGAATAACTTTTCAAAACAAAACAATTTTGTAGACTTTTTCGAAGTCTTTGTTCTTTTACTCCCAATCTTGACTTGTACTCATCCTTTTTCTGGTTGATGGTCACTTCCTGTGCGCGTTTGTGAAATATTTCGCATTCATTTCTATACGAAAAATGTCTTTCATTTTCGTTGCTTGTCGTTTTCACTCTAGTTTTTCTATTCCCATTTTCCTGTCTTGTTCTTGTCTTGAACTGTCTCGACAGTTGTCTGTTATTTTCGCTGCAATTTGTCACTTTTCACACTTTTTCACTTGTTGTGCGTTGTTTCTGTTGTCCTTTTTCCATTCTCATTCTTATTCAAATTCTCATGTTGCGTCCTTGTGACTTTGGCATATTACAAAAATTTTTTGGTTGCGATGTTTTTCGCTGTTTGATTTGACAAGCAACGGGAGAAATAAAAATGCAGGTAACTAAAATAAGCGAAATAAATATCAAATGAAATACCAAAAGGGAAACCATTTTTTAAAGGGCTTAAAGTGCTTCTGTTTTATAGGGTTAACTGTTTTTGGTTTAGGACTTTATTTTACAACTTTTCTTTGTGCGTTATGTGTATACATATTTAAATTTCAAATCAAGTTTTTCTCTTATTATTCTTACGCTTATTGTTCAAATTTTTTAAGTTAGGCTTAACTTTCTTTTGATTTTTAAACTTGTAATTTATATTTCGACGTTTCTTTGAATGCATTGTTAAACGTCCTTTTCTTTTTTTGACTTGGGCTTTAGGCGCACGAGTTTTGGTTTTTATTGTCTTAGTGACATTTTCAGGTTGTTTTTCTATATCTGCCTTAATAGGATGAGATTGTCCGAGGTTTTTAAACAACAAATTATCATTGCTTGAAGAAGTGTCCAACTTAGGTTCCACCTTCTCGGAACTGTCCTTTTTCCTTTTCCTTGCATTTATACATTCATGCATATAGACATCTCGTAATGTGATATTGTTATAGGTGGCATTTCTTATGCCCGGTGGATTGAAATCGCCCTCAAGTGGCCATGGAGTATACCATCCTGGTTGGGTTTCTTCCAAGTAACCACGTTCAAGTAGATCGTCAAGACTTTTCCGCATGTGACTAATCGATTTAATCATATCTGAATATGTCAAACCATTTCGACTAGCTATTTCATATAGAAGTTCCTCCTCATGAATTGGGCGTTTAAGACTAATTAAAATATCCAATATAATATTACCCAATGACATGGTAAAAACATAAAATGCGTTCAATTTTGATAAGAAAACAAAAGTGTAATGCTTATATAATGAAAATAGAAGCAAAGCAGATGTGTTCGAAATTTACAAGTCGAGTTTTCAGTTCAGAATTTCAGAATGCTTTGTGAAGAAACAACATTTGGTTGGTGAAACAAAAGTCTACTATAATTCCTGATAAAATATATATTTAACTACTTTACATAGACCATTGGTTGCTTCTTTAAGTGAAACACTTGAATTTTTTGACTTCAAAAAGAATGTCAGAAGAGTCGTTTATTTTCCAAGTGCCAAGTTTTTTCTTCTGACAAGGATAGGAGAACTCGTGAGGCATAAATTCCTTCCTTAACTACTACCTTTTACGCTCCCAAAAGAATCATCCTTCTCGAACTAATTACAAGCCAATTACGGAATTTTTTTTCGACTTATGTATGTATAAGTGTGTGTGTGTATGTTGAGAAGCCAAATCAACCAATATAATTAAGCAGAAAAATGAATTACATAATTAATAACACACAAAATTCAACGCTGGAACTAATTAACACAACACACACAGGACTTGCAAACTGTTTGGTAGAGGAGAGAGTGGAAGAAAGAAAGAAAGGAATGAAGGAAGGAAAAGGAAATGCCTATTAAAGCCTCAAGTAAAAATTTGTTTCTGCCTAAAAATGATATTTTGTCATGAGCTTAAACATTTCATTTTTTTTTGTGGATATTAAAAGCCTTATAATTTACCTGTCTACCTTTTATTTTTTTTAGGTGGGGTGGCTCTGTTGTTGTTTTTGTTCCTTCTCTGGAGTATAATTTTCAGGCATTTTTCAAATGCTGAATTTTCCTTTTTTCGTGTGTTTGTGTTTTTTGTTTCTTGTTTTTGGGTGTGTTTGCTGTTTTGGGGGTCCTCGGGGGCTTTCCCTTTTTCTGTTTTTTGTTGGTGTGTTTGCGTTTTGTCGCCATTGAAATGGCCAGTTAATGTTGCCAGAACTTTTAGCCATATGTAAGCATTACTACTATACACAGACGTATATCTATACATAATGGAGTCACGTGTCTCTGTATTGCAACCCAACTATTTATAGAATTATCCCATTGGGAATACTTCTGTCTATTCCCATTTCGAAGTCATCAACATTTTAATTGGCACGTAGTTTTTGATGTGGACAAAAGATAAAATTTGGGTAATTGATATTCCTTTGCCTTCGATCCAAACTGGACATGCATATCCCCATCAAAATGTCAACTAGCGGGGACGAAAATCATTGGCCTTTTGGTGTGATCCTTTAAATAAAACTAATAAAAAAAATGTTAGCATATTAATTTAAAATGGAAAAGCCCGTTCAGTAAGTAATTGTACTTAAAATATTGTAAAATTTTGTTATTGAATGAGAAGGATTATCTAAAGAGATGTAGAACAAAAGGATAATAAAAATTAAATTCAATTATACCAGTTAGTAATCTAGTTATAACTAGAATTACAAGCTCTGGCTAGAATTTGGCTTTCTGAATATGAATAAGAAATCTATTTCTACATAATAACTTGTACCTTAATTTATTTACATTAATTTTAGTTTTAACAAACATGGATTCTATATGATATGATAATATGATAAAAAAGGATAATAGGGGAAAAGAAATTGTAAAGAATGCAAAGTTACCTGTTTTTTTTAGCCTGACTTTGACTATTACGAAAAATTAAGATAAAAAATGAAACGTTATATGAAACTTTTCTTTTTAGGTAATACCTTAATTTATGGTCTTGGCTGTAGACATTTCCAAGCATCGGTATTACTGGGTAGAACACAGGGAAAAGAAAAGAAAAACTTGAAGTTGACCTTTTCCTGCTTTGATAACTTTTTAATTATTCTTCCACCATAAATGTCAAAATCAACTGTGGAGTTGGAGTTTGTAAAAGTGCTGTGAGAGAGAAAGAGGAGAGCTAAGTGGAGTAGCGTGAGAAGTGGAGTGGGGGGGACTGCTGACCCCGCCTAGTTGTTGGTTGTGTCAGCGCTTAGCCGGAAAATTACATTTTCGCTAGGCTTTTCAACGCTAAATGCGAAATTACCACAAAAATGTACAAAAAAAAAGTTAATTTTTTCTCTCATTTTCTCTGCTGTTTTTTGTTTCTTCCTTTGTAATTTATGCGCATTTTGCATGACCCAAAGCAATTGTCAAGGTTTTTGTAATCCTGTTTCCTGTTTCCCTTTTTCTTTTTTCCTGGTAAATATTTTTACCAAAATATTTTGCTTAGCTCATTTTTGGTATGTTTTGGTTTTTGTGTTTTCATTTGACCGCATTTTTGGTGGCTCTCAATTTATTGATTTTATTTTCCATTGATTTTCCATTTTGAGATTTTCTAAATAGTTTTTCTTGTGATCAACCCCCATAACCTCACCCAGTGACCCTACGAACCATTTCTTTAAATTTTAATGGCCTTTTTTATAGGTTTTTTTATTCTTTCTGTTCTTGATTGCATTTAAAGGCATTTTTCATGTTGAATGAAAAATTGTTGAAACTATTTGAAAAATGTCATAAATTTCATAATAAATGTTGCATTATATTATTGAATAATTGTATACCCTTTAAATACATAGGATACATTAGTTTTGATTGCTCGTTTGTGGAAAATGAAATTGGTATTTGAATTTTGTATATGATACTTAATTATTTGGCTTTATTACACAAAAATTATTAAGTCTCATTTTTCTTGGACTTGGAAGGGTATTAAAACTTCAGTGTGAATATAATATATTTTAAATACTTAGTTTCTTATCACCTCACTAAAAGTTTTTAAACATATTGTCGACACTCGCCCATAAATTAGAGCCGATAATTATAATGCTCATTGAACAAACCTGCAAACTAAAATACATTTAATTTATGTAAATTCCATTTGTTTACTTTCATTCAGCACAAAACCAACACACACACACACACACACACACCACACAATGTTTTAATGCTAAAATAAATTCTTTGTTTTAGAACTCATTTAAATGATAAATATATACAAATAAATAATGGCAGAAAAAATGAATAAAAATGTATAGAGTGTTGGCGGTTTTCTATTTGCTTTAGATAGTTGAAATAGTTTTATTTGTTAAATAAATTATTGCACATTTAAGTTGGAACTATAAATTAGCACAAATACTTATGCAAATACATATATTGAATTTAATCAGAGTAGATTTATTTATTCATTAAAAATTCATTCCAAAAAGGGTATGCACATAAAAAAGGTGGAATCTGCAGTTGCAAGTTTTGCCTTTCTTTTTCGCTTCATGTAGATTGAATTCCCAACTACTTTTAGCGTTGAAGATATGGGATAGCCCTTAGAACTGTGGGTTCTTTAGCGGAGTCTGCTGATGATAGAACTTTGTGGTTCTTGAAATAGCTATACAGACAACCTGCTCAGCTTTTGTGCTGCCTATGGTTTTAAATCTTATAAATTGGTATGATATTGACTTCAACCCGTCTTAAACCCAGTTTTGATTAATTCCAAAAATATTTAAACAAAGAAGTATATAAATTTACATAAGGGGATACATTTAAAGATTCTAGTTCTGAAGCTTTATACTTCTTATTTTCTGTACGATATTTTTAGAGATAATATTTTGAAAAATATGTCAACCCAATCTTAAAGATGGGAAATATTTTTTCTTGCGTTTTCTGCTCTAAAATCTCTATAAATGATTTAAAACAGTTCAATCCTTACAGGGATTCCACACACCTTTAACAAAATTCACATTAACACTTACTGACCAAAGACCCCCAAAGGACAGGAATCCCCACACAGTTCCCTACAGCTCCCTACTACGCCTCACTTCATCTCACTTTTTCTTGCTGCTTTTCTTTTTCATGCAAATAAAATTTTGTTTAAAACAAAAAAACTGAAACCGTCAACAAGCTCGTTGACAGTTGGCACTCTGCAGGACATATAAAAAATGTCGGCAATATATATGTGTATATATGTATTTATATAGGGACATAAAAAATACATTTAGTCATTGCGTATATATAGTAAAAAGTATTTCATGTTGTAGTTTTTAACGACACCTTATAACTGTCTCGTGCCACCACATGTGGCATGTATGTAGTAGCTGCAATGCACCCATATCCCCTTCCCTCCACTTCTCCTTGGACGGGGTGAGTTTTTTATGTGTGTATGCGGTGGCTAATTAAAAAATGAATGGGTAGAAAAAAAACCCGAGAACAAAGAATGGAAATGGTTTTTTACTGGCCATTAAATGAGGCGAGGAGCCGTCAAAACGTTTAAGAGTCATAAAAGTCAACCCTGCTTACCCTCAAAAAACCTAAAACTCCTACCCCTATCCCAATCTACTCCGAACCCCTATATAATCAGCAGACTTAAACTTAAATTGCATAATAACTAAAACTGTTGAATTATTTAGTTAGAGTCAAAGCTTTAAAATGTTAAATTTTTACTGTGTTCACTTGGTTGGAATATTTTTTCATTGGGTTCTTGGGTTGCCCTTCTTTTATCTTTTCAATGGGGTATATTAGTTAAAATCAGGCATTTGCAAGTTGCATAAAAAAGAATTAAAAATTAAGAATTGTTAGTTCTTACATTTGATTATTAATCAATAAAGGTTAAATATTGAGAATTCATCCAAGTTAATTCGTTAAATTTGTTAGTTTTGGCTTCTTTTTTTGTTATGTTTAAGGCTTATAATATTGTGATTAAGTTAAATTTTGTAACAATTTAATAGGCATTATATAGAAGCAATACCATTTAATCCAAATATTCAAGGGCATTACATTTTTTTTTTATCCTCGCATTGTCAATACGCATAATTAAAACTCAATTTTCACTTTGTGTTCGAAAATTTCATCGTTTTTTTTTTTGCTCTTCCGCTTAATTTGCATATTGCCTGGACAATTTTTGTATTTGTATGTTAAATCAGTTGTAAATTATTGTAAAGCGTTTTTTTTTATTGTGCGCAACGAAAATCTGTTAATTGAATAGTAAATAAAATTTACAGAAATCCTCGTGAAGAAAAAATAAATAAAAATGATGATAATCAATTATTGCTCAATAATTTGCTGTGTAAAAATTTTGCGTTCCTTTCCATTCCCTCGTCTAATTTGTTTTTAAGTCAACCTTAAAGCCCCTTAGAGAATCAATCAGCAAATCAGAAACGCAACTGGAAAAGGCATTGACATCATGTGTAAACTATGGAAGACAAATACAGACTACCTCAAGCTTATCAGTTGGAAAGATAACGAAGGCAAACAAACCAAAAACCAATCGACAATCTTGCTAATTTCTTTACTGATAACCGACAAAGTTATTTTGTACAACAGAAAGAAATGTTGAAGAATTCTTGGAAAAAAATGCATTAACTCATTTATTGGAGGGCAAAACATCAAAGCTTTAGTTTGTGATATGTGTTGGATATCGATATTATTGAAGCCAAGTTTTATTGGTCTATAAAAAAAAGATCAAGCTAAACAAAGGTTACTTGAAATGATAGGAAAAGATTATTGGAACTATTTTGTTCCAGTATTAAATGACATTTACTTTCTATGAGAAAATTGTTATGATATTTAACAAGTTGCTATAATTTTTTTAATTTAATTATTTTTTTATAACTACTGAAAATATATATATTTCTGTCTTAGGTTTCATTCCTTTCATACCTAATAAAAATCAAAAAGTATTCAGTATTTTATGACTTTTCTGTCTGTCTTGTTCTTAACTGATTTAATTAGATCACATCTGCAATTAAATATTCAAGCTCTTGATTACCATAGAAGCGATATATATCAAAAAGGCGCCAATATCAATTTCTTTCTCACCCATGAAAATGCTCTGGTCCGCTCTGGAGGAGGCTACTTATGAATTCAGTGGCATATCAAAGTGCAATTACATGCAGCACGTAGACCATAAAACCCGAATGCACTGACAGACAAACTCACTCAGTCACCGACTCGACTGACTGACAGATGTTTATCAACAGCAACAGCAAACTAAAAACAAAATTTTTTATTACATTTCCCAAGAAATCAGAATAGTAAAAAAATGCATATGACAAAGCTCTCTTAAAGACTAGAATCATGCTTTAATTTCATTCAAAGGCAATCGTCGATAAGAAATCAAGTCAAAGAAATCAATTAAATTTTATGACTAAAAGAAAATACACAAAATAATTGTGGTAAAGCAAAAAGGGTTTTCCGTTTCTGTCAATCAAAGTGTCAATCGATGGGTAGAAAATTGTTGCGGTTAAGTGGATAAGAGACAGAGGGAAGACTACAATTGCTATAGAAAAATAACTAGTTGTTATTTGTCGCCCATAACAATCTCTAAGTACCTACTATGTGGGAGAAGCAGTCACTAACAAAGTGCAGTACTTTAGTTAACAGACCAAACAGTGGGGCAAAACGAGAATCATTTAAGATAAGATATACATTCAGAGTTTATTCAATGGCATTTGCCCCACTGTTAGGGGAGATCCTGTTCGCTTAGTCTAACAAAAGTGACAACTTCATGAACTATTCAAAGTGCCTCAAACTGGCTGGATGGTTGGTTGGTTGGTTGGTTGCCTTTGCTTTCCCCTCAGGTGCAGGTGCAACTCCTTTTGTGCCTGGCATGTCCTGTCCAACTATTTGTCTCCCAGAGTGTGTGGTTAGAGCGTGAAGTGCTTTACCTTGGGTTTAGCTTAGCCCCCAACCACTAGACCTCGGTGTTTCTGTATGTGGTGTGGCCTGTCAGTTGTCAGCGTTTTGTTGACAGTCTCTGGACATTGTGTTAGACCCACACAAAGAGAGAGAGAGAGAGGGACAAAACCAATCGCAAATCCATTTCATTGTCATCTATAATTGATTCACATTGATTATTAAAATTTGATTTACTTAGTTTTAAAGATTGTATTCAATTTTTACTTTAACTAATTACAAAATTTCTCTTCCCTTTGCAGGTACGTCTTATAAATAAGTTCCCTTTGATTCTTCAACCGCAAGTAAGTCCTGAGCCTTGAGGTCAACAAACCAAAAAGCTTCTGCCCTCTGTGTTTGTCATAATCAGATTTCCAACACGTGGCCAAGTACTTGGACTCTAAAGACTAAAAAAAATACAAAAAATGAACAACAAAAATTTATTATAATTTTTGTTAATTAAATTTTGGTGTATAGAAAAGCCGCTTAAAATCATATTTTTTATTCTCAAATTCAAATTGTAGCCGCTGGGCAATGTGGTGGAATGGAATGGCAGTCAGTCAGTCAGTCAGCGCCTGTCAACAAATGCCTCATGACCCTCCTTCGAAAATTGAAAACGCAGTTTTTCTTTTTGGTTTTTGCTTTTCTCCCTCTGCGAGCTCTTCATCTGTCTGTGGGAAATTTTTTTAATCAATACGCAACCTGAGGCTGAAAATGTTGATAAATATTTTTTTGGTGGCCCTACACAGAGATATGAATTTTATATCATTTGGTTTTTCTTTTTATGCCCAAAGGACATTTTAAGGGCTTTTTGTTCTGGAGCCATGGAAGAGAGTGATTGAAATGGAATCACGGCCAGATTTAGTAGTGTTGAAAGCTTTCAGCACTTAATCTTAATTGATTAAAAATGTTTGTAATTTAAATCAGTTCAAGTTTAACCAAAATCAAATGTAACTTAAAAGCACTTTAATTAACCTCTCTGCAAAATCAGCATTTAACTAATTTCCTCTGTGCTCTGTCAATGTCTATATAACATTCCACGAATTCCCGTTAAACTGGATGGACCAATTAACGTCTCAGCTTGATAACATATTTTCTCGTCTCGTCTCTTTTAACTCGTTTTCGTCCATAAACACACAAAATTGTGGTTTCTCATCTCAACCGCAAATAAAAAATTAAATCCTTAATCACATAACGTTAAGGCTCAAGTGAGACCCAACCAACACAAAGTGAGGCAGACGAAGGGCAAAGGATTGAGAATAGAGAGAAAGCGAGAGAGAGAGGACCCTCTCCCTGGAGATTTCTGCACTTGTGAGTCCAAAAAGTGCCTCGGGCAAAAAAATATATACAAGTAAAATAAACAAAGCATTGCAGCAGCAGCAGAGGGCACGTGTTGTTGCTGTTGTTGGCTGTGCTTATGATATTATTGCACTTGTCACATGCACAGACACACACACACACATACACCACAGGCTGGCGACCCCATAAAGTATGCAAAGTTTTTATGCCAAAGCGCAAATGAAAACAGCAAACATAAAACAAACGACACGACTCAAACGTTACAACATGCATAGAAAGAGAAAGAGACAGAGAGACAGAGAGTAAGGGACAGAGACAGACGGTGGACAGGTGGTGGCATCCTCTCTCAGGTATGCATTTAGTCTTTGGCAAAGGCATGCCAAGGACCTCAATCTGGAAATATGTCAACAGAAGCTTTGCCTTCCTCAACTCAACTCAACTCATCTCGAAATCAACTCAAAAATCAAATTTGCACATATCTCTATATATTCATCTCTGTCACATGCCATCTCACTCACACACTCTCGCTAGCTCTCTTTCTCTGTGTGTTGTGTATTGGAATGAAATGCATTGAAATGTTAGCCAAAGAGTTATTATGGGTATGCATAACTCAAAGAGCGACAAAGACAAGCTATGATGAATCAAGAAGCAAGTACACTGTGAGAAATGACAGTGTTGTTAATTGTAATTACATTTTATATCATTTATTGCATGTATCTAAATCGAATAGGAAATCAAATTGGCCGTCATGATTATCAATATGTTTTTGAGAAGAGCCTTTTTATGGCATTTAGAACCGAGAAGCATTGTTTGGTTTTCTAACAATAATAATTTAGTGTTGGAGAATCACTTTAAAAGACTAAATAATTTTGTATCTTATTTAGAAGAATATAGACAGTGTTTGAGTTGTAATCGAACGATTAATTCAACACGATACAAAGTTACTAAACAAAGTAAAACACCAACCAAGTAACATTTGCTCCCCAAATAAATTAGTGTTGGTTAATGCTCATCAGTGATGTAAAACTCTTTAGAATGCAAATATAACCGATAGTAGCGTTTCTTCAGTAAAGCAACAATCGATAAACATACATTCCGATAGTTAGCTTTGTTATTTTCTACCTCCGCAATGCTCACTTATTAACATCCGAGTTAACTTTAAATAGTTTTGGTTATTGTTTTTAATTTGTTGAAATTACATTTAACTAGTTTCTTTGACTGTGTGGAGATATGTCAGCGTTCCGCTTCGGCCCCTTCACGATAGCTTCTGGTGACTGCCTGTTTGTGCTGTCATCGTTATTGCTTTTGGGAATATGAACCAAGAATGGCATGCCAAACACTCGGCTTTACCTCTAACTGTGACTCAACCTCAACCCATTCTCGTTTCCATGTTGCATGCCGCAAAACTCCAATTCTCTCTCGCTCTCTTCATCTCTCACGTTATCTACTGTTTTATACATTTTAATTTGACTTGCAGCAGTCAGTTCGGTTTGGCATGAGAAGAGTCTGTGGCACAATCTCTTTTGGGGTTTACTTCTCCTCTGTTCAGTCACCGCAACTTGTCTCATCTCTTTCACCCCTTTGCCCATTCCATCTATTCCATTTCCATATTCATTCTCCTGACATTTCGTTTTGTTTCACATCTATTTTTTATAAGCAGACGCAATTGTTTTGAAAATGAAAGGTTAAAAATGTTAAATGTGAGTTGTGTTCTGTTCTGTTATTTTTTTTTTTGTTTTGTTGTTGTTTGCCTTCTTTTCAACAATGGTGGGTTAAGGGTTGTAACCAGGAAATGCAGTCAGCAGGACTTCCCTTTGGGAAAACATTAACTGAACTGAACTTTGTCAATGAACTTCCATATGGAAAAAATTTTCAAGGGAGCAAAGTAAAAGCAATATTTTAATATTAGTTTTAAAGTTTCTTCTGCAACTTTTTAGCTACAAAATCTTTCTAACATTCAAAACTAAATAGTCGAAAAATGTTTTGACTAGGGCATAATGTTAAATGTTGTTTTTAACAAACTATCATAATTATTTTGGTCTACGAGGAATTCATAAAGAAATTTGTTCGGCTTTTAACTTAAAGAATAATGATTAAATAATTAATTTGTTTAAAGCTTTTATTAAATCTAGTTTAGCTTGATGTAGACTTAAGCTAGATTAAGTAGAAATGTTTTTATTCAACAATTTTGCTTCACTTACATCACTTTACTTCCGTTCTGCTAAATTTTTCTGCTGATTTTGGCAATTAGTTGAAAACTTTTGCATTTTAACTAAATTCAAATAGAGAGTCAAGCAAATAAGAAACACAACCAAAGATTCTTCAGCTAAGCAAATTCAATTAAAAAGTGCTGACTGCTAAGACCAAGTCGCATCCGAAGGCATCGCAAGGCATCGACAGGAGCAAAGGATAAGGGCCTGTGATGAAGGCACACCATTAGGAACAGACAAAATGTCTGCCTTCAAGTGAATAGGACAATGACAATTTCGCTTCTCATGTAATTATAATAAAAACGTGGCAAGGCCAAAAGGCCATAACCAGAAAATGGGACTTAGTAGATGATTAGGTTAAGATAAGATATCAACAAAGAAAAGCAGAAAAAAATTCAGTCAGCAACGACTTTTAGATGCTCTATGTAGAGAAGACATCACATTAGGGTATTTTAGATTTAACAATCAAAGTCTCTTAGAAAGTTTTAAATTTAATGTGACTAAGTTTTAATGGGAAAAAAGAGTAAAATCATGGGTTAACGGAAAATCCTTTAGAGCTGTCACTTTTGACCAAACTTCTAGAGTTTCGGTATATACCTCTATTGTTTGAGTGTACAAAGAATAGAAAAAAGAAATCTAAGAGACACAAATTATCTAAATGATAGAGAAAGAGGAAGATATAGAAAGAAATGTCAACATGTTGTTGATGTTTATGATTTAGGTCTAGAACACAAAAAGCTATCCAGTTTTAATTCAATTACCACAAAGAAAACGAAACGAAGGAAGCGTTAGAAATTAATGAGAACTAAATTAGTGTAGATTATGCCATTATATGGTAAAGGGAAAGAGAGAGTCAGATGAATGGGAGAGTGAAGGAATTTTCCCCATCCCCTGACCACTTCTTCTCTTTGTATGAAATGATTTTTATTGTTTGCTTGACCTAATTTCTTCCTTATTTCCAGCCTCTATCCTAGCTCTAATGTTTGCAGGGAATTGCCCACAAAAAGGAGGAGCAATAGAAAGACATTTCACCAAGTCCTTTTTTCTTTCGCTCTCCTTCCTTCTGCTCGGCCTTTAGGGGTAGTTGGTACACACAAAAATGTTGATGAAAAGCTTTTGTTCGTGGTTTTCTGTTATTGAGCTAGAATATTTAATATGCCAAAGTCAAAAGAAGAAAAAAAGGAAACCAAAAAGCCAACTATTAGGAAAAATTGCAGGTGAAATTTTCTTGCAAAATGCAGCGTTTTTCTAATATAAATTTCTGCAATGTTCACGAATTTTTTGCTTTGTTTTGTTTTTATACAACATAAACGATTTTTCATGAAAAACTTTTCCTCTACTCGTTTCTTATTTTGGGCCGACATTTATGTGGTCACTAAAGATAAGCTGAGATGACAAAAGAGTCAAGACAAAAAAAGGCATCGAGAAAAATAATTTCATAACGAAAATGTTGACCATTCAACACAGCGACCCATTGACCTTTTTTCTTGTTTTTTTTTCTTTCGGCTGAGGGGTAAATGGCCAACATAAATAACAAGAAAATAGAGGGTAGGGGAAAGTTTAACTACCACGAAGTGAGAGTACCGTAGAGACGATAACATAAGAATTATTCGTCTTAAAGCAAAAAATATTTTGGTTTTTGTCTTATAAGAAATTGAGTTTAACTAATCAGCTATATAGCTAGGGAAATATATGTATATAAGTGGATTTTGAACAGCGTTCCCAAATCCTGGTCAAAACCCTCCATTCTAGGGTATCAAAAGAAACCCATTAGGGGTGAACCGACACAAAAAACTAAAGAAAAACCAAGAAAATAGCAAAAAGCCTGTTAAGTCTCCGATAAAAGAACAAAACAAAAAAAAAAACTGATGAAAAATTGTGACAATTTAGTCAAGAGTTTCTGGCAAATGCCAACCCTCTACGGTAATCGATTCTGGGTTTGAAACATTTCTCAACTACCTTAATTAGATATCATGTTTTGTACTTTTTTTCCATCATGTTCATCAAATTAAAACAAATGTTTGCGAAGGGTTGCGCCACTCCCCTCAAAAAATAAGTCAACAAATTTATAATTTTGTGTTTGAGTTTTGGAATGAGTTAGGCGGAAGAGCCAAGGGGTCAGTTGTACAGGTGTTGGCCAAAAGGTTTTTCGTGTTTACTCATTATATGTTTGTGGAGAGGAGGCGTGGTGGGTGCGGCTTGAGGTCGAAGAGTCAAACCCCAAAACGTAAAGCCCCAACCAATTGCTTCATTAACTTCTACCCTTAAAGCATTTTTGTTAAATTTTTGATGTACATTTCAAAATGGCAACAAATTAGTGACAAAAGGAGCAAAGTACTTTAAAATTATGGCAAGGACAGTGGAAAATTGTGTAGGTAGACTCAAAATTTTGATAAAATTGTTTTAAAAGGTAGTCGTTGTTAAAACAATTGCCTAGTAGTTGAGATTGAAGTAAAGTTCACTATTTATAACTATTTTAACTGTGATAACAGCTTCAAGTCAAAAGTTCTCACAATTTCTAATGTTTTCCTCCTTTTATAGAAATTATTAAGTAAAATAACTTTGTTCACATCAATTCAACGAGAAGTTACGACAATAAATATGCAATGAAATATTTTAATTGCTTTGAGAAATTTTGTAAAATATCCATCCATCAATCAAAATTCAATTTGACAAATTTGATTAGAACTGTCTCAGGGGTATCACTTTGCTCTTGTCTCACCTCAACCTCTAGTGCATTTCCTTTTGCATTCTAATTGAAAAGAACAACAAATATTTGCCATAAAAGGAGAGAAGAAGAAGAATGTCACTTAAAACTCAATCAACTGCAACTAACCATATTAAAAACAGGACTACACCATACGTAGACACAAAGTAAAGAGAAAAAAGTTAGAAAACACTAGAAAATTGTACTGAAGTAAAGTTATGGACCACGTGATACCCTATACAAAGTTACTACCCTGTCATATTAGAGACTATACAACAGAGTAAATGAATATATGAATATAAGATAATCTTTGTATTTAAGGCCTTTAATATACCCGTGTAGCCTACAATCTAAAGGGTATCAAAATTAGATGTGTATGCATATAACGTATACGCCATGTGGTGCTCTGTCTCTGGCTGTGTCTACGTCGGCATAGAAAATAAAGAATGCAATCAATTTGTCAACGTCTCTACGCACCTCCCTCACTCCATCTACCACTACCCCCCTCTCTGGTTGCTGTTTCAAACCCATTTTGGACGCCCTGTGTGTCATCACACACGTATGCCGGCAATTTATGTGTCGTCTGTTCTGCTCCGCTCTGTTCTCTACTGTTCCGACTTCAACTCTTTCTAGTAAATAAATTTAAAAGCGCTTAAAACTGAGGTGTGAGTGGCAATGTTGGCAAAGGAGGGTGCTGGTGGGAGATGGGGAGGCGTGGCGGTATGTCATGTCTCTGTTGCAATTTGACTTGTTGGCTTGGACGGGCGATGACTTGACAAAACACAAATTTGATGCAGTTGGCGAGTTGAAATCAACTTAACCCCAGGATGATGACAAACCAAAAAAAATAAAAATGCCACGAATTTAATTAAAATGTTCACGCTTATAAAATATATGCATATGTATGTACATTATGTGACTGGAAAATTAAAGTTGAGATAATTATGTTTTGAAGGAATTTCTTTAATTTGCACGATGTGTCAACTAAAATTGTTAAATAGCTTTATTTTTCATATAATTATCTTGTTATGTCTTGATATTTATAGTATTTATTTTTATATTCATTGTTATAAGGATATTTAAAAAGGTTGAATATTTCAAATTTAAAAATTCTTTATTCCCGTTCAAGGTAAAAAAAAATGAAAATGAATTCTCAATTTTTAATATTTCTTTGGTGTCAAAATCAAAATTCCTTCATGGCCCAAATGTTTCTGACAACCTTTCCAATCAGGAACCAACAAGAATATTAAAATTAGATTTTTCTTTAAAGGAAAAAAATACATTTTCTTAATATCTCATCATTAATAACTCATAAATGAATGAACACGCTTAAACTTGAAGTGTTTTTATTAATATTTTTTTGGTTTTTGTTTAGGCACGATTGAAAAATCGAAAAATATATGTATGTGGATGAGTATGAATGTGTGCGCTGCTTAACTGAATGATTAATTCATTATATATTTATATGACAGAAGCAGATGCTGATGAAAGAAGGGAAATCCTTGAAGGAAAACGTGAAAAAGAAATGAAGAGAGAAAAAGATTTCTTTTCTTTTTACTTCATTTTCACTGGCACGCATCATCTGTCGACCTCAATCTCCATTTGCTTTTGTACACGTTAATATTATGCAACACCTAGGATGCCACAGCCTCGCCTCCCTCCCTCCCACCCGTTTTCATCTCTGCCCCCATCTCGGAAACATCCCCCATAAATATGCATAGAAAATGCCTAAAAGTTAATTACCGTCAACATTTCTGAGTGGCAAGTGGATTGGTGTGGGCATCAAGGAAAAGTGGGCTAGGAAAAAGTAGGCGTTGATTTTAATTTATGGCAGACAAACTTTTATCCAGTTCCCCTTCCACAATTTCTCCTCCGCCCATCTAGTACTCGTGTATGTGTGTGTTTATGTGTGTATTTGAATCTGGTAATTTAATATTCATGACCGTGTTAAAATCAATGCCTAAGATGTAGCTATACGAGGGTAGACTAAACAGTCCTCAATATGATATCTCAAATGCCTTAATTAGGTATTTTTATATGGATAATAACTTGTTCAAAACTATGTACATTTTTTTAGTTGCAAATAAATAGTCATGGTTTCAATGTAGGCAAAAATATCGTTAGTCGATTCTTAAAAGGACTGATTCTTCAAACAAAGTTCGTCTTTCAGATAAATTTAAATTGAATCAGAAATCAAAAAATACTGTGAAACCAACAGAAGAACTCTTTGATTTTCTTCATATTAATGTCCTTTGAATATCTCAATTACTTCACATACCACTCTCGTATGGAAAAAGGAAGTGGGAAGTATCAGCAGCAGCAGCATCAGAGAAGGAGCAACATTAATGCCACTGGTCTAACAATCTAATTAGCCATATTTTATAATAACGAGCCAAAGTGCTAAATTTTAATTGAAATTCTATGCCAGACCAGAAAAAAAAGGGGTTTGAGTTTGAGTTTTACGATTTTTTGGGGGTTTTCCATAAATCTCAGACTTACCCTTTTTCTTACTCATTATTGTTTTTTTCGCTCCCTTTGGCCTGCCAATAATTACCCCTATAGAATTTATGTTCTTACAGTTTCTTTTTTTCTTTTTGAAGAGGTGCGGGTGCTGCTTGAAAATGATTCACTGATTGGTGAACACTGTTAAATGGGTTTTTGTGAGAGGTTCTCGAAAGTTCACACATTTGTAGATACATTTTTTTCCCCTTCTTTTTAATTTAAGAACTCTATTTTGCCGTTCCTTAGTATTTACATATTACCCATAACGAGCAAAAATTGCTAGAATTTTCTCCCTTCGCGACAACCACAACTAATCGATATCCTGTCTGAGGGAGACAGGATATCGTTTCGTATGTTGCTTCCCTTCCAAGGCACAAGCTCATACAGGTGGAAAATGCGCAAAAATTCATTGTGCAGAAAAAAGTTTTCCTTTTAAAAAAAAGAGAATAAAAATAATGGCAAAGGAAAGGAAACTTCACCTGCCCAACGGCTGTTGCTTTTTGCTGGCTGCTTTCCTCCCCAAATGGGGCGTGGCCGGCAAAAGTGTATTAAAATGTAAGGAAATGTGTTTTGCTTGTTGTTTTCTCTTGTTTTTTGTGTTCTCTACACACACATACACACACACATACACCCATACACATTCGTACAGCTGTGCTCAGCTGCTTGGAAACAATGAAACAACAAGCAACAGAAACAGAAACAACGACAACCACAAAAAAAACGCGGTGGAAGGTAGAGTTTTTAAAATGTGGGATGTAAAAGGGGAGTGTACACAGCAGTTTCCCCACATTTAACTGTAAATGTTGTATGAACTAAAAGTTACCCTGGAATGTGTCAATAGTGTATTCTATAAGAGGAAGATTCTAAAAGATTCTTCTCATATTTTGTTTTATACTTAATGATTTAATTTTGTCAGCCATAAAAATATAAAAAATATATGTAGTCTACGAGTTTTTCTTACCTTCCTAAGCTTTCCATAAGACACCGACTAATATACCCTTCTTTGATATTACCCAACTTGGTTTGTTCTCCCCTTTTGGTTTCTAGCCATTGCGGTTTTATTTTATTTGCCTACAAACATCATTTTTGGCCCGTTTCAAATTAGCCATAAAATATTAAAATTCAAATTGTTTTGCCGACTTTAAGGCGCAATTTTGGCTCATTTGAAAATTTGCATTTTATTGCAATTTGTTGTTGTTGTTGTTGTTGCTGCTGATGTTGTCTTTGATATTTGGCATCGCCTTTGTGCTCCACTCTTCTCTCTGTCTCTTGCACATAAATTCTTATTTGATGTTACTTTATTTTTATGCATTTTCTCGACATTTTATTACCATAGCATACCACAAGGTATTGTAACTTTGGGAGAAATATCCCCGCTTCTCTCTCCTCTCCACTCCTCTGCTGCTGCTGCTTAAACAAATGATAATTTATGCAAATGTCTCTAGTACCAAATAGATAGAAAAACTCACTGAGGGCTTTCATTTTATTTTGGCCATTTTTAGTTTGTTTTGCGCTTTTTGCTTTCTCTTTTGGTTTTCGACATGCTTTTGTCATTTATTTTGTTTATCTCCTCTCGTTGCTGTTTTTTTTTTTGTTGTGTTAGGTATATAACAAATTATTATTATGTTTTATGTTTTATGCTGATCCAAGCGGCAGTAAATCACACACTCATTCAGTCGCAGGACCTTTTCTATTCTCCTCGGTTCTCGGTTCATTCGGCTGCTGCATTTGAGTAATGAGCTGCTTATCGAAAAAGGGCAAAAGGTAGTTCTTTTTTGCTTTACTTCTTGGGTTTTTCTCCTCCCTGGGATAGAGAGTTAATGACATGATTCCTTTTTCTTTTTTATATTTTTTTTTGGTTTGGTGTTGTTTTCAATGAACATGAAAAATGCTGAGCTTAGGGATCATTTTGGAGGGTGAGCATTGCCATGACAAAGTTGGGATTTATGCTTTTTAACAGGGACAATTCGTTTGAGAAACTTAAAAAAAAAAAGAAAACCCGAAATATAGTTGAAATTTGTTGAATAGAGTTTATTTAACAGTTTTCAAAAGAGATAGTTTGCATAAAAAATTGTGAAGAAGTATCTTATTGATGTATTTAAACCAAGAGTTTGCTTTACAATTTGCTGTACATTTTTCAGTAGTCTCGAAGTTGCATGTGAAAATAGTTCAGCAATTTTTCCCATTGGAAATATTTCAATTGCCTTTTGCTTGGCCAGAAATGATTACATTACTTTTGTATACACAAACTATGTATATGTATGTAGATGTTGTGCCATTTGTGCCTTCTTTCAATTCCCTGCACTTTATCCCTTAAGTAGCCCCAATAGAAACTACAAATTGAACATTTATCTTGCTCTAAGTAAACTTTGGCCAAAAAACAAAGTGGAGAAAATGTTTTACATGCCCTTTGGCTGGCCCTCTCCATCTCTCTCTCTCTCTCTTTTAGATACAGGCCCTTCATCTTTATCCTTTCTGTCTGTCCCTAACATTTCTGTTTCTTCTCGAGTAGATTGTCATCATCAAAAAATAGTCGAAAAGTGCACTGCATTTGCCTCGCTCTAACCAACTATTAACTCTAACGTAAACTAAACTAAAGATGTGAGCAGTTTATTTTCTAGTAGCTAAAATAATACAATTTTCCTCTAAATTTCCTCAATGGTAAAAACCATATGAAAGCTTTTCCATGCAAATTGTCCTGGACTCCAAGACTATCAACTGCTGCCATCTTGCCTCATCATCATCATCAGCATCAGCAGCATTCTCATTCTCATTCACATTGTCGTTTCTTCAAGTTGCCCACTTGAAGTTCTCTAACAAGCAAGATATTCCAGACAGCTTCAAAAGATGGCCAAGGATATGTTTGTCCTTCTTGTTCTCTTTGCCCTTTCTCTCGTCCTTTTTCTGTATGTTTGTTTATTTGTTTACTTTTCTGCCATTTCGTTTTCGTTTATTTTTTTCGTTTTCATGAATATTTTCATATTTTTTGAATGCCAAGTTGCCTTCAACTGGGCTCGGTTCTAGTCCTTCTTTATCCTGGCAATTGTGTGTGGAAAAACTTTTGCTATCAACAAAAAAAATTGGAAAAAAGAAGCGAACAGGACGCATGTGTAAGGCCATGTTATTTAATAGGCTTTTGTGTGACTTGGTACCACAAATGGCACTGTGGTAAAAAATTACTCAAAAAAGGAAGTTTTTAAAACATAAACTAGATCTCGATTTACTCAGATGTTTCTTGTCCTGACTACAACTAAAATAAAGAATATTTTGAAATAGAAATTACTATTACTAAAATGAACATCTACTGTTGTTTCTAATTTGAGACTAACTTCACTAACTCTCGAATGAGAGTCGATTAAAGGGTTCTTTTGTTTTATTTTACTTTGATTTGCATCTTTTGGAGTCCTTTTAAATGTTGGCCCACTGTGCATAACTGTCTTGAATGGTTGAAGCTATTTCTTTGCCAGTTTCCTCCCTCTCACACACACAAACTTGAACTCCCTCTTTCTCTCTATAAAAGAGCTGCTCTCTCTCTTACTTTCTGCATGTTTGTTTTGTCTATCTGGTAGTGAGTCCTTTTTGCCTTTTGAGTTGTCTACACATGTTTGCCTGTTTCTCCTGCCCCGCTGTCGCCTAGACTTTTTGTGTATGCACAGTGGCTGCTGTTTTCTGTAATGCGTTTAGATTATTAAACATATTTTCTGATGCCTGACAAATGGCCATACAAAGACGAAGAATACGAGGAAATGTGGGTTTTGGGTGAAAAAGTTTTCACTTGAATTTTCCTCCCATTTATTCTGTGTGCAAATATTGACGCCTTAATTTTGGCGTCTTGAAGCAATTAAAAGCAGGCATCGGGCATAAAAGAAACTTTAAGTGTTCAATAAAGAGCGGGAAAAATTTAGCAAAAACATAGAGGGGAATCCCCTTCTTGTTCTCCATTCTTTTTTTTTTTTTTTGTAGGGAGTAAGTAGGTCAGACCATTAAAATTGCCACCCAACACAGCTGAGGAGATTTATGCGTGGGTGTTTCTCTATATGGTTTCCTGTTCCTTGTTTAATCGTTAAAGGGAATGTTTTGGTTTTCGGTTTTTGTGTTTTACTTTTACTAGTTAAACTTGTTTTATGGTTAACGCCACCTGCCAACCACCCCACCACCCATCGGTTCCTGCCACGCGCCCTTTCTACTTGCTACAAGTAAACTCACTTTTCCTTAACTCCGCAGGAGGCAAGCGAGAAGGAGCAGAGTAAGACCTAAGAACTTTTGCTTGCTAAATGCTTTCTGATTGTTATTTTTCGTGTTTTTCAACCAAGTCTGTTCCCGGTTCACTTCTCTTTTAGCATATTCTCGGCGTTACAATTATTACATGGAGTAACGAAGGAAACTTTTCGGTTTTCTGCAAAATCTGGTAATGTGGGCGTGTTTAGCACACACAACTTAAGTTCTTCATAATGACTTTGTAGCAAAAATGAACGAAGAATAGAAAAACTTTGCTTTGCGAGTGCTGCCGTTTCTTCCATCTCTCTTTATCTGCTTAAAGTCGTGGTTTATGCTAAATTTAATGAAAAAAGTTTCCTTCTAGGTGACAACTAATGATGAGAGACTAAAACTTTGCTTTGAAGGCAAAGCCCCAAAAACGAGAGTAAGAAAATCGAAATTACAAAATTGCCCGAGGATTGTTGTAGGTGTTTGTCAAGAACACTTACTGACTTTCGACTAGTTCAGGATCAATTTGTCTATCTATCTTGTCAACAGCTTTTAGGAAAATATTTTATGAAAGTTTTTATAAGGGCACAGTTGATTGGTTAAATTGTTTACTAAACTCTTTAATTTAAATGGAAGAAAATGTTTAGTTATAGATTTCCTTTGAGTAGGTAGATAACCAGTTCCACGTTTTTTTTCTCTCTATTTTAACTTTTCAAGTAACCTTTCCGTTAAGTTTTAACAATCAATCACAGATGTAATCTCAAACACAATTGAACAGGCCGTTTAGAAAGTATCAAAAATCCCAAACAGTTTCTGTCCTGTGTTTATATGTTCTATATAAGTTTTCGGTTCAAAGCAAAATTCCATCAGAAACAATAAAAAATCATGGACAATGACTTGGAGTTCATAATTAATGCCTTATCCATACCAAATTCACCTCTTACTAACGGCTATAGTCATGATCAGCTTATAGAGATACGCAGTTCATTTATCACATTGCAAAATATATTGCGGGATAATCCCACGGCCCTGGAGCATATAGAGAAGTTAATATCACCATTAGTTATGCCAACAACTGCATCTGCAGCATCGCAGACCTCGGTCTTGTCTCGGGCCAAGGCTGGTGGGGATATTCCCCTCTTGGGAGGAAAGAGCGATTCGGTTCTATGTGGAATTCATAACAAATTGAAATTGCCAAATCTGCTAACGTCGCGATCAACTGAAACTATTGATCGTGAGACTAGCACCACTTTGAGTAACATCTTCCATTATAGCAACACTTGTTCCAACTGGAGCATGGACTATGGGGCATTCAGTCAAAACGAGGAAGACAGTTTCGGTAAGGCAGATGTTACCTGTGGGGACCCTGGCACAGAATTGGTTCGCTATAAGCCGCCAATGAACGATAATGACGATTGCTTGGATAGAACTGATTCGAGTACAACTATGGTTGCTTCAATTGCTCCTTCTTCGGCCATTTCAATAAGTATTCCCATCAGTCTGATGTGGAGCAATGATGGTTATGATCCACAGAGTACGGACAGTGAGACCACTTTGAAGGCTGATGGTCTTAGATTCATAGCGAGAAATTAACATTTGCCTCAAAATTACCAATAAGTTTTACGTACGGTTGAAAATTTAAAGAAATATCTGAGAAAATTCTAGTCTTAAATTTTTTGAATTAAACATTTAATTAATATAAAGAGTTCTGAAAATATATCCCAAGATATTTTGCCCAACACTTTTCTCACTGCGTATACGTAATTAAAGCAATTACATAATAAATAACTTAATTACATTTGCCAAAAAAATAAAATTACCATAAAAGAATCGAGCAATGCTCATGACCAAAATAATGGCTTTGTCCTTGGTATAATAAAGCAATATCTAAAATATCTATATATTAATCGCCTGGCAATAAAGATATTCTCTTCGAGTACATCAAAGTTAAGGGGGCTGGGGGAAGGGGACATCCTCAATACAAGTAGTTTTCCTTTCAACAAGATCCCCAATCCCCCCGCATTAGACTAATTGCTATGGCAAAGGACATTCATACATACTGTATAACAAACAAGCAAACATTTTATGGTTAGCAGAAATTCCAGAAATGCCAATGCTTAATATGCATAACAATAAAACGGAGCTTGACGACGACAAAAGAGCAAATGGGTAAACCCCCTTCCCCCCGCCCAACCAGTTCATATATTACCCTGTCTCAAATCACCCACAGACATCCACACACCCACACACCCACGCACACACATGGTATTTAACCTCACTCACTCACATCACTGATAGGGAAAATCAAAAGCAGAAGCCGTAAAAATAAAAAGTGAAAGCAAATTGCTTAAAGGGCCCCCAGGACTTTGGAATTCAGAACTCACCTGTTCATTGAGCAAGGGTAAAAGCCACCCTCGCAAAATGCTAAAATTTCATACGAAATTAAATTAGATTTTTCGATAGGCAGTGGGTTAAAAGAAAGCAGATTCCCTCCATATGTTAAGTCGAAAATGCCAAATACCCTGCACTAAAAAGATGTAGTTGCCACATGGCGGTTGGTAAAGTTTTCAGAGGTGACTTGTTCACTTATCTTATCAGTCTACTAAATGAGGATTCCCTAGAAAGTTACTTTAACCTACAACTAGTCTATGATCAATTTGCATATGTTTTAGGTACACTTAGACTACTAAGACCATTTCATAGAGCCCTTTATACCATCTCAGCCCATAACACAAAGGGTATCAAAAAATAACAGCTAGATAGAGGAAATTGCTGCACGCACGCAAATATTGAAATGTCGAATTCAAAAATATCCTTTCCACCAAAAAACACAGACAGACAGACATGCATAGAACATTCATAGAAAGCATTTGCCCAAAATGACCGCCGGCATTTCACATACACAGGTACATACATATACATACATACATATATCTCTTTCTCTGTTTGTCGGTTTCACTCTATCTCTCTTTTATTCTCTTTTGCTGAGTGGTTTTCTCTCTGTGTGCGCAGTCAAACGGAAATGTTGTTGAAATGCCTAACGCAAATGCGAGCCATTTCAATTAAATTTCCGTTTTTAATCACGTCTAACCCGCCTAGTATAAATACGTAGATGTATCTAAATACTGAAGGGTCAGCATTTCTGAACAGATCCTTCAACTCATTCAAGTGTTAGGCACCGATGCATATTCTTGCGCCTCTTTTAACGGTCATTACTCGGATTTTCAAGTTTTCCTATCATTCTTTAACTAAATTCACCAATTGTACACTGCAAAAAGTTATGTAAGAAATGTATTACTGTTTTATATTCATTCCATCTTAATTGACTCTTTACTCAATATTTTTTGCACTTTACGCCCACTTATACCTGTATATTTTGCTATGATTTATTGTTTACTTTGAAATATTTACCTACCAACATTAATCAGTATAATCAAAGAAAACTATTTGTGAAATCCTCCAAAAAATATTAATATTCTCTCTCCTGTTGTGCATACTAAACTCATTAATTATGACAATTAGGCAATAGCTTTGCCCCGTTCCTATATGTTTTCCTATGTACATACTTTTCCGTTTAATCTCTACCCACAAGACGCACGCGACTCGATTTGAAGTCGTTAAAAGTGTACGCCTGAAAAACTCAAACACAAAAAAAAAACACAAAAATACAGAAACGAGCAAAAACTAGAGAACATGTAAAATTTGCCGTGTTGAACTTGCCGTCTGATTAATGGGTTCTTTCTTCTGGCATGTCATAAGCGGGCAGGTCCTGGAAAATCTACTTTCCGCCTAAAGTTCCTTCTTCATCTCCCTTGCCGAACACCCTTCAGGCAAGCTGGGGAGAGCAAAGCGAAGGCTGGGCCTTGTCGTCCAGTCAAGTATAATTAACAACTTTGTTGGGCTAAAGAAATTGCAAGAGGAAAAAAAAGAAGAGAACTCCAAAAAGGACGAGAATAAAGGTAGTACAGCATAAAAAAAACGAACTCTGTTGCACGTTTTATGTAAATGATGTGTAAACACTAACAGGGAATGCAATGTGGCGGCAACAATGCTGTTTTCTACCCTGTAAACAAAAGTTAGAAGGGCATATCTAACATTTATAATTTAGGATCATTTCATATCGTATTGTTTTCCAAAGAAAGTGTGAGAGTTTAACTCTATAACCAAATACGCAGCGTTGCCACTCGTTGGTTTAACTAACAGGGTTGCTGAGCTGAGCTTAAAAGAAGATCAACAGGGCAGTTTGTGATCTTCCAAATTTGGGAGTGTTTGGTAAATTAAAATAGTTTTCATGGTGTTAGTTTTTGACAATAATCTTCTTTCAAGTAACAAACTCTTCTCCCTCGAATTTCAAGTGGTTCAAGGTAATGAGAATACAAATTTAACAATGTCAGAATGTATATGGTTGAAATTCATCAGTTTGCTTTGTAGGGTACCTCAAAGTCCGACACACTAACATACTGTCGCAGCATTTCATACTTGTTTTTGAATTTTTTTGAAATATTCAATGCATATTTCGTGGCGCAAGTCCATTAAGGGAAGGAAGATGATGTAGATATGGTTATGAAGAGTGAGAGAGAGAGAGTGGAGGGAGAAAAGAGTAGGGGATAGAAAGAAGGGCAAGTACAACGACACGTGTCGCTGCGATTTATTAGCATAATTTCTCTTCTTCAAGCTTCTGCTCTACGGAAACATTAAAGTGAAATGTGTTGTTCCCTGGAGGTAAACAAGATTGAAACAGTTTTTCTCCTCTTTTTTCCATTTTCAATTTCCATTTTGCTCAGAACTACTCGTGGATACTTACTTACACACACACCAACACTTTTAATTATCTAACATTTATCTAACTTGAAGCTGTCGCCGCACTTTAAAAAACCACATCAACAAATGAATGGGGCTTAAAGACAGGTAGGAGGGGGAGTGGATGGGTAAGCATATGTTAGGTATACCATGTCTAGTCTTCTTCTAGTGTCTTGTGCTATTTATGTCTCATTTAGTAGCACATTTGCTTCCACAGTGACTAGTTGGTAAATTAATTGGATTTGCAATTACATGCCACACACACAGACACAGACACACGACAGCAACGGCAATGTCTATGACTACGACGACGACGACGACACCAACGACTGTTGCAATTCCACAGAAGGTGGCACAAACATACTTTCAACTCTCACAAATTGAATGGAAAGGCAGACTTAAACCCAAATGGTAAAAACAAAAACTCGCAGACAAAAACAAAAAAAATGTTGGTGAATGAAAATGAAATTCCAGAAAAGATTTAGTTAACAATTTACGTGCATGTGAAACAGAAGTCGAAAACCCTAATTTCATTTAGATTTAATAAGCAAAAAGTTGGTAAAATATTAAATGATTTATTCGAATTGAAGTCTTATATAAAACCTCATTAGGTGAATCAACTCTATTCAGAGCTATCAGTTCTAGAAACGGATATATGCTCAGTTGGAATTCCATGAAAGCTTAAATTTCAATACGCAGAAGTGAATCATTTTGTAGTAATTAGAAAAATCTTTAATAACAAAACGATGAAAAATGTAATTACATGCCCCGCTGAATTGTAAATACAGCAAAAAGGAACAAACACACACACACACACACACACACATTTTTCTTGGAAACGCAAAAGCAAACGAGTTTACACAGACAATAATCCAAAACCTGCGATCCAAACAAACGAATAATGCTTATAATAAGCGGACATGGATCTAAACCAGGGGGTGATGATGTATAAGGGGGAGGGGGGGTTGTCAGTGTCTGTCTGGCTGAAGCACGTGCAACCTTGCTTAGAGGTTTTCGGATTTCTTTTTTTGGAATTTTCGTATATTTTGCAATAAAACGTTTGACTGAGCAATTGCACCCAAGGTTGAGTAATTTATAAATACGTAACTCAGGGAAATCCCTTCTAAAAATTCACCCGGCCACCCTTTTTTGAAGGACGAAATTTTTAGCATCCCTTTCTGCACCCTCAACCCTGAAGTTTAAGGTGGTTGATTGTATGTACGTATATTTTCCATCTAACGGTAGTTAATTTTCACTGCAGTCCTGAAATTAAATCCAATGAGCAGACTATTTGTCATTTCTGACAGTTCAAACTGCACATTTTCCAGGGAGCGACAAGGAGAAAGAGAGTAAGAGGGGGGAAAGCACCACGGAAAATGCGTCTTATGTTGGGGTTGGTTGGGAAATAAGTTTCGATTTTTATATTCCCATTGCGTCATAACTTCTGTTTGGATATTTTGTCAACTGCAAAACTGCGTTTGCTTCACATTGTTGTTGTTGTTGTTGTTTGTAATGAGAGTCATCAGAGGAAAATATTTGTAAGCGGTGAAAGAAAAAGTGAGGAAGGAAGTGTAAGAGGGGTTGCACAACATTTTCCTGCTAAAGTTTTGTCAACTAAACGAGAAAGTTTAGGCGTTGAGTTGATGGATCAGATATCAAATGCAAAACTCACTTTCAAAAGAAATTTGTTGAGCAAATTCTTTTAGCTAATTGAAAATCTTCAAAGTGTAAGATATTTGCCATGAAATGAAAAGTGTTTACTTAACAACTTACCATACTTTCACTTGGTTGTTCAGATATATAGTTTAAAAGCATTTTAAAAAGACTGTTGAAGAGATAAAGTTTTTGGCTAAACTTCTATATTTTAAAGGAAAGATATCAATCTGTTGACTCCGCTCTTGTACTAAAGCAACTGTTTCTTTTCTTCTTAGTTTAGATAGAAAATAATTACATGCTTTCCAGGAATGAAACTTTATTGATAAAAAACAATACTCGAAATGACAATTGACATTGTTTTTATGGCCACGAAAACTCATTGTAAACATATTAAAATACGCAGCAATTGTTAAGACTTCTGTGCCATAAAGAACCTACAGAAAAGAGATATAAAGACAGGACATTTTATAGGAAAGAATCGCCCCAACTGATTTCACCTTAGTAGATCACTCTTGTTCACACAAGCCAAAGTTCCCATTGTTTGGTTTTTTCCCTTTGATCTAATCAGCTAACATTAACAGATTTATGGTCAAAGCAACAAAACATCGCAATGCCACAAGGGGACAGTTTCAAAAAGATTAAAATCAAAATCAAATCATGAAAGGAGATATTGTCGAAAGGCTCTAAGCCGATTTAATGACGGGAATCATAAATCATCAGACATAAAATGCAAAAAATTTATTTATGAATTCTAAACATGAAAATCCTTTCAGCTTTCACAGCTTTAAGTCCTGCCCGGCTAGTGGACTTGCGAATGGAAATTGTCCAACATAAAAGGGTGGCAACAGTTGTGAATCGAATCGAATTTCATTTTCATTGTCGTCCAATTGTTGCACGAGGGGGGAATTCTGTGTGTATCGCTTTTTGTTGGTTAACTCTCGTCCGGTGCTGGCCCATTGGCCATTAAAAAGTTTTGTCAAGTTAAATTACCAAAAATTGCAAATTGCTTGGATTATATGTATATACACAATATATATATGGGCTGGGCACTTTCACTTCCTGTGTGGCCAAAAGGATTTCATACACTCAATATAATTAAGGGCTCAAGGCCTGATAGCCTGAGCCTGTTCATCCTGCCCCTTCTTCCTCATCATCTGGTTCAACTCATCCTTCTCAAGTTCAAGTTGCATGTTGTCCAGGGCAACCCAAAAAATTTGTCGCTTGGCATTTTGTGAATTGTATGTTAAATTAAATTTTACCACAGAGACCGACCGACCGACCAACCAACCAACCAACCTCCGGATAAGTCCAGAGTCCATTGTGTGGCTTTTTTGCCAAGTCATTGAGCTTCTCCAAGAGTATATACGAGAGTGTGTGTGTGTGTGTGTTACCATGTCCTGCTAGTCCTGCCACCAGGCAGATTCGGCTTGTGGCATTAAGCTGTCTGTTTGCTTGAGCTTGACAGATTTTTCATTTGCCTTTGGCAGAGTCACCGAATGCGATGGAAATGGTGGAGGAGGAGCAGTTTTTGTAAGTTTTGGGGGCAAATTGTAGGTGGCTGGAGTCAAAAACTTTGTTTGCTTGTTGGTTCTTTGGTCATGAATAGGCCAGTTTGCTTTTAAATGGTATATCAAATTTGATTTTTTAGACAACAAACTCAAGTCAAATCAAATAAGGAAGCAAATATATTTGATTGAATTTTTGTACATACCTTAAGAGATTTCCTTACGCTTTTCATATTAATTTAATATATTTTTGTTTTACATTTTTCACTAATCAAATAATACATTTTCTTTCATTGCAGGTAAATATTTTGACTCGAATCAATCACTTCTGGCATTTACTTAAATATTTTACAAATCGAAGTAAGTTAAGAATTTGCTTAGTTTTTATGGCAAATAAATTTTATTGTGTAGTTATTAGTCCATGACAGATAAGAAATTATTGAATTGAAATAGGACTGATAATTTTTCAAGGAAGAGAATTTAACATTTGTTTCTCAAGCTTTGAATGAAATGAAAATGGCTTTTGGCAGTTCTCGGTAAATGAATTGTCTAAGTGGCTTAGTCATTTCAGGCAACTTTACAATAAGTTTATGAAATAAAGTTAATAGTAGCTTATTCATATCATTTCGAGTCCCACTTTTTGTGGTTTTCATCTTTAAACAAACGAAAGTTGTTTTTATAAGATATTTTATAAATATTTGTTTCAATTTTGGTCAGTCAATTTATATAGATTTTTCGTTATGAAAAATGTAAGCATTCAACTTCCTTAATACATCACAATTTCAAATGAAAATTTGAATATGGAATACCGTAGATTCGTTTGGAATACATAGAAAATACCACTTAAGGACAAAATTCCCATGAGCTGCCTCAGCTTTTGCTTCATTAACATATTTGATTGTCCTTTTTGCATGATTTTTCCGAAAACATCTTTTAAAATGAATCGCTCGAAATCGAACAAAATATCATTAATATAGGCAGAGTCTTTGCATTTAAATTGAGTTGAGCCAAATAGTTCAATGTATTGTCGACAGTGTTTTTGCCATTTTACTTCCTTTGACTAAGGGCCATTCATTGCAATCAGCTGATGACACTGTTTGTGGGCAACTGACACTGACCATAAATCAATAAAACAAAAGATATTATACGATATAACAAGAGCTCGTTGTAGGAAACTCAGCTCTCCTCTCGTTGACAGAGACTATTTGGCTGATTGTCATCGTTTAAACGGCAAGTTGGGGCATTTTATTTAACTGCTCGTAGAGAGGGAGGGACTCCCCCTCTCTGGTCTACCTCCATAGATTCAACGACAAAACTGTGTGCTTATTGTATTGTATGTAGTTCTTGAGGAGGCAAACGTTTTAATTTAATAGGCGCGCAAGGAACACATGAGACTGTCTCGAATACCGAGACTGAGGCACCCGAACGAACACATAAAAGTCAATTTCGCGTAAGTGATAAAAATGCAATGAGCATTCGCAATGAGTATACGCAATTCGAGTTACGAATGATAATGATGATGATGAGGAAGTCGTCGCTGATGATGATGACAATGATGATGATGATGATTGTCATCAGCTGGCAGACGCCTTGAGCAGACGCCTATGAATTGAATTTACGATGGCACCCCAGAATAGTTTTTTCTCCTTTCTCATTTTGACACATATATCAGCAATATGTAAGACGAATATCGGCGGAGAGGCCATAAAAGCGCAGAAATCTGTGTCTAGCCGCACAATAAAACCAATAAGAGGCAACTACATGTCAAGGCGGGAGGAGGCCGCCCCCCAAAAGTGCTTGTTTTCTATTTTAATTGTTTAATTTGTATGCCAGCTTTTCTCTTCATCACTAGGCCTAATTTGTCTACACTGAGAGAAAGTTTGCATTCCCTTTTCCCATATTTTGAAATTGATGTAATGATGGAATTAAGCATTGTTAATATATATAAGATTTATATAAGTATTTGGATAAACTTTCTTTAAATTAAATCGCTTGTCTTGGGACAATATATTTATCCAATATATTTTCTTCATCTTAATAAAACTCTTCTTTTTGGATGTCATTTAACTTCTTCACAATATTTTTCTGAAACTGAAACGAGCTAACATTGAACAGTTTTTAGAGTTATCTTCTCAGCGAGTGCCTTATTGTGTGTCTTTCTTGTTCTTTTATTTGTTTTTTGTTTCCTTTTTTGCAACGCCTCATGCAACTTTCAATCATCATCAATTTCACATCAAAGTGTCGCCCACACAACACACAGAGCTGATTCGAGCAGAGCAGAGTAGAGAGAAAGAAAGAGTCTTGTCTCTTGTCGCTTGGCTTTTTGCCTTTTGGCGTCGTAATGACGAGATCATATCGACGACAGCACCAACAACAACCAACAGGGAGTCGTCGAAGTCATCGTCGGAGTCACACTCAGACATGACATGCCAGCAAAATGTCTTTCCCTCCATTCCATTGCCACCCGTCGTTGGGTTTCGTCACTCAGTTGCTTCTTGTGTAATCGTGAGAGCCTTGTTGTTCGTTGCGCACTTTTCAAGTTCAATTTCAATTTCGAGTTGGGTATTCATTCTTCGCAAATCAAACAGACAAGCGAGTCAGGAACTCAGTTTAAATGACCAGCATGGATAGTTCGATAGTTGGTTAGTGTAAGTTGTCATATTTCCTGTCTTTGGCCAAAGTGTTGAATGAAAGTTTTCATTTTTATGGTCTATTGATGGGGCAGGAAATCGCATTGCCTTGGGTCAAAAGTTTCTCAGGCTACAAAAATTACAGCCTTAAAAAAGAAAACACAATAATTTCAACAACTGTCAACAAAAAGGCTTTCAAAATTACCCCGATGACGTCTCGTGAATGGAATTGACACATTTGTCGAAATTTTCGATAAAAATTTGCCTGCGGGGGGGACTCGCTGACATAATTGAAGTTGACATATTTCATGCGACAAACGTATAAAACGGGAGGGGGTTAAAGAAAAGAATAAAGAGAAAATCAATCGAAATTGCCAAAGTAAATTTTCAATTTTCATCAAGGCATTGATTTGCTTTGATTCTCATTTTCATCATCGTCATCACTTTGGCCTTCTTTTATTTAACATTTCGCTTTGTTGTAAAATCCATAGCCCTATGGGGGGCACGGTCTGATTGAGAGGAAGCAAGTAAGTGAGTGAGAGAGTGAGGGGGGCTTAGGCTTGTTGTTGGGCTTTGTCTGTCGATTTTAAGCGCCTTTCCTGAGTGTCCATGGTTTTATGTTGCTATATTCAAGGGGCATACACGCACACACACACATACATTCTCGTCATTCAAAAACGCGTTGAGCCTTGACGTGGATTTTTGGCAGCTTTAAACGGATTAGAAGCCTGCGGCGGATGAGACTGACATTGATGATGATGATGATGCTACTGCTGCTGCTGCTCATGATTTTGATGGAAAAGTTTTAAATTGTCTTCAAGTGGCGAGCGGCGAGTAGAAAAATCGTTGGAATCAAATGGATTCAATTATAAAGTTAACACTTATCTAAACGGAGTTTTAAGGACAATGTAATTGGATTTTTTAACCTTATCTTTCACAGATGTTAGAAGATAAATGTTACAACTAGTCGCAGTTTTCATTTAACATGTATAGCCAGCAAGTAACGAGTAAAAGTTTAGTACGACGATTATATAGATGACTGAAAGTAGCGAAGTGTTTGAGTAGACATTTTAAGCTTTTCTAAATTAAGCAACGAGTAACTAGACACTTCAGCGAGTAAAACGAACGAGTTATTATAAAGAAACTTATTTAATTCCCTAAATACTAGCAAACAATGATTAAACCAATTAAACAGTTGAGTTTGTAACTTGAAAATATTAAAATTGTCATAACTTTAGCCTATTGTTTCATTGGATAGGCCTTTCATTATCCGTTCACCATTTGTTTCTCCTCCGCCCAGCTGGCTCATAAATATGCCAAAGACAATGGAAAATGTCATGAATTCAGGTATTTGGGTCAAATTTTATTCATACTATTTCATTGGTGTTTCTGAATTCTCAACAAGCAAAACAGAAGTGGCACAAATTTGCAGTAAAGTTAAAAAAGTGAAAAAGTTAAATACTGTTGCATACCATTGGGCGTGAAATGAACCACATTTTCCTTTTTCTTTTGTGTGTTTCTTCTTCTGAAGCCGAAAACTGGACTTGCACTCCTAATGAGATGCAGCAAACTTTTGAGTGGGCATAAGAGACGAGGGTTTTGGGTAGACACAAAATGCGCATATTAAATTGGTTAAGTTGAAGCCTTGTCATCTTTGTTATCTTGGACTTCCGGTTTGCGGGTGGAATCCGACTCTGAACTAGGTTCAGCACTGGAACCAATCTCCCTATCATGAATCTGCAGTTGATAGCTGCTATGAAGTTGTTGCTGATCGGACTTGAAGTTCGATTTAAGTTCTTGTTTTAATTGCCTCACTAGACCCAAACGATACTCATAACTCTGTCTGAGGTGGGCCATTTCCTGCTTATATCGTTGCTTAGCCTTTCGAAGTTTGATAGCATTGTCCACAGATTGAGGCGAGCTTGAGGGATGATCAGGACTGAAAGAAAAACAAACAAGGAATAAACAATTATCTTAAATTAAACGAAAATAATTTATATAGAAATGAAATCATCGTGCAGTAACGATAAGTAAAATCGACTCACTTGATAGTCGGCTTGAACCTTGATGGCTCTCTTTTTATAAGTGAAAAATTAAACCAGGAACTTTTTTTGCTTTTTCCCGTTGTATCCGAAGACGAGTCCGCCTTTGAATCGTCGCTTACTCTGACTTCCTTTTTATCGTCAGTGGCTTGGGCTAAGGCCCAACCTTTGTCTACTGTCCTCTGTGGCACATCTTCATCAGTGATCTCTCCGGCACTCTGCTTGTTTGCTTCCTCTTGGGCCCTTTTCGCCCTAGCTTTCTCTATTCTTTCCTGTTTTTCTGCCTCTTTTGCAGCTTTTTTCAACTCTTTTTTCGTAGGCTTAGGGTCTTCTATCTTTTCTTTTTCTTTAGGTTTTTCTGGCTCCTCTGTTTCTTCTTCTTTTTTCGGCTCTGGTTCTTTCTCTGCTTTCGGACTTTCTAAGTGCTTTTTGTCTTCTTCCTTTAAGGGCTTCGCTTCCTCAATTTTCTTTTCGTCTTCTACAGAATTTTCTGGCTCATCCTTGACTTCTTTCTTATTTTCTTCTGGTTCAACTTTTTTGAGATTTTCACTTTCATTTTTCGAAATATTTTCGCCTTTCTTAATTTCTTTGGGGCTTTCTGGCTCTTTTTTTACTTGTGGACTTTCTTCTTGTTTGCTGGGCTTTGATTCTTCTATTGTCTCTTTTTCTTCCTCAGGTTTATCAGACTCTTTCATTACTTCGTTGTCTTTTATTTTACTTGATTTGGATTCCGTTTTGTCGATTTCTTTTTTTGCTTCCCACTTCTTTGGAGGTTCTGACCCTTTGAGTGTGTCATCTTTGGACACCTGCTGATTTTCCTTAGCTGCTATCGCCGCCATCTCCTCCTCTCGCATTTGCTCCGGGGTCTGCGTCTGTGTCTGCGTCTCTTCCTTTTTCTTTGCGAAATTGGACTCTTCCATGCTGCAAGTTGAGTTTCACTTTCGGAATTTACAAATACATAACGAAAAGAAATTTTAAAAATTGTGTTATTTTTTTTTTATTTTTTTTTTAAGAAATGTTGATAGACATTTCTCAGCCTAATTTGACCTTTAACTAACCAAACCATAAAAAAGGAACAACAATAACTTTTAACCCTTTTGAGCCTGTGGCATTGCGAGTTAAGAAATCAAAGCGGAAAAACACGAAAAAGTTTTGCCACGTTTGCCCTCAGGTTGGGTTTTTGGCCAATATCAAAGAGATGAGCAATCCTTATCTAAAACATTCATACTCATTTATTAAGCAAAAGTTTCTTGAAATTATTTTTGGAAATTTTTTATTCATTTTTGGTTTTCTGAACAGCTGTGACTATAAAATTTTAATAAATTTTATGTTGCAACATTTTGGCGCAACGAATGTGGCATAGAAAATGACTTTTTCTGTGTCTAGACAAACGACTTTGAAGAAAATTGAGAATGGGCAATGAAGGGAAATGGGATTGGTTTTGGGGATACTGCAGCAGTTGTGCCCACGTACTTGTTTCTCTGTGTGTGTGTGTGTGTGCGTGTGTGTGTGTAAAGGATATATACTTGCATATGTAGGTATATATAGGAGATATGCAGGCTGAGATTTTTCACTACAGTCTGTTGCCAGATTTGCTCTTTTTTTGGTTGTGGGCCTCTCGTGTGGCAGATGAAAACATGGTCTGCATTTGTAATAAGCTTCGGTTCACTTCGGTTCTAGCCAACATAACAGATAGAGTGGCTAAAATGTGGCAATGGTATAGAAAAGTAAATTGGATTACAGAATCTAAATGGCTAGTATTTTTAGCTGTCGAAAACTACCAAATTTCTATATCGTCTTAGCGGCAAATCACCAGAAAGAGAAACGTGAAGAAATATTGCTATAGAAAAAAACGATGAAACGAATTTGAGCAAAAAGATTAAGAAGAAAATAAAATTAATCGACAGAAGTTGATTAAATCATTTAAGAAAGACAAAAATTATGAAAATATCCGAAAATAGAATAAAAGTTTCCACTAAGTCAAAATAAGATTTTAAAATCAATTTTACAATTCAAACGATGAAAATAATAGTCAATTTAGTAGAACAATACAAATACGGAATATCAAAGCAACTGAAAATAGCTCTTATATGTATTAATTTGTTTTATATATTGTTTGAAAAATGTATAGAATCATAAAAGATCGAAAAGGTCCTCGAAATGATATAACATTAACATCTATCAGATATTGAATTTACCACTTTAATTTCATTTCGTTTCTTCATATTGCTATGTTAAATAAAAGCCAATATAAGAAAATTTCAAAATTAAGTTTTAATTTGAACAACAAAAGAACTCTAGACTTATAGCATAAATTGTAACAGTTGGCAAACATTAAAAAAGTTTTCTAAAAAAAAAATACTTTGAATTGCCTAGACAATATTGAATTGCGGTTGTTGGGGGTTTCCCTTTGCCACCTCAAACCTCCTCCCCTTCTAACCAGTTGACAAAGCTGAACAATTGTTTCGATTTTATTTTGTTCCCATTTGGCCAATAGATAGAAACAGCGGTTATTTTTGTTGTCTCTGGCAATTTCTAACCAATTGTCAAAACAATTTCAATTTATTTTCACAGCCATCAAAAACGCGCTCGCATCGAATTCGTCGAGGGGGTTCAAAAAGTTTTTGGCCAATTTGGCCACAAATATTGTCACTGGGCCAAAATAAATTTACATAAAATAAATAAAAGTTTCCGAACATTTGTTGTCGCAGGCAATTAAAAGCCTTTCGTTTAGCCATTGACTTCTCTGGGGAGTGATGGGAGTTATATGTATATATATACAGATGAGTGTATGGCAAACACAGTGTATTAAACTAAACCGCAAAGCATGTGGTTGATTTGGTGAGTAATTTTTTTTTATTCGAAAGTAAAACCAAAGATACTGACTAACGTAAACCCTATATATGTACTTCTTCTTCCTGCTCCTGCCATCATTTACATGTGTTTCGAGAATTTGCCCATTTCCTCGTCCAGTTGCCTACGTTGTCGTCTCTTTTGTAACTCTTTCGATGTAAGCTCATCCCTGAGCATTTCCATTTTCAGTAACTTTTTGTAGAGCAACATCTTCGATTTGGTTTCCGGGGAGTTGATATCGGTGCTAAATTTGATCAGTTGATGGGGTAGACTTCTCTTGGCTTTGGCTGTCGCCTTGGGTGTTGGTAATCTTTAGAAATAGATATAGAGTATACAATGCAATTGTTGCCACCTTTTACTTACTTTTGATTCTCCATTTCAGTTAATTTTATATTGCCTTTTTTGGAAAAAGAATCAAAAGGGTTTACGTTCGAAGTATTATGTTTGAATTTTGAATCTAAACTAAATGAAAAGAGTTTTTCTCCCTTCCACAACGACAAAGTCAAGGCAAACTTCTGAAAAGTTAAAGCTTTAATTTTCTTTAAAAGAGAAAAATCTTTCTTTTCCTATACTTCTCCACCGCAAATAAAGTCATTAAATAACCAAATTTCAAATTCAAAACAGGCAAACGACAACAGGGCACGCAAACAGATAAAAGTAGCGCCCCGCCGCAGGAGGAGACGGAATTGGGTAGCGCCGATAATCAATTCCGTTTCCGGCTTAAACAGTTTGTTGTTGCCTGTTTGCTGCGTGACCCTAAAATAACGACCCTCCCCAATGCCCCCTAAAGCACCCACTGTTCGAATCATAAAACATAATAATTGTAGTAATAATTTTCTCCATGGATTTTTTCCATGGTTATTGAAACTTTTTCTTTTGGAAGCATCGCGTGCCATGTCGTTCGAGCATGTTGCATGTCAACGTACATATTGGTGGCAATAACGTGTTGATAACGAGAGTTTTGCCGTATTGACGAGTTCATTGGCACATTGATTTGTGGAGCGGATTAGCAGCCAATGCGATGAGGATTGGGTTCAGTTCGTGGTGGGTGGGAAATGCGGTTAGTGTGACACAACAGACACTAAATCAGCAGGGAATGTGCGTAAAGAATGTCTTGCATTTATCTAAAAATTTATCTTTAATGCTAGATAGTCGCTGATTAAAGAGAGACAAAAGTATTGAAGATTATCAGGGCTTAGATTGTTTATTTATATTTTGTGTTACATGGAAAATGTTTGCAAATCCCAATGGAAGTCTTTGAAATGTCAAAAAAATACTTTAAAAGATTACAAAAAACTTACATCGTTGAAATTTAGAAGTTTAATTTGCTTAAATTAGCATTGCAACTACACTTCGTCAACGCTTTAACCAATTGTGAATTATAACTAAATTTAACACTTAAAAGAAAGCTATGCATGTCAGAGCAGGGTTTAACTTTTGTGCATACTTATAAAAAACACTCAAGTTTCATCAATATCATATTTATTTTACATAATACGATTCTCAAAAGGAAACATTTTCAATAATTTTTCATATCATTAGCATTCAGGATTGGTTTTTATGAAGACGCATTGGGAAATTTTTTAAGGAACTCGGAAGAAAAATTTAGCATTTCTTTCGATACTCTTAACGCCTTATGGTAAAGGTACCAAAATTATGGATCGGCAGAGGTTCATTAGTAGAAAAGACAGCTTTTTCGATTATGGAACGAGGACTTCCCTTGTGTTGCAGCCAATGTCTCCTGCAAATAGAGAAACGTTAAAATCTTAAATGTTAATATCATTATTTTATAGGCTCACATTTCGTTTAGCTTGTCTAAATTGCCTTCGATGACACCCTTGACTGTGCCCTGTTTGGTATTCATGCACCAGCCATTAATTCCCAATTGTTTGGCCTTCGATTGAGTGTGCTAAAATTAATGATTTAAAGAAAAGTTGGAAAAACTAAAAACATTTCAAACTCACCTTGCGAAAATAGACACCTACAATGAGTGATGACAAGCGATTAAATTTGTTTCCCTCGTTTTATTTGATTTTTGGACTCACCTTGAACAGTCCCAAAGACCTCGAAGACGGTGCTAAAAATTTGTTTTGGATCTTCTGGAGCTGAAGCCAATGTGGATGATTTTGAAATCGCTGTGGCTGGCTGCTTCAATTTGGGTTTTTTCGTAATTTTGCTAATCATTTTTGAAGAGATTTGTTTTTTCTAGTTCAATGTCCAATGATATGATTTTTATATGTATCGAAACGAAATCATAAATCTCATCGACTACTTTTTCTCGCACTGACTCTTGTTCTGTCTCTTTCTGTTCCTCACTTCCGCTTCGTTAAGTTTAAGCATCTTCAAAAACCCCAAAAAGGAAGAAGGTAAAGAAAAATGGCGAAAAGTGTTTTACTTTTACGAGTGTCGTCGTAGCCAACGTCGACGTCGACGCCACTTCAGTTGAAAACTTCAATAAAACGTTTGACGCGCCGCCGCCCAGAGGCAAAACTGACATTTTCCATTAAGTGCAGACACTGGCTTCGGGCTCCCGGCAAGGGGCAAGGGGCAATGGGCAACGGGCCACGCATTTACCGAAAAATGCCAAAAGCTCATTTGGAGACGATGGGGTAGACGCAATGGTTTCTGGTCCGAACTTTTATTTCCCTGGGAGTTTTGTGGTTATGATGTTGACGATGTCTTCCCATACCATCATGCCATTTGTCGACTACTGCTGATGCCTGTCAGTCACGGCAACTGAATATTATAGTCAGCTTTTAGGCGAATGAAGAATATATTTGAGAAATTTGCCATTTCAATGAAATGTCGGTTCTAAAAATAAGAATTTTCTGGTTAGATTATTTAAGATAAGGACTTAAATGTTAAAAATAACTTTCCTCTTCACCTTAAGCTTTTCAACAAAGTCTCAAGGTATTTTCGTAACCTGTTCGTCTTGATTAATGCATCCCAACATTTTGGCCTCTTGATGGTCGAGATGGTCTTTCTGCTGCTGCTGCTGCTGCAGAAGCATCAAAGTGTCATCAACAGGCAGTCGATGACGACGCCAACACTTCCTTTCCCCCCTTGCGAAGGGACAAACGAGTTGCATCCGGATCCGATGTTTTTTGGCTGCTTCTTATCATTTGCAACAAGGACCAAAAGTTTTGCAACAATAATATTTATTTTCCAAGGAATATGCTCTCGTGTCTTGAACTTTTGAGTAAAGCGTAGCCAAATGCTTGAAGATGAAAAGCAATCAAAATATTTTCCCAAGCCAAATTGAAAAATAACCAAAAATGAAGACAAACTTTGCGACACTTTTTTAAAAGTATTTTACAATGACTGGAAGAGCAGAAGTAAAATTAGATCAGACAAATTGACATTTATGCAATTTGCTATGTCAAAGGAGGAAAAAAAAAACTAGAAGCAGTAAATTGGTTAGAATGGAAAGAATTACCATAAAATTTCCATATGCATTGGCAGCGAGCGAAAAGCGAAAGGCAAGCTCATTTGCATAGCAATTTCGGTTAAAAAAGAAATATGCTTTAACCCCCAAGTGTGTAATAAATTATGAGTACAAAAAAAAAACAGAGGAAATAAAGTGGGCAGAAATTTTGTCCTGCCGATGTCCAAGGTGTTAACTTGGCTAATTTACATTAGGGCGCCCAAAAAAAATAAACGAAAACAGCCAAATAAGTAGATAGATAGACGCTTCACCTCAGTTTCAGTACTCAACCAATTTTCATTAAAGCCATATAAATTGGTGTTTATGGCCTTTCAACCATTTTGAACCACTGCTCGGGTCTTTTCTTCTATTCCTCCTCCAAACTGAAAAGGGGAGAGAGACGCAACTCTCATTTGATATTCATGGTTGCCGCAGCAAAAACTCCTTTCCCGAGAGTTTGCCGGGCTGCATTCTGCCTTCGTCGCCTTCGCTTTTAATGCCTTTGCTTTTGTTTCCGTTAATAAAGTTTGGCAATTATCTTTGTTGCCTGTTGCTGCTGTAAATAACTGGGATTTGTAATGGAGTAAAAGCAGACAGAGTACTGGCGAATGGCTGAGCCAAAAAAGGAACCGTAGGGAGTATTCTAGAGAAAGTATAGCCAGGCTTAAGTTAAATAATAATAATATTTATCCAGCTTAAAGCTAAATGCTACTCTTTTCTGAAAATATTTAAAATATTTTTCTTGTTTTTTAAATTTCAAGTAAATATCTTTAGAGATTCCTTGAAATAGTTTCCAAAAGGTTGACCCTGGATTACGTATTGATCTCTTCATTTAAAACTTAATTATCGGTTCTTCTTCCATTTGTTGCTGCTTTATAAATTAATAAAATATTTAATCAACAAAAGATTAATTCATTGACTTAAGTTTACTTTTCTGTGATAAAATGGATCCTTCTTAAGCTTATTATATATTTCGATAAAGTTTTGACTAACTAAAATATGAAGATTTCAATAAATTCCATAGTTTAAAGGCGTTAAAGTTTTTTAAAGAATAAATTCAAAAGTTTGCCAACTGTCAGTTTAAGAACTCGAAATTAAATTTGACTTGTCTGTCCAACTGTCTTCCTGTCGTCTGTTATTCCCTATTCAATTTAAGTGAAAATTATGTGTGTGTCTGTGAATGTTTGTAGGAAAAAAGTTGTGACATAAACCTGCCTCAATATAATTGCATTACACCTTTTTGGCTTGAAGCGGGAGCAAAAGCTGTAGTGGAAAAGCGCTGGATACAAAAAAAAGAAGAAAAGGAAGAAAAAAAATACAGGGAAAAGCCACAGCAAAAGCCAAATAACCACAGACCGCATTCAGACCACATTCTACAAGGTGTGAGCGAGTGGGAGAGAGCGAGCCAGGATACAGGATTCCAAAGACCCAACTCAAATGTGAGACTTTTCATATTTCCTACAACTTATTCGTCAAGGCGTGAACTTTTCCTTTTTTTATACCCTTTCTCCTCTTTCCCCCCCGCTGTCACTGTTGACAGCGGTTAGAGTGAAGAGGGCTATGACGATGGAGTACTACGAAATCCTTTTTCTTAAGCCAAGCGTGCACATACTTCAAGTATGCTTACCCCCTCCTACTACCGCACCACCACGCCAGCCCATTCAATCCTCAATGTTTGATGTGGTCTATGCACCACAAATCACCAAGGCGGCGTCTGGAATTTATGCTACTCTCCTAAGCCACCACTTTGCCTCCACCTACATCAGCTCCTCCTCTGCCTTCATTCATGTGTCTGGCCCGCCTTAAGCCTGACACTGATGTCTACCATTTGCTGCTTCTTATTCCCCAGATATGTGTATGTGTATGGCCAAAAACTCATTCAAGCATCTCACACTGAACATGGCCATAGCCATTAGCTCATAATTTTGTTCCCCCCGCCACAATATTTTTTCTATATGTACTTTTATTTTGTTGGTGTGTGTAAATATTTTCATAAAAATTATTTCACGCTTGATTTGCTAGGTGAAACGGAAACAGGAAATCACTTATGACTCAGATTTCTGGTGTTGCCCCTTTTTTTTGAGGTTCTATTGATTTCTGTGATTTTTGAAAGGTTCAGTAAGTTTTTCGTTTGGTTGACATAATGAATTGTTAAATGAATGAACATTTTGCCGGAGAGGATTTAAAATTAGGCGAAAATTTTAACCGAAAGTAAAGAAAGTAACATTTCATCTGACAACAGAGTGGAAATAATTGACATGGACTCATGGATTATTCATGAGGCCAAATGAAAACTGAATTTAAGCTGACAAGGAAACCTTGACAATGCAATGTTATTTTTGACTTTTGAAATGGTTTTAACTTATATGTTTGTAACCTTTAATAGAAGGTTTTATTATACCTATTAATAGGATATATTCCACGAATCATAACAAGCATGTGAGCAAGTCACAATTTAGTAACAAACATTTATTTGCCAAGTATTTAATAACACTTATGTTTTAGTATTTAAATTGAATGTCAGAGAATCAAATTACGTAACTCAAAGATTTGTCTGATATCCACGAAAATAAAAAAGAGAATCAAATAAATGATTCTCTAACTACTTTTAAGGTATACACCAAAACTTTTAATTCATTTTAAACTACTGCCTCTTAGATTACTTTATCCATTAGGCAGAGCCGCCAACTGCTCGACAAAGTCTTGTCTTCACATCAAATTCCTTTCTGGCTTAGACTCTATATATACTAGCCCCACACATACACATGTATGTGTATATGTATATATGTTTGCCATGTTTCTCAGTTACAATGAAACTACACAATAAACTGATTGTAACTGCAATCAATTTTGAGCAGGCAGCGAACAAGTATTCAACAAAAGGCGACGACGATTGTTTGCCAAGTTTTGTAATAAAGTTTGTTAAACAACATACAAAACAAAATATCCACATATTGCCAGTGAAAGAGGTAACAAAATGTGTTATAGCTACCTGTTTCGCCATTCCAATTCCCGAGCTTCCACTCCATTCTTCCATTTCGAGAACTTATCTTAAATTCTAATGCAATTGCCAACTCAAAAGAGCTAGAGCCAAGGCAAAAGCAACAATATGAATGTATATTCCAGGTGTGTGTAAAGATTTTCCAACTAATGTTTCTTCTTACCTCTTTTCTCTATCTCTTTGCAGGTATGTTAGAGCCGCCATTTTGTTTTATTCCCTCTGTGTGTGTGTATGTGTGAGTGGATGTATAGATACATATGTAGATGTGTGTGAGTAGGTCTCCATGAGCTGTACTTTGTTTGGGCTCGGATGTGTATGTAAGTGGCAAACAAAATGCATTCTCTCTCATCCTTCTCATAGATAATAAAGTAGCTCTAGTATAGTAGTCATGTAGAGAGTCGAGAATATTCGCTTCTGTAACATACTTTTTGGCGTAACGGCCGCAGTGTGTATGGAACGTGACGCTTATCAAATGCATCAGACTCAATAAACAGCACGGAAAAAATTTTTGGTTAGTGGAAATCAGCAAATACAGCTGCATACAACAAAAATAATGTTGTGCATTGCCTTAAACTTGATTTAGCCTTAAGTTTTTTTGTTTTTATAGAAAGTCAGAGAAAATACTCAGTAATTTTACTTCTCACGAAGAGCTTGTCGTGGCTAAAAATGGTAAAATAATTATTTTTAATTTGAAGAAATCCAAAATTAACACTTCATTCTACATAAATGAAAACATCGGGGTCACCTATTATTTTGCTTTGCTTACTAACCACAAATTACACTCAATTCGTTGACTTCACATTATAATACCTTAGTAATATCTTATTTAAAACCTTCTAGAATCTAGATGTTAAAGATAGTGTAGAGAAGAGTATTTAAAAATCACTTTTGTTAAACATATTCCACGATTGTGATTCTGATTCCTTCTTACTGCTTCACTTGGCTTACTGTAACTATTTATTGCTGTTCTTTTTTTTTTGTGCTCGTTTCTTTTTGGTTTAAACTTTTTTGCTTGTTCCAGCAGTTTGTTTATTCAATGTGTTATTCACTTATCCTGCATGTGCAGGCAAGCAGTCAGCCAACCAAACTGACTAAACGACTGACTGACTACCATTTTATTTAACTTGTTCAGCGAACAAAATGTTTCCTGCTGCCTGCTGCAATGAATGCTCATTTGGATGTTGCATTAATTAGCAAATTTAACACCCTGCCTTTAATTAAAATGCCTTAAGACTAACGAGGAAAGTGAGAATCACTCCAAATGGCATTCATAATTATTCTCTGGCCTTTAATTCGATGCAGACATATGTACGAATCCTGCCAAATGCAATTATCTAGCATAATTATGCATTTATTGAACAAATTTGTCTGGCAGGAGGCAACAAAACAATAGACGATGAGAGCATCAGAGGTTGGGAGTGATTGAGCTTTTGCTAGTTTGTCTGTGCAGACATTCATTCATAAATTGTATGGCTAACCTCTGGGGGCATATAGACAGACATTCTGTGTGTACCGACATTTCGGTTAGAGCAAATTTTTGGAGGTTGCCAAACAAGCAAACAATTGCATTATTGTTCAAATATTTTTCAGAAAACTGAGGGATTTTGCTTGCCATTGAACTGTAACGAATTGCATTTGAATCATTCTTTGCTAATGGAGTGCCTGTCTAGTTGCTAAAAGGCGATTGAAAAGCTGAAACATTGAAAAGGGAGTGGAAATACATTTGAGAGAAGCAAGAACCCCATGATTTTACCAAATTTCCATAATGCCGAATACTCTTTTACAGAATTAAAGAGTACCTATACATAGTCCATGGAAATATCAATATTTGGCGAATTGTTTTCGTTGGCTACTTTGCCGATTTAAAAGAAACTTAGTACTTTAAATAAAAACTCCAAACGCTGGTCAACATTTTACAGGAAGCTCGTATATGTATGTGAGGATCAATCGAAACAGAAATTTCTGCAATTTGTACTTCAAACAGGGAAAGGCAACGGCAAGTAAAGTAAAAGCCAAAGGCAAACAAACATTTGGGACACATGTTGAGAACAGAAGTAGAAGAGGCACAAGACCAAGAACAAGACGGGACATACATATGTGAAAATTGTCTAATGGGGCAAAACTTGAATCCCTTCCATTTTATATTCATGAAGTGCAAATTGGCAAAAACGAAGAAAAAAGTGAACCAAAAAACCAAAGGGAGAGAACGAAGAGCAACAAGAAGAAAACCAAGTGTGAACTATGCGGAAATAACACGAATTTAAGTGAATTTACTGAAAGGAACACATCAGCAACACAAATCAACAGAACACAACGATGAAAAGATGGAAGATAGGAGACAAAAATAAACCCAGAGAATAAATAAATCTTGCCCTGAATAGAGAAAAAAGGGGGGAAGCCTTGCAACTTAAGTATATATAGTTATCCCTATATATATATACACATATAAATATCAGACTGGGCCACGACTTTGACATTGATTATTAAAAACTTTTGTGGCAAACAGACCTAAGCCAATGTCATATGTCTACGTGAAAGGGGATGATTGAGTGGGGTGGGGTTACTTGGTTAGCAAGTTTTGGAAGTCAAGTTGGGGGGTCGGGCAGATAAGGGCTTGGCATTGACACTGAAATATGTTTTTGTGGGTGAGAATTTGTACCTACTGGCAATTAGTCACTAACAAGACTTTTGAATAAGGATGAAAATTAAAAGTTTCAAATGAATTTTAAGCTAAATGTGAACATTTGGGTTTTTCGGTCTGTCCCATTTTAAATGTATTCTTAGAATAAATATGATAAGGTATAAAAAGTTTTAAATTCTTATGGAAATCTTTAACTTCAAATGGTTTCAAATTTACATTCTTGTTGTTATCTATAATTTATGTCATAGTTTTTTTCATCTATTTAAAGGAAAACCTATATATTATGCAGCCAAATAAATTTAATGAATATGTGTAACTTTCATTTAAAAAAGGAAGATAATTGTCCAGGAATCTTTATGAATAATTAAATAAAAATTCTTAAAATTACTTAAAAGATAATTTGCTGAAAAATAATTCTTACCTCACATTCAAAATAAATTAACTTAAGATCTGTAAGATTTTCTTCAATGCAAAGGAAAATTCTTATTCTCCGCTATGCACTCGAATTTCCATTATGGAGTTCCTTTTTCTGGCTTTCGCTTAAACTGAAGCAACTCATCGACTAGAACTCACATACGAGTCGATGTATGCCAATCTCTTCAATTTTGAGTTTTCCAAGGCTCTACAAAAATCATAACGGCACTTCAATTGCACACACTCACCCACACACACACACACACATACACATACATATATGAGCTGAGTGAAAAAATGGAGATAGAAGCTTTTCTTCAATGACTCGGGGGCCAAGGCAATGTGATGCAACAATTCATGGACCGTAAAATGAGGTTATGCTGAGGGATAGTAGCAACATGTTCACTACTTCTTCTCCTACTACTCCTATGACTACTACTTCTACTGTGTGATTTATGAAGAGCAATTTTAATGACATTTGCAACAAGAGATTGGGAGACAGAGAAGAGCAAAGAAGGGAATCGACACATATCGAGTAGTTTGGCTGCTGTTGCTGCTCTTGCTGCAACTTTGGCAAGTCATGCGTGTGCTTTCCAAAACCCAACCGAAGGCCCAACCCACATCCACACACACCCAACCTAACCCAAAGTTGATGACGTACTTCAGTTTGAGTTGCTCCTAGACAGACGCATGGGCTTACCATGCACTTTCCAAAACAAGGGAAGAAACCATTCAATATTAAAGCAAGGAATTAGCACAAATGAAATGCATTTGCCACAGTTTATGGCTTCGTCTTGGACTTTGATCATTATTAGGTCTTACATGACTAGTTACATTATATTAAAACACATGTTAAAGATGAAATTAACAGAAATTATTAGATATCATTTCATATTTTATATATATACATATTTCTTATATTTTAAAAATTCTTTTTTTTAAGAATCTGCCATTAAGTTCCCTCTCATGCTACGCCCATGTGTGGTCACACCTCCTCCACTTTGGTTTTGCCTAAATGATTGCCACACATAAATTTTGCCTATTGTCGACAAAAGTTTCACAGATAAGCCACAGGAAAGTTCAACCAATTTGACTTTTCTTTTTTTGCAGCCTTTTTTTTAGTGGGTCAACTGAATTTGGTATATGAGCTCATATCTGTTTCTCTTCATTCAATGATTGCAAAATAGTTCAGCAACCTCCAACATCCACTAGTTTCCCTTTCCCTAGCCTCATGTCTGTTGTTTTTCTTTCTTTGAGTATATAAATCACACAAATATTGTATAGTTTTGGTCATATTGTTTTTTATGGCCTTTTTTGCTGAGTGGAAAAATATGTAAATGTAAATGCCATTCATTGAAGAGTCTCTTTGGCTGCTGCTGCTGCTGCTGCAATCGATTGCTATGCAGTTTTTGGCCAACAACAGCAACAAAGATTTTTGCCATTTGCTGCCAGAGATTTATGGGCCAAGCAGCAATAGCAACAGCAACAGCAGCAGCAGCAAATTTTAATGTGTGGAAATGAGAAAGTCCATTTGATATATATGCCATCCATATGAACACAATCATTTTATACTTTATTGACAGTTGCAATTGGCAATATGTTTCGCCACAAAGGAACAAATCGAAGCACTGCGAAATAGAATAAACCGAATGCTAACTGAATTTTATTGCCACAACCTCTCTGTTGATAGAGAGCTAAAGGAAGGCCAACAATATCAACATTTTGTTGCATAGCTAAAAACTTCTAACTCGACAATTGTTTCTCAACATTTTTATGTTTGCAGTAAATGAAAATTACAGAAAACTCTTTAAAGTCTTCCATCTTTAGGCAAAAGTTTTCAACTTGTCGAGTTGCTGCTAAAACGATTATTACTTGTAATTGAGAATTATTCTCGATATATCTAAATCGGTTAAAATGTCACATTTTCATAGTTTCATTTTAAAGTTCTCAATCTTACTTTTTGTGGTGGTTTAAGTTTTATCTTTGTTTTGCACTTTGGAAATTAATATCAATCGAAAAATGGTTTTAAATTAAACTCGCACAGTGATAGCAATAAATAACAATTCGATGTTCTTATCACATAATATAGCCCCACACACACACACACATATATTCAAGGCCATAAATCAAGTGGGGAAAGCGTCGACCCCCCTTCTGTCACGGTCTCTCTCCTTCTGTTGCTTCCCTGTCTTTTCTTTTCTTCCCCTCTTTTTGTTGAGTGTAAAATCTAACAGTCTAAGGCGTGAATAATTAAAATGAATTGCTAGAAGTTTTTCTCACTGTCCCTCCCCCCCTCTCGAGGCAGTCTGCCTCCCTCAATTTACCCAAAAAATAAGAAAGAAAGAAAATTATTGCTTTTTAAACTTATCTAGCCAACAAATACAAATAACGGAGGGGCGAAAAAGTTTTTCTTTATTTTCTAATATTTTGATAGCCTCAAAGTCAAAGCAATAAATGAAATTAACAACACAGCCAACGAAAAGAAAAAATGGAAAATGGATGAATAATAGCTAATCGAATGTGCCTGCTGCTCTCAAATTATATTTCCATGATCTCTAGAGATATCTACTCACATCTCTTGCACATCTCTGCCCCGCTACCGCCTTTACGCCTTGGCCATATATCTGAAGTATTATACCAGCAGCCACTGTAATTTGCTTTCATGATTGATTTTTTATTTTCGGTTTCGGTTTTCTCTGTTAACCCCATTAATCAATTGCCAGTCATTTTGTCTCGCTTTGCATATGACCAGCTCGAGAGAGAGAGAAAGTAGAAGGGGGTAACAAACAATTGCTGTTTCACTTGTGCGTAGTTTTTTGGCTGCCACTGTCTGAGATTTATGGCCCTTCAAAATGCAATTAAATTTAATTGAAGCGTCGGGGGCAAAGAGGAAAACAACAAAAAAATGAATGAAAACGGCATCCAACTGCTTGAACTTCTTTTTTTCTTCCTCCCTCTGTCTCTCTTTGTTCCCCTCTCGTTTAATTAATAGTGGAAATGTGTTTTTCGCGAAAAAAACTGAAAATACAAAGCAACAAATAAAGTAAATGAAGCGATAAACAAATTGCCATTTCGCCAAAAAGTGGAAATTTTCAATGACAGAAAGGGGTGATAAACAAAACCACAAAATGAATAACAAATCATAAAGTAGATTACTTAATTCCAGATCAAAACAAAATATAATCCATATACAACTTAGTATATAGTGAGAAAATTTCAAAGATTTATACAAGTTAAAAAATGTAATTGCTTTTTTAGATCCATTCCCTTTAATTTACTTTAACGATTTAAAGATAATTTCTGTAATTTTTGCTAGGTGAGAGAATTAATTTGCATATAATTACTTATTATTATTATTCCATTTGCAATGTTTTATCAATTGCAAAAGTTACAGTTGTTATTGTTGTTAATGTTGTTGTTGATGTTGGAGCAACAAATTTTTGCGGTTTGGCTTATCAGTCAGACTGTGTGTGTGGTTTTTGTGGTTTGAAAGTTTTTACTTTGGCAAGGGAAAGGTAGAGAACATCTCACTTCTATCATTCTGAATTTCCACCTTTCCTGCTCTTGTTTTTGTAGACATATTAAAATTTTACTTGATTTATCTCAAGATAAAAACCATTCTCTTGGCCAATCTTAAACCTTTTCGAAAACGCATAAATCCTTATAATTCATTCATAACTAAGCAACGAGCAGAATTTTTGCATTATTTATGATTGTCAATATTTGTGGAATAAAAGTGCATAAAGCATCTGAATGCCTTGCTTGCTTCCTAGACAAAGAAAAATAATATTTTTTATAAATATGACAAGGGAAAACCGTTGGCAAGAAGCTTGAAAGGAAATGGTGAATTTTGTATACCCTTTCATGTAAAAAACCTTTCACATGAAGCCCTATTCTAAGCGAATTATTAGTTTAATGTTTAGAAAACGCTTAAAGAGTTAATGATATTTGTCTAAAAAGTTTCAGATTTTTATTAAGAGACAGATTTATGTAGAAAGAAAAAGACAATAAATTCAGAAAAAAAAAAACCAAATCTATAAATAAATTCCATTCTCTTAAGATGCAATTAAAATTGTATTTCGACCTTTAGTTTATATCCTTGTTTCTACGTTTAGTGCCTTTTTTTTTGACCCTATGCCAAAACTTCTTCCATTCTAATGAAATTACAAAGTAAGCTAGAAAACCATCAGTTTTAACACTCTCACAATTTACAACTGGCTTTCCTCTGTTAGAGTACACAAAACACTAAAGGAAAAAAAAGAATGAAAAAAAACGCAGCCAAATTGAGGTTGAGGCCAAGATTGAAAAGGACAAGTTAAGCGGCCAACAGCCAAGCCAGGCTAATAGAAAAACACCAAGAAAAGGCACCAAGCAGCATAATATGACGATGAAGAAAAGAGAAAGCAAAGCCGCATAATAAATCATGAGCAGGACCAGAATGGAAGGACTATGCCAGGACGACAATTCGCATGTTCATAAAAAGCTAGTAAAATAAATATAAAAAGCAAGAAATATGAGAAATAATAACCAAAGAGCGACAAAGTCAATTATGCAGTATACACAGACAAGAAAAGAAGAGAAAGAGTGACGATAGAAATAAAGTGGCATACTAAACGCGCTACAAGAGACGACTGCTTGAGAGTGGAAAAGGAGCCATCTAACGAAGTCCTAGAGCCAGACACCATTATTGAAATATTAATGACCTTTGCCAACATTATTAAAAAGGAAAAAAAATTAAATAGGTGGAGCGGGGGTTGGGGTGGAGATGGAAATTCATGTCGGCAAACTTTTCCACTTGCAAATATCGACAAAATTGTTGCGCAAATTTGCAATCAAAACTTAATCAGTTTAGAGGCTTAGACAAATATCCTTCTCCCTTGGTTTTCATTTGCCGTCTAGTATTTGCAGAGCTTTCAATTAAACCTTCTCCCACCAAAACCAAAAAGCTGGCCAAAAAATTAAAAGGATTTCTGTGCGAGTCAATATTGACACAAGACTCCAAAAAAATATGCACCCTCCAGTGAAGCAGATTGATAGAATGTTGAGCGAAGGATAACTGCCACGAATGTGGGCAAATATTAAAAGAGCTTTTCACTAGGCATTTTGGGGCGATATGAAACCGGAATAACAGAAGTATAATAGCAAATATCTTGGGTCGATTTCACACTAACAAAGTAAAAAGTTTATGTTGTTTGGTTAGGAAAGTGTCTAAAGTTTTTACAAATTTGGAAACTGTTAACTATAACAAGAAAGTTTCTCAAATTTATTCGAAATAAAAACTATTTTGACTATGAATGTTTTTAAAATTCCAAACTACATTTAATTATCATTGGCATATTAAACAAATTTGACTCATATCTTTAAATTAATGTTTCTATTTAAAGATAATAAACAATATTCAATAAATAAAGTTTATTGAGAACTCGCATTTCAGTTAGCTTTTATTTACTTGACAACATTTCCAATAAATTCTTTTTTTTTTGGTGGCATTGAGAGGAAAAGTCTTTTAAATCCCTGTGTCTTTAGCTCTTTCACTTTGACACCTGTCAACTCAGTCTCAGGAAAATCTCTTACCAAAATAAATCGCTCACGCTAAATCACATTTATCCACCTGCCTGGCAAGTAGAGCTTGCTTAATAAATTTTCCTTAACAATTTATTTACAACAACAACAACAACGAGAAAATATAAAACCGACGTGCGTTGATTTTTTAATATCAATATTTGAGCTAAAAGTAACCAATAAGCAGAAAATAAATGTCTCCAAGTGTGACAAAAATTTAAGACATTTCTTTGGCAATTTGGCATGACTTTGACTTTGAGGCAAAAGCAAAGGCCTCAGCCTATGTGACGAGGAAATTTCCTCGTTTTCATTTCAGTTCCGCCTTTGGCTTTTATTTCATTGCCAGACATGAAAACCTGCTGACTACCACCCTCATTTTCCCATTCCATTGAATGTCTGGGGCATGTTTTTTTTCTTCAAGGAGTTTTTCCTTTTCGATTTTGTGTTTTTTTTTTTGTTGGGTCATTTATCAAAATTTCAAAGTCACATTCTAAGCATTTGTCACGCTTGGAAAAGGCAAAATGTTTACAAAAGGAAATCGAAAAAGGCTTTTGCATGCCCTTGTATCGATCTATAAATCGATTGTAGAAGTTCGAAATGGCTCTCAGATTCTTTAAATATTTAAAGAATCTACAAAGTCCAAGCAGTTTTCTATAAAAAGGGTATACAGCAATTCGCATGACTGAGCATAGTCTGTCATTTTGGCTTTCATATGGATTACAGAGAGAGAGAAAAGGATTTCGATAAGGAAAATAATACAAAAGTAAGACGTAATGGAAAAGAAAAGAAAGACTGTGGGAGTGGGCGAACCTAAAATCACATAAATGAGTTGACATTTTTCTTCAGGGTTAAGTAGAGGAGGTCAAGTCAACTCCCCCTGTCCCCCCCTTTGACTCACCTGACTGGGCCTATTCAAACATCCAAGTTGAAGCCTAAGCTTTAATCTTATTCCAAAAGGCAAAACAAAAACCTGCCGTTGCATAAATTTCGAATTTTTAGTCCCTACAACCAAGTGAATAATGAAGCGGAATTTTTATCACCTTTGGGCCAAAAATTAACATGGAAGAAAGAAAAAAATATATTTATATATTTTTATATGTATGTAATATTAAGGAAACCAGAGAACAGAACGGTACAGAACATTAAATAAAAAAAATGACTCGCTATATGGCAATAATTTTTAATTTATTGCAGAATTTTCATAAAATTTGACACAGGCCAAAGGCAGGCAGCCACTTGGGGAAGGCGCCCTTCCAGCGAGAAAAAAGCAAATTATGAACGCGTGTCGCTTTGGCCTGGCATTTTTATGAGCATAAATGACACGCGTTAATTACCTGGCGGGGGAGTAGGGCACAACAGAGGGGTGGAGGGGGAGCGGCGAGGCAGTTGGCTGAGATATCTCTCCTGATGGACATAATATTGCAATTAGTTGACAAGTCACGTAATTGTTGTTTAACAAATTTTTTCGTTTCTCCTTTTTTTGTTGTTGATGCTTGTAAAGCATTTTTTGTCGTATGATTTATGAGATTGTGGAAAGTAGCAAAGGTTCCAGATTAAAAGCAAGAACAGAATTTCCAAAGAAAATTAATTAAATTTGTTTACCAAGAAATTGCAGTCAATTTTCAGTTATAGAGAACGGGCAACCTGTGAATATAAGTGAGTTTGGACCTGGTCAAATTAGAGCAAATAATTTATTCGTTTCAATCTAATTAATTGTGCCCTTTGGCAGTGATTTGATATAAACATTCTTATTGATTTATTTGCATGAGTTGAATTTGTTTGCAATTCACAATTATAATTTGTACAAATTTATTTGTAGGTGTGAAACTTAAATTTATTAAGAATCTATTCTATGCCAGAAACAAATGTCCAATCAATGACGGATTTAAGCTTTCTCCTTGACCTTTGACATTATGAGTCATTTAATGTTGAAATATTAATATTAAAGTCACATTTAGGAAATCAAACAAAATTATTCTTTGAAAAAACAAAGTAAAGCATTAAAAAAATTATACAAAATTTAAATAAAAGTATAATAAATATATAAAAATTTATTTGATTACCTTCAATAAGGTCGAAATCTAGACAAATAGACAAATAATAAATATGTAAAATATTTTCAGCTTAGTCTCAGAATCAATGAAAAAGATTAACAGAAAAGTTTATTCCCAAAATTTTAGTAATAATATATTATGGATTGCCTTAAAAACTCTAATCAATTTAATTTGCACGATTTTGTAAAAGTTTTACAAGAAATTCAATTTAATTTCTTTTTTAGTGCTATAAATTGTGTTGTCAAGACAAAACTTATGGGTAATTGATATTCATATCAGTAATGGGAAAGTTTCGCCCACTCTATATATCTTTCTTTATCTCTAGTCCACTGTCATTTCTCGCTCTCTCTCTCTCTCTCTTTTGCTTTTTCATTTTCTATCTCTTCATTATTGGCAAAGTATATTCCAAAAATGAAAACATTTTAGGACATTTTTTCTGTCAATTTTCTGGGTTACTTAAAATGCTAGTCACAAAAAGGAAAAGATCGCAGAGCGAGAGAGAGAAAAAAAAGGAAAATTAATTTTTCTTCTCCATTTCTCACTCTGTTTTTCCTATGCTCGCTGCCTATAATCAATATAATTAGCTCGGCTATTCGAAAATGTCGCACACGTAACAGAGAGAAAAGAACTTTTTGGCCAAGTTAAAGCGAAGAAGCACGTAGCCAGAAAGGGAAATAATACACATATGCACTAAGGACAAACATTTAGACAGTTGAGAAAAAGACGGCAAGATAGATGGAAAGAGAGGGAGAATGACTAGCAGTAGAGGGGCATGTAATTGACAAACATGCCACATGCTACTAAACACAAATTAGTGACTACTGAGAGTACAACAAGAGGGTAAGGGAAGCCAATCAATTGATTTTGGCCAAAATGGAGAAAAGCAAACACAAGACGAAGAAGAAGATGAACATGAAGGACAAATTAGAATTGAGACTGCTGCAAATGGACCTGGACCTGGTGCCAAGACAGTCAAAATGTCAATTAACGAGATGAAAATGGAGCAGAGGAGCAAAAAGCAAAGCATGACAGAAAAAACAAAACAAGAGACAGAGAGAGAGAGACAGAGAAAGAAGAAGATTAACATATTTATGTAATTTTCTTGGGGTCTAATGCAAATTTGATTAAACAAAGAAGTAGTTAACCTAAGAGTCTAACTAACCGAAGTTTGTATGCTCTAAGAAATATATGAAAAGCTATATCTTCCCCCTTTTATAAGAGATAATATTTCTATTCGATTTTAAAATTAAGGCAGATAGGTAATTAAATAAAAAAGTAAGTAACACATGATAAAAGAAAAGAAGAACTTGAGAACAGGGTAATTATTATATCATACAGGATATATATTATAAAACTAAAGTACCGAGTAAAATGCTTTTGAAAATGCTCTCGGTTGGGCATTTAAAGAGGTTATAAAATGGTTATGACCTACCCATAAAGACATTACGCTTAATAAAATAATTTTGCCCACATTTATCAGTCTGCTGCGACCATATCCTTATAGTTTTTATTATTTTTATTATGCAAAAAGTGAAAAGAAAGAGAGAAAGAGAGAACCCATCCTAAGAGAATGGAGGCTCATTTATCAAGGTTCCATTAAGGGAGAAGCAGGCGAAAAAGTTGGGGTCATAAGAAGAAGAAATTGACTTGCCATGTGGCGTGCTCTTGTTGTTGTTGTTGTCGTTGTTGTTGTTGGGTTGGTCAGCACTTGCCAAATTATAGTCATATGTTGTTGCTATTGTTGCTGTTGTCGCTGCATATCCTGAATGTCCTGGCTGACTGGAAACGTGTTTGAATGTCCTCGCAGCTGGAAAAGAGACGAAGAAGGAGGCAGCAGTAGAGAGACTGCAACTAATATCCGTTTCCGTTGTAGACAAAATGTGTTGCCATTTATAATGCCAAAAGTGTTTGGCGGACCAAACAACAAATATCGAAACTGTCGGAACCGAGGACAAAGTGGATATTTCTGTTCTACTAGGATGGAGTAGATGAGGGAGACGAAACAAGTCGAACAATTTGTTTTGTCTTGACACTGTCTTTATGGCAACTGTGCAAGGAGACGACAAATTTCACTAAGTTTTGACTAATTTGGTTAGGGCCAGTGGAGAAAGAGGCACAGATATTAAAAGGACTACCAAGTAACAACTATAACTAGCTTAGAATTAAAACTTTTCACTTCTCTTTATTCAAGTTTACTTTGTTTTCAAATTGATTTGAACTTTTTCACTGTTCTTTTGATAATAGAGATTTTCAAAAACAGAAGACTTATATTAACCTGTTTTCATTAGTTTATTCAAGCAAAAGAAATCCTAAGTTTTGAGAAGATTTTGTAAATTAATCCACCATATATTGGATAAGTAGGTACCTAATAAAACATTAAAACAGTTCGTAATATGTCAAGAAATAAAGGAGATCTATGTTCTTATGATCTACATATATATAAAAGGAAATTTATGTGATTGTATTTGAGTAACTCTTTACCTAATAAGTTAAATATGACTTACAGGGACAGATATATGTAACGAACTTTAGTTTCGCATTCACAACTTCAGTTTGCTGCATTTAATAATTTTTCACTCTTTGCCCAAAAAAAAGAAACTTTCCTGAATGGTAAATTTTTTCTTTCCCACCAAATAGTCTGGAGCAGATGTTGCTCGAAAATATGCTAGAGACAGAGACAAATGAAGTGATTGAAACCTCATTATAATGGCGCAAACAATGGCCAAAATGCGGCAAACGAGGCGAACGAAGCGAACGTAACAAAGGCAAGAAGGCAAACGAAAACGGAAACCGAAATGGAAATGGAAACCCCAAGGAAGGAAGGAAGGCGGGGGTAAAGAAACTTGTGTAATCCACTCTGGTCTTTGAAGCAATTGGGCAATGCAATTCATCAAATGTCAAAATGCACTCGAAAATCAACAAGCAGATATGGTAGCATTAATCACAATCCGTAAAACGAATCAGCTTTCTCTGTCCCTCCGTATTGCTGTCGCTCTGTTGGAGAACTTTAAAAATGTGAAATGAAACGAATAGGAAATAATAAAAGCAGCATCTTTTGCCTGCCACTTGCCACTTTGTTGAACAATTTTTCAAAATTAGCCAGCTTAGACTAGACCAGAGAGAACATCGTCCCCTCCTCTCTCTCTCACCCTCTTTCTCTGAGGCCATCCGCCTTGGAGCTCTGTGAAGGAAGCCAATCGAGCACGACGAAAACTAATTTCTCTTGATTACGCGAGACGCCAAAAGAAGGAGGCAGTCAGCCAAATTGGCTTTGGCTCTTCTTGTCTTGTACTGAGCAGATGAGTTGAAGGCAGAAGCTGCTGATGCCGCTGCCGTCTGCCATTTGCTTGACTTGCACTTCAATTTTCAACCTCATTCGTTGTCATTCCACTTCCACCTCCACCTCCACTTCCCCCTGGCATGTCTCATCACTCGTCTCGCGCCGCTTCAGTCATCACTTTTCCAATGGAGGCTGCTTAAAATGTCACTTTGCGGCCTCTCAGAGACACGAGAAGACGTCACCAGCTTAACTTTTTCGGCCCTTTGGTATATAAATACATTCATTTATTCCGCATTGCCGCCATGCCCCTTGTCACATCCCGCCTCTTTTTCCTGCTGCCACCCAAGCTGCTTGTTGGAAAAATCATCTGTGAAATGCAAAATATCTAACAAGTCGACCAAAAATCTATTCTAGAGATGGCAATGTGAGAGTATTTAATATTTTGGGTAAAGTTAATGAATAATTAATAGGAATCGAAGACAATCACCTCTTCTAGAACGAATTTTAGGCATAAATTTATTACACAGGAGTTCAGTTTCAAGGATAAGAAATAAAGATAGTTTTTGTAGAAACTTTTCACAACTTTCAATTCATTTTCTTCGGGTCACGATGTCATCTTTAGTTGTGTATGTTTTTAAGTGCCTGTCAAACTAATTAAATGAAATTGTGCATCGACAAAAATTGTTCGTTCACATCAAATCTAATCAAAGTCGTTTCTCTCCAACTTGACTAATAATGCATTTAGCTTGCTGTGCGGCTGCTGCTTCTGTCTTGATGTCTGGCTGGGTGCCTTTTTGGAATGAAGTGCGGAAATGCCAGTTAAAGAGACAGAGAGGGAGAGGGAGAGGGAGAATTTAGATAATAACAAAACACTATTCATTTTTTATGACTCTCTGATTAATGGAGGGTTACGTGATTTCTGGCAGAGTTGGGCGATTAACTTTATGCGGGAGTGGAAGACCGTTTAATGAACTTCTTGGGACCATGTGGGTGGGCGATTCGTGTTAATATGCAGATGAGTTGTGACAATATCAGGGACAGAGTTTATGCCTTATGAGTAATCATTTCTTATACTCTAAGATTTCACAAGCCTCTCCATTTCATTTATAACCAAAAATGTATTCCTCTTTATCTTTGCAGGTAAATAACACATAATGGCTTTAACCCTTTTTTTGGACGACCTGGTCTGGCCTTTTGGCCATCCAACCATATGTATGTAAGCTGTATCAAACGGACGTCAACTTTAACCTCAACCCCGAAAAACATTCAGCACCTGCAATGTCAATATTTACACACATCCCAGACGACAACACACACACAACACAACACAACACAACACTCACCCCATGTAGAGAGGTAGAGGAAACCCTTCATCTCAACCATTTATTCCCTTTCTAACCAGCTGTTAAGCTGTGCGTTAAATTGCTAAAAGCCTTTTCGGCCAGGGCTTAAACTAAAAGCTTCTCACTCTAGCCCGAGAAATTCTCTTCTCTTTTCTTTTTTTGGATTTTATTTTGCTGCTGTTGTTGTTGGCTATTAATCAACTAAACGTTTGCAACTATTTTGAAAATGGTCAAAGTTGAAAGTAATCAAAATTCTATACCAACCAGACACGCCCCCCTCGGCCAGTGCATGGTAGAGAAAGAAAAAGAGAGCGAAAAAAAATGTCAACCGAAACGAATTTTCAAACTGAAAAATTCATGGGAAAAAAGGCAAAACGCCGTCGCCCCATGCCCATCAGAGAAGGCGGCAAATGCGTCGCACATGTTCATCAATCAAAGCTATAGCCTGGTGTTTTTTTAACTCACTTTTTTTAGGAGGGGGATGGGGACAAACACCTCCACATCTTTCTAGTTGTTTCCCATCACTCTTTCCGCTTTCGATCTGGTCCAATATGCAAAATAGTGGACACATTTTTTTGGCATTCACTTTTTCCGCCTACGTGAAAGGCTTATCAGAGCTACGTTGCGTTCTGCGCGTGGAAATTTGTTTAAGTCTTAGCCAAATCGTTTAGATGGGTCTCCAATTTATCCATATCTAGTTTTATTTGTACCTTAGGTAATCGAAACTTATAAGGAATTGATTAGCCTTTGGATACAGCTCAAAATAGTAAACAATTTAAACAATTTGTTTTGGAAAAACTAGTTTTCAAGTGTGTAATTTATATTGAAATTGTATTGAGATCTATTAGTTTTTGGTGTAAAGAAAAAGTAATTAGTATTCTTTATAATCAGTTTTCAGATTAAAGGATGATCTCTGACTTAAGATTTGGTTCTACTGGTCAATATAGGAAATTAGGTTTCAATATTTCATGGTTACGATGTTTTCAGCTGATTACTAAACAAGAACTAATCATTTGGAGCAGGTGTTGGTTTCTTCCTTATTGATTATCATTGGTTAGTTGTGATTTGCAGATTGCTTTTTGTTTCATTCTCTCAATCTTTTTTGTCGGTCAGGGATTTACTTTTCCAATCGAGGCAGAATCATATATAACAAAAGGATTTTTTAGGATTTTAAAAAGCTCTTGCCATTTCCGTTTTGCCTATGGACAATTTAAATGCTGCTTTGTCGCGTTTTGTGTTTTTGTGTCATTGTCACCGCAGTCTAATTGCACTAACCGCCTTCACGCACACAAGCCTACTTCCCCCTTGCCACCCCCTCCCCCACTTCTACTCATTTGTAGTTGAAAAAAAAGTGTTGAAAAGCACTTGAGTGTCAGTTTTTGTTCACGCTCTACACTCTATGGACAAAAGGGCAAGAACAATGCAGTCGTAATTGTATGCGATGCGGTTAGTAGGATGTGTGTGTGTGTGTACCTCTTCTCCCCCTTTTTGGTCTTTGGTATTTCATTCTTGTTCTTCTTTTTTGAGGTCAAAGCCAAACCATGGCAAAAGCGTTAAAGTTTATCGGCTATTAAATCACTTTAATGGCCTTTGTTTGGGGGATTCCCCCTTCACTCTCTTGTGTCGCATTGATCTAGTTTTTCTCAAAGGGATGATAGCGGATGCGAAACTACTTATGAAGGCCTTTTATGGTTCATAAGAGCCTATTCAAATCGAGTCTAGATGAGCTATCAAAATAGCAAAGATCTTCAATTTGTATTTATGTGGACTTAAGATTTAAAAAAGTATTCTAAGATATATCAAACAAGCTTAATAAATTCCTTTTGGTAGAACTTCAATGTGGAATTAGACTTTGATGTAGCCAGAAATAATTTGCAAAGATGTTGTGGTTGTCCTTAACTTTCCTTGGGACTAAAGTAAAGTAAAATTCTAATCAAAGTCTTATTAGCCATGCAAACTTTGTGATCCTTTATCTTTGCTTTTCATTCATAATTTCTATGAAATCCTACACCTTCTTCGCATATATATTCCAGCATTATCTCTTTTCACTTCAGCAATAATCCACCCCAACAAATATGCTCCTTATCTTTGTGTTTTGGCTTTATCCAAACAACAAGCATTAAAAAAAAGAAAAAGAATATATATTTATAATCTCCTTGCCGCACTTGAAAAATGGAGCTCAACAATGGGTGAGGATGATGAGGCGACGGCATACATATACACATTTCATAATTCGTTTTTAATAACAAGACAAGACACTTCCAACACACGTGCGGCAGGAAATGGTTAAGCCAGAGACAAGAGGGGAAAGGAATAAGAAAAACTTTTTCTTGGAAAATATAAATTATATGAACGAGTGTACTTTGGAGATGGGGTACAGTTGCGTTAGTAACTCATAGAGTTGCCAGACAGTCAGACAGTTGGTTGACAAAAAGAAGAAGAAGAAATTTCCCAACCTCCCACTCTCTCTCTCTCTTTCTCTGGATTTGAATTTCCTTTGCTTGTTTTCGTTCAGTCCTTCCTTGGCTAGACACATTTATCATTTGATTTGAGCCAGTTTTGTTATTTCACATTGCAATTTTTTTCCTTCTTGATTTTCATTTTTTGTATCTTCTTTTCTGTTTTTGGTTTATTCTGTTTTGCTTGTATTTCTTTTTTCCATTTTTTGCATATGTTTTGTCGATTTTTTTGTTTTGTTTTGTTGTTTTGATTGCCGTCCCGACGAGCGTCAGTTGGTGTTTATGGGGCGCCGGGAATTGTTTATGAGTGAACCTAACCGCAGACATTATACAACTAGGTAGACGGAGTATGGAACACCCAGAATCAGCATTAACCCTTGTGTTTGCTATAGTACACTTAATCGCTGAGTTAATCTATATTTAGAGAAACTAATATTAGCTCAATGTTGATAACAAGTTTTTTGGCAAATTTCCAGAAAAATTCACACACAAAGTAGAGCAGACTAGGATAATTAAAATCAATGACTGAAACTGCCTGGGAAAATCAATATAATTTTATAACTCATAAATTACGATAATCATTATTGGTCAACCCCAAAAAAAAAACAAATATAAAACTGCTGCAGCGTTAGCCTTAATCTCTCTTTAATCCATCAATATCGTTAAATGCACACGCCACGAAAAGGAACGTCAGCATTGACGGAGAAGGAGGAGGAGGACTTGCTCCTAGGGCGCTCCCAAAGTGCACTCAAAGGGCATTTCGATTCAATAGAAAATGCTTAGCGCAGCTCCCTTGCCCTCTCCCTGCTTCCTCAATCTAATCAATTTTGGGTAAACATCTGTCGCCGAGACTAGAGCCGCAGCAGCACGCGTTATTTTATTTTGTAATGCACACGGCGCTGCCTTTGGTCGTCGATCTGTTCGGGATGCTAGTTTCCAGGTCTGAGTTTCTATTTTCCAGATGTGAACCGATTTGAAGACGGCTTCTGTGTTTCGTTTCAGTAGTTTTTGAGGGGTTGTTTGATGACAAAACGTCTGCCGCACATTATTCAACACAGTCAGTCAGGCCGATTGATTGCGGTGTGCAGAGGAAGGGAATTGGGGGACGGAATGCCGATGTCGGGGTAAGGGACCTTGTCAAGATTTTTATACTGTTGTTTCCTCTCATAATTTCTCAGCGTGTCCCATTAACACTTGGACCTTGTAAACTAACTATACTGCCTGAGCACTTATAAAGTTTTTCGTGTGTGTTTTGATACCCTGCAAATGGAGAGGAGAGAGAGAGAGGTTACACTTGAGTCCTCAATGGGTATTCAACAGACGCAACTAATCTACTTTTTAAGAACCAGCAAACTCAATATTTTTCTAGATGTTTCTTGGGAAAAATTAGAAAATTTGAAATATTTTTATAAACCAGATCAAAGATTAGAAGAATATTTTCAAATTTTATAGGGTATTAAAAAATTGTATGCCCCATTGTAAGCCAAAGGAATTTTAATGTCCTGGTGGTTGAAAAAATTTTAAGGTAAATTTTAACCACCTATTTTTCTTCATTTTGCCCCCTCTCTACCTCTCTCTTTCCCTCTCACTCAACTGTTTAATGAGGCCTGCAACATGTGTGACGCAAACAAAGGAAAATTATTATATGCCAGTGAAAAATTTTCAATTAGTAAAATTTATGGCAAAATAAGAAAAAATATATAGCTGAAAAATGTAAAAGAATTTTTTGGGTAACTTTTTTAGGTTTTTTTTTAATGAGAAAAAATTGCCTGGGTGGCCCAAGGACAATTAGTTATAATGACAGGATAAAAAGCAAGCAAATTATAAATATGTCCCAAAAGGAATAGAAAGATAAATTTCAAAAAGTTGAACTAGAATTTAAGTTGAAGAATAGGGGACAGATAAACTTTATTCTGCTTGAAAATAAAGTCTAGAAATTCCCAATTTGATCACAATATTTCTATTAACTTTAACTCTTTATTGAGAATATTAAGCTTGAAGCTAAATGATGATGATTCGCCTGTCATAACGGAATGTCCAAACTGTTTGGTTGAATTGTATTCATGATGACGATGTTAATTATATCGTACAATTGGCCATTGAAATCATTTGACACTTTTGGGTTAAATTTCAATTATATCAAATGTTTCCTCCGAGAGAGCCCAAAAGTGAAAGACAAGCAATATGTCTGTCAAATTGTAATGCAATTTGGGTATTGGGTGTGTGTGTGTGTGTTGGTGTGTGCGTGTGTGTGTGTTGTTGAGCTCCTCTCAATTTCATGTTCAACATTTTCCCCATTTACCGAAAAAGCCCTCTAGGATAACCGCAATGACAAAATAAACAAATGGCAAAAGTGTCGAGACATGGTTGGGACACTGTCAGACCTCTCCTCTCCCCTCTTCTGCCCTGTCTGTATTCTGTTAATTTAACATGCAAATAAAAAACAGAAAATGTTGTATTTAAATGCAATTAAAAAGGTTTACTTGGTTGCTTGGCAAAGAATTAAACGGAATTCGTTTAATTTAAATATATTCTATAGAAAATAGGCAAAAGGCAAAGACTTACAGGTTCTCAGAATTCAAAGAGAAAGTATTAAATTACATTTACTTATATTGAACAAGTATTTACAATTGGTTTATGGTTAGGCAATTCTTTAAAATATACACAAATATGTATTTTCACGTGCCAAAACCATTGAAAAGGCATATAAAGTCCCTAAAATATTTGTGCAAAATACTTTTATCCCTTTAGTAATACGACTATATAACCTACCAATATAATGTCTCCCACATATTCAGTCATTTATTTTTATACCCTTGCAAAAAGGGTATATTAATTTTGGTCAAAAGTGTGCAACGCATAGAAGGAAGCATCTTCGACCATATAAAGTATATATATTCTTGATCAGCATGACGAGACGAGTTCATATAGCCATGTCCGTCCGTCCGTCCGTCCGTCCGTCCGTCCGTCCGTCCGTCTGTCCGTCTGTCCGTCTGTCCGTCCGTCTGGATCAACGCAAACTCCTCCTAGACCGTAAGAGCTACAGAGCTGAAATTTTGCATGTAAGCTTGTATATACTGCAGGCGTTGTATATCTCGGATTCAGCCGGACCGGATCACTATATCATATAGCTCCCATACAAATGACAAAGTCACGAACAGTGACTTTTCTTAATAACTTCGTTTTTTTCTGAACTACTGTCGTGAAATTTAATATTGGTAAGTTAATTACACATATAAACGACTGTGCCAAATTTGATCAAGATCGGGTGACTATATCATATAGCTCCCATAGGAACGATCTTTCGAAAACAGTGACTTTTGTCAATAACTTCGTTACTTTTGACGCGATTGTTTTCAAATTAAACATTTATTAGTTTAATATATCTGTTAATGACTGTGCTGAATTTGATAAAGATCGGGTTACTATATCATATAGCTACCATAGGAACGATCGGTGGAAAACAGTGACTTTGATCAATATCTTCGTTATTTCCTATGCTAAGATTGTAGGCCGTTCTTTCGCAAACATTAGCCTTTTTAGATAAAAAGTTTTTCCACTTTGAAAAGGAAAGAGTTACCAAAAAAGTTGCAAGGGTATACAAACTTTGACGCGGTCGAAGTTAGCCCCGGCCCTCTGGTTTGAAAGTGAGTTTATGGTTAACGACTTAAGATAATGAGACCAAACAATTTTGGTTTCGAGTTTCCTTTAAGTGAAATTTGTTATCTTAAATTATCTGAAATGTTATCAATCCCCATGTGTTTTAAGTATTTTCTGTTTTACTAGATATGATAAATATTTCTATACAAAATATATAGAAAATTCTAGGAAATTTGTGCATGTTTTTAGTGTTGATTGGTTTTAGTTAGAAACTTTCACTTGATCCATTCTTTATTGTTTATTATTGCACCTTAACAAGTGAAAGTTTTATTTCAAAAGAACTTTAAGAGTGACTCATGGTCATAAAGGTGAATGATGCCAACTGGATTCCCCATTACTGATTCATTTTATGTTCATTAAGAGATTTTTGACTTAAAACTCGATGACAAATTTTTCTTTGGGACACTCCAATAAATATTTACATAGTGGAGTTTCTTCTTAACGAATTTCGTTCATGCATTTCAATGGATTTGTGTCATTAAAGGTTAAAAACGGATTCCTGGCAACAACGGCAATAACAACAACAACAACAACAACTTGTTGCTGCCACTTGAAGAGCAAATTTTTATTCTTTTTTTTTTTTTTTTTGCTATACTTAGTACCGAAAATACGTGAAATTTTTCCAGCCACTTGACAAACATTTTTCCTGTCCTTGTTGTTGTGTGTTGCTATTGCTGCTGCTGCTGCTGCTGTTTGCTGCTTTGTTGTCGAATGTGTAAAGTACACAGAGTGTGTATTCTGTGTGTGTTCCGACATCAACAGCAACATCGATAGCGGCAGCTCTTTGCAATTGGATATCCAGAGGCAGAGGCTGCAGATTGGGTACGATTGGGGTACGAAGGAGGTGAAGTAGAGTAGAGCTAAGCGGCCACTTGACATTTTGGCAAATTAGTTGCGCCTCAATTTTCAATGCTTCAATGTTCCGAGTACCGAACTGAGAACGTGGAATGTGAGTGTGCCTCGCTGAAATTGGTATATTGAAGAGGATATGTATTTAGTGCCAATATGGATAAAGAGATGCCAGAGAAAGTGTGGGGTGATGTATCATTTTACTGCAGTTTGGCAAGTATAATGTCCTAGAACATGGTAATGTAAATTGTAAATTACTATTTTCAAATGGATTCCAATCAGAGGCAATACCAGTAGAGCTCTTATCATGAAATGATCTCATCAGACTTGGTGCGTTCTTATTATTCAGAATATTATGAATCATTCCAACTCTTCCATCAAATTTTTTGTCTAGATTTAAAAAAAGAGTCGAAAATCTAAACCATTTTAAGGATGATTGCCATGTTTTTTGTACAACTTGAATCTGTTTAAATTCATATTTAGCTTATTCATTTTGAATTTGTATTTCTTAGATATTAATCGTCTCATAAAATAACAAACAATAACTGGCCAAATGCAAATAACTTTCAACTTTGTGATAACTGAGACAACAATGTTGTGATATCTTGATATATTGGTGAAAATATTTCACTGGCTCTTAGATCGATATGAGAAATTCGAAATAAATATGGCTTTTCTTGCAAATTTGCCATTTTCCAATAAATTTTTCATTGAGGTCTTTTTGCTTTTCTTTATGGGAATGTATTCATGTTTTAACACTCCACCCAGGAGGCACTTCATCTTGGGCCAGGCTTGCAGTTTGGGCCTCGTTTTTCTTCCTTCCTCTTCTCAGTTGGCAATCAGAGCTCAATTAACATGTTTTCACGGTTTATGGGCGACGAGAGTCAAAGCAAACTGCATCGTCTGTGGCATTCAGAGAAAATGTAAAACAAGCCATTGGAAGCACTTAAATGCAGTCGTCGTCGTTGTCGTCGTTGTCGTCGAAGTCGTTGCCTTCAGCTAAATGGTTCGAACCCATAACACTTAAAGTCACATTTTACAGTTGCAAGTTGAAGTCGAAATGCACTTTGCATGAAAGCCAAATGCGAGCAGCAAAATTATGACCAGAAACATCAGAAATCGGAGTAAATTTTGTATTTCTTAAATGTATGCAAAAGGCAAAGTGGTCAAGTTGCTTCTGGGTGGCAAAAGTTACACTTGCAGCAAAATCGAAATGAAATATTCTTAAGAAAGTTATTGATTGACATATTTCTCAAATCATTAATAATTAATACTAATAATTTCGCTCAGTGTGGCAAAATGGAAGCTAATTGATTTGCTGGCACTTGGAAATTGTTTTGCTTGTTGACAATTTTAAGTAAATTTACACAAATTAAATTATTAAAATGGGCAAAACTGAGTTGGCGTCAAGCATTGGCAGCAGTCGTCCCAGCCGCCCATCCCCATTCTGCGGGCCCCCCGCTCCCCGCTCCACCTTATTTGAATGTACCTCACTTCAGTGAGTTGTGGGTTTTTGTCAGGCTGTCAACATTTTGTTGGCTCCCTCTGGGGGTATGTGGCGTGTCATTGCCAGAGAAATGCCAAAGCGAGAATGTTGTTACTTGACTTGTTGTTGTTCCCGTTGCTGCTATTGTTGTTGTTATACTCATTTTATTTATTTTTTTAATTTTTTTTTTTGTAATGTTGCGAATGAGAATTCTGCGGGTCGCAGCATACATGATATTGCTACACAGAGTGAGAGTGAAAGAGAAAGAGAACTGGAGAAGATGAACATTTGGGAACCCCACGAGAGAGTCCATGTCAAACATGTTTAACAGAGGGACTACCATAACAACAACAACAACTGTAGCAGGAACAATAACAAATAAAAACAACAATGTGGCAACTGGTTCCCGTTCCACATTTCCCCTCACAGTTCCCTCTCCTGCCATGCAACCAAACCATCCAACTATGTATGTTTGTATCTTGCTCTCCCCTCCTGTTGGTTTTCACTTCTGTTTCGGTTTTTGTGACAATCAAAATAAAAATAAATACAACCCGAAAAATATCCACCAAAAAACCAAAATGTTTGCAACTGTCACTGAACAAGAGACACAATACAAACACAAACCAAAAAACAGAAAACAAAAAAGAACCAACTGCAGCTAAATCAAAAAAAAAACACCAAACTTTTTCAGTTAGATAAGAACAAAACCACACAAAAAAAAAGTTGTTTTATGCTGGTTTTTTTAGATTTCTAGATTTTTGCATATTTTAAAGTTCAAACAAATATTTCAACCAAAAATCCAACTGAATTTTGTGATAAGAAAAATGTGTCAGTCACTTGCTTCGTTAGAATAACATGAGTATAGAATAAAAATAAAAGATATATGATAAAAATCCACACAAAAAATCTGTTTTTTACAGATTTAAGGCTATTGGGTGAATGCACTTCGACAAGTTGATCAAAGGGTTCTATCTGGCTCTGATATTTATTTACTTTTTACCATAAAGAGAGAATGGTGACCCCGTCGTGCACAGCAGTCGTGTGCAGTTTTCACTCAATTTCAATATGAAACGAAATGTGACCCCATGTGATTATTAGCTACTCGAGTTTAACTTTCTGCTAACAGCAAAAGGGATTTTTAATAGGAGCATATTTATCATTTTAAACAAAATATATATCCTTGAACAAAATACAGATCCTTTTAAACGAATTTCTTTTTTATGCTGTACTTAAATTGCACAAGAAAGTTTGCAATTTCGATCAACTTTTTGTTGCTTGTTTGTAATTCAAAGGATGATAAAATACATAGGAATTAATTTACCTAAAAGAAGTTTTCCAACTGTAAAAAGTTAACTTCTTTTTTGTTGGTCTACTTTCCCCATACACATTTATGTTTATTTAAATCAAGGTCTCTTTAGTTATTCGTATCATGTGTCATCTGTTTCAAGCACAGTTTAAAGTCAATTTGAGCATCATTATTTACGCATAAATTATGTGGAATTAAAGGCGGTGAACCAAATCAAAACTCAACGAAAGCGTCCCCAAAGACACTTCCTCGGAAATCATTATAATCAACTTGTTATACAAGTGTGTGTGTGTGTGTGTGTGCGTGTGTGTATTTTCATTTTATAATTTGCAATTTTGACCATATTTGGTCTTTGCTTACTCTGCACACAAGAAATGTCTTGTATTGCCATAAAAGGGGGGCGTAACTTGGACTTCAGATCAAAATTTAACTCAAAGGGACCAACTAAGAAGCACTTTTAATGCAATTTCTTCTCTCCTTGACTTTGATTTCCATTCGTTATAAGCGACATGTGTCGCCCCATTATATTGCCAGAAAGGAAAACTAATGCGACAAATTTTGCTTTATTTTTGTGCTTCTCCAAATCAGAGTTAGTATTTTGTGACACATTTCGAGAGATTTTTGCATTATTGTATAACAAGATGACATTTTGTGTCAAATTAGTGACATTTAGTGGCGCAAAAAATAACGTTTGCGAAATGATAACAGGGGCAACTTGTTCGTTTTAGGGGGAGAAAATACCATAATGGGGGTTAAGTCTGACAGATATGACAGAATGGAATATGTTGGCTTGTGACATTGAATGGATTATAAGTGCTTTTTTTCTGGCTCTACTTCTAAAGCTTTTGAAAAGGTATACTGAAAAACAACATCTAGTCAAACAAAAAAGAAACTACTTATTATCAGAGCAGTAAAAACATCCTTAAATATGGTTGATATATAAAATTAAACATTTGCTACGCTCAGTTCCATTGCTTAAGTCTCTGGTTCAGCCAACTCCCTTCTGAATGCAATTTTGGCACCGACATGAGATGAGATTAAGTGGCTTACATCTTTGGGTGAAGCATCCGCATCAGCAGCAGCAGCGGCAGCGGCAGCAGATGCCGTTATGCATTTTGAGTGTCTGCCCAAGCCATGCGAAACGTAGCGAAGACAATGGCTCAGAATCAGAATGAGAAACGGATACCATAAATGAAGTAAAATAAAATGAAAGAAAAGAAAAGAAAAGGGGTCAGTCGAAAAGTCGAGACTTAACTTTGAGGCCGAACGCCGCTGCGTTCATTGGTCTTATGCTCTCCCGTCTTGGTAATGAATTGTAAACGCAGGCACGTGGCCTTGCTCTCAGATGATGGGATGATAGGATAATGATGATGACAACTTCAACTTAGTTTTCCAGATCAAATCGAAAGTTAGTTTTCTCAGGGATTAGACAGAAGTAAAAGTATTAGCTCCTGACTCTCCCGCATGCCCCAGGCACATACACATAAACACATTCGGTTCAAGTCCCTGGAGAGTCCCACACACACACTCCCACGTTGGCCTGGCCAACTGTTTCTATTTTCTTTGACCATTTGTTGGGCAAGTGTTGGCGAGGGGGAGTGTCGATAAAACGTGTTCCACTTCATGGTTGTGTTATTTTAAATTTGTCATGAAAATATTTTCATACCTCCTCTTCCTCCGTCTCACTTGAATTCTTCTTCCTGCTTCTCGTTGGCTCCCTTTTTCCTTATGGCAAATGTCTGCATATGCTCCGCTTGAATGTTTCCTCCGTTTTAGATGCTGTTCTTGTTTCCTTCGTTTCTTCCTTCTCTCTGGCTAATTAATAAAACTAACCAGCGATTATGTTAACTGCTTGTCTGGCTGTCGCCTTTAAATGTTCGTCAATTCATCATCAACTTGGCATGCAAATCATTTAAAGCCTTCTTCGTCTTGGTCTTCGAATTGTAATCCAATTTAAAAAGTCCCAACTACAGTTGCCTGCACTTCCCTTTTCTCTTCTTTTCTTTCATTTTTTTTGACTCTGTCTTCCATAAATCAATATAGAGAGAGAGGTGAAGAAGGCTGCTTGGAAATTCGCTTAACATTCATATCTTGTCGGGAATGTAAGTTATATTTTTTTATCTTACTTTAAAGGCAACTGCAATGCGCCTCACATTACTCACAGCACACAGAAAGTTGAATGAATGAATGAGCAGCCACAAAGACGAACCACGAGCAGGTTTTGGAGTAGGAAAAGAGAGAGGGGTCAGAGGGGGAGAGACAACTGCAAAGGTAAGGCAAAAGTCATACACTATCCAGGGCTAAGTAAAAGGCAACAAGAACTCTGGCTGAGATTTACATACAAGGGTGACTCATTGAGAATTCATTGAAAATTGAATGGAAAAGTTTAAAGATTCAATAATCTGATAAACCAGACATCGTAGGTTTGGCAAATATGTTTAGCTTTAAAGCTGATTATCTAAGTTAGTACTGGAAAAATAATATATTAGCAATTTCTCTGGAAGACATAACAAGATTATTCATCTCAAGTATTTTCCCTATAAGACATAAATTAAACAACATTCAAATCAGACACAAAATTTGAAATGCCTAATGAGGCAAACATTTTTCAAATATTTGAAAGAAAGCAGAATATTTATAACTATGATTCTAATAATAAATAAAAGTTATATAGACTTCCAGAATATTCTGGAACATATGTTCAACTTCTGCTTTTTTTTAGTTATAAAATTCCGAAAACCTAAACCATAAAAAAGCAATTGTTTTTTGTGCAGAAAAGGATTTTCCCAAAGCCTTCTCAATAAAAGGCTCATTTTTCGTGATTTTCCAATTTCGTTTTATATCACGTCATATTTATTGATCCACCCTGACAAATGCATAACCATTTTTTTTATTATAGCACACACAAAATCGGTCATTTCTGTTTCTTGTTGTACCATTTGAGCAACAACTCAATGTGAATTGCCATTTTTTTTTTGTTGCCCCCACGTGTTGCATGTAACACGAAATTGTTGTTAATAATATTTATGTGTCTGCACTTTTTACGGATTTAAGCTACTTAAGCTCGTCTCTGGTCGTCTCGTCTCGTCGCTGGTCGTGTCATATAACCCGACAATATATTTACAGCTTTATGGCATTAACTGCATTATAATTCAAACTGTAAAAATAATGTTTGACCACCTGTTTGGGCACTTGATGAAGACTCGTTGTCACGTCTCGTTGTTTTGGCCACATAAATATCATTTGCCACATGTGCCATAAGGCTTCAAATTGTATATGCATGTATGATTATATCATAAATATATCAAATATAATCATCAACTGTATAGAAATAAATATATACACTTGGCTGCCATTAAAATCTAAAGAACTAAATTTCCATCATAGTTGAGTTCATTTATTTGAATGACTTGGAATGGTTTAACGAGCTGCCAATTTGTAGTTTTAAGCACTTTTTAGCTCGTTTGCAAAATGCTGGCCATAAAGTGTTGTTAGATGTCAATTATCGCAATTAGCTGAGGTTAAAAGAAACACTAAATTCTCAATTAAACTTTATATTTATACGAGACTCTACATTACCATAAATTGTGTTAGATTTAGAACGACTTAACATCAACTAAAGGCTTAAAAGATTATAGAACTATATCATAAACTATTTAAAAACTTGGCCATATTATATTATCCAATTTTATTGACCTTTTATGGCTTTGATATTTTAATAATTGAAATTTGCAGCCACACTATTATTACTTTGCATTACTATAAAAGCTAGTAATGTATTTCAATCGATAAATGGCTTTCCAACACTGAATGTTTTTCTTCAACACCTTATAAGCGAATAGTGTTGAGCAATTCCAAAAATGCTAAACCGCTTTTAAAGCCAAACGAAGTCATATTTAACAAATTCGTTAAGTTTTTTCAAATTTAAGTAAACAGAAAACTAAATGGTTGCCCCTCGATTATAAATTTTGTCCTCTATCATTTTCTTGGCATCTGCCTTATACATTTGTATATGATATGCCTAGTTTCCTTTAATGAGCTTCCCATTTGGCACGATTTTCGCTACTATATCATCATGCCCAACTACTTCTAAGAAGACTTAGTGTATGCCTTTGTCTTTATTTATAGAACTAAATTATGGGGAACACACCATATCCAAGAGGGTGTGAGTATGTGCGCGCCTTGATAATCAGCCATAGGAGTAAAGTAGCTTGGCAACTTGTTGCTAACTTTGCTTCTGTTGCTGGCGCCAATCCCAATCCCAATCCTCAGCCGCAGTAGCAGCAGACATAGTCGCCCAACATGTCGCCAAGAAGTCTGCGATTTTTATCTTAAGAGTCTAGCTACAAATTTGTGTGTGTCGTGTCGAAGAATTTTTGCATTGCAAGTTTGCAGTTACATAGTTGCTTGAAATTTGTATACAGTAATTTCTTTCCTTTAATTCGGATACTTTAATAATTCTGAAATTCTTTACCAATGTGAGGAGCGACTCATTGAAAGTGGTCTTTGAGCTTTTCAATAATAAATGCATTTCATAAATCCCTAATTAAGGGGCAGCAAATATTTTGGACGTTAATAAGGGCACTTTTCCCCATTGAATCCAACCACCGAATCCTTGAGTTGAAAACAAGTCAGCTTATGACGATTACATTCATTAACTGAATGCCTGTTCCCCCGCCTACGATAGTCCCAGCCAGACAGATGGTTAAAGCGCTGAAAAGTCGGCAACAAGAGGGAATATGGCATATCTAGAGGATGAGGACGAGAGATCTGCTAAGTGTGTCTGGGAGCTGGAGAGAGAGTTGACGGGGTGGCTAAGAATGCGCAATGCGAGTCGGGCGTTGAAATTTAATCCCTCAAGGGTTGCTTCAACGCTTCTTGGACAATGCCTGGACCCGGTGCCAGAGAATGGAGTCTGTTTTGCATTGATAAGCCTGGCTCCCTGGCTTTTTTTCTACTGCTTGTCCTTTTATGTGACGCATCAGCAGAAAAAAAAAACTGAAAATAAAAAGTGAATGAGAAAAAAAGCTGAAACTCAACCGAAGGAACCAACAAATAAACTCTTTTTTATCAGACAGCATAAAAAATGAAATAAAAATAATATGACATGTTTATGCCCCGACTACGAAGACGACGCCGACCAAAACCAAGAAGAAGAAGACGATGGCCACGGCGACGCACAGCGGCGACACTGAAGACATTTTAAAGGTTGCCCAGCGCCGGGGCAAATGCAAATCATGTAAATAATTTAAGAGCTTTTCGCTTTGTCATTGCTACGGCGAATGGGGCAGCGGTGGAGCAGCGGTTACTCTTCCTCATCCCCTCCTCCCGTTCCAGCCGTTGTGACACATGTGACAGAAGGCAAGCAAAAAACAAATAAATTATTAAGTTGTTAAGAGAAACCAACGGCAGTAACAAAAGCCCAATGGCCAGTCACTCATATTAATGGGTGTTTAAGGCCCGCAACATTGATATGAAAGGAAGTAGCACGAAAAATCGGAAATGATTAAAGAAAAATTACAGAAACCATTTCGTAGAAATGTTATGCGAGTTTAAGAAATATTTATAAATTGCTTTTACACGATTTCATAAATGAAAACGTTATTTTTTAAAATCGTTACGGGAATCTTTAATAGAATTAACCGCTAAATTATTTAAGAAACTTCAAAGAGGAAAAACTTAAAGTAAAATTACAAAATATTTTCTCTCTGTCATTTTTGCTTTGGAAATATGCAGCCACACTATTTTCAAAGCGTAGAGGAAAATAATAAAGAAATCCAAAAAGTTAAAATTACAACTCATTTCTGTTTATTATATAATATACAAATTTAAGTTATCCATTAGTTCCATTAAATTTGACATAGATTCAAATGCAAATGAGCATTTGGACTTTGCTCTTTTGACAATATATCAATTTTTGGCACAATTTATTTCAAAAGCCCGTATAAATTTTGCTTTTGTTTGCCCGATGACTAATTGTTAAATCCAAAAAGTAAACTTATTCCCAACCAATGGGTGGCAAATCCGGACTCATATAGTTGTAATTATGTTGTACCTGCAGCTATTTTTGAATTGATCAGGCAAACAAAAGGCGAGACACTGGCAAATACGACTAGATATTTCTGTTATTACAGAAAATGGCAAAAAAAAAAGGCAAAAACTCGTAATGAGAGTGGAAAAACACATTCACTGGGAAGCAGAACAAAAGCGGGATAGGAAAGGGTGGGGGGCGGAAAAAAGGTAGCCAACAATAACGTTTCCTCTGTTTGTCTAGAAAAGTGAAAAGCATGTAAATGCCCTGGGCGTTACCCATTACAAGTGCACGGGCAGAGAGAACTTGTGTATGTCTGGTCCCGGCACTTGAATGCCGTAGCTGGACCAACAATTGTAAGAGTCACAGCAAAAGGGACGAAGAAAGTGTCCTGAGGGCAACTAAAATAACACACAAAAATGGGTTTTGCCTGTCAGTTGAGGTTCAGCAGAGAAAGTGCAAAGGGGCTGCCGGCTGGGTTGCTGGGTTGGGTGAACGAAGTTATTTTAATGCTAATGAATTGAAATTGTTTGTATAAAATTTAATTGTAGAGACAAATTTTTGGCGCCTCCCGTGTCAACTGTCAAATCCAAATGTTGAATGAGCCGCAACATTCCACAAAAACACAATGGAAATGGCCAAATTAAACAAATGGCCAACATGTTAGATGGGCCCGGGAGAGGTTGGCAGACTGGGAATGTGAATCATTAGCGCTGAGCACTAAAATAACAATGAAAATTTAAATAATTTATGAAAATTATTACCAAATGTGCAACACTTTATTAAGCAATGTAATTAAGAGCTAAAAATGTCACTCCCATTCTTCTTGATTGCTTATATAGAATATATACCTATATAAATGATTCTATATAAAATAAATTGCAAATTGGAAAATGTGTGTTCTTAATAAAAAGTGCTAAAGCGGTTTTTAAGCTGTGTATTAAATTTAGCAAACCTTTTCCCCCTACACTGAAATACCTTCGGCTAACTAAAAAAAGACGCCACCGCAGGCGTGACTATTCAAAAAAAAAAAGGAGACATGACCAGGACGACACTTCATAAAAACACGAGCAAAGAACCGTAAACTTTTATGACAAGCAACCAAGTTGTCGTTTTTTTTTTCGTTTTCGCGCATACTGGTATTTTAATTTTGCACTGATGTCATTGTCCTTTTCTGATGCACTGTTTCCACCCACTCTTCGACTCTCTACTTACAGACGGAACTTTCACACAATCTGCAACAATTGTCGGAGAAGGCACGTTCCACAACCGAATTCATACAGCGCCTCAAAGGCATGAGTGACAAAGTAACGGTAAGTACGAAGGACGAGTGGGAATTTTTCATATTTTAATCATTTTGGGATTCATTCAGGAATCCTGCATCGAATTCGAGCGTCTGGTGCATGCCCAATGCGAGGCTTTGATCCAGGCCATACACGATCGTCGCGAATATTTGCTAGAAGCCATTCGAATGGATAAGGACACCAAAATCAGAATACTTAAGGTAAGTTTCAAGTTAACTAAAGATTAAGAACGGTATAGAAATAAATTTTATTGCATTTTTGCAGGATCAACAATCAAATTGTACGGGCAAATTACAACAGACTACAGGTCTAATACAATTCTGTATTGAAGCTCTGAAAGAGACTGATAGCGCAGCCTTTCTACAGGTTGGTTAAACTTGCTCTCAACTCAGGGCTTATAATTAACTAATTCGCTTTAATTTAGGTCGGCTCTATGCTTATCAATCGGGTCACCAACACAGATATGACCTGGCATCAGGAGGTCACCAATGCTGCTCCACGTGTCTCTCCCATTGTTGACTTGACTTTGGATGATGCCGCCCTGGTTCGAGCCATAGATAATTTGAATTTCATTCAAATGAAAGGTGAGTTTGATATTTTAAACACTGCTTATAGGTAAATACTACTAACAATTAGCGTTACTAATTTCTGAATGGGTTTCAGAGGATAAAAAGTAGAGATTAGAGAATAGAAAAAGAAACTTTTGGAAATAACTAGAAAGCCTTTTGAAAGATATGTTTCAACTTGGCTAGAATGTTAAAGCATATTGTTAGTAAAATTATTTTGGTAGAGATTAATTTGTAATAAGTTGAATTTAGAAAATCAGAGATAAACCTAGAAATATTGGATGATAAAATTGATTCGAAAAAGCGGTTTTACATAATCATATTTGCTTTAAGAATTAATTCTTTGAGTTATGTTGAAGAAATTGATTGTTTAAGGATGATCTGAGTTAAGCTTAATCAATAAACTAGTATTTATTAGCCAATTTGGATAGAAACTTTAACAAAATGTTGCCAAAAGTGTGCAAGGTGGTAAAGTTAGAAATATCTTGGTTAAGGTAGTTCAATTTTTATGAGATCTTTGATGCAAAATTCATCATCGATTTTGATTTAAAAGTTATCAAATTGTATTTACCAATAAATCAAATCTAAGCATAGCCACTTAAGTTTAAGTAAGAGGCAACAAGTTATTAGGAACTATTAATTGGAATCAAATGATACACAACTCAACTAATCAAATAATAATTGCATGAAGCAATAATGCAAGGTCTTAAGCAGTTTCGATACCAAACTGTAAATTTGGAAATATATTAGATGCAATTAATGGAGATGTATGCATAGAAGTTTTCTCCCCTTTGGTATATAAATTATAGTAATTGTTTGTATGTTTGTCTAACAAGGCGTGCCCCATAAATATTGTCACTAATTGTCACACTTATGTAACTACACACACATACACATCCACACCCACATAACACACACACACATAGATGAGGTGTGAAACACCGTGTTGTAAATATAAACTCTTTGACTCAATCCTTAAAACTGAAATTGAGAAGAAATCGAATAGAAAGTGGTCCCAAGAGAAAATAGTTTTAAATATAGAAAGAAAACTAAAGGGAAATTGAATGGCAAGTGGGGAAAATGCCACACACACACACACACATACACTGAAATGAAAACTCACAGAAAGTGTTGTAATTTAATATTCAAACAATAAACTATAGATAGTGAATGTCATTTTAATAGCTATATAATAATCTATATATATATACTTATATATTGATATATTTTGTCACATGTCTAACAATATTTTTGTGCTTTCCATTTTACCATTTATCAATGTGGCTTCTGCTTTCATTATATAAACAAAATTTAAAATTTAACACAAAAATTAAAGCTGTCAAAGATGGAGATGAAAGATGTCCGGCAGGTGAGCAACAACAAACCAACCAAACAAAACAAACAAAATGAAAAGAAAACCCACAACTCAAAATGCAATTCCATATAAAAAAAAAAATTATATATTTTAATTCTACAAAACAATTTCATGGAGTTGATTCTTAAAAAAACAGACACAACCACACCCACACACACACGCACACACACATATTTGTCCTAGCGTACTTACTCAACCCCAAAAAAATTTGACATTTTCATTGTCAATTGTCCACACATTGACATTTTCATTGTCGGCCATTTTGTTTTTTCACGATATACAAAAAAAAAAAGAAAGAAATTTCCGTTTTTGCTTTTGTTTTATACTCTCACGCATCAGCCTACGCATAATAATTTTCTCTCTCTTCATTTTCATTTATATAAAAATAAAACCAAAAAAAAAAATATATAAAATTCGAGACGAAATTCCTGTCAAAATATTTCTGTGCACTTCCGTTTCTGTCACTTTGAAAAAAAAAAGCTTTTCCTCCCACTCACTAGGTTTTCCTTTCTCTGTTTTCTTTTGATACCCTTTGCGCTGGGGTATATTTATTTTTTAAAAGTCCCTAAAAGAAGGCAAAACTGTAGATAGTTTGACTTATCTAGCCATAACTATAGTGACATTTTATACATTTATATTTCAAATGATGTGAGATGTGAGTAAATTTCTATTTCTCTTGATATTTTATTACCAAGAATTATTATTTCTTTCAGACCTTAAAAAAAGAATTATTTATATATTTTAACTAATACAAGTTCATCCTACTTTTAGACTCTGCTCAAAACTTGGCTGATTGCCTTCTCACGTTTCTCTTACTGTATATTTTCTCTCTGGTTTTCCATTTATCCTTTTTTTCTGGAATATATTTTTTACTACTCTCTTACCTTTTTTTGTTTCACCACTGACATTTGACAGCTTTTGGCGCCTTTTTAATTTGATGTCAACCCTCTGAAGAGAAAATATATTTTTTATTTATTTTTTGTGGCATAATTTTAGGCGTTTTATATTTGTGTTTGTGTGTGTGTGTGTGAGAGAGTTTTGTGTTTTTTGTGTCATAAATTTTTATTGTCTGGGTGTTGGTTTTTAATGGTCTTTCATGGTTTTGAGTTTTATGTTGTCGAGGGCGTGGATTTTGTTGCCCAATTAATCTGTATAATGAATGTTTAATGCTTTATTTTTTTTTTTTGGTAAATTCTTTTTGGTACATAGATTTTATTTCCTTTGATTTAACTCTCTTTCACACACACACTGACAATCATCCTTACTAATACTCATCCTTGAACATTTTCATAATAATTAGCAACAAAAAGGAGAGTGTATTTATTCTCTCTCTTAGTGAAACGAATTTTACTTATAAATATTCATGATCTCTATGTTTGTTACTTTTTCCATCACTCCCATTTAGCTCCCCTGACACCCACCATAATACCATCCGACTGCTCGGCGGAAAATAATTCAGTTACTGTGGCGTGGCAGCCACCGAATCATTCATTCATCGAGGGCTATGTACTCGAATTAGATGATGGCAACGGCGGCGAATTTCGGGTGAGTATTTAAACTGATGCCGTGTGAATAAAGTAAACTAATCGCATTTTGCTGGTGTCAAACTTGGTTGGAATAGTTGAATATGGTCAAATTTTCATATACCAGAACATTTTTCAAAAGATATTCCAATGATTACCTATGATCATCATAAAAATTGCATTTAAATGGACTAATTGTAAGACATAAAAATGTTATGTGAAAAGCATAAAGTTTTAATTATTTCAATTAATAATTGAGCAAAATTTTGAAAAATATATGTTCGTTCACCCAGTTAAAAGAAAAAACTCAATATTAAACAAATTCATTCAAAATTAATGAACCATTTGTAAGCCAAGAATATATAAAACAAAAAAAAAAAAAAACAATTTTGTTCAACCAAATTAAAAAAACAACAACACGGTTTTCATCTACATATACGTTCATATATATTGAATTTCCACTTGATAAACTTTTCTTTTGGTTTCCTTTTCTCCATTAACAGGAAGTCTATTGCGGCAAGGAAACAATTTGCACTGTGGATGGCCTCCACTTCAATTCCATGTACAATGCCCGAGTGAAGGCATTCAATAGCGCCGGTGAGGGTGAATATTCCGAATTGATTGGACTCCAGACGGCCGAAGGTGAGCTATATAGTTCAAATAGTACTCGAATACCAAGTTTTAACTAGATTTTTCAATTAAAAGAGAGCAAAACATTGGCTGGCAGAGAGGAGAGGAAACTAGGAGTCTGAGCTACTTTTCCTACCAACTGTTTTATAATTTAATCCTTTTCGGTCATGGGGCATTCGCCTCACAATTTCACTTCCTCGAGTTTGCCCCGTCTCCGGCTCATTTTCAGCCGCTCCTCTGCCGTTCCGTTCGTGCTTTGCATGTCAAACAGCCATTGACCCCTTTTTACGCCTGCCAGGCAGACGAAACGATGACGCGGAGATTGCAAACGGGAAAGGGGAAGTGGAAAAAAGAGTTGCCCGAGCCTTTTTGCAATCCAATTCTCACTTGATTGATGCAGGCGCCACCTGACAGGGAACTCCTCCTTCGTCTCACATCAGTTCAAACTCAGGGTTCTCCTCCGCCTTCGTCAGAGTGTTCCTTCTTCCATTTCCAGCCGTGACCACAACGGCGTAAAGTTATTTAATTTATAAAATTGCGAGGCGCATTTTAACGTGAAACAATTTTATTGCCCTGTCGCCCTGTTGTTTAATTTGCAACTTTTAATTGATTATTTCTCTTAACACCGCAGTGAATTGTCTTAAAACAGTGGTTTCTCTCCTTCAAAAGACGTTTCCTTCATTTGTTTGGCGAATGATGGCCTAACCCCAAAAGCAAATTGTTATTTTACAAACTGTTTACTGAGTAGAGACGCGTGCGTTTAAGTAATTAACAGACAAGAGCAACAAAAACCGAGTAATACCAAGTTGATGGGGCATGACAGTTGCCCCGGGGCAGTAGGGCTCTCTCTCTCTTCACTCTTCTCTTTATTGAAGGGGTTATACAATATAGGAGTGAAATTTATAGCCTGAATTAATTGCTTTACTAACCTAGTAAAGAAAAAGTGTTTTAGCTTTAAAAATTAGAAATTTTAGAAGAGAAGTAATGGCAAGTATTTGAAAGAAAGAAAAGAAACTCTTGATTTAAGCACTACCAATCTTTTAGTTCAACAAAGAAAATCAACGCTTTATATTTAGTCATCAACTTTAAAAGTTGTATATAAAATAATACTTCCTTTTTTCATTAGAGACTACATTTATAGTTCTGTTTTTAATTCCCGCTCGTTTTATAACAATTTCGACTAGGTTAGGTAACTTATTTAACAATAACTTTGCTTCTTGCACTAATTAGGTTTTAAGTTTACAGTTCTCTGGACGACTATAACTATTTGTTTTACCATAAAATGTTGCCTTGGTTGGGGTTAGCTTTAGTTGGCTTTCTCCTCAACTAATCGCCAAGTTATCTACTTGAACTCATAAACAAAAGCCACCAAGTCAAAACCATAAAGTAGGTTCTACTCCTAGTCAAAGTCCTTGTCCTTAGGTGCTTTTGTGGTTGTGTTCTCTGGCCACACAATTGCCCAGTTACAGTGGCTCTGGGCTACATCACCATCATCATCCTCCTCGTCATCGTCAAGAACATCATCATTATCATCCTTAGACAGCAGACAACAGACAACAGAGTCCCAGCTGACTGTCAGCCACTGTTGGCCACTTAAAATGTAGTAACCACTTGAGTACGGAGTAGGAATTTTCTGTATTTTGTTTAACACTTTTTACTCATTTTTCGTTTTTGTTCTTCTCTCTGTTGCAGTGGCCTGGTTCACATTTGATCCGGTTTTGAGTGGCGGCGCCGGTTCTGGATTAAATTTTAGTAAAAATAATGCCACTGTCAGTGTCGAGGGCTGGGAGCATCGTGTGGCTCTTGGATCGGTTGGATTCTCCCGTGGCATTCACTATTGGGAGTTCACCATTGATAACTATACAGCCGATACGGATCCGGCATTTGGTGTGGCTCGCATCGATGTGGCCAGAAATAAAATGTTGGGTAAGTAGTTGCAAAGCGAAATTCAATTAAAACTCTGCACAATAATCACAAACTTTTTCATTAAACACTGTGTGACTCGACTTTGAGATACCCGGTAGTTGAATGAATCTCGAATCGTTATATTCCAAATTTGTTGTACAAACAAGAGCTCTTAAGTACTATATATACCCCACCTTAAGTGCAGGGTACTTAAACCAAATCGAGGAAAATTCAGTTGACAAAAAAGGAAAAGTTCACAACTAATCGAGAAAAGCGAAAAAAGAGACGAAAACTTTGCCATTTCACAGCCTTTCTTCAGTATGAAGCCAATAAAATACCAGAAAGGAAAAACTTTTCCTTTTTGTTTGTATGCGTAAAGTGTTGCCACACACACCCACGCCCCCAGCCGCCTACCGAATGCCAAAGCAAAGGCGCCTAAAAGTATTCCAATGCAAGCAAATTGATTGAAAATGTGCGTGAGAGGCATTAAAGGAAATGGTGAGGGCAGTAGTTGGGAATGGTGGACAGGGGGTCGAGGGATGCCCTAAGTAGGAGTTTCTCAGACAAAAGTAATTAAAAGTGCGCCACTTCAGACTTTTGTGCATTTGACACAAAACTTTTATTTGCCAACCGAGAAAATAAATTATTCTTTTTTCCTTTTGTTGTATTCTTTCCTTTGTCTCTGGGGTTTTTGTTTTTTTTTTTGTCTCATAGATTTTTAAAGTGCCTCACGCACCATTTAATTCCCTCAAGTTGCAAAACTTGGCAAGTTTTCAAATTAAATTTTCATTCTCACTCATATGTAAAACGTGAGGATGTAAATGTAAAAGTTTTCCAGGTGACGCGACGCGTGGCTCTCGTGAGTCTGAAATTGACGCTAAAAACTAACCGTTTGCAGTTGCAGTTGGCACTTTGGGCCAAGTTCATTTGATTGTTGTTGTTTTACGAGTCTCAAGTTGTCATTTACAATTTTATAACATCCACAGACCGATATGACAGTCAGACATTGACAGTTGGAAGAAGATGAGTCCTTGCGGGACGCAAACTATATTCGAGACTTAACTTGAAACTTTAGTTGTTCTAGTGGCTTAAATATTTCAATTTGGATGGATGAATCTATTTCCTTTAAGCACTCTTTCCTTAAATATATATCATTTCTTGAAAGACTTTTATCAGAAAACAACCTTAATATCATTTTAAGATAGATTAAAGAACTGCTATATCAACACTATAAACTTCTTATTATAAATTAATAAAAACAACATTAACAATTAGAAAACGTTTTATAGTTCAATATGAAACTAAAGTGACTAATTTTTCTTTGTGCAACATTTCTTCAATGCATTTGCAGGCAAAGATGAGAAATCATTTGCCATGTACATCGATCGTCAGCGATCATGGTTCCAGCACAATTCCGTCCATGAGCGACGTGTTGAGGGAGGCATTACCACAGGCAGCACAATTGGAGTACTTCTGGATCTGGAGAGACATACTCTGAGTTTTCTGGTCAATGAAATGCCACAAGGTTCGGTGGCATTCCGGGATCTCTATGGTGTGTTCTATCCAGCTGTGAGCATCAATCGAGGCGTTACTTTGACCATGCACACGGCTTTGGATGCACCCAAAATGGATTATTTCTAAGATGTGCAGTGTGGAAAGGTTTAAGCAAAAAGATAATAGCAAATTCTGTGTATATATTACATTAGCAAGTTATTGGTGTCTATATATAAATACATACATATATATATATATCTAAACTTACATATATGCTTCTATAATCGTCTCTGTAGTTTGTTCGAGCAAAGTTTAGCACAACATATCTCCACCCCAATCTAATCTAAAACTACAGTAATTTAATCAAAACAAATCGTATCTTTATATACATATATATATCTTGCTAAAATTTTAGTAGTTTCTAAAACGTTGCAGCAAATTATTTCAAATAATTGCACAAGAAAATTATTAACCATATATTTAAAAACTTTATGTAAAATATGATAAAGAAAAAACGAAAAAAATAAAACACTTTTTAATAATTCTGCAAAAAGCCAAAAACCAATTAAACACCAAAAAAAAGTCAAATCAAATTTACTAAACAACAAAGTAAGAAAAATCGAAAAAACAAACCACAACAACAAAAACAAAACCATAAGCAAACAAAAATCCAATTAGAATTTAGCATAGAAAATAATAACAAATCAAAAAGGAAAAAAATTGCAAAAAATAAAATAAAAAGAAAAAACATGTTTTTTAGTTTAAAGACTGAACAAAACAATGAAGGAAAAACGAGAGTAAAAATTTCACATGCAAGTCGGTTGAGTCGACTTTGAGATACCCTGTACCAAGTAGATGAGGTGTTTAAACAAATATTTGAAATGGCCAGATACAAAAAAAATAATAAATGCAACTTCTTCAACTTTAACTACTTTTAATTTAACAAATAAAAGTTAATTCTGTTTATCAAATTTTGGGATTATATAAAAACTTTTAGAAGGACAAGCCCCTTTGAGTTAAAACAAAAATAAAATGAAGTAAGTAAGTCGTCTCGCCGACTTTGGTATACCATACACCAGTAAAGCAAATATTTCAAGCATTTTCACATGCTTCTTACAAGCATATCTTAGTATCTCGCTCACTCAATCATACGAGCACCCTAGCGCCCCCACCAGCCAACGGCCAACTCCGGCCTTATGGAAAAACGTTTATATGCATAACTCGACTGTTTTTTATCCGATTTTGATCAAATTTGGTATTTTGATAGATATTAGTATTAAATTTAAGTGTGCCAAATTGGATTGCATGAGGTAAAAAAATACGGGAGATAATCAAGTTTTTCAAATTACGGGGGCGGAAAAGGGCGTGGCAAAATTTTTATACATACAAAATGTGTGCATTTACTAAGCGAATATACATACCAAATATGGTGTCTCTAGCTAGAATAGTTTTTGAGATAAACGTTTTTTTTAAATTGCGGGGGCGGAAAGGGGCGTGGCAAAAATTTGAAATAAACTTGATCACTCTACATACTACACGAGTCTACATAAAAAATTTGGTGGCTCTAGCTCTTATAGTCTCCGAGATCTAGGTGTTCATACGGACAGACGGACAGACGGACATGGCTAGATCGACTCGGTTGTTGATCCTGATCAAGAATATATATACTTTGTGGGGTCGGAGATGCTTCCTTCTGCCTGTTACATACATTTTGGCGACTTTAATATACCATTTCACCCTATGGGTGTATGGTATAAAAAGAATTGCAAAGCTTTCCGTACTGGACCAAAATGACGTCAAAATACATGAAAATAATACAATACAAAATACACTAAACATTTGATAAATAATATTTTGAAAATGGGTCTTTTAAATTTACTTTATAAGAATATGCCTCAACCTTTCGAAAGTACAGGGTATAAATAAAATGAAACCTAAGGAAATTCTTTCTTCATTTTCATACAAAATTCTTGATGTTTGCTTACACAAAATCTATATATATATATATATATATATATAATCCATTAATTATAAAGTACATATAAATATAAAATTAATGTTTAAGTTTTCATGTGTATATATAATATTTATGTCTATGGTTTTTTCCATCTTCATCTCTTTCTATCTCTCTGGATAAGTGTGTAATATTTAAATTTTAACCAAAATTATTTATACGTTTTTCCATTTAAGTCCAAGCAAATAAAGAAAAAAACAAAAACAAAAAAAAACCGACAAAAAATGAGAGTATAACAATTAAAGTTAATTACCAGTAACAACTATGCATGTTTAAATATTTATAATTGTAATAATAATAGTAACAGAACACAAAAAACAAAGCAACAACATTTAATTGCACACACACACACAGGCAAATGAGTTTATTTCAAAAACAGAATAAACAATAAAATAAACCGAAATGAAATGAAATAAAAAACACAAAAAATTCTACAAATAAATAATAAAAAAAAAGTAAAAAACAAACCAATGAATATTAAAATCAATTTAAATGGTATTTCTTTTGGGTTAATGAAACTGAAAATTCAATTTCAAGGGAAAATTTAATAAACAGGTAATCGGAAAAATGTGAAAATTCTAGAATAATATTCCATGAATGAAGCGAAAAATGTGCACTTCGTTGCATCCATTGGAGTAGCAACTTTTTACAATTCGAATAATATTTTGAATTTTAGAATTGGTCTAAAAAATCGGAAACTTAAAAATACTAACTATAATTGAAGTTAAAGAAATTGGTAAAGACTTGTTTGTTCTACATATATTTAAAATGCTAAAATTACTGTATTATATTGCAAGCCTTCTTGCAATATAATACAATTGGAAAACATATTTGAACGGAGTATTTTTTCTGAATGTTTTTTTAACAATTCAATTAAAGAGAGGGAGAATTATAAGCTCAAAGAATAAATCTATAGCTGGATTCTTCCTGACATATCGGAATTTAAATAAAGAACAAACTTTGTCTATCTTTTTAGAGGAGTATGTTACAATTTTCGATAATTTAACAAACTTTTGTTCTCGATTTGTTCCAGGGGCTCTCTAGTCTACCTATGTTCTGTCTAGTGCATATTTTAGGGGGCATATTTTTGCCATTTCACATTTCCAGCTTTGCATTTAAGGTATTTTTTAAAACTTTCTTAAGATTATTCTTTGTTCTGGAGTCTTCAGGTGCATCTGGACTACAATTCCATTTCGTTTTGAGTGTTAGTGTTTCAAAATCTGTGCAAACTTTGAGCACTCTTAGTTTTCGTTACGGTTTCAATTTCATGGTTCAGTTTCAGGTATCCCGTTTGTTGGTTTTGTTTGCAGATTTATTTTCATAAATGTTTCACGCATATTCGCATCACTCACTTTCCCATCATGTGAGTGTGTTAGGGGAAAACTTTTCTGCCACTAAGCGAAAGTTCATTGTGCCAATTCTGTGTGATGGTTTTGCTGGCGAGGCAAAGCTTTTGTGTGGGTGTGGGTGTATGTATGTGTGTGTGTGTGTGGTTTTGACTGCTTTTCCAGGATTTCAAGCGAGAAAATGTGTCGCAAAACAATGAGCATGAGAGCGTAAGCATTTTGTTGTTTTGTTAGTTTTTGTGTTTGTGTTTCTGACTTGTGTATGAACACACACACACACACACACACACATACACACACCCTCCTCTCATCTACATTTCTATTTCTATTGCTATTTCTCTTCCCGGCAACCTGCTGACAAAAACACACTTTTATAAATTACACACTTAACTTTAGGTTGCCAACGTCTCTCCCATTCCATACTCTTTTCTATTGTTTGATACTAAGCGCAAAAATTTTTAATGAGCATAGAAAAATACACACACAACAGCAACAAAAACAACAAAAAAGAACCGCCGAAAGAAACTTTTGTTAGTTTGGCTTTCCCTCACTCCCATTGTTTGCTATTTCCATGCCATGGCAAAACGCATCAAAGTGCAATTTTCATATCCGGGTAGCTGCATCTCCATCATCATCAGACCACAGCATACAGAATGCATACATGGGCAAGGGGCTTATCCTTGGCTCACCCCACGAAACCCATTCTTATCCTCGCTGTCGGCACACTTCCGTTTCCTTTAACCATTCACAAGAGGGAAAGAGAGAGATAGGAGACAGGAGACGGGAGCAGACACCAGACAACAGACAGCAGCTGCTGCTCCTCGTTCGCCTCATAAATCACATGAACAAAAAATAGAAAAACTAACTAAACTTTTGCACTGAAGACCCCCCCCCCCTCGCACCATGTCAAAACTGCCGCCACTAAGTGTTGAGTAAATGTTTTCGCGCCTCGTTGCAGCTCACACAAAATATTCCCAAAACGCTTGCCACACTTTGCTCTTGCTCTTGTTCTTGTTGGTTCCTCACACCGGATGTGGCACGTGGTCGTTGTAGTTATATTATCCTTTCTTCAAAATATACATATATATGAGGCCATAAATATTAATATGGCGTCTAAACTTTAAAAGGAGCCACAAAATTAACAGTGAAACCCGTAAAAGGTGAGTAAATAAATTTAGGAAATTTACGAAAGAATACAATTTGGTAGTAAACCTTTGTTTTAGTTTATTAGAAAATGCTTTTTTGTCTCAAAAAATTTAGAATTTTCCATAATGAAAAATACGGAAAATTTTCTAATATATGGAGGTCAACAAACAAAAGGTTTAATATCAATCATTCATGCATTAACTTTTTTTGTACTCGAAAAATTGATGAAAAAATTTCAGCTTAGCCGAAAATGGTAATTAATATTTTCACTGGAAACGAACACTATAAACAATTGATACTTATCTTTATTGCCTGATTGTAATCAAGTATAACAATCGTCAAATCGGTAAACTACAACATATACCCGTAATCGGAACCCTCGATCGAAAGGAATACGTAACAGAAAGGTATAACAGCAGTGAAAAATATAATTTATTGCAATGCTAATGAAAATGTAATGATAAGGCTTAAAGGAAGTATTCTGCTCTTTTCCTACCTAAATATTATAGGAATTTTTTGAAACGATAACGAACTTGTTTTTCAACCAATGGTGATCCGATTTAACTGTTGTCTCATGTCTGAGTGCTAGGACACATGAATATTTTAGCCAGGTTATTTCTGAATCGATTTTATTTAGTTATCGACAAAAGGTATGGAGCGAGCCGGGACTGGATTTGTCAGTTATGTCCGATTACTTCTCAATAACATTGCCTTAATTTTGTATTGAAATGGCCACTTTTCACAGACAGTTTGTCTACGACATGATTTATAATGGACAAAAAAGTAATCACACACACCGCCGATGCACTTTTAAAAACAGAAATCTGCAAAGAAATTGATTACAAAACTGGCTATGATATCTACTTGCCGAAGCCACCTGTTTTATATATGGATGATGAGAAATGCATAAATTTCTAGAACCAATTCTTAATTGAATGCTAACAACATTTATGTCCGTACTAAATTTGATTTCATGTTAAAAGTGCCAATTAGAGGTGGTTTAAATGAAGTTGGTTCCAAATATAAATGATTCTATTAGTTATAATCATTCTGTGGCAGATTTATCAGAATCTTTCACTTGATCATCATCACCCACAGGTGAGTCCTCTTCGATGACCTCTTGCTCTCCCTCTTCCACTTTCTCTTGACTACTAGAACTTGCCTCAGTTGTTTCAGGTACTTCTTCGTGCTCCGGATCTTCCTCTTTGGCGTCCACCTCCTCCTCAACGTCTTCATTATTTTTACCTGGTCCACCGTTCTCCCATAATTGCATCACCTTCAACATTTTGGGTTGAGCTAAACGCCTGGAACTTAAACCCCACACCATATCCATGTGGTTCCATTTCTTTTGTGGATACATATTATTCTCAACCACGTTGGGCAAGATTTTGATCAGTTTCTGAACATCCTCAACAGAACTTAGATAATCATTTTGGGCATAATATAGGGCAATGGGAGCTGTGACTTTTTCCAAAGGATAATCTGGAGCTGTTGGTCGGCCATAGATCCGTTGATTCTCCTTGGCTTCGTAGTCAAATTGGCAAAAGCGTTGAGAGCTCTTAAGTTGAATATAATGCTCCAGTTGTTTGATATTGCATCCAGCTGGTAGATGACCCAGCACGACGGGAAACATGGTCTAGAAATGGAATTGGCATCAAATAAAAGAATTATCAACAATTTTAAATTCTTACCGTATTGAATTCTTCGGTATTTTTACCCACAATATCATAGAAGTAGTTCAAACAAGTCTTAAACATCTTCGGTGTGATGGTGCAAGTCATTGTGGCAATCGTGCCATGGGACATTAGGTTATTCAAAAAGTCACCAAACATGACAATTCCCATGCGAGCCAGCGGCAACAAAGGAGCCTTCACGTGGCCCATGAAAGCAACAGGTGCCAGGGCACTCATCGAATGGACTTTGGCATTATATTCCGGACGAGTGGAGGCCATCACAAAAAACGTAGTTGTTCCCTGGGAGTGGCCAAAGTAACTCAATTTCTGGTAACCTGTTTTCCCCAAAACCGTATCAATCATGGCCGGTATATCGTAATATCCAATCTCATGCCAAGAGAAGGTCCAATAGGCTTTGTCCGCACTGGCATTGTACTTGACATGATTGCGGGAATAGCGATTTCCTGGCCAAAATCGGGAGACTGTTACATACGCATAAAGAAGTACAGACAGGAGTTCCAGCTTACCTCTAACATTGCCCATCCAAACATCATAGCCATTGGCATAGAGATAATAACCCAAACCACTTTCTGGACCCATCAAAATCCAAGTGGCTGAACTATCCTGTAAACCATGAACTAATAGAACAGGTTTAGCTTTCGGTCTGGGGATGCGATGCATGGTCAAGATATATTTATCCTCTGTGGTCACGTCATGCGATTCCCCTGGATGTTTGTATTTCGCCAAAAGTTGTAACTAATTCGAGAAGACGAAAACGAAAGATTAAAAAAACTTGGTAAGGAACTCCCGCTTACTGTAGTCAATTGGCCATCTTCTATGACACTTTGTGGGAAATTATCAGTCAAATAGCCAGCGTAAGTCCATTTCAATTCTGCTAGGAAAAAAAATATTTGCAAAATTGAACAACTTAGGTATTGCATGTTCGTTCGCTTGGCGGTCCGTGACTATAATCAAGCGGATTCAACATTTGAACACCTCTTTGAAGCAGCACTAAAGAGCGTCAATTGTGGGCTAACTAATTAGTCATGGGGCAGTGAGTATTGTTTTTATTTTTTTCTATTTTATTTCAGTTATCGCTCAGAGTCATCATCATCGCTTGCTATTTTCTATATAGTTAATATACAGAAAGTATGACAAATTCTTTTGGCATATTTACATTGATTTTTTTTTTTTTCAATTTTTTGGTGCAAAGTTCGTCGATATAATTTATATATCAATTGCTCCAAATTGATGAATTCAATCAGGCTTAACGGCTAGACTTGTTGAGATATTTGTTGAGATATTGACAGTTTCCGCTAAAGAGGAATTTTCAACGAAACGAGAGAATATATAAAGCTATATAAAGGTCAGTGATTAATATCTGAGAAATATCTTAATATAATCTCTTGAGTCCAACTTCAAATATCATTAAAATAATATTTAGGTGTAAGGTCTAAGCAATTCTTCTACTTGCAACTGAAATATTTAATTAATAATTTCATACATCTTCACTTTTTGTAAATTCATATTCAATCCTTCATCCAATTCATATTCAATTAAATGCGTCTAATATTTCTAAAAATAGAAAAAGTGAAGCGTTGTCTTTGTAATCAAATTTCCTCCATGGAATTTGGCAGCTGACCACTATTAGATTGCCAGAAAATCAAATATCTGCTCTTTTTGTTATTTTTTTCTGTGCTGTTCAAGTTTAATTGAAAAATTTAATTTTTAATTTAGTTGGATTTGGAGCACTTCTGTCGACTGACGTCCATTTGCCAGCAAACATTTGCCTATGTCAGTTTATCGATTCTTTAGCTTTGCCTTTTACCACATTCGACCAAGGGGTTTTTTCTCGTTCTATGGTTTATTTTTTTTTTGTGTACAATTGATTGGCAAAAATTGATTTCAGCTTTTTGCATAAAATATTTGCCTTTGCCCGTTTTTATTTGCTGTCGTCGGGCAAACTGCTGACGAGCGGCGAATGACAGGCAGTGCCGAATCCCAAAAAAAAATGAAAACCCAAGCCCCAGTCCAATAACAATTCCCAACCAGATTCCTCTCCAGTCGGATGCTACTGCTGCTGTTGGCCGAAACGTTTCGACATTTGACAAATAACTTAATTCGGCATTGTCACCACATGTTGTTCAGTGCCTTGGTAACTTGACATGGGACTCTGACGTTGTAGGGGAAGTGGATCGATGTGGGTGGATGTGGGTGGGCGTGGCACTGTACGTGGCCCGTGGATGGGCGAGCAAGTCACTCGGCGACATGCTGGAGTTGAAGCCTTGGTTTCATGCTCGCTAAGCCTCCGAAGAGGAAAGCCTCTTTAACATGTTAAATCACCAAACAATTCTTGCGATGCAGTTTAATACCCACAAAGCATTTGCAGTCTGAGAAAGCAATTCATTTTGCTCCTTTTTGTTTTCTTAAATCAAATACAAATCCTTTTGCCTTGCAATTAATTAATTAATTAATTGTCACTCTTCTTCTTTCGCATCAATCTTGTTCATCTTGTGCTTCATTTGTATTCTCTTTTATGTTCAATTACAGGACATTAATTCAATTAATTTGTGGCTGTCAAATGTACAAAATTATACATCATATTAAATAGCGATGCATCTTTTATTGTTCTTACATTACACACACACACACACACACACACACACACACACATCGTGGATGTAATCTCAGGGGAAAAGTCAGTTAATGGCAAATGTTACACTATGCAAGAAAAAGTAAAAAACAGGAAGCCATTTTAAGTGAGGGACAAAAAACACATACATACATATGTTGTGAAGAAATGCCAAAGGCTGTTGGAATTTGAATTGAAATGTAATTTTATAGTGTTAGACTACACATAATTTTGCTATAAGAACATATGATTGTTAGTGTTGTAAGACACTAAAAGGGCTAGTGTAGAAAAGCGGTCACTTCATATCAAGCCGTGGAGAGAAAAGCGTGAGTAAAATTCGCAATTAGTTTTAAGTTAATTTAATATGCAATATTTCTTAGGAAATAAAACTCTCTACTCATCAGCTCCTCAACAATTTGGATGAAATTGGTACCAGTGGCGCTTGAAGAGGGTCAGGAGTTATAATAAGCGAAGGGGTCCACGGCGCGTGGGTCGAGTCAACAACATATGTTTAAAAAAATATCCAAAATGGCCAGCCTAGTCAGCAGCTATCAAAAATCCTGTAACCTTAATAAGATAACAGGCTTACCCAGTTAAAAAAAAAATCGAAAAATTTACATAGGTTTATTTAAAACTATATTTTTGTAAGGAAAAAGTTCAGATTTAAGAAATACTGTGGACTAATTTTAGATATTTCTATTAAAAAGTACTTATATTTGCGTTATCAGTAATTGCACTTGCTAAGCATCAAAACCATTCGGTTTTTATTTCTACTAAGCTCATTAAGCCCGATGTCTTTGTAGTGCAGTGTAAAAGTCATCCTGATTTGCATGCCTATCTTTACCGGTTCGCCCATCACTTGAATGTCTTCTCGTTTTCGCCATAAATTAATCAATTCCGCTGCCATCATCATCGTCATTCTCATCATTGTTTTATTTTGGTTTTTTTCGTCTGTTTCCATCCTGTTGTCCATTGTCCTGGCTGTAATCCTTTATCACTTTGTTCAGTTTTATTGATGGCCAGATGAAATCAAGCATGGCCGCAAGCAAAGGAGAACGATGAACGATGAAAATTTCTCCACAATGCAAAATAATGACGTAATTAATGGTTTGCGTGTGCTTTTACAATGTTTAATTTTTATTTTTGGTTTATCGCAATCGTTTTTTGCAATTGGTTGTTTTTTGTTTAGGCTTAAATCAACTTAAAATTGTATTAAATATTAAAATTAATTAACTTAAATTGTGCAGTCATTTGCAGATGAATAAATATTCTATGTACATACATATATACAAAAATTATAGTCAATGACCCTGAACTTGGCTAAAAGCAATTACAAAAATGCAAAAACATGGAAGGAACATGGAAATGACAGTGGGCACCGGCGAGTGCCAAAGAGTGTGAGAGACATAAACTAAGTGGAAAATTGTAGAAAATTGGATGGAGGATTTCCTTCTGTCGTCTGGGCCATTAAATTGCCTAACTTGACTTTCAGCCCTTTTTTTTTTTTGCTGCAGACTTCTTTCCTCTTTTCCTTTTGCTTTTTGTATTTTTCTTTGGCTAGAGTCCAAAAACTTTCGGTTTAACTTAACTTGAAGCCAACAGAAGAGTTTTACGCACTTTTATTTTAACGCCTTTTTCGGTTGCCGGCAAAGAAGACCTCGAAGAGGCCATAAAATTTGAAGTCAGAAATTTTATACGCTCGTGATTAAAAGTCACGTGCGGGGCTAATATATATACATAGACAAGGAGCTTCGAGGACACCAGCTGCAACTAATGTGAGTCCACGATGTTCTCCTGCCTGATGAAGCTGATGATGTGGACGATGATGATGGTGATTCGCAACAATGCTGATCATAATCTCCCGTTTGGAACAGCTGCTTGGAGGCTACTAACGAGCTGCTGCCGCTTTCCTTTTCCAACTTCAACTCCAACTCCAACTTCAACTAGTTTTGTCTCGCCAAGTTTTGCTCCCATTGTTTTTCTTTTAGCTTCATGCAATTGATTGGTCGCGTATCCATTGTTGTCTAAGCGGGTTCTCTTTGCCCTTTTTTTTTGCCAGAGTTTTTTTTATGGTGCTTTGCTTTTGGCCAGGTCGATTGCTACATGCTTGTTGCTGATTGGCACTTAGCCTGGCTAATTGTCATGGCACGCGCCAGAATGGTTTTTTTTTCTGGCTTTGTTTTCGCTTTGAAAAGTATTCACTTTGATTGCCGGCGGCTTGATAGGTAAATTTTTCAACCAATTTAAACCTAAAATGTGGGTCAAAAGTGCAAATCAAATGGATTTAGCTTTGTTTTAGCTGTACACAATTAGCCCCGAATTCGATTTAGGTAAAAGCATTTGATCTGTGATTCTTGAGATAAATGTTCATTCTTTTCATTTCACCAATTAATTAAAATTCCTTTAACACACATTTTAAGAATAATTCATTTATTAGTATAAGCTCTTATTTTAAATACGGAAACGTTGATTGCAATTCCATCAGGCAAATCAAAAATGCAAATTCAACATTTAACACGCATATCAAAAAACACGCAAATTTTGGAAGTCTAACAAAAACTTTTCAGATAATTTATGCACAAACTTAAATCAAAGAAAGTAATCTTAATTCATGGATTAATCCTTAGTTAAAATTTCTGTAGACTTTTACAAAGTTTAGTAAATTATTTTCATTTGAACTAAAAGTGGAGTAACATCAGAGTAAGAGTCTTTGTTAAGAACAAAAGAATGTTTCATATGCAAAATACTTCTTCAAAGTGATCTACAGAGATTCAATACCAAGAATGGAAATTAATTTGATTCAGTCAAAAGACACAGGAAAATCTTTAGACGAATTAAATGACTAAGATTGGAAGATTTTAAAAAGATTTGATTTGAATTAATTTTTTAGTGATTTCTTTTGGCCGGAATTACCTTAACTGTCACAATTAGGCAAAAAAACGAGGAAAAGGTCATTGGAATTTCTACATAAATTTAAATTTTTAACTCTTTTCACTAATTAAAGTTCCGACTATCGTCTTCATTTGTATAGTCAGACGAAACAATAAACAGAAAACCCATTGCTAAGCCCAGGCAAAGTTCGTGCTATTCCCGTGGTTTATTGCACTTTGAACTATGAACCACAGAAGGCAGGAGGAGCTGGGTAGAAACTAACCAGGTTCGCCTCGCCTCATTTTCAGTCAACTTCAGCTCATTTATAACGAAGGCTTCCCTCCCCAAACCCCTATCTTTGGCAATGCCATTGAAACTGTGCTTGCTCTTGGCATAAATTAAAATAGGTTGCCATTTAGCAGCTGCAGCAGTTACAATAGTTCCTCCAATGGACGGAGGGAGGGAGTTCACCTAGAATTCGCATAGAATCTTTTGTCAACCCGTCAACCAGCGGGCAAAGGCAGCGACACATTTCCTGAAGTCATCATCATCATCATCTGCCATCTGCATTTGCCTTCTGTAAGCGGGGACAGTTTTTAAAGCGACTGCAAAGAAAAGTTGGCATGGCAAATTACAGAAAATTTGTAGCCTTGCTCTCCATTTAATGACCTGCGTGTCACACACTCATCTCTAAATTCCTTTACTCAATTAACGCTGAATATGCGATGGCAATGACGTTACGCGACGGCGGTAACTTTGTCTTCTTGTGTGTATGCTAATTCCATTACAATGCAGTTGGAGTCCATCCTCTGGCTCCTCCACCCGATTTGCTGGGACCCTTCTCAATCCTCAATGAATTATGATGGACATTGTCATGAATGAGGCGGAGCGGACAATGTTGCGGCTTTGCCAGCAATGCGTGAGTTTTGGGTGGAGTGTTGGCCATGTTTATCTCTATGGTCAACGTATACTTAGCACATTGCCAAAAGTGGGTGGGTATTATGGAGAGAAAAAGAGAGACGAAACCGAAACAGAGACCAGGAGATTGGGCGGTCGGGATAAGGGCGTTCAACACACGCCATTCACTAGATTGCTGGCTAGGCGTTTTTGCATGACACGCCCCACTCAACCGAAAACCGAGAAGGGGGCGCAGACGCGTTAGAGGAGATGAATAGAGGGAAATGAAGTGCTTAGCGCCTGACTATGGCTACTCACAATAAACATCGGTGTTACACTCTTACAAAAAATGAAGAAATCATCTTAAAACCCCAAAATATTTTAATAAAGTATAAGAAAATCAATTAGTTATGAGATTTTCCCTAAGATCTTTCGGAATTCTAAAGGAAACACAAGGAGATAGATCTTTGTGATGACTATGGCTGGATATTCTGGATTCTCGATCTAAGTTCTTTAACTGATAAAATTCATGTATAGTGACTTGTTAAGTCAGTTTTTTCCCCAATATCGCAGCAAGTGTGGGACATCTAGAAAGAAAGAAGAGCGGATTTTCATTTAAATCTAATACTCAGCTAATAATACACTCCCAATCTCTGGGTTTCTCGATTTCTATTAACTTTGTTCATATTTTCTTGCAGTGCAATAACCGTGGTCTATGCGGAAAAACTCTTTTCGGTTGCGCCACTTCATTATAAACATTTCTCAATTGATTATCGTTAGTTTCCCCACCCTCCCTTCACCATTATAGTGCCCTGCTGGGGCAGTATGGTAGGTGGGGACCGAGTGTTTGTGTGTGATAATGCCATAATTATGCCTTTAACTTGGCGTGCTCGATGTTGTTAGAGTTGCGGCTTTTGCCTTCGCCGATTATATTTGCACGCATGTCCTTAATGCCTCACATGCGAACTCCTACATCCTCTCCGCACCTAGCCCGGAGCCGCTCATGAAGGGGGGATTTTACACGCATATTTATGACTTGGACACGGACTCCGAACAGTTTTTGCATTCGGCTCCCCTTCTGTTTGCCAAACACACAGCTCACATACATTTAAGTAAGTAATCCACATAAACTGCTCTTGAAATATTTCATTATCGTAATGAAAAGGACTACAACGCATTTACTATATACGCTTTTTTTCACTCTGACATGTTCTGGCTCCTATAGTTATTGATAATGAAATGGGCTAAAATAAAAAGAAAACTGAGAGGGTGAGCGGGTGCGAGAGTGGGGATTGGTGAGGGAAAATTGGGTAGCTTTCCTGTTGTTTTTGGGGTCTGTGTGTGTGTAAGTGGGGAAATGAGAATGGGAGCAGATGAAAACATGTGAATTATTTAATGGAAATGCGCTTAAAAGGGATTTTTCCCTTTCCCCTAAAATGACAGGCAAATTAAGATGTACTATAGTTTCTCCTATGAAAAAAGGTTAATGCGAAATATGTTAACGCATGAAACTCGATTAAATTAGATGATGAAATAAAAAAGAAGGTAGGATGGAAAGCTAAGAATTTCCCTACGTGAAAATGTAATTATATGAAAAGTGCTTCCTTCTTCATCGCCATCAAGAGTATTCCTAGAATTTGAAACCCTTTGTAGGTAAAAGTTTGCATTCTTCTCTTAAAAGTGCACAAGAAATCTGAATAATTTTGGTTTATATATGCAAATAAGGACTCTTGGATAGGACTTACCTTTAAGGACAGTAAACTGTATACTTAATTTAAGAATTACTTACTTAAATTAAGTTTTATAGTAGAGAATAATGCAATAAATATAAGGAAAATATATTTTCTTCAATATTAAGTATTAATAGTCAAGTCTAAATTAAAATTTCTTTTAGGTAATTATATTAGAAATTTTTATAAACAATTTTTTTATAGAAGTAGACTTCAAAATAGTTTCGTACTCTACTTGAATTAAGTATGTGAAGCGCAAATTCACAAATACGATTTAAAATTTTCTATTGATGAATCACATAAATCAAAGAAATTACTAACTAAAGTAAAAATATTGCATAAAATTAGAATTTCTAAATAAATGTGTATATGTCAATTAAAATATATATTTCCCCCTTCCAAATCGCATGTCACAGCTTTAATTCACTTAAGTGTGAGATAATTTTGTAGGGAAAAAAAATTTATAGCCCCATTAAAAATCCAATATGTGAGTTTAGTTTCGATTGTTGCTTCCTGTCACGGATGAATACGCCTGTTCCTGCCATTGGGTGCGACGGCTAGAAGTATCTTTATCTGTAGTTGGCAAGTGTGAGAATTGCATTAAAGAAATTTTGTTTTCCACACCCTTTTCCCTTTATTTTTTATTTTAACCGAAATCACTCAAGCCGAACCCTTCCAACTGACTTTAATGTTTCGGAACTTCTTTTCTTTCTCTCTTGTTCTTGACCAATTTCAAGCTTGATTGCCTTCAGCGTTTGGCTTTAAAAAGAAATGTGTCGGGTATTTGACTTACATATTTTTGGTTTCTATTTAAAATTTATACTCTGACTAAATAACTAACTAACTAAAAAAAAAAAAGTGGAAAGAGAAAAAGAAAAAAAACCTAGTTTAGCGCAAAATATTCGCGGAAGAAAAGTCGTAAATTTTTTGGTTTATTTTTTTGGTTCTGTTGCTTTTTGCTGGTGTTGGGCGACTTTCGATTGGCGTTTGTCCAAAAAGGCTTTGTGTTTGGTTATTTATGCAGTTGTGTCCTTTGGGCCGCCAGAGCATTGCAAGGAGTATCTTAGGATCTTGGGGCGAGGTTTGCTACTTGCCGGCGTGGCAGCCCGTCATGGCCACTTGTTTCCGCACGCCATTTCTCTTTCTTCTCTACGAGTTCTGTTTTTCTTTTCTTTTTTCCACTCTTTCTCTGCTTTTTATACAGTTGTTTTTCCTTTTTCTGTTTTTTTTTTTTTGTTCTCTTGTTCTGTCGCGAGCTGCAAACACGAGAAGTCCATTTCGAAATTTATGTACACACAAATTGAAAGCGCAGAGGACAAAAAAAAAGAAGCGTATATAGTTTATTTTTTTGCTCCCCTCTTTGGAGTTGCATTGCTCGAATTGCAGCTGGTTTGGAAAGCTGCAGCAAAAAAAAACTGAATAGAAAACAGGAAAAACAAACCGAATATGCCTTTAAGTGACACTTGCCCGTGGGGCGGGATACAGATTCCGTTTTCTAACAAAACGCTTTGTGCCAAAAAAAAATGAAGAAAATAAAAGCAATATGAAAGAGAACTCCACAAAAGGCGTCAATCTGAATGGCTGAGTAAATGAAGCAATTGAGAACAATTGAAAGAGAGATATGAATGCAGGAAATAGACAGACGGATAATTGCAAGAATGGTTACGGAAATTCCATAATGGATTTAATATTATTGATAACGGATCAAGATAAATCATACGATAAAAAGGAAAACGATTGTGACAGAACTATATATTTTAACTTATCCTGCTCTCATTTGTTCCTTGTAACTCGACATTTGTCCATTAAGTGAAGCAAATTGAAGATTTGTCCTTTGTTAAGTATGAATTCTTAAGATGTCTGTAAATGTCTTTGCTGGATTCTTTTAATAGGACACAAAACCTTTGTTTTGAATAATCAATCCATAATAAATATGGTAATATTAATAAGTTTTGATTAAAAAGAAGTAAACACTTAAATTAAGAAACTATAAACAGTAGCTAAATCAAGAGTAAAGTTTATAACTTAAAGAAACTTAAAATAGATTCCTATTTATTGGTCCGAAAGAAATCATAACTCGTTGATTGTCGTCTATACGAAAAATCTATACACCAATTTCAATAGACGCAGAAGTCAAATGTAATTTCAAACCCTTTATGCATAAGCAAATGATATTCAAAGCCAAACATTAGACTGTCCTGTTTCAGAGCCAAGCAGCTCTAGCAACCTTTGGCAAAAGCCATAATCCAACATATGTTTATACATACGTACACGGGGGTATGGTAAGGGTTTTTTGGTAGGGTTGGGTTCTTACTGTGCTCCAATGTCGTCATCATTACCATGACTAGGATTACCATTACTGTCATCGTCATGTCATCACCCAAAGTCTTTATGACTTTTGTGCGCGTTAAAAATGATAAGAAAAAGTTTTCTTTTTTCTTTCCCCCCTTCCTAGATGATACGTATCCAGTTGGGATGACTGCAGGACTCCAGCAGAAACACACATAGACACACACACACTTACACCAATATCCATCCGAGGCTTATATGTCGAAAGAAAACATATGGCATATTGCCAGGCAAAACATTTAATGGTCTGCAAAATGGCCGAGACCGAAAGACATTAAAAGTTGCTTAACCTTCATTAAGGGCAGGCGGCATGGGGAAAGAGAGAGAGAGAGAAAAAGAACAGGAGACTCATGCCAACTGTCAGTGAAATGAAATTTAATATGTGTCAAGCTAGAGCAACTCCAACTAGGTGGCCATATTCTTCTTCTTAGCTAGCTTAATATCCCATTTGTGTGTTCAGGTTGTCTGCCAGCCAGGCTGAACTGCATCCAAATGATATTCTTGCACAAAATAAGCGAAACAAATCACCGCAAAAAGTTGGCAAACAACAGAGAGAGAAAAAGAAGGCTTTAATCAGCAGAGAGATGGCAAGGGGTTAGAGGATATAGTCTAGGCAACACTCTTTCTCGCTTTATCCCTCAGCTAGGCAAACTCAATTTCCAGCTTATTTCACGGCATGTCGGAGACATGGCATTATCCTGGCAACAGTAAAAAGTTCCTTCTTCCTTGCAGAGACTTCGTGTATTTTGATAATCAAATTTGTGCAAACAAGCGAAGAGTGTAAATTTGCAAACACCAGCAGCAACAGCAGCAACAGCAGCCACAGACAGGACAAGGGCTAAAGGACTAAAAGGATAATCAGTGTGGCGCTTCATGCACTTGTACAATTAATAGCGCACAAGAAAAGTTCACTACAATCGGTCGAGTAGAAAATGTAACTTTAATACGAACAGGTCTTCTTAAAACTAAACTTTACTTTCTGCCATTTCTGGAAGATTCATCGCCGAGAGCTTCAGGTGGTTTTCCCTATTGGCACTTTTCTCATCGCCTTGCTCGGATGACTAGCCTCTGCTGCTGTTCTCCTGGCGCGAAGTTTTTTTAATTTGGCCAGTTTCTGTTGCCGCTTAGCTTCCTCTTCTTCGGCAATCTTCTGCTGACGTACTTCATGCTCATGAGCCTAATATTAAATTTGTGTTGATTTTTCATGTATAACTTTAAAAAAACTTTAAACGAGAATCTTACCAGTTGATAGATTCTCTCCATCTCTTCAGCCTCGATTTGAGCCTGAACTTCGGCAATTCGTTTCTTCATAAATTTCATTTTCTCTTGACCCTCTCTTAGATCATCTTTGGCCTTGTTAAAGCGAAAAGTGGTTAATAAAATCTTATCTTCCCAATGTTCCATATCGTGTTCTAAACGTTTTGTAAAATATTTGATGCGTTCTTTATAAGTCTGTTTTAGAAAAAAAAAATACAAGAAAAAAGGTTTCCTTTAACAGCTTTAAAAGGTTCCTTTTACTTTCTACCTCAATAAGATGATAATACGACTTCAGGGCCAAGTTTGAAGTAATTCTTTTCACTCTCGATTCTTTGAGATCAAGCAACTCCTTCGCCATTTGATTCGTCCTTATATTGTATTTCATTGTCTCCGATTCTGCTAAATTGCTATAGTAGGATTCCAAGTAACGCATTTCGATCGGTCTGCGTATGGACATGTCGACAAGACTCCGCTTAACTTCCTGAGTCACGTCTTCCTTGTATTGCTCCCACCAGGCTAGTGAGAAGCGACGAGATTTTAAGCTAGCTACAGAGAACTCCTCGCGTGCCTCGGCTAGAGAGCGCTCCAGTGACTTGTCAACGGTCAACATTTGCTTTTCTTCCCACAAGACGGACAGTAGTTTGCGATAGCCATGGCCCTTAATCATTTGGTCGTAGAAGAACTTAAAGAAACGTAAAATTTCCAAGATATCACAACGATATTTCGCCCATTCCAAAGTATCCCAACTGTGGTTACGCACTAGAACATCCAGATACACGAAATCCTTCAGCTCCCGCCGCTTAAAGAAAGCCTCCAGTGACCAACTAAACAAGTTGTGTGGAATTTCCTTAATATCCAAGAGTCCTGCATGTTGTGGGGCTCGGTGTAAAATAAGTAATTGGTATGTGGTTCTTGCGTTGGTAAAAAATAGCGAGGACCGTTGCATAGATTCCCTTAACCTATCAAAGTTGCTCTTCTCTCCCGTAATTATAGTTAGCTTGTGTATGTCACCCCTCAATTCCTTTGAACTAATCTTCCTTACAAGTGAACTCAGTATTGCTTTCCGCTTCATTTTACGCAAAAAACTGGAAAAACTCCATTGGCATTTCATCACATAATTGGGAGCCAAAGAGAAAACACTACTCCCTGAACCGATTCTTTTGAGCAATAAATCCGATTCAAGTTCAAGTTTATCCTCCTCACCATTAATGTCCCCAATGTCCTTGCCTTTGTCATTGCCATCGTCTACAGGCTTTTGATCACCATTATAATAATCATTATCATCATCATCGTCGTCGTAGTCATCATGATCATCATAATTATTATAATAGGCACCATAATCTGGAAACTCCGGCATGTTCCAATCAGCAAAGAGTCGACGTAAGAACTCATCATGACATAAACCCGGATCACTATTGGGTTTCACTGGCATAATGAGTTCATATCGTTTCTCAAACGCTTCTCTTCGTATATCCTTTGAGTTCACAACTTGTCCATATTGTACACTTAACCCCGAATGTGACGACTGCATCATGGTACAAAAAGAACAGAAAACCAAAACCAAATCGAAAACCAAAACCAAAACCAAAACCAAAAAAAAAAAAACAACAAAAAAATCAATAATGTATATAAAAATGTTTTGTGTTCAACTTGAAGTGTGAGAAAACAAATAAATAATGAAAAATTAAGCTAAGCACACTTAAAAAGAAAACAATTTCACACTATAATTTTAAAAAAATTTTCATTGTTGGCAACTTAGTAGGCAATGAAAACGTTTTGACACTATATGCACAGAATCCTTTTTTTAATAAATTTAAAAAAAAATCAGAAGTACACAAGATAGGGTGGGTCAATATTTACAAAACTACTCGTAAATTGAAAGGTGTAAATATAAAAGGGTGTGAGAAATAAAAATACTTTTCTATTTCAGTAATTTGTAAACCAGAATCTCAAAATGCATCCTTCATCAGCGGAGATAAGGATTTTATCTGAGACACCATGTTTCTTAATGACATTTCTACTTTTTTTTTGGATCCTTAATATGGATGACCCACTTATTATTATGACCCACCCTACTAAATAGCAATGTTAGATTCAAATTTTACAAATCTAGTTACCTGTGTTTTTTAAATGTCAATTGTGAAAATCGATGTATAGAGCGTCAACGCCTTTACAAATCACATTCCTACTACAGCTTTCTAAAGAGCTACACAAATACCTTATTCACAAATTTATAAAAATATCTAAATAATATTTTTTGAGTTTTGGTATTTTACACGAAAAAGTTTTCAATGTATAGATCAACTTCAACAGACTCATTGGCGTCCATTGCGTCATCATCATCGGAAGACGAAGACGAACCCATGAATGAAGATGACTACACCACTGACCCGGGATATCTGAATTTCTTGAGGGAGTTTCGTTCTCGTAATGCTGACCTTCATCGCCTGGAGGCGATTCAGCGTGCTCCGAAATACTGGTTGGCCTTAACGCCCGGAAATAAAGCCCTGTACCGCTCATTGGAAAATATTATCGCTGTTCGCAGCGCGAACGATTGTGATGGAGACACTGGTGGGATGTGCTGTCCCCAAAAGAAAAAGAAGCCGGCCTGTCCCAAAAAGAAGAGGCCAGCCTGTGCCAAGAAGCGCAAACCTGCGTGCCCCAAGAAACCAGCTTGCCCCAAGAAGCGCAAGCCTGCCTGTCGCCGCAAGCCCAAGCCGCGTTGTGGCAAGCGCCGCAAGAAGTGCAGCAAACCCGGCCCAGTGACCAACAATGGGTATCTGAATTTCGTGAGAACTTACCGTAGGAAGCATTGCAACTTGAAGCCAAAGGATCTGATCATGAAAGCAGCTCGTGCTTGGTGCCGTTTACCGGAGAACAAGAAGGATCGCTATCGCCGTATGGTAAGTCCTTCATGCCCTTTCTCCCTCTGCCTTTGCAAATACTTATTGAACTTGCTTTCTTTATACAGGCCTGCAAAGTGTCTACAAGCAAACGCAGCAAACACCGCAGGGTGTGCCAAGGTACTCAATAATTCGTGAATCAACAATTCGGAGCAAACGAGAAGTAAATTTCCAGTCTATTGTCAAGTGGATCAACAAAGTTTCGTCTTGTTTTAGCGTCTAAATCTAAATGTAAACTTTAATTCTTTTGACCCATAGCCTTGACCTTTGTCCAAAGAGTCGGCAAAATTAATTTTTTTTGAATTTAAATTTTTTGTGTTTCCAAATATCCTTAAGAAAAACCCGATCGATTTGATGAATTGTAATGACCGCAGAAATAAAAAAAACCACAATAAGAGTGCCACGAAAAATAAAATAAAATATATTCTCCGATAGTAATATTTGAATTACAATAAGTTTTTACTGAATTATAAGATGCTCGGAAAAATTTTTGACATTAGTAGGTGTTCAGATTATAATTGGGAGCTAAATTAATGCCAGAAAAGGATCTATTCAATATGTTAAAAATTAATAAAATAGAATAGTGACAATCGAGTTGGCTTTGGGCTCATTGTTAGTCGCACAAAATTCGAAAGAAACAAATCATGTGAGAAATTTAGATTTTTTTGAATTCGTGTAAATCATATCCTTTTTTTCTATTGAACATATGTAGGAATTCAGAATTGTGATTGTATTTATCCTTGCCTAGAGTTGTGGCAATTAAGCAATGCTGCTCCACAAGTATTTGGATTCGTCCATTCGAATATGACGGAACCGAAACGAAGGAAAGATTTATCCATCACGCCTCGTGTTTTTGCTGTATTGAAAATTGAAATTTTTGAATAGCTAGGAATTTTACGTTTCGAATGTCTCCTCTGAGTGTATCCATCTCCATAAACTATACACAAAATTATGATATTTGTTTTTGAAATGAACCAACAGGCATGGGTTGAGTAATCAAATTTCATATCAGTTTTATTCTTTTCGTTTCAACATTTATACGATTTATGGCTTCGCCGAAAATTAAACTTGACCCTGCCGCACCAACTACATCGACACCTGAAGGAGATGTGGCTGCTACCTATTCGGAGACGTGGTACTCGACATTAATACAAATTGTCATACCATTTTGTTTGGCCAGCACTGGCACAATAGTTGCCGGAATATTGCTTGGAAATGTACAGGATTGGAGAGTATTTAAGGAAATGAGCGAACTAATTGTGCTTGTGCCGGCGCTATGTGGTCTAAAGGGCAACTTGGATATGTGTCTGGCATCACGTCTCACCACCCATTCGAAATTGGGTCAATTGGGTAACTTTCGAGATATTCGTCAGATAGTCATTGCCAATATGGCACTGGTGCAGGCTCAGGCCATAGTTTCCTCGGTGATGATAGTCATAATGACAGTGGTTATGGGTTCTGCAGTGGCTCTTACCCTGATGTTTGGCAACTTCTCAACATTGGCGGCTGCAGCACTGATTACCTCAACTGTATCTAGTACGATACTTGATTCTCTTTTAATGGGAGTCATACTGTTCTCACAACGCTATCACTTCAATCCGGACTATTTGGCCACACCGATTGTGGCCTCCATTGGGGACGTGGTTTCCATAAGTCTTCTCTCCTTAAGCGCCGCCATATTGTATGATCTGAGCGCAACCCATGTCTGGATTAGTTTAATCATAATGTTTTGCTACCTGTTTTTATTTCTACCCTTTTGGATAACATTGATCCTGAATAATATCTACACCCGTCAAGCCTTGAAATATGCCTGGATACCACTTGCCGCAGCATTGTTCATAAATGAAATTGGCGGCTATGTGCTTAGCTCGGCTGTGGTACAATTTAAGGGATTTGCTGTCTTTTCGCCCATCATTAATGGCATCTGTGGCAATCTAGTTTGTGTTCAGGCCAGCAACATGGGATCCATAATGCATCATCGCAGCGAACTTGGCACCTTCCCCGAGGGAAGTCGAATATGCGAATCACCGTGGAGAGTTCTCCTTGTGGGCACAATATATTCACGTGTCGCTCGTATTCTTATATGTATATCAATACCAGCTAACGCATTATTGGTCTATGTGGCGGACTATTTCTACAAGTCTTATATATCGGTGAATGTCATCTTTGTTGCATCATTTGTCCTCACGAGCTTGCTTCAGCTTCTCATTTTGCTGTGGACGGCTCACGTTCTAATCCATCTGCTCTGGAGATGGAAAATAGATCCCGATAGTTCTGCAATTCCATATTTAACTGCCTTGGGAGACTGCGTGGGCACGTCATTTCTATCAATAATGTTTCATCTTCTGCGCCTTTCAAATCAAGAGTATCAACCTAAAACAATGCCTTGGATCAGACTCGATTATGACACAGTACGTTTTTTAAAACCCTAAATATACTAAACTATTAGACAGGTGTAAATAAAGTGAAGCTTTTAAAGTAAAAAGGTGACAGGAATTTTTATTAAACTCACTTTGATAGAAGGAACTTCGCCACGGCTGAAATTATTTCGACCAGCTGGTTGTCGAATATTACTGGAATGATGGAATAGTAAAACAGTTTGATTAATTTGAATTTATACTTGTCTCATTTGCCTAACAATTCTTTTCCGAATTAAAAATCGTAAAGTATTGCATAACCATTTACATTATATTATATATTACATTTGTTAATAGATGTAAAACTTGGTCCACAATGAAGTTTTATTTGCTAGAACAGAAACACAAATTTAGATGGTTTCACAGTTGAAGAAAAAACTAGGTTTTTAAGTACTTTCTACATAATGATATATACATATATTTTACTGATAGTTCTAAAAAAACGTATGTTATAGGTACATGAATCAAAAATAAATTGCAAATCATTAAAAAAAGGAAAAAAACAGCAACCCAGTAACACGGCCTGGCAGGCAGACCATTTTTACTTGAACTGTTTTTCTGTTTGACTTCCAGCAATTGTCCATCTGAAATTGTCGTTTTGGTGCAAATGAAGATAAGTAAATAGGTAAAAGAAAAAGGATCTCCTCATGCATATGCCGCGTGGAAAATGTTGACCCTCTGCATTTTCTTGTTATGCATGCGTCCATCCTCATGCTGCTTTGCCGATTTCAGATGATTGAGATTTATGTTGCACACCTCGCAGTAATATACAGTCGAATTAGTTCCGTTCGGCTGGGGCTGCTGTTCTTTCTGACAGTGACCTGTTTCTGCTTTTATTTTTAGTGGATTTCCTCGTAAAATTCCCAGTGGCAACCTCTTAATTCCATTCAAAGCACTGCCTATGCCGCTACAGTTGCCACTATGTTTCATATAACAGCCAAACGGATTGAGAGGCTCCATAGAACCATTCGCAGTAATACGATATATATGACTCCCATTGAGACTCAAGCGAACTCCTGGACAGCTTGTGTACTGGCGACGACGATGACGTGCTCCCGCCATATGCATAGCCATCTGGGACTCCGAGGTGATGCTAACATCACACAATTGGCACATCAGCCACTTAGTGTCGGTACGCACCCAGCGTCCTTGGTCATCGTAGTGGCCCTCGCCATTGGGTTTTGTCATGTTTTGCGACACCATAAGATGACGTCGTCCAAACAAATGCTGCTGAGCATGCATCATCGAAGTCAACTTCAGATCGCAGACCTCACAATAGAAAGCCGCTGGACCAGGGGTACGTACACATCGTAGCACTTCCTCCGAAGCGTTGCCGTATTCGCAACAGTGACGCATCAGCCATGTGTTCACCCGACGATCATGGGCCTTGGATGAATAGTGATCCACTGCATTGCGCACAGTTCTCATGGCTGTGCGGCACAAGTCACAATAGTTCCAGCGGAAAAGCGTTTGTAATTCGACGGGATATGTTGCCTCCGGTGCCAGCATATCGTGCATATGCAATGTAGTCACTTTTTCTGCTTAGAAGAAACGACAACAAGAATTAGGAATTGAACCCAAATAAAGAAGCTAACTAAGCTACTCCCCCCCTTTCTATGACACTTACTAGTAAATGAACTATCTCGATCCTGATGTAAATTTGATTCCTCTTTAATTTTTGGTAGATGGTCATCATTATAACAGCTTAGTAAAGGCACTTGATGATAATGGGGCGACCGTGACGATGTTCCAGTCGGCGGAGTCATATCCAAGCACCTGAATGAACCTTTCTCACCATTATGATGTTTATGGATGTCGATGCTTTCCATTGCCAATTTAAAACCATTTTTAGTTGGTATCACCCCATTGGACGACTTCTGAGGCTTGCTGTAACCATTTGGACCATGTGTGGGCTGATGATGCTGACTGTATTTGAAACCATTTATACGGGGCAAAACCTGCTCACTAGACACATAATCACCATTTTGATTTAGGCGTAGAACAGCATTCTTAACAGATATTTTGTCATTCAATTTGATGCCGTTGAGCAAACGTATTGGCGATGAAGAATGTTGCTGTCCCACCTGGATTTTCAAAGGAAAGTTTTGCAGTTGTGGTGCTTGTTGAATCAATTGTGGTGACGCTTTAAGTGTGTGTGATGGTGCTGGAGTAGGTAACATGACCTTCTTTACATACTCATTGTTCTCATCGAGAGAAATTTCGGCTATTTCCAACGGCAGCGGTGTGAAACGTTGAATAGCCCAACATGTACCGTGTTGGGGAAGCCAAAGTTCAGCATAATCCAAAGGACTGGCTTGCTGTTGATGAAGTGTGGCCATAAAGTGCTCCTTAGTCAGCTCATCTGCCTCTCTTGTGATGGGCAACTCATTGAACGTGGCCACATTCTCTTTGCATATGACTTTCGTTTCGGGATCTTGCACTATATGCAAGGCAGATTGTGTCATCATGACTTGAGGATTTGTTGCCTGTGCCAACCTTATGGACCCTATTGTTCCCACTGATCGCTGTTGTTGTAGTTGTCCATGCATGGGACATGGCGGTGGTTGTATATCTGCAGTCTCTGTAATCGGTGCGGTCAGGTTCAACCATTGCTTCAAGTTCGATATCTCGCCAATAACTGTCGTCCAGTCCTCATCCCTGTCATAGTCAATGTCATCATTGTGGTAATCGGATGACACATTCACCTGATAATAATGGACACTGCTGTCATCGGTGCGTCTCAGTTCCACCAGCACTGGCACTTCACCTGTGGGTATGGTTGGTTTTGGCAGATCCACTGCCATTCTACTTATGTTTTTGGCACATTGCAGAGCGATCTGCTCGTGGACCGGTGGCAGCCGTCTAATACAACTCGATGGATATTTTCGCGACAACATTCTCGAGTTGGACGGAATGCTGGGTGGGATCTGGCTTGGGGGCTCTTGCTTTTCGGAGACTTTTCTTTCTTTAATTAGTACATCTGATGTATTGTTTGTTTCCCTTTTCCGGATATTTCGTTTTTTCTGGTTGGTTTTTGCAAAAGATAACGTGGCTGGCGCTTTTCTGCTTTCTTGCTTTCCTGCTTTTTGCGAATTTCTTACGAAAATTTCCTCTCAGGGTCTTAGGGGGGGTTTTATTTTGGGGTGTTTTCTTGAAAATGTGTGAGAAAAAAGGTTTGCTCCGCCAAGCTAATCGGAAACTACATAACTCCAATAATATAAAAACACACACAGATTAAAGTCGTCAGTTTGATAGGATTGTCAAAGGTGTCTTTTATAAGTGTCAGTGTTGGTAAATGTTTCGAAAGTACTGTGCTGTGAAGTACAATTTGGATCATATTGAGGGTAGTCTCGGCGATGATTAATAAGTGTTTAAAAATACGTGGAAAGACAGCCCTTAAATAGCTTTTGGAATAGCCTAGACTTATCGAAATTTCATCAAAATCGATTGAAGGCAAAAACAGAAAACTGTACCGATGAAATGTACTGATGAGTCATCACTATTATCGTGGACTATAACAAGAACTTGGACTTGGCCACAGTATTACATACACATCCTTAACCGATAATGGACTATAAAAATAGTTAAAATTTTAAATTGATTTCCCAAATCATCGTAGTCTATTACAGTGCAATTGTTTCATTCACATTTTCCAGCAATTTACTGGCATTTAGAAATAAAATGAAAACGCAAAAAAAAATCAATGTAAAAAGCATTTGCATATGCTACATAAATTTGCCGCCAGCCATGGATGGATGCCGCAAGGTTTTATTCATTTCTCTTTTTATTTGTAAATTAAGTTTGCAATTGAAATGACTTTAAATTGCTCACGTGTGTGACACAATTTCTCTTTATCATTTTGCCGTCTTCTCGTCTTCGAGAAGAAGATGTGGATGAAAAAAAGCAGAAGCAGTAGCAGCAGCAGCAGCAGGCAAACGGAAGCGGAAACACAAAATGTGAAAAATGCGCAGAGCAAACAAAAAAGGAAAAAGAAAATTTTTGGTCCAAATGAGATGGAGAGCGGTTGGGGTAGGTGGCGATGGGGGAGTGATGAAAACGGAGAATGGAACGTGTCGTGTCGCCATAACAGCTGCACGTACACGCCCACCAGGACACACATAACTCCCAACTTGGAGCGCTGCTGTTACCCCGCAAGGCAAACAAACGAATTCCACTCAGATCCGCATACATGCTACACATGGTAGCACTCGGTAACCATATCTGTATCTCCGTGTGTGTGTGTGTATTGTAGGCCTTATTCTGCTGCTTCTGCTGCTTGTGTACGTGTGTTATTTAATGCTTATCTTTATCCTTTTCCCATTAGTGTTATTGATGTTAACCCTCCCCCCAAGTTCCTCTACTTTTGGCAGAGACAGGTGCCCGTCTCCGCTTTCGATAAACTTGCCCGCCAGCTAAACAGTTGACAATTGATGGAGGTGACACCAGAAACGAAAGAGAATGGAAAATCACGCGCTAAACATTATTTTAATGCCCCAAAGGCAGCCAAAAGGTGGCAGGCCCCCATGACAGAGACGCACATACATATGTGTTCCAACACTTAATTCTCAATTTCTCTCTCGCTCAGTCTTTCTCTTTTCCTTTTTATACGCTTTTCTTGTGCTTCTCGGAAATATTTAAAGCCCTGCCAACTCATTTCCCTTCAGGGAGTCCTGGTTTCGAGCCCATCTACATTTGACATTTATAAATGTTGAACTTGGCACTTGGCAACTTGCAGCCGTCCTTGAAGGATTTAGTTAAGAAATATAGTATATTTTTAAATATATATATATATAGATATGTATGTGCGTATATAGATGACAGGCAGATGGCTTAAGTGAAAGAATAATGGTTAAAGGTTAGCGGCAAATAAAGGAAATTTCGAAAGCCTTTCTCACAATTTTACTTTAGTTTTAAGAATATTTGCTATATAAATGAAGTAAAACAATTTAAATGTAAATCGAAAGTGTAAATAGATTTAAATAGAGAAAAACAATATTATTAATCGCAATTATTGGACTTGAAATATGTTTTTTTTAGCGTACTTAGCTGACTGTTTAATTGTTTTCATTTACCTGAAATTCAAAAACTCTATCAAGAAAAAAACATAGCATACTTTTAGGCTGGCATAATGTTAAGATGTTGCCAAGCGTTAGCAACATGTTGCCGAGAGTGCAACTATTAACACTTTGTTATATTATTCGTCCTTTTTGTTGTTTTTGGCTTAATTAATGATAGCGGAGCACTCGACATTCTGCAGCCAGTGAAATGTCTGGCATCTTTGCTTTGCTTTTAATTGCCATCCGCCGCAGTAGCCTGCTTATGCAGAGTCATGAGCCAGGAGCCAGTACTCGGCGGCGGACGACGAGACGCAAGGCACATAAAATCATCTGCTGCTCCATAGCAGACAACGCAGACAATGAACGCTATGGATGGACCATAAAAAAAGGAGTTATCGCTTGACAAATATCAAAACCAGACCCAGGGACAAGAGGACCATAGGAAGAGTCGAATGTCAGTCAGACCTATAGTGTTGGGCCCATATGCGGGGTGCAGAAGGCAGTATACTGAGTCTAGACAAAACATGGCGTTAAATAAATAAATAAATAAATCGCAGTGGCAACTACAACAATAACAACAACAACAACAACAGTGAGACGACTCATCGACAACCGCAAAAAACGGAAGCAACTTCAACAAAATTTATGACCATTTTGTGTTCATTTTTTTTTTCTGTTTTTCTGTGTGTTTTGTTTGAGGAAAAAATTTGTGGCAAGGTCAATAACAGTGGGCGTTGTGTTTGGAGGGGGCGTGTGAAAATGTAGGCTGGGTCTAGACCCTAGCTAAGTTCAAGACCAACAAAGAACTAGAGATGGGACAAAAAATTGAATTGAAATGGAAGTGAAATTGAAAGGAAGTTGAAATTAAATTGAAATACTAATTGTAAATACTGAAGTGCACAGAAAAGAATATGAATTTATAAATAAATAAAATAAAATTACAGTTCATGGAAAATATGATTTTTAATAAAATTGATTGAATTGATTGAAATTAAAAAGTCTGAATTATCTTATTTTTAAAGCTAATTGGAGCTCAAACTCTTTCCACAATTTGAAATAGGTTAGACTAAAATTAAAACTGAAATTTTCTGAACTTGGGATTCAAAAGAATGGTGAAATGGAATCGAATAGCTGCAACAAACCCATCTCTATGTCCGACTCTATCTATGGCTATAGTCATCAATTTAAGACTCATCCTCTCGATTCTCAATGTCATTTTGCAGACGCAACGATACTGGGATTCACCCAGAGACACAGCGAGAGAGAGAGAGAGGAATATAGAGAATTGGAGACAACAGGAAAGAGATAGATAGACACGGAGAGTTTTCAAACATGTTTTCGCATAAATTAAACATCTTATCTGGTTGTAAAACATTTGACACCATTGTCGTTGTTGTTATTGTAGCATTATTTCAACCCAAATGCAGTCCGGAAATGTACATATAAACAGCGAAATGTGAGAGAGGATACAAAAGCACAAGAGAAAGAAAATGCTGCAAAAAAATACATACATATAAATAAATAGATGGATAAGCGAAGAGAAGGAAATGACATTTTATCGATGAGCATACATTCATTGAGATACAACATTTTATATATAGTTAATGATATTGCCATTATATGGCAGTAGATGGGGATATAAACGAAATGCATTAAGTCTGAGAATTATTTAAAAGTGATTTTAAAATGCAATGAAATTGAGTATGGAAGTTTCTACGAATCTCTGCCATCAGCCATCTACCTTATCTCTGACGTTATTATTTCACATTTATGTTTGTTTCGCTGAGCTGCATATACAACTGTGTAAACAAAATTAATTATGCAACATTCAGTGTGGGTGTGTGTGGATGAGTACGTGTGTGTGTGTGTGGTTGTGTTCGCTCAATAAAATATCCTTTCAACCTAAACATTTACCCATTTTCCCATAATTTGCACAGTTTGTGCCATTTCAACTCGTCCAGGCGGAAGAAAATTTATGCCTGAAACCCTGAAACCAAAAACCCAAAATACATTCTCCCAAGGTACAAAACTCATTTGCATTTGCATAGCCCCCAAGGATAGGCATATACATATCTGCCATTAGCATGCTCAACTTGCAAATACCCCGTCCCCCTCCTCCACCACAATCCCAAAATCAGTGTCATATCCAACTGCATCTGTAAACGTAATTAACAACATTTTGGGGCAACTTAACTTCAATATTAATTTCTCATCATAATTTCTATAGAATGGAAGATAATGTTAAATTTAACAAGATGTAAATGGGAGATAGAAGGAAATCTCTTGACCACAATTCTTAAAAATTATGCATATTTTATTAAAAACTAAGAACTTGTTTATATTCAGAAGAGTCCATAGCATCTATGTATAGCATAACATAACATCTATGTATATACATCTCCCGAGGTAAATAAAAGAATTTGAGAAGATTATCGAATACTTCTAGGTGTTAACTCTAATCAATCGATTAAAGGATAATCATCCTTATGAATAATTTACCTATATATACTAAGCTTTTCGTTTTCTTAGTAGTTTATCCCTGACGATTTCTTTTACATATTTAGTTAGTAATTAGTTTTCGAACTAAATTTTAAAGTCCATGTTTGTAGAGTTGTAGAAAAAAAGGTCTGAGATCTGTCTAAAAAATCTCAAAAATTAATTCCTTTATATTAAGGCAAAGCTAATGACTTTTGATGGTTTGGCTTAGGCGATAATGCAGTCTAAGAAGATAAATTAAGCTAATTTCTTCTGATTTGTCTTTTCTCAAACATACCTTGGGATACCTGCATGGAAATAGTCTTTGAAATTGAAATAAGTTCTAACTAATTAAAAACATTACATTAGTTCCAAAGAAATAAGAACTGAAGATTCTGTTCAAGGTGCAAATCTTTTCGAATGTGTTACAATACTCTGTTTACATTTACTTGAATAAATTGTAAAGGGTATTTAAAGATTGCCATGATAAAACGATTGTTTCCACTACCTTTATGACCTGATTATGAGATCTTTCTCTTAAGAGCATTATCGTTATGGCTTATTACTTTATTTCTTTAAAGTCACAAAGTTAATAAACCAAAAAAAAAAACTAGATTCATATATGTCTTTTGCTTGGTTTTTATTTTGAGGTGTGTTGAATTATTTGCCAAATTATATAAGAAGCTTTTAGTGTTTTGTTGTTTCTCTAATTGTTACGTGTTTTTCTTGTATTGTTATTGTTTTTGTTTTTTTTTTCTCTCTGTATGTCACATGCAAAACATGTTTGGAATTTCAAAAGTGCCAAGAGGGTCCGCAATTTCGGTGGCTAACCACAAACATGGACAATTATTATTAATTATACCCTTGCAGAGGGTATTATAAAATTGGTCAGATGTTTGTAACGCACAGAAGGAGACGTTTCCGACCCCATAAAGTATATATATTCTTGATCAGCATGAGAAGCTAAGTCGATATAGCCATGTCCGTCTGTCCGTCTGACCGTCTGTCCGTCTGTCCGTCGGTGCGTACGCGTTTTACTCAGCCATCTTAAGAGCTATCGGGATGAAATTTTTTTTGGGATCTTTTTTTACCCGGGTGAGATAAAGTATGAAAATCTTTGGGATCGGACCACTATATCATATAGCTCTAGAAGAAACATTTTTGCAAAAATTGGAGTATCCCCATGAAATTTACCAATATGATAGTAATAGATATAAAATCTCAGATCCCAAAATTTGAATCTGATCCGATAAATAGAACACAAGTTACAGTCAATATAAATCGGTTCAAACGCTGCCGGCAGCGCTGCTTGCTGCCTACTACTGCCATCATCAAATCAACAGAGCACACGCATACACACACAGACGCAACGCTACATGAACTGTATGTGTATGCGTGCCGTGCTTTGCTTAGAAAATGATGGAAGAAGAAAAACTTGTGGTAAAAAGAGAAATAATATTTTGTTTGTGTATTGATGAATTGAGTTGCAGGGAAAGAAATTTCAAAAAGGAAAAATATTATTGCCAAGTATACTGCAAGGGTATATATATTTTTTTCTTTGATATTTTTTTTTTTCTTGGTGGCACAAGAGAACTTGTTTTTAGTTTTTTTTTTTGCTAGTTCATTAGAATATGTGAACATTAATGAATTAATATGAATTAAGCTACTAGTATTTGGCAATTGCCTTACAATTGGCGAATTCATTGACACAACAATTTGCCTTATTACAATACAGGGTGCTTCAGTTGGAAGTCAAGAGTTGCATTGCTTTCTTAGGATCGAGGCACTGCATATATAGTTTGAAAAGAAGTCTCGTGTGTGTTTGTTCAGAAGGATACGATATGGGGTGAATTTGTCTATGATAACATTTCAAAAATCAAAACATATATAATTACTTCAGAAAGTTATTCTTCCCACCTGAAGCTTTCAGTTGTTGCTGCACTTTTTTAGGAAATCCACAAAAATCCACTCGAGTCCATTGGACTATGATATAGTATCATAAACATGTTGAAGAACCACCTACATATATAATTTTAAATTGCAAATTTTAAGCCTCTTTCTTGCTAAACAATGAATGATGCAAATGGGCGTTGGGACTTCAATGGGAGATTCACTCTGTTCTTCTATTTATGGGGAAAACCCACAGTGAACTGAGCCTCACCAAGTCACTTAACACAAAAATCCAACAACTCACCACTTTGAAATGCAGGAGTAAGAGTTTTTCATTCAAGTCGTAATTGCAATCAGTCATTTTTCATAGCTCATTACTTTTTAAACTGCCCACCTATTTCTTAATCGTATAGATATCTGATTTAACTCAACTACATCTTTCAGAAACTTCGCGAAACATTAATTTGACCAGTTTATTTATTTTGTTTAGTTGCTTTTGAAATTGTCATCCAATACACAAATTTGGTAACAAATACCAAAGAGTCTGGCATCCCACTTTTAGATGCAGGTTGTCAGCTTCATCTCCCTCTCTCTCTCTCTCTCTCTCTCTTTCTATCTCTTTTTATTTTTGCCACTCGACGTCTCTATTTCTCTATTATATAACTTTCCAGCCAAGCCGGCATGCAATTTTTTTTATTTTTTCATTCAACTGCACTGAAAGTAGTTTTTTTTCTTCTCTCAGTTTACACTTAAAAAATTGTAGAGTTTTGGGATTCATTCAAGAGTTTGGTAAATTTATTTATTATATTTTTTTAGGCTCCTTCTGCTAGTTCAATAAGTTTTAAGAATCCGTTTAATACTTCGAAAAATTCCTCATCATTCTCATCCAGGGGCATGGAATCATCGTCGAAAGGGAGTTGATTCGACTCCTTATCATCAATTGGTTCTTTAGACGAGGACTCCTCCAGCGGTTCCGCTGGTTTGGGCTTGGTGGAAGGAAACATTTTTTATATGAAAACAAAATTAAATAAGTCTTTTTGAAATTTAATTTTGTTATTATTGAAACGACAAAGCAACTTTGTTTCTGAGTTAGTTAAATTAAATTAATTAATTGAATTACATTTGTAGAGGATGAAAATGATTTTGATTAGAATGTTACTATTACTTTCTTTTAATTAGTTTCCATCCTTTAGTCAATCTTTTGTCAAGTCAAAAGTGTTATTTAATGGAAGTATTTGTCATAAAAAAGGTAAAAACTAATCTATTAGATGTTTCTAAAATAGTATTAATATAATTTCTAGTTATTAGATGTGTGGTTAAGATGGGTAAATATTATTCGAATTTATTATTATATCTTCCATGATAACTTGAGTGTTTAGTAATCAATCAAAATAATACCAAACTTTTAGAGGATCGTAAATTTAACTCAAAACTATATATATTAATATTGATATTTTTGCAAAGTTTATTGGAAAAAATTGTTTAATTAACTTAAACACAGCACTTGGAATGGTTTTTTTTTATCAAATCATCTTCTGAATGGTTTAATTAATTAATTATAGTTAGAGTATTTCAACTTTGGTAATTTTGCTAAACAAATTTTATTTTTATATATTCATTTTTTTCGTTTTTGTTTTTGTTTTTAATGGCGACAAAAAAAGTCTGTCGGTGAGTTTTATTTATTTTTCTTGCGTTTTTCGCTTTTCCAGCCAGCAGCAAGTGTGGGGGCTTTCCACAGCAGCAGCAGCAGCAACAACAACAACAACAACAACATTGAAAAAACAGAAAATGTTGGTAAATGTGTCATGGTGGCAAAGCAACAGCAACAACAACAACAACAACATTTGTGTTGCTGTTTGTGTTCCTGCTTACATTTCTTGCAATATTTTGAAAAAATGATTTTTTTCTTTTTTTCTTTTTTTTAAGCCGGTTTTTGGTTGTTGTTTTACAATTGACACATTTCGGGCCTGGGTAAGGTGGATTCAAGTTGTTTACTTTTTATTTTGATTTACCAATTCTAATCAAAGTCTAAAATGATTTAAAAGAGCTTAGTTAATACTTATGTTCCCTTTTCACCCATGAAGTTTGGACCATATGTAGTCTCAGTGTCTGTCTCTGTCTGGGATCAAGTGCCATAAATTTCCTGCACAAACTAAGCATAACCAAAAGGTCAAGTACCATTAAATTGTTAACCCAACAATTAAGTCACTCCAGACTTAAAAAAAAGACAGTCATTTCATATGGAAATGAGCTGCTGAGCAACAACCGCAAAGTATGTCAGCCAGCAACAAAAACTACAGCAACAAATTATTACGGTGAAGGCCAAAAAGAGGATTTAACCAGATGGTGAGAATAAGCTTAAGACATAGTGGCTAGTTTTATACCCTTATAAGTTTGGAAATGTCAAAACTTAAGTCAAATTTGGTTCCAATTCGATACATTAATTTCTGATTATGCTTGAAAAAGAGGAGCCCTAATCAGACCCTAATTAGATGGCCTATTTTATGGCTAGAAAGAAACTTGTGACCTAAGTAACTTTGATTGTAAAATGATATAAAGAACTCTGAATTGGATCAGTTAATTTAAACAGTCTAAATCATTTTTATTTAATTAAATTTCATCTTTCCATCTTCTAGGGCTAATTCGAAGTGTATTAACCTTTTTCGTTAAGGGTATGCGAGAGTGAAAAACAGGAGATGAGGAGTAAAAGAGATAGCTCAAGCCAAAATTGCACTCTCTGACTTCTTCTGCTTTTTCTTTTTATTTTTTCATCATTTCTTTTTTGTTCAATGAACTACAAGACAAAAAGCAAACAAGAAAAAATATAAATAAAAACAAGAGAGAAAAAAGAAGAAATAAATATGCGAACAAACTCCACAGAAATTAACCAAAATTACAATAGCAACAACAACGACGTAAGCCAAGTCATCTCTGAGTGACCTTGAGGAACTCCGCTATTGTTGCCGTTGGTCAAGTTTGGCTTGGCCTTAACCCATTTGCGGCCAGCCAAATAAATTAACCGAACAAAAATTTTCCACAATTTATTGAAATTTGTTTGAGCCTTATAGGAAACTAAATTACATCTAATCAAAAACCACATAGGCCAATTGACTTAATGTTTGCTATAAATTTGGGTGCTTGTAATTTCTTGGTTTTAACCCAATTATGTCCTAGCAACTACTTTTAACAACTATGTTTCTATATTGTTTTAAATGTTATTGCTTAAATTTATTAAGCAAAGATTCGTGAAGGGTTTTCATTCATGTTTCCATTGACAACTGCAATATTATTTCTAACTGATCACTCCATCTTCTCTAAATGACTTAGCAGTTCTTCATTCAAAATGCTTGGTAATACAAATTTGCTAATTTATTGTCAAATACCTACTTAAAGTTTAAAAAGCTTTTGAGTCTTGAATTAGTCGTTACGTTCTAAGTTATTCCTATAATATAATAAATTGCTTTTAATTCAACTTTAAACTCTCCACACCGACACATGGCAGCTAAATTAACTAAATATTTGTAAAAATTTCAATTCTATTTTAGGTATCTACCAAAAAGCATTTAAGATGTTGCAAGAATTTCAATGGGGCCCAAAACAAAAACATAAAATGAAACTTAGTTTCGGTGTCGGCAAAGTTAATTGCAATTGAACAAAAAACTATTCCATATAACCGCAACTGCTGCAATTATGATGCCATGCCACAAAGCAAAAAAGTTGATGTCCCTGCCCCTGCCACTGTGCCACTTGCCACTTACCACTCGCACGCAGAGGCAAAGTGTGTGGTGGCACGTGATCATGACATTCCATCCAAGACCAAGTTCCGATTCTCTCTCCGGCTGTAAATGGGATTATAGATTTTGCCTTGGCAAAATTGTTGGAGTCGAGTCTTTTTTTTTCTGTTTTGTGGTTTTTTTGCTGTTCGATGTTGAAAGAATCCATGTAAAAATGGTAATTGAATTTATGATTAATGTATATAACCCATGCCCAAGTGTCATTGAGACAACAAATTGGATCTGGCCAAGGTTAACCACAACTGCAGAAAGACGGCAGAAAATAAAAGAAGCGATCGGAACGATAAACGGGAAGAAAAATCATGGCAAAATAAGCCAAACGATTAAATAATCCCCCCCAACAGATGGGAAACGACACATTCAGATAACAAATACAAAATGACAGGCAATCAAAACAAAATGGGTAACATTAAGATATGACAGAAATATTTTAGAGACAAGGCGAGGCGGGGAGAGTCAATCCAACAACACGAAATAAATTTTTGTTGCAATTTTTCGAAACGTAACCATTTCAACACCCCAAAAACGGGAGGGAGCCTCAAACAAACCAACAAAAAAATAAAAAAAAACAATGAACAATTGCAATTACCTTGACGGCAGCAATTGAGAGGCAGCGTCGGCAGCGGCGGCGTCCAAAATCAAAAACCCGAACCAAAAAACGTAATCTGAATCCAAGTCAGTAAGGCAAATTTCAAACGTGCCACAACAGAAACTAAAATCAGAAAACAAACCGTTAGATAAACTATCCCAACTCAAACCCAGAGGCTGAGAAAAATCCACAAAACAAAATAATGATGGAAACATTTCAACTCATGACTAACTTGGCACGCGCCACAACAGACACAAAAACTCAAGAAAAGCCCCCAAAGAGCTCTCAACAAGTTCGATGCGAACCCGACTGAGCCTTACCTGACAGAGACTCAGGTGAGATCAGGTGGATAATATTGTCTGAAATTGTTTGACCAGTTTAAAAAATTCAAAAATTTTGGGGTTCAAGTATTTTCTAAATATTTTGTTAAGAATTTCAGTCTTTCAAAAGGCTAAAATAAAATTTTGGGATATTCATGAAATACTAAAGATAATACCGCGCCTGAAATTAGACTTTAAAACATTTTTTTTAAAATATAACATCCTTTTAAAATTTATTTATATTTATCATCATAACTTAAGATCTTCCATTAACCTTTCGAGTCTTTATAGCATTTCGGGATAATGTAGTCCTCAGATCAAAAATTCGCTGATAGCGATAATTAAAGCTAATTTAATAAAAATATTTTAATCATTTTTGACACGAACTAGAAACAGAACGATTACACGAACATTTTATGCGATCTTTTTTCTATTTAAAGCCAAATATTTGTCATTTTTCACGAATGTTTTTTTTTTTATAGAAAAAATTAATATATTGCCCATATTTCTCACTTGACTAAATTACAGCACAAAATCTAAATTGAAACTTTGACAGTGGCTTAAAATGCTAAAACCGAAAAAAAAACTTAATCATAAATGACATTGGCCACCCACATCGGTTTAGTGTTACTCATACAAAGTCATGTCTGAAGGTCTTTGTTCAATTGTTCAAAGTTAAATAAGTTATCATAAAATATTGATCTATTTCCCATACAAATTACTTTAGAAAATTGATATTGTTTTTCTTAAAAAAACAAAACTTACCATCCTCACACACAATCCACAATCAAATCGAACAAGTTGTATGCGTGTTAAGCCTAGTTTGCTGACTTCTTTTTATATATAGAGGTACGCATTAGGGTGGTTCAAAAATAAAACACGAAGTTTTCAATCATCTAGGCAAGGAATTTCCATTATTGAAATTTGAAAACAAAAAAACACGTATACGCAGAGTGTCACAGCTGAATTGATAATACTTAGGAAAGGCTTAAGAATGGTGAAAACAATCATGTAGTAATGGAAAAGTTAAATAAATTAGTTGCCAAAGCTGTAACAAAGAACTAAGAAACTCAATACTGAACAAATTACTTCAAAACGAATCTTTATGTATTTTGTACTTACAGTAGCCGAGACAACGTGTTGAGCCCACCTTAAACCACAAACCGAAATCAAACAAGTTGCCAGCTACCTAAACCTAGCTCAAGACTTCAATGATCGAGCTCCCATACAGTTGAGTGACGAAGCTCAGACGAGACGGTTATACAGCGAGTTTTGTAGCTGTTTCGTGTGGATGTTTTCTGTAAAGAAGGAAAAGAAAATCAATCAACATTTTATCTTGAACAAGTGGCGGTTATTTCGTAAATTCTTAGAAAACCAAGAAAAATCTGCATAACATTTGTGACGAAAGCAGTGACAGAGAGAGAGAGAAAAGGAGAGCCATAAATAAAGTGTGTGTGCCAGAGAAATAGTGTGAGAGGAAAAAAAGTTAATGACGACGTAACCGTTACGCTTAAGTGCCAAGCTGCCACAAGTTTGTTGCATTTGGCAATTTTTTTAGGCTCCCCTTTCCCCACCCCCTCTCCACCTATCTTGTTTGTCTTTGTTCCCACCTGCTCCGATGTTTTGGCCTAGTGACAACAGCTGGAGGAGACGCCTTTTGTGCTCTCTACTATTGCATTGTTTGATTGCCCTACAAAATTGCGGGCCGGCCAATGCGTTCACCATACTCTCGCCCTTTAGCTATACATCGCTCAGTTTTAAGAATCTTCTCAATTCTGTATTGCTATCGAGTAATGCCAATCTAGCTGGAGCTGGACGCAATCTTAAATCTGATGTCTTGGAAGATGCTTCACTCATAACGGTAAGTCATTTCATTGAGCGGAACTTCTATTCAAAGAGTCATATTTTCTATGTCACTTTTTACACTTTTCACTTGCTATAGAAAGAAAGTTTTTTTCTTTATTCTGTATTTATTTTTTTTTTGTTCGTCTCTCAGTTCATTGACATTTTCTGGGTGATAACTTTATTTTGATAATGCCCGCTCAGCACGTGAAGTTGGCTAAGCCTTTTTTTATGACCAACTAACATGACCAACTGCAGTTGCCCCTAGAAAAGCCAAGGCGGGAGTAAGGGCAATTGCATTAGGTTGAAGGGAAAGGGACTTTGAGGGAAACTGTCGTAACGCGTGTGAATTTTGTTGACTTTTTATGGCTGTTGATAATGCTTAATTTCGTCTTTATTGAGTGACCTAACCCACAGCCTTTAAAATAAAATAAACCTACGTAAGAGTTGAAATATCTACTTAAACTTAAATTGTTAAGAAATGCAATGAGATAGAGAAAGAGAGTGATATAATCGAAGGTACAAGTGTAATGCAAACGAATTTCAGATACCTCTGAATGCCAATACGTTCTGTGAGCTATAACATGAATGAAAATAAATTCAAGTTTTCTAAAAGTTGATAAAAATATCATTGAATTTCTTATTAGATTGAAGTGAAGGTGATGTAGCTAAAATCGAACAACTTTTGTATGAGAAAACTTCAAGAAACCTAAATACTTTTACTTAAATAAACTTATGTTTATGGAATTTTTGAATTGTTTCACTTAAAAAGTAATTGCATTTCTTATATTCAATTGTAGATCAATCGTGAATGTGTATAAAAAAGTAAGAAAAGTATAGCTATAATAATAAGAACGTATAAGAAGTGATTTAATCTCATCAATCTCTTTTAATTAATACAAAAAACTAATTAAAGCAAATTATTTGCATATGAAGATAGATCCTCGACCATTTTTTTTATGATTCTTGCAATAGAAATACTTAAAAAATATACCTAAAAATATATATGCATTTAAGTGTATCTGTTAAAACAGTTAGGTGGAAAAAATCCTTTTTTTAAATCCTCGCTTTACCTTTTTTTTTTGTCTTGTTTGATTAAATTGTATTTTCTTTAAACATATGTAGATTAAATATTATTTACTTTTCTTTAACTTATTCAAAAATATAATTGGATGCTGTTTTTATAAAGTTTGAAGCAAAGTTTTCAACACCTCAATGACATTAATTTACAAAACTTTTTGCTTTCCTTGCCAAATGCAATGCGGAAATCTTTAAATTCAAATTAAGGCGAAACGTGTAAGAAAAAAAATAAACAACCTATTTCTTCTGTTTTTTTGAATATTTGCCAAAACAAAGGCACGGCAAACGAAATCAAAGCAAACCAAGTCAAGCCGAGCCGAAAACAAAAACCAAAATCAAATGCCCAAGAGACAAAAAAAAAAACTATTTCCTTATTGTTGCGATTAGAGTAAGGCATTACTTTAGTGACATTTGACATGGATGAGGGGGTGTCTATATATGTATACAAGTAAATGTGAATTGGGTGCCGGGGATGAGGCAAGGGAGTCTGTTTTCATGTTAACCCATATTTCAAAGTCAGTCAGGTATTGTCATTGCTTGGAACGTGGTCAAGTTAGCCTAATTGCATAGTGATTACTGTTAAAGCATTTGACAAATTTTCAATTTGTTGGCCATAAAGAGGTGTATCTGTCTCCATCTAGCTTACTATCACTCACTCACTCTTTCTCTCTCTCTCTCTCTCTCTCTCTCTCTTTGTCTTTTTGTCTGTCTTAAATGTTTGATTATGCAATTTGGCAACGTGCAGAAATTGTTAAAGTTTTTGTTTTTTTCTGTTTCTTTATGTTTTTTATTGTAGTTCGTTTCGGTTACATTGCCCAGGCCCAAACTCAAACCCAAACCCAAGCCCAAGCCCAAGCCCATGACTTTGCATAAGATTCACTTTTTTTCCACTGTAGTTCGTTGACAATTTCTGTGTCTTTTTGGCCTGTCTGTCTGCATAACAACAACCACAATGGCAATAGCAACTATCACGAATCACGTAAATCGCATAAATTACATTACGTTATATGTCTCTCAGTGTCTCTCAGTTGTTAATAATTTCAGTTGTTAACTCTGTTTTTGGTTGCTTTATTGGCTTTAGCAATTTTCACCCATCCAAACTGTTTGTTGACCCGCCCAAAGTGGTAACCATTTTCTTGCCACCCTCAAAAAACGAAAAAAAAACTAAACAAATTGGGTAATCTTTGTAAATAAATTGTGTGAATTGTTGTTCAAATCTTCAAAACATTTGTTAATACCATATTTTGTTGGTATGGAAATAAACTTATGCATTTCAGTTAAAAAATTATTATGCGAACGGAAATTAAAGTGATCTAAATTAAAGTTAAGGGAGTTCCCGAACGGGCTCAAGGTTAATTTCATAAACAAAATACTAAAAGTTTATTTCATGAGAACTAAAATTTTGTTACTTCAAGTAACTTTAAAATGTTAAGTTAATCTTTATATACATCATCTTAATTTTTATGCACTTTTAATTCTGTTCCAAATTCTTTTTTAATCGTAAATAACTATTTCATTCAAATTTATCCCATTTCCCATTGATTTCGTTACAATTTTATTGCAATATTTGAAATGATTTTCAATTTGGTTCAAAAAATCTTAGCAATTCGCCTTCACCTGAAAAATGGCCATCAATCAGTCAATCAATTGGCATTTGCTCTAGATCGAACCGGCAAATCAAAGCACACAAGTTCAAATGTGATTAACCTTTAAGACAGACTTTTTCAGTGGTTTGCTTTCGGTGTCATTAAAACGATGTCAGTTTGGTCTAATAAAACTAGCAAACTGGTTAAAATCGAGCCCACGATCTCTTTGAATAGATCGAGACGCTTTGAACGGCAATTTAGTCTATAATAACAATAATAATGATGATGATGATGATGATCACCATAATAATGTCGATCGGCAGCATCGGATATCGAATCGAAGTCATTATCAAGGTCAGTTACAAAATGAGCACTACCAATTTTTAAGGTTGGTAGCGTTGACAGGCCTCAACTCAAGTCAACTCAAGCTCAGCTCAGCTCAACGGCTCGACATCAACAAGTCAAACAAAAAGCAAAAGTGTTTTATGCAAATGAAGCCCAAGACAAACACAAATAAGACAAACTACAAATCACAGACAGCAAAATAAAAAAAAAAAAAGTTGACACTAAAAATTTGCATTGAAATGACAACATTGGAAGGCGATTTCGGTACTAAAGATGGCAGATGAAAGATCACATGCAACGCCCAAAATGTCTTTGCATGAATATCACTTGAAATCGTTTTTGATTTTAATACCCTGTGACCTTTCCGCCAAATGGGTGTTTGGAGATTGTTGGTATTTGAGTACTTTATTGTTAAGTAGGTACTTGTAATCAGTAAAGCTGCTCGACGATATCTCATTATTGCCAGCAATCAGTAAATTGAAGAGCAAGACAATTAGTTGTCATTTTAGTTGTTTTTCGATGCCATTTTTAAGTTTTGCTTGAACTTGCTCGAACGGAGAATGGAGTTCTTTCCGGATCCTGAGGTTTTTAGCATTCGGCATTCAGTATACAAGTCGTCTTCTTATTTTGTAATCGTGTTTGACCCAACATATGCAATATAAGATAATATATGTATATAATATATTTTACTTTTGTAATTTTCAACTATTTAGTACTTGGCTGTTTTCTTTCTATTGCGAGCTAGAGGTGAACTAATTAAGTATTCCGACTGAATGCTATTTCAATTCGATATAAAAGTAGACCAAAAATATTGAAAAATATTCACACTACTTTGCTGTTGTATGTAGATCTGTAATATACTTATGTTAGTAATAAGGAAGAGCATATTTTAAGGCACAAATAGTTCCTAAAGAAACTATAAAATGTGTTCAGAATTTGTTTTGCAAATGGTTCAGACTTCATTGTCTACTTATAAATTTAAGTGGCTTACTCTTTCTTAGTCCCTCTTTCGTTTTCTTATTTATAATCTTCTTTCAATAAGGAAATACAAAACTTATAATGTTTACATATAACTTGAATTAACGAAGAATTTGTATATTACAATATGTATTCTTTAACACAGATACAACTTTAAAAGCTATGTTTTTCTTAATAAGATTTGAAGAAACAATTCATGGCTTCTTAAAGCTAACAACATTTCATGAATTTGTATTAAGATTAACAGTTCAGTTTAGTAGTTCAGATTTATTTAATTACAATTAAAAAGTAAAACTATATTTGCACGTTGGTACAAAATTTGTTTTATTATTAAAATTTATTAAAATTTATTAACTAGTACGTCTGAACTAGTATACCTATACAAAATTTTGCACAATTCGATGTTTTCTCCAAAGGTTTCATCTATTTCTTAAAAGGTATACAAGGGTCGAAAGCCTCTAACTTACAGCACGAATGTTTTTTATACTCCACCAATTAGCATGGACACAAACCGCACAAATTAGTGGGTCATGATTGAGTTTGAGTTTCGAATTATTGTCAGTTTTCGTAGGTGCTAATCAAGTTTTTGCTACCAAAAAAAAAAAAAAACTACGAAAAAAGAGAAACATATTCAGTTAGTGAAACAGTAAAAGCCATAAAAATGAAACGCGGCTAAAACTCGATGATGAAAAAAAAGGCAAACAAAATATCTTTCATATTGGCATAGGTCGGCGACGTTGTTAAGTTTTTCTCTACATCGCTCTCTCCCTCTCTCTCTTTCTCTTGCCTCTACGCTCGTTTACTTCATTTATTTAATTATAGTTTTTCCAACATTTTGTTATCTTTGTTATTATTGTTTGTTTTTATTTTTTTGTTTGTGTTTACTTTGTGTGTGTAAATTGGCGTAAAAATAAACATTTCAATATTCTTCGATTATTTACATGAATTTAGTTTTTTGCATCAACATAAATAAACAATAAATTGTTCACTTTTTCGCCTCATATTTTTGTATATGTATTTCGATTCAATCAAATTTACTGAACTATAGCACAATGTGTTTCAATTAGTGTTTTTGATTGAGTTCGACAAAACAAATACAAATGTGCAATAAAATATTCAAGGCGAAATTGTGCGCCAATCAAACAATTGTAAATGGTTAACCAATTGTTCAGTTACTTTATCCATGTTGATTGAATTAAACGCAGTGAAAACTGAAGTATAAAACACGGATATTTAAGAAAACATTATGTTGAAAAACATTCCAATTGCTTGCAATAAGGATAAGGTTGAAGGATATTTTGATTAAAATCGATTGGACTCAAAAATGTTTTAACTTGTTTCTATTTCTTTACCATCTCTGGTATCTTATCAAAAGATAAAAATAATTCATTATACATAAAATTTGATATACTTCAATTTTGACTTTAATCTAAGACATCTTCGATAAAAAAAGCATTAATAGGTCAAAGGCTAAGAGAAACTGTTTAAGTAACTTGAATGAACTTTGTATCAAGTCCGTTGATTGTATCTTTGAAGTTCACTGTTCTCGTTTGTTACTTAAGTCTCTATATTTCTTTCTATTTTTTATATAAGACTTTTTAAATAACAACTGAATTATTTTGTAATAAGCAAATTACCTTTATCAGGCCTCGAAGAAAACTTTAAGAACCATATAGTTGTTAATGATTGACTTCATTGGTAACTTTTTTTTGACCTAGTGTAATATAGATTTGAGAACTTGTGTTGCAAATTTTTTTTAGCCTTAACTAAACTTTCAAAACCACGACAGAAAAGTCTTTATATACTTTATAACCTGCACAATTTATGGCCTAAACAATAATAATATAATTTATACAAATTAAAAGTATTCGCGCACATCAAAAATTACAAAGAAAAAAGAGTTTGAAGATTTATTTTCAACCATAAACAAAAACTACAAAGTTTGCTAAAAAAAAAAAAGAAAAATGTGAAAAAGAAAACATAAATTTCAGCTGTGTGACTTTTTATTGCCAAACATTTTTGTTGTCTTTCACAATTTGTGGGCTTGCATTTTGTTGCATCTGTTTCTGGTTGCCTTTTTTTCTCTCCCATCTTTCGCACTATTGGCCAAATATTTGTTTACACCGAAAAGTGTGTCAAGCCGACAAACAAAATAATAATGCTTATTTTGAAAATGCTATTGCTTACGTTATTTTTGTGATTTTTGTATCTCTTTATTCATTCTTCAAACAAAGGAATTCGGAAATTTAGCCACAAAACTATAATATATGCGTATAAAGTGGGAACAGATAGATCCCGGAAGATTATGTTGGAGCACTGAACTTTTGATACTCTTACTAAGGTTGATATTACACCCCCATATAGGCAATCAGTCCATGTAGACTTCATCTTTACACTTTCAGTTTTAAATCTTGACAAAATGAAGAATTCATACCAAAAGATCACTCTCAATTTATTTAAATTTAAACACATGTTACTGTGCCTAGAGGGAGATTTGGATACAAAGTAAAGTTTTAAGGATTTCTTTTACAAACATCTTATCATCTTCATAATACCCAACCTCTGGAAGGGTGTTAAAATTGAAATATTTCACCGAATTACTTGTGGGCTGCGTACCACTTCCTCATCATACGTTGGTGGGGTCTATTTCCCCTTCTACCAACTAACGACCACCGACCGCGGACCACCTTGCCAGACCTAGCGAGCCGGCAAAGTCAGTTGGCCAATTGCAATTGTATTTTTGGCTTTGTTTATATTCCACACAATTTGCTGCCAAGGTTAATTAAAATGCCGAACAGCTTCTCTCTCCCTCTCTTTTTATCACTACCTCTACCTCTCTCTCGCAATTGCATTACTTCTCTGGCTTTTTGGTTTTTATTTGTGTAATCGCGTGTTTATAACTTTACTTTTTTCGGACTATTTCATTGATGGATTATATAATTCCCTAAACTTATCAAAATAATCACGAAAAAGTTGAAAACTATAAAAAAAACTAGCCGGAAAATTTTCATATTTTTATTTTCGATTGTTTTGTTTGATGTGTGTGTGTGTACATTTTTTTATGTGTCTATGCTGTCATACAGTGCGTATGATAAATACGTGATTGAAATGTTCAATTCATGAAATTCTTTAATCTTGCACGATCATAATGTTTTTTAAAAACTTTTATATTATTATACTCTATAATTGAGTGAAAGAGTATTTCAAAGGTTTCAGGAAGAGAAAAACATTTTTTTTTTATATTTAAACAGATTTAGTTTGAGAATATATGTAGTTATAATGATTTAGTCTATGGGTGAACCGTTTGTGCAATTTGAAGAGTTCTTATAGTTAGTGTCACCAATTCTTATGTTTAGTACAATTAAATAATTACTACAGTACCATGTTTGTTTGTATTGTTTATATAGAACGTTGATCGCTTCATGACCCTAACATAAGCGACTAAAATTTATGCTCTAGTTATTGCAACAATAGAAAGTTAAGCCAAACTAATTGGAATCTAAAACTTGATTTGAACGTTATGCTTCTCTACAGGGTATGACGAAGTCAACCACAATTCGAAGTGTCTTACATTTTATCTGTGTTAATAAAGAAAATTTTTATTAAGGCACGTGTTTGCGGTTTTGGATATCAGATAAGCCACAAAAATAGTTATGAATAACTTAATTGTGTAATAAGAAAGAAAGTAAACGAATTCTAAATATCCTAGAAATGGAGTTTCAAAATCAATCTCTTAACAGTTTGTTGTCGTTGTTATTAAATAGACTCATGTAATGTTTATAAAAACTCTAAAATTAATCAATATGATGTTAAACAAAAATTTATACAAAATTTCTGGTAGTCCTCCAAAGTTAATAAAAATCAAAGCAAACAAAATCTATTTAGTCAGTATGACTACTTTTTCTAATTATCTGGATTTATATCTGAATAAATTTCCAAAATCGATCCATAGAAATTTTGCAAATGATTTTAATTTGTTTAATGCACTCTAGTTAAGTAGAAATTTCGAACTAAAAGGCATTTCTAAACTAATTTTTTATATAAACTAATATTTGCTATGAAAATGTTGGTGAATCGTTGTGGCCCTAAAAACTCATTTAACTCTTGAGACATACCATTTGCATTTGCCCTCCAAACCCCCTTCCCCCCTTCCACACTGCCTTACCATATTTGCTTTTTGCTACCATAAACAATTTACTTAACCCTCTCCTCCGTCTTTCCGTCTGTCTCTCTGGCATCCTACCACAAACAACATCATCGTAGTCTGGTAGTCGTCGTCGTCGTCGTCATCATCTGTTTAACTTGATTAACTTGTTGATGCCACAAATTAAAATTCATTAGGCCAAAATGACTGTGGTTAAAGCTGCAGACAACGTGGATGACTATGATTATAATGATGATGATGATGATGATGATGATGATGACGATGATGATGATGCTGATTAGAGTTAGAGTCACGGGTTCTTCTTTCACCTGAAGCTAACCACTGAACTATGCAAATTGAAAACAGCAAAGGAAAAGCAACAAAAAAAGAGCTCAGAGAATGAAACCGAAACAAGCAGAGAAAGAAACTCAATTTCACACTATGTTGATTTAGATCGATCCCAACACCTATTTCTCCCATTTAATCTCTTGTCTTTTTCAGCCAAAGTTAATACGCAAATATGGTTATCCCTCGGAAACGCATACGATATATACGAAAGATGGCTATATACTGGAAATGCATCGTATACCCAAGAAGGGAGCTCAACCGGTGCTCTTGATGCATGGCATATTGGATACATCAGCCACCTGGGTGTTAATGGGACCCAAATCGGGTTTGGGTAAGTCCAAATTAACACGTAATTAATCAAATATCTGAAGATTGTTCTAAATTTCTTTTAGGTTACATGCTCTCCGATTTGGGCTACGATGTTTGGATGGGCAATTCGCGGGGTAATCGCTATTCGAAGAATCATACAAGTTTGAATAGTGATTATCAGGAGTTCTGGGATTTCACATTCCATGAGATGGGCAAATATGATTTACCTGCTAATATTGATTATATATTGAGTAAAACTGGATATGAGCAATTGCATTATATTGGCCACTCTCAGGGTACGGCCATATTTTGGGTCCTATGCTCGGAGCAACCAGCTTATAGTCAGAAAATTCTCTCAATGCATGCCCTGGCCCCGATTGCCTATATACACGATATGAAGAGTCCTCTGTTTCGTACTTTAGTTCTTTTCTTGGACTTTTTAACGGTAATTAATTGGACTTTAATGAGAAATTGTGAGTTGCAATTGGTTTGTCTTTTCTTTTCTTCTTTAGGCTGCCACCAGAATGCTTCGCATCACCGAATTTATGCCAAATACCAAATTCTTAGTGGATCATAGTCAGGTTGTGTGCCACGATAATGCCATGACTCAGGATGTGTGTTCGAATATCCTGTTTTTAGTTGCCGGCTACAATTCGGAGCAGTTGAATAAGGTAAATAGAGTCGTTTAATTTTCTTTTCCCCAGGTCACTTCCATTTTGAATGTTTCCATCAGCAATTAGTCACCAAATTATTAACCAGAATCGTTTGTCAATAACAGGAGAACTTCGACTCAACAAATGCTTAAATAATTAATATCATAACTATACTCAATACCTAATTAGCACACTTGTTCATCCGAAATTGCTTATTAATTAGACACTTTCTGTAAGAATTGAACAACACTCAAATTCATATTCACACGCCTCACTGAACTCTTAACCTGAACTTAGACTGTGTTTCCATGCATGTGTGCCTACACCCACGCTCTTCTCCGCTGGGTGAATTGTTGCCTCCAACGATGGGGACAAGGGTTCATGTTAGGTCACAGAGTAGCACCTAATTTGCATGCATTGTCGCCGTATCGCCTCCACCTCCACTTGTGCCACGGCTCCACTCCACGTGGACCCAGTTAATTATGCCAATTTTCGAACAACAATGAGAACAACAAGAAGTTGTATCCAACAACCTTCCACCACCGATTCCCTCTGGCCCCACGTATTGGGAACATAGATAATGGCATACTAAGCCCAGCCACCTGACTTCGATTCATGTAATTCAAGTTTCGTAGGGGTCGCGGGCGAGGCGAGGCTTCACGAGGGCAACGGATTGCAAATTTTGTGGGTGAACAATGAATTGTACGAAATCTGCGGGTGTTTAACTTTGCGGTCAATTATTGCGTTTGGGGATTTGGGGTTGAGTATAGGTCAGGGATAAATATGTAACTGCTAAACATTGTGGGGATTATCTGTCTGCAGTGTAAATTGTAAAGACAAAATAAACTGTGATAGAACTTCAAGAAAAAATATAAAACCATAAAATAGATATCAATAAACTAACAGAATGTTGGGCAATCAATTATATTAATTGGAAAATGTAAACTATTAAAATATCATTACATTTTGAATGAATATTAGAATTTATGACAACTTTATGGATCCGAGTTATGTCGAAATTTCAAATTTCTCAATCCAGAGAAAGAAGTTTTATATAACAAGGTTTGGAAAACGTATCAATGCAATTATTTAGATAAAGACTAACTTTATTTTTTAATAGTTCTCAACTTAAAAGGATTTCACTTTTATTTTTTGTAGACCATGTTGCCCGTAATGCTGAGCCACACACCATCCGGAGCGTCGATTAAGCAGTTGGAACATTTTGGACAATTGATGAAATCGGGACATTTTCGTAAATTCGATCGTGGCTATTTGCGTAATCAATTGGAATATAATCGCATAACACCGCCGGACTATGATCTATCACGAGTGAAGGTGCCAGTGGCACTTTACTATTCGGTCAATGATCTATTGGTCTCGACAACTGGTGTAGATCGTTTGGCCCGTGAACTGCCAAATGTGGTGGATAAGTATTTGGTGCCAATGGAGAGATTTAATCATTTGGATTTCCTATGGGCCATTGATGTCAAACCCTTGGTCTATAATCGTCTGGTTAGGAATATACGTAGAGTGGAGAATCATAAGGCCAAATTGACGGCAAATTTAGCACAATACTTGGCCATGCAATTCCAAAAGCGTCAGCAAACAATACAAAATCAAATACAAAATTTACCACCAAATGTCCATCTGCCTCATGGTCTAATGATGCTAAATCCAACAACAGCAGCAGCAACACCAGCAACAACAACAACAACAGTTACTACTCCAGCCACGATAGAGACAACGGGGACAACAGAGGAACGGATTGAGGAAAGAATTCAAGACGAAATTGTGAATCAAGAGGATGATGCTGAAGTCTTAGCCACCACTTTGAGCAGCGATATGATTACTGCGTGATGATTGCTGATGTCACAAATAAATTTCCAATTTTCATTTGACTGTGATGACCATTTTTTTTATTAACAACAACAAACAATTGTACGCTCTGATCCCAACATCCTTTTCGATTACCCATCATCGGGATGCATCAACTCAGGCACCTCCAAATAATCCCATATCATCATCATGACCTGGAACGATTTATCATCAAATTCAATAAGCAGTTCTTTTGTTCTGTTCTATTTTTAAATTTTTTATTTATATGTTGTACAAATTTATGAGTAAACTTTTTTTAAACATTACTATTAATAAATGATATTTTAAGCATATTAAGCAAACACAATTGTTTTTTTTATTTCATTTGATTTTGGTTCAAAATATTGTGTTTAAATTTAATTTTTAATAATGGAATGGATAGCAAAAAAAGCTTTAAATTTTTGTTAGTTTTTGGAATATTTGCATGGTTGATATATTTTAATATTACTGTTATCAAATTTTTGTTATTATGTTAAGTACCTGATGTTAAAAAGCAGACTTAGTTGAGCAAAGAGCTTTAGTCAAACAATTTCTGATTAATCAGTGATACTTTCTCTTACTTAATACCTATTTATTTGGCACACGATTAAGTACATTTGAACTAACTACTGATAATAAATAAATCTTCTTATGTATTAGTCGCAAACCTTATCTCAGCACACGTAAATTGGAAGAAGCCGAACGCATAATTCAATGAATATTTTGAAATTGAAATCATTGCTTTTTTAGACTTTATCGCTTATGCGTCTGGAAAGTGGAAAACAATTTAAAAAAATTAATTAGAATTATTATTCTTTCGAAAATGTCTACAAAAAGAATTCTTTCTTTTTCTAGACTCTTACTTTTTGTGGGACTCATGCAAATAATAGAGACATCTTCCGATATGGATGACTCTTGGGTGAGTGAAGAATTAAATAGTGAGAAGTGAAATTTATTCTGATTAATGATTATGTTGATAGGATGGCTTGATATATCCCGACGAGAATCATTGTGAATCCAATTGCTTAAAGTCGCTAGAGCCTCAACTAACTAACGTAAAAGAGCAGATTAAATCGAACGAAATGAAACAATCACAAAACGAAGAGGAAATAAATAAGCTTAGGAGAGAATTAAAAATGAGCCAGAGTGATGAGCAACATGCAACAATTGAAAATCTTCGACAAACAAATGAAAATTTGCTCAAACTTATTGGTCAGTTGGTCAATGCAATTCAAATTGGATCCTTGAACAAAACGGAAGAGGCTCAAGCTTATCAAATTCAGATAGAGGAATGCCAAAAAGATCTATCAAACTTAAGAGTCAATTTGGGAAATGAACTAAAGTCAAAAAGCCAGGAAGTGGAAAATATTAAAGTAATAAAGGATATTCTAAGCAATGACTTAAAAAATCTAAAATATCAATTGTCATCATATAAAGAAAAACTGGATGAAGCTCAAGATCAGATAGCACTTAAAAATAATTTGCTTGAAAACCATTTGGTACAATTATATGAAACTGAAAGCAAACTAATCGAATGCAGAGGAAAAATATCGACAACAGGTTGCAAAGGTCACTTATCTGGTACTCATATAATTGGCATTCCAAAGATGACTCCATTCCCTGCTCTCTGCAATGGAGATCTAGATGGAGGCGGTTGGATAGTTATCCAAAAGCGATTTGATGGTAGCATCAACTTTAACCGAAGTTGGACTGAATTTCGTAATGGTTTTGGTCAATTGCATGGCGAATTTTTTATTGGCCTTGATAAATTGCATCACATTACCAACACACAACCCTATGAACTGTATATACAAGTTGAAGAATTCATGGGAGAGGCAGGATTCGCTAGTTATGATAATTTTAAAATTGGTAATGAAGCAAGTCAATACAAGTTGGAATCGTTGGGCGATTTTAGAGGCACACTCTCAAATCAAATGATGTTTGGCATGAAACAAAAGTTCACAACTTACGACCATCAAAATGATCAAACACGTTACATTGATTGTGATCCAGAATGGTTTGGTGCATGGTGGCACAAAGATTGCAATGGACCGTAAGTACATAGTTCTTTTCAAAAAATTTAAAGTTAACAATCTGAATGTATTTTGTATTTTTATATTAGAAATCTCAATGGCAGATATTATACAATTGAAGACGACGCATGGCGTTTATGGATAAGCTGGGATTACAAAATTATAATCAAATCAGTGCAAATGTTGATTCGACCAAAACCGAAAATTTAACATTCTTTGAATATCTTTAAAAAATGTTAAAATCTATATACTGAAATGTCTTTTCTATTTTTATTAAATTTTCCTTTCCTACGATTCTTATTCTCAATGAATTTCTAATATATATCAAATATACGATTCTTTAATAGTAATATCATATAATTTTTGTAGGTATTTATATGATTTTTTAGCATTCCTACTACTATTTTAAATATTACGATTTTATAGTTGCAAATATCAGCAACAGCCGCAAAGTATGCTTCAAAATACAACATCTCTTAAAGTAAACGAATCACGAATCTTAACTAGCGTTTTAAATCGCGAGACAGAGAGGCAGAGGAAGCAGAAATGAAAGAAAGACAGTGGGACCTCCATAAAAACCGCATCGAAATTCATTGGCCCCCAGGCGAGCTGGAGAACAGAAACTGTTGCTGGGGATAAGAGCAAACACAGTGCGCCGTACACCGAACGGCGCTTAATTGCAACTTAAAACGCGCAACTCATTTTGACAGGCGGCGGCCGCCAACGTAAAGGCGAAAAACTTTATCCAACCAAACCGCAGTAGATGGAACAGCAGGAGCAGCAGCAGCAACACTAGGACGATTCACCACAGGACCAACTCGCAGCAGTTGTGCATTTTGCAGGGACAAGTTTAAGCCGCATGCCAAATGAATTGCCTTCATTTGTCGCCCAGCAGCGCCAGAAGATGAAATCAAATGAAGAAAAAACGAAGAAAACCTACGGTAAGTAAACTTACTGCGCTCACTGTGGCTAAAATAAACAACCAAACTACCCATACAGCCACCCCCACCCACACACAGTGAGAGAAAAAAGGCAAACAACCTCCTGCATAAAAGTCGCAATTTTGCAGTTGATGTTACCTGTGTGTCTGTACGAGGGGATTCGACTGCGACCCGACTGGAAGGGAAATGAAAAAATATGTTGACTTTTCGGTCTCACTCGCGTTGTTTGTTGTTGTTTGACTCCGACTCCACTTCCAACTTTGACTCTGTCTCCGATTCCGATTCCAATTCCGGTCCTCTTGCCATATCATGTTTTTTGTGGAACACAAATTGCTTCCGTTCTAAACCACCGAATTGCAAAATGGTGAAATTTCTAAATGGAAACAGGCTGAATGAAGAAAGTGAAGAAGAACTCAAAGGAATATGAAAAGTGAATGAAATGAAGGGTGCAAAGCAAAGATAAAAGGTGAAAAAAGACCTGAATGCAAAAAATGAAATGAAAGAATAAAAAATTTTAAAACTTTAGTAGAAAAGAACTACAAAAATTTGTATGGAATATAAAACAGAAAAAAGAAAAAAGAGGATCAAATAAAGAAATAGAAAGAACTAAAATAAAAGTCAGTAAAAACAACCAAGAAATGAAATTGGCGTTAAAAATCATTAGATAGTTCTTGTATTTTTCTAAACTGTCTATTAACCTTCTTTCAAAATACTATAAAAAAGCAAAAAAGAAAGAAATAATTCCTGAAACATAAAGGACAAAAAAGGGCAAATAAAAAAAGATAATAATAATTAAGGAAAAGAACCACACGAAAAAAAGGCAAAATATTTCAAGTATTTGGAATTTTCTAATCTTAACATGAGACTGCAAATTTTATATCTCAAGGTATGAAAATTCTAATTAAATGGACGGATGGTGTTTAAATTCTATTACAGTTATCAATCATGTAAGTGTTTCGTCTGCTTTGTCCTTCCATTGGTGTTCCTTTGCCGTGTTATTTATGCTCTCAACCTACCAACTGAAGCTGCTGACTGCCAGGATGATGCCTTTCAACTATGCAACAACTGAACCGCAGTAAGCGCAACAAACGTTGCAACAACTGACACAAATGCAACTTTAATTAAACTTTGTTCACAAGGGGAGGGGTGTCCCATTACCCACACACTCACATACACATAGACATGTTTACACATTGGCTTTTAACTAAAACTTTGAGATACTTTTTCCCCCACTGTGTCTCTCCGTCTTTCTCTCTCTCTCGCTCTCTGTTATTCTGTCATTTTTTGCCATGTAGAACAAGTGGCTTCGATTTGTCAATGCCACGCCCTTTAAAGTACAAGGCAAAAACGCCCTCGGAGCCTACCAACCAAGCGGGCTTTTCCGTTGCTCTCTGTTTCTGCAGCTCGTTGTGTAAACAAGGCATTAAGTACAACAAAATAATTAAAGTCAATTAGTGGCTCTTGCCATAGCTGTCTCTTTCTGTTTCTGTTTCTCTTTCTCTCCATCCTTCTTGCACCCATCGTCAGCCTGTTGGCTTTTAGCACTAACCATAGAATACATAGATGCGTCAAACTCAAGTTTTTTTGATTACAAATGCTAGCCTGAGTCTGGAACCCCAGAGAACTTCGGCAAAAGCCGAACAGCGTAGAACCCCAGAGAGCGGTCGCAGCGAGAGCGAAAAACGTTCGCTCGCAGCACTGTCGCTACGCATCGAAAATAATTCAGTCTGCCACAGATCGTGTCGCTGTGTTCTCGTTCTGCATATGTATGCGTAGGCTGAGTTAAGCAAGCGAAGATGTGACCGTAGCTTTTTCAGTCGCTGGCTCGCAGACTTTTTGAGTTTTCGACGAGCTAGCGAAAATGAGATGCGACGATGCCAATTTTCTTTTTACATACATATTTTATTAATACATTTTTATTTACTTTTTTTTTTAAATATATTTACTCTTTTAATTTATAATAATTATTAATTTATTTACTTTTTTTAATTATATTTTCTTTATATGTATACTTAATAATACATATATTAATGAAATTTAAATTTTATATGCTATAAACAATTTTAATAATAAGAACATGGCAACAATAAACAAGCAATTGAGGAGTGTGATCGGTTTTAAGCTACAGAGTCGGTATTCTGGGAAAGTCCGTCCGTCATGGGTAATTTTTTAAAATATAGATTTGCTCAGGATTTATTTATTAGTTTTTTTTTAGGTGGGGAACATGGAGAAGATTTAATGTGAATTTAATCATCTCAAGTCGACTCGAAGGTCATTCGTAAATGACCCCATTGCTATTGCAATGGCCTCCTCGTGGTGTTCCCTGGATACCGACTGTACATACTGTACATTGCAATCGGTAACGAATTCGAGCGGCGACCTTTATTATGCAGGTTTTCAGTATAAATAGTTATAAGATAAGCAATAAAGAAGAATGAAAAAAAGCGCGGTCAAGAATAGTGCAGGAAGCAGGAAGAGAAAAAAAAGAGGGGGCACGACTAAAACCAAAACAAAACCGATCACACTCCTCAATTGCTTGTTTATTGTTGCCATGTTCTTATTATTAAAATTGTTTATAGCATATAAAATTTAAATTTCATTAATATATGTATTATTAAGTATACATATAAAGAAAATATAATTAAAAAAAGTAAATAAATTAATAATTATTATAAATTAAAAGAGTAAATATATTTAAAAAAAAAAGTAAATAAAAATGTATTAATAAAATATGTATGTAAAAAGAAAATTGGCATCGTCGCATCTCATTTTCGCTAGCTCGTCGAAAACTCAAAAAGTCTGCGAGCCAGCGACTGAAAAAGCTACGGTCACATCTTCGCTTGCTTAACTCAGCCTACGCATACATATGCAGAACGAGAACACAGCGACACGATCTGTGGCAGACTGAATTATTTTCGATGCGTAGCGACAGTGCTGCGAGCGAACGTTTTTCGCTCTCGCTGCGACCGCTCTCTGGGGTTCTACGCTGTTCGGCTTTTGCCGAAGTTCTCTGGGGTTCCAGACTCAGGCTAGCATTTGTAATCAAAAAAACTTGAGTTTGACGCATCTATGTATTCTATGGTTAGTGCTTTTAGTTTGTCTTGTTGATTTAGTTATTCGGGCGCCTCCTTTGCTTGCTGCGGCTGTCATTAGTGCCATGGATACAACAATAATAAGGAAAGTTGCCCAGATTTCCTCTGTTTCATTCTCTGTCTTTTTCTTTAGTGTCCTTGTTTTTGTCCCTAATTCCCTTTGGTTTCTTTAAACCAACTGAAGCATCTTAGTAAAAAGGTTATTAATTTAACTTTAAATAGTTGTTCTTACGTACACTGAGGCTTCTCTTGTCAGGTTGACTACGAACATTCCTCTTACTCAGCTAAAATTTTCCTTACTTTAAGCGTATATTGAGAACTAGAACTAGAAAATCTTTCATAATTAACCTTCACTTACAAAATCGATCCGATACGAGGTTAAAGAATAAAATTGGCATCAAAAATCTTGTGGCGCCAGTCTAAATAATATTTCAATTATCCTGCCTATCAGGAAAGTCATGTAAGATACCATGTAATTCTAGAGTATAAAAGAACATAAACAGTTAGCTGGCTATCTCTGTTATCTCTCCAACAGAGTTTCGACTTAAATTGCCCAAACGATAACAATGATTTACCATGAAAACTTTCAATATTATAGAAAGAATTTCACTTCCCTGTGGCCTATCAAACTCCAAATATTGTGGCATCATAATAATTAGTTGCCCAACAGCCACAAAAACTGACCACAAACTGTCATTAGGCAAAACTTGACCAACAAACAAATTTTTATGTCAACTCGACAGAAACCACCACACACAGTTAGAGGACGACAGGGCGAAAGGAATCCAAAGTATGTGAGACATTATCGTAATCATAATCATAAATATGAACTACAATGAAACTTCATGTATCGAACAACCAGAATAACACATTTTATGTTGAGTTCAGCAGAAAAAAACTGTAGCTAAATGAGGGCGTGGCCGACTCCAAGATTATGACATACTCGTGTCTAAGAATTTTTACGATGACAACGAAAAGAAGAGATAAAACTTGTCAAAAAAAAAAGACGAAGAAAAGAAATAAACAAAGTTCTTGAACAAATTTGTTGTCCTTTGGTAAACACCTTGTGGGTCAAGTGGCACTTGGCTAAATTGAATTGAACAATTTTTGGCAGCTTCTTAAGGTCCTCTTTACTGAGTCATCAAAGATCTTGAGAAATAAATGCCATCAGGCAGCAGGCAAATTAGTTTGAGAAACGAAAATTTGATAAACTGCTTGTCTACTTTATGGCGTAAAATTGAAATTTAAATACTTTAAACTAAAATCAAACTTATTTATTTTCCTGCTTTAAAATGTAATTTTCCTTTCCTCGAACGACTCTTGCCTCTCTTCCTCGCCCTCGCCCCACACACAACCAATTGAAGTTTTAATGCTTTTTGGAAAATCATTAGAGAAAAACATTTCGCATGCAAATTGCTTTTTGCTCTAAATTCTAATTTTCTAAATATTTCCTTTTCTCCACTTTGAAGTGTCGCCTTTGCCAACCAGAATGCTAATGCTATTGATGATGATGATGATGATGATGCTGCTGATGATGATAATGATGATGACGATGTTTATGTTGATGGTAGTGCTAGAAGAGGCGTGGCATTTTATTGCCCAACGATTATAGTCGCTTCATTGAAATTACAAAATTACTTTAAATTGGGCAAAAGGCAAAATTTCGATTAGAATCGAAATTGAGTCAAGCGAAAATTTGCCCATAAACTAACTAGAATTGAGAAAAAGTTGCACAACGTAAACAAATATCAATGGTAAATGTAAATAATCGAAGTTCGTTCAATTATGAAAGCTGATTACAAGTTAAATGTTAAAATCTCAAAACATTTCCAATAAATAGAAATATTAAACAAATTTATTTGTCTTAAATTACATTTATTTCTAAGAAATTTGTTAAACTTTTGTTTAGTTATTGATGTCTGTGATTAAATGTTCCAATTAGAACACATGACAAAAACGTTTATTGATTAATTTTTGTACAAGTACTTAGAAAAAAACATAATTACTATATTTAATTTTGCCAAGTAATTGCTTTTTGTATGTTCTCAAATACTTTTTCTATGTATGTACAATTTTTGTGAAAGTTTCTGTTCCCTTTTGGATTTGACTTCTCCATTACATTCTCAATGGCTCTTAAGAACTTTTGTGTAACAATAAATTTTTTGCCAAACAACTTGAAAGTCGCTTTTGCAATTTTCTGTTTCTGTTTCTAACGAATTTCTCAATTCAACTGCCACTTGCGAAGAGAAACAAATGAAAACTGAAAAAAAGTTGCTTTTACTTTGGCCATTGTTAAAGAATGAAAACAATAGAAGGAATAAAGAGTTATAATTTCATTAAAAAATACACACAAAAGTGAAATCCTCAAAAAAAAAAAATAAACCAAGGGTAAATGTTTGCATTGTCCTTTGTTGGAAAAATCAATTATGTGAATCTTTTGTAAAATATTCAATAGGCAACGATTTGTTGGAGGGGTGATTAAAATTCGTTAGAATTCTATGACCTTAAATTACTCGAAATTATTGAGTAAATGTGAAATGTGGTATACTCGGAAATCAGTTGACAAATCAAACAAACAGAACCGCATTCTATCTGGCAATACATTTGTTGTTAACAGGAGCGGTTATTGATTAGGCGAAGTTAACAAATAAAACTTGCTAAAAAATGCTTTCAAACAAAAGAGTTTTTTTGTGACAAGAAAATTAGACATCAATTTTATTTGAGATGTGAAGTTTTAAATTAAGTGAAAATAACAAAAAAAAAGTCTTCTATTTTGGAAAAATCTTTATCTCTTCTTTCTTTTCTTTGTCTCTGTTTTACATATTTTATGTATTTGTGAATTCCAAATTTAAAAATAAATAAAACTGCCTTTTAATTTGATAACGAAATACACCACATAAAAGAAATAATAAGTACTTTTTGTAGATAATGAGTTTATATTGTTTTTTAAAATTTGTTTGAAATTTCCTAATAACAAACAAAAACGCTAAAAATATCATAATAAAAGTTAAGACCGTACAAACACTCTTAAGTTTAAAAAGGTTAAGAAAAGGAGTTGGAGGACTATACATATATCTATCTATCGAATTCAGAAAGATTTAACCACTTCTAAGACGAAAGTTAATGTATGTAATACATTTTTATTAGTATAAAAAGCAAGTGAATCTTAAAATTTTTATAAAATTGGTTAGAATTTTGAAAATGAAAATTTCTTACCCACTATTTCAGTTTTAAAAAAAAATACTTAAGGTCAAAATTTAACTCATTTATAAAGAAAGTATAGAAGTAGAATAGTGTCACAAATTATTTCAGAAAGCTCCAAATGATAGGCAAGCGTTAATTTGACTAAAATTTATGACTCACAGACACAAAATTCCCCTTGTCCGTGCTATTACACATCGAAAAAATATATTGAAATATATTAAACACTTTTGCTTAATACCATAGCAAGTCATATTTCTAACTATACGTACGAAAAATACACTTAGTAGCATGGTAAAACAATCCATGAAAGAGTACTTAATCTTCGTTGTGTTAAATCGGCAGTCATTTTTTCGATGGCTGTCTCATTAGCCACTCACCTAATACAGCCCTGTCCACAAATGTATTGAAAGCTTTGTTAGTTAGTCATCATTTTATGGCAACTATGATATTTTTGAAAAGGCTGAAAATATTTTATACCAAACCGGAACTCAGATGGCAACAAAAGAAAAATTTTTTCAAGCGATTGTGCATAAATTTTGTATTGACAATATTTAGAACGAACTTTTTGAAGTGTGCGTTCAGCTAATCGATAAGAATGCCAAATGTTTTCTAGGTATTCAAATTGAAGTCGAAGACCCACAACGTTGAATAACTGCAAAAAAAAAAGAGAAAAAATCGCTAAAAACGCAGCAACTTGTAACTGTTTAATTGGCCATACCAGAAAGCCGGTTTTAAGCCGTCAAAAGACAACAGGCGAAAATCAAAAACTCAATAACAGGTGCTGAGAGCATTGAAAGTGAAATTTTTCGATGAGATAAAAAGATGTTTCTGGGCCAAGTGTGTGTGCGCGCATTACCTCACACTCTATCATCATGTCGGTAGGTACTTCATGTCAAGTTCACAGGAGTCGAAGCAGCAAGTGGAAACAAAAAAGGCAAACCAAAACGTCTGGCAAAGCAGCTGAAAATACCAAAAGGCAAGCTGTGGATTGGTTTTCAAATATTTCTTGTTTTCAACAACATATAAACCCGAGACGAGGCTGAAAACGGTTTAGTTCCTCGCCGTAAACAAAACTAGTCACAACAGCGTCGAGCTTATACGAAGCCTTCAAGCAAGCAACGCGGTGAACCAGTTCAGAGTGAAAAACAAAAAAGAAATAGTGTGAGACAGAGAGTGAGAGAGGCCAACCGGGTGCCCCAAGTGTTCGATTCATTGTCACCTCGCATACCAAGCAGCGAAACAAATAGTTTAACAAAATGCCGCGAATAATTGCTCTAATATTACTTTTAACGATCGCAGCGCTGTCAACAGCAGCACCCAGCATAACCACTGAAAACCCAGTGACAACTACCGCGAATTCGACTCTAGAAGATGAGATTAATCTCTCCTCGATGCCAACAGTGGAAACTGAAACATTTACCATTGAGATCGATCCGAATGTTGTATTTACCACCGATCCGGAGGGTTTGGCTTTCACAGAATTCACTGAAAGTGCCATGGACACAACAGAAGAACCGCTGCCAGAGTCGGTTTTGCAGCAATTGGAACGAGAGCGAGTCGAGCTGAAGCGAGAAGAAGAAGGAGAAACCACCATCGATCCTAGGGTCATAGCCACAACTATTAGGAATTATGTGACCATTAATCGCAGCACATCAGACAAACCACTGCTAACGACCACTGAAAAGTTAATAGAGACATCAACTGAAAAGTTAATAGAGACAACAACGGTGACTGAAGAACCACAAGTGGAAACCACCACTGAAAGTATAGAAACCACAACCTCTGGAAAATCGCTTAAGAACTACTTTGCCAGTGCTAATATTGCCGATGGAAGTATCATATCGGAAGAAGAAGAACGTGGTACTGAACCACCACTTTTTGAGGATCTGTCAGCTTTGTTGAGCGAAAACGAATTGGAGGAAACGCACCATCTAACTGAAAATAAAGCCCAAATAGTGGATGCTTATCAAATGTTGAATAGTGTATGGCAAAGTCCAGTCGAAAGCACCACCAGTGAAGCAGCTGACACTACACCCTTAAGCACTAGCACCACTGAAACCCAACCAACTTTACCCACCACAATTAAAGAAGATCCGGATACAACTACAGCAGTTCCAGATGCTCCCACAACCACCACCTTGACAGCTGAACAAAATCTTATTGAAGCTGCCACCACTAGGCCCGAAGAAGTTCATATTGACTCCACAGTGGATACTAAAATCTTTCCAACCACCCATTATCCTGAGAATGACATCTTTACTACACTCGAGCCGGAAATCTCTACCAGGAGCAGCACTGCCAACTATCCTGCTAGTTTTAGCTACACCACATTAACGCCCGAAACTACTCCAAGTCCAAGCACCACTATTCCGGAAACTACTTCCAATCCCATAAGCTATACCACATTGGCGAGCGAAACCACTTCCAATCCCATTAGCTATACTACTTTGGCGAGGGAAAGTACATCAAGTAGCAGCACCACTACAACGTTAGCACCAGAAACGACTCTCAGCACCACTACAACAACGGAGGCACCAATTTTAGTAAGCGAACAACTATTGCTTAACAATGAAAGAACCACAACATCAACTAGCAGCACCAGCACCACCACAACCACTACCAGCACCACAGAGACACCTACAACAACTACAACTACTACAACCACACCACGCCCCATACAAACACGTGCACCGCGCATTGAACGCATTTTCAACTCCGATGGCGTGGAGGTTCTCTATGGCTATTCATCGGTGGTTCGTACCAATCGATTAAATTAAAGATCATAGATCGAAGATCGTTGAACGTCTGACAAGGGTGACAACAGCAAAAAAAATGTGGCCTTGTCAAGGTCAACTTGCCATAAAAAAAATAAAATAAAATGGAGTGTGAGCGATTAGGCAATATTTTGTTCAAATTCTAAACAAGTTTACTATGAAATATTAACTTAAAATATAAAAAATATTTCCATGTGATAAACCAAATAAAATAAACCAACAAAAAAAAAATCGAAAAATATTTAAAGAAATGGTGCAAAAAAAAAACAATAAATGAATAAATAAAAAATGTATATGAAATATTAAAAGAAATGATACGATTTTATAATTTATAAATAAAACATGAATTTACAAATAAAACAAACAACTAAAAACACTTTCTGTGGCTCTTTCTGTGTGTCTATGTGTGTGTGTGTGTTTAAATTTTTGCAAAGAGATTTACGCAAATCCCACAAACAAAACAAAATGCATAAAAAATGGAAAAATATGTGGTGATTTTTCTCTTTCTCTCTCTCGCTTTCAGCCAACTATGACATAATATTGATTCAAAGAAATATTTCACCATGAAACTTGGATGCACTTCAATGAAATGAAGTGACATGGATTTTGAGTTTGGTCAAGCAAAATAAACAAAATGGCAAAATGATATAAAGTACATTGGAATTTTAGATATTTGAATGACATTTCACAAAAACCAAACGTTATTTAAATCGCTTGTTGAATTAACAATTTCTTTTTATCAAAGATATATAATCCAGTGCAAGTTGTTTATGGGAGTCAGCAGTTGTTTCCTTTGAAAACATTATCCCTCAGAAATTGGTTCATAGAAAGAGCAGGAGTTATTTTACCATAAACAATTTTATTTGTTATATGATTCGAGTCTCTTTATTGTATAAACCTTACGATAATACGATGCTTCTATACCCAAGCCAGAGATATAACAATCTTTTATCAGTTATTTAGCAATAAATTAATCAATATTTGCATCAAAAATTAAAAGTGTAAACAATTTATATTTAGCTTAAGATTGCATTATTTATCTATCAAGAATCTGTCACTCGAATAGCTTTCTTCGTAGAAAGAACTGCGTTAGGGTAATCCATTTTTTTTTTGTTGTTCATTGTCATCATTGTAGTTTTATATTCTTTTTTTGTTTTACAAATTAATTATCTTAATAGACTGATTAATTCCACTAGCGTTTTACATTGTTTTACATCTATTGTGTCTTTAATAGACTGTGAGTAACGAATTTTAAGTGGACAACTGATAATCTTGATGATCTTGACGACGTACTTTACAGTTTTTGTGAAAGATATTAGCATTTGAAAATTGGAAAATCATGGTCCCACCTCCTGGAAGACCAATTTGTTTTCTCATTTTTGGTAACATTTCTAATTGTTGCAGATCCTTTCTCATCCTTTCATATTAATATCTTAAAAGAGTATTACAACTTCGGCATGATATAGTTATGAGGCACATTTAATGCATATTTGCACTCTTGTTAGTCTCTTCAGTGCTCTTCTAATGAATCATATTATTGTTGGTACCCACATTGAAGCTTTAACCAAAACCAAAACCCAAGCCCGAAGTCGAACCACTCCTGCACCAAAAAGTAGCAGCAGCCCACAAAACAACTTTTAGAGCTGCTGCTGCTGCTGCTGTCTGCTGCCCACCTGCGCGTAAAGGTAAAAACCGGCACGAAAAGTAGTCGTCATACATTTTTGGGCATTTTTGTACGAATCGTAGACAAAACTCACTGTGTTCCGGCATGGCAGGGGCACGTGGATAGATATATAGATGGATGGATAGATGTTGACTGGGTATGGACAAACTTTGAATCTTGTTTAAGTGACCAATCAGTTTTGTGTTTGTTTCTGTGACGATTATTCATTGATCAATTTGGCTTAAAGGTTTTTTTTTCTCGTTAACCATTTGGCTATGATTATCACGTTTGCCTCACTTTTTCATTTTGAGGGTTTTTTTCTTTGGGCTTGGTCATAAAAAAAAAACCGATCGCATATTTAATTTCCATTTGAACTTGACAAACAAAAGGCGCTAAAATGCATGTTCAATGCGGGTTCAGTTTAAAACGAATGTGAATTGAATTGAAGGTTTTTCGCAGTCGACTTGTGCAAAATCAAATAGTTGAGTAGTTATTCATACCGAAATGTTGAAAGAGATGGGACGAACAAATTTCTAAACCAGAAAACGGCATACCAAGACACTTTGTAGACCTAAGAAAAATTATGAAATTTCCAAATGTTCAAAATTAAAATGAATTAGAAATTGTTAATACAAAGATCCTAAAATGTAAATTCTGCGAAAACAGATCAAAGATGCTGATTTCTTAAGACAATAATCTGTGTGAAAATTTCGGAAAATAATATAAGAGTTATCATAAACAAAATCCAAAAGCGCAAGCTAACTTAGGCAGAATAGTTTTTGAATATTTACAAATTTTTGCAGATTTTTTTTTTCTGGCCAATAGTTTTTATTAAAACTATTGAATATAAGTATATCGATGTTAATAAATCTTTATCTAAAAGACAGTAAATCAATAAAGGAGACAAACAAATTCAATTCTAATTAAAATATACCCACAATATCTTGATATTGCTTGAATAACATTGGTATAAAAGTTTGTATAATCTAGAAAAATCAAATCCACAAGTATTTCATAAAAAACATAACTTCAAATATATTTTGAGTATGAGTTTCATCTGTTGCTAGTTCGAATATTTAACAAAATTTTTGTGGAAATTCGATCTCATAAAGGGCATACAAATTTTCAAGCCTAAAAGTATGCACAAAAAGTTTCGCCATTTAAATCAAACTTTGGACTATCACTTTATATTGATCAACCAGTTTAGCAAATTTCTAATAATTTCAACAGATGGGCAATGAAAAAAAAAAAGTGCAAAAAAAAGTCACACGTCCGTTTCGTTTTCTTATTATTTTTTTTATGCCTGCTAATATATGCTAAACAAAATCGGTCATCAATAGATTTGTATATGGGGTATATACACAAACAGACTATAATCTGTATTAATTTGTTAATAAACTACACGACAGAACCAGTTGACTAGGTTCAAAAAAGTATCGCTGGCCTGGTATAAAAGCAGCTGCGCTTCTTGTCGAGATCAACACACTTTATCATGAAGTTCTTTGTGCTATTCGTCGTGGTGATCTTTGCTCTTTTGGCCTCCGTTCAGGCTAGACCAAACCCGCATGGCGGTGGCGGCGGCGGTGGCAGTTTCGGTGGCGGTGGCTCTGCATCTGCCACTGCCAATGCCAGTGCCAATGCTAAAGGTAATGGCGGTAATGCTAGTGCTGTTGCCAACGCGAACGCCAATGCTCAATCAGGCGGAGGTGGTGGCGGTCATGGAGGACCTGGAGGCAATTTCGGAGGTCCTGGAGGCAACTTCGGACACGGCCATGGAGGACCAGGTGGCAATCGTGGATAAAGAATACTGAAGTTACTCATTTCGCAAAAAGGGGCGTGTGTGCGCGTCTAACTCTGACCGGCCTCCATCATCAGCAGAAAAAGAAACCTCATTTGGTTAATAGACACAAACATCATTTGAATAAAAGATTTGATTTTCGTTTTAAACAAAAGATTGTTTTACATATTGTTTATTTAGTTGCGTTTATGAATAATTTAAAAGAAAAAAATACTGTTATGACGTCAATGGCATTAACTAACTTAGCCTAAAAGTGGGCTAGATTACACACAATTTAAAGGAAAAATCTCTACTCTAGTACTATTAGTAGAAGTGTGCCGTCTTCAAAAATTCAAAAAAAAAACATAAATAAAGCTATTTTTTAATTTGCTATGCATTGAACTATGTATGATGATTATGATGTCTGATAAAAGCAAATACTTAATATAAATCTGATACCTTTCGACCTAATCGATTATGAGAGACAAGTTTTTTTTTCGATATATGTATATTGCTCTTTCTTGTGAACGTATTATATCAATAAGATACATTTTGAAAGTTAAAAACTTACTTAACTTACTTTTGGTTAGGAAAAACGTACCTGAAAGGGACATTTAACGACAAAGATGATAAAAGTTAACAACGACCCACTATCAAATTAAATTGATTACAGCAAAATATCTGTAAATCGGTAAAAAGATAAAAGTTTTATCATTCTATGGATTAATTGATATTAATGCTAAAGGCAGCAGTGATCTCCTACTTTTGGAGAACTTACTCCAATGGAGAAATTCTGGGAAATTGCAAATGAGACTTGGAATGTCTGTTTTGAAGTCAAACTCAACTATAAAAAAAAAATGTTACCCAAAAAGTTACTCTGTACGTTACTGTGTCTGAGAGAGACTATACTTGGATAAATAGCCAATAATCCAGCCACGAGATTTATCAAAATCAGTGTATATTATCGAAATATAGTAATGAACTTCGAAATTAGAAATAAGAATTATGTGTGTTTGGGAGACAATGTTGTAAGAGGTAAAATAGTTTATTATCTTCTTGGTTTAATAATGCAATCTCAATGGATTTTTATTATCCGCTTTGAAAATACTCGTCTTTTCGCTGCGAGCATTTCAGATACGAAGAACGTATCACAGTTGTCTCTTTTAAATGTCATCGCTATCACAGCGTTGATATGGATAATTATATAAGTAGACAAGGGGATTTATATGTAGCCTACTACAAGGTTTGCTTTACTTCAGATTACTCAGTCCAGAAAAAAAGTAATTCAATTCTTGTCATCCTACAAATAGCTAATCTAATTGAAAACTGAAACCCTATGTAATTCTTTATAAGGGAGCAAAAATCATCGATTTCATATAAAACTCAAATAAATTATCATTGTTCATTATTATAAATTATTTTTCGGACTTATTTCATAGCTTGATGATATTTTTAATAACATTTGTGTTAATTGTCCACCTGTTTTTGTCACAAACAAAGTAAACCCCAACAAACATGTTCCAATTCGCATATCAATTGCAATATAAAATCTCGAAATTTATGTCATTTTAACTGTATTTAAAACAATAATATAATTACCTCAAACCGAAATTAAAAAACCTGCCTCAATTGGATCATAAACAAATTTTTGGAAACCAGTTGCACATGGCTCTTGCAAATGAGTATAAAAGCCATGAACAGAAGCATCTGTAGATCAGAACAAAAATAATCAATAACAACAATCATGAAGTTCCTCGTGTTAGGAGTGATTCTCTTATGGGCTTTCCTTGGTGCCCAAGCAATCCCACGTCCAGGCGGATTTGGTGGTCCCGGAGGCTATGGAGGTGGTTTAACCTCTTCTAACGCCAATGCAAACGCAAATTCAAATTCAGGTGGATTTGGAGGTGGTTCTGCTGCTGCTAGCGCCCAAGCCTCTGCCAATAGTGGTGGTTATGGTCCTGGAGGATATGGCGGTGGTGGTTTTGGACCTGGAGGATATGGCGGTGGTGGTTTTGGACCTGGAGGATATGGCGGTGGTGGTTATGGTCCTGGAGGATATGGCGGTGGTGGTTTTGGTCCTGGTGGTGGTCACGGTCATGGTCATCATCGCCATGGTTAATGTAAAATGGCCGGTAAAATGTTTTAGCCGATACACGAACAATAAATCAAAATTTTGAATAAAATGGATATATCAAACACTGAGAAATGTGTTTATTTTTCAAAAATTTAAGGTAGAAGGTAAGATGTGTGAAAACAGAAAGCAGTGCCAAAAGGAAGAACAGTAAGAACAGCTTAAAAATTAGGGGCCGACTTTTGATTTCAAAACGTGTGGACTAGGAGACAGTTAGAGCATAAAGGGCTTTCCAGCTTTAAGCTTTCCAGTTATATAATTATATCATTGAAATAATTACCGATTTGCAAGACTTGGTTCTAAGGGAATTGTTTAAAAAAATGGTCAAAAAGGTTGGGACGGACTTTCACGAGGAGCATTTAGGTATTCCTAAAATGGGACACTTTATCCATTTCGTTAGTTATTAGAAGATTTCGCATTCAAAGGGTGGTTGATAAACTCTCTTTCTTTTATTATAAATGCACCAAGGTTTGTTAAGTTTCTACCATTTCTATTTTTGGGAAAGTAGACATTTTCAGATTGCACTTTAGCAAGGAGCGGCTTTTTAGGAGATACTTTTACTAAGTTGAATCTGGGGTATCCGATGTAGGGCAGAGATCGATTTCAGAGGGTAAAAGTTTACTTATCACAGTAACTTTTAATCTATTTAAATCGCAAACCCAGCATTACCAATATCTTAAGTCCGTTGGACTAAGCGTTAACTCATACATATAATTGGAAATAATGAAAAATAAAGTTCCATCCTAGCTAACACTACAAAATATTTTCGATATTTAATTTGATTAGGCGTCATAAAACATTTCACCGGTTACCATTTGTGTTAGGAAAATGAAAGGTCTGCAAAGTGAAATAGGAACACACGACAAAATAATGTGTACACTTACTCTTAAAGTAAGTCAATAGGAAAAAACGTGGAAGTGTATAAGATCGATTGTTTCGTTTAGCTAGAGATGATAATAATAAAATGATTAATCGATAAATGTATATTTTGGTGTAGCATTCGCAATATATCGAAAAAAGGCCAATCAAAACGCATGAGATTCACCATTTCTTTTGGATAGTAAAATTTCGGCACAGCAAAACCTTATGCACCATCTCCCAAACAGATGTCGCCAGTGGGAATCAAGCGTAATTTAACAATTTGCTACTTTGTTTCATATTTACCTTTTTTTCCTAATGAAACCTGCTTTGATCCACTACAAGTTTCATGTTTTCTCTGTGTTAAAACGTTTTGCATAATTTGTGACTATCAAAAAACTTTACGAAAACAAAATTAAGACAATTGAAACGATATTCAGCCCAAATAATTTGTTTCTTTAAAGATGGGCTCCAAGAGTAAATTAGAATTAAATGCAGTCTTTGGTAAATGAGTTTAATAAATGGCAAATTTAAGGAACTGAACAACAAAAATGTGGGTTCTCGGATTCCAGGATCGTGTGTGAATTTAGTTTTCGTCTGAACGGATAATCTATAATTGCTAGTTGAAAACTATAAACTATATTAATAAAGTTACTAAAAATAGAAACCAAATCAAAGTACAATAGTACTTAGTTAGTTAGTACAAAGTACAAGTTACAATTTATGTAACTACAAATGTTAGTCATTGCTCAATAAGGAGAATACAGGAATTAAATTAGTTTCAAATTCCGTTAAGGTAATTCGAATTCTTCTGCAAATCAAATTAACAAGCGATTCCAAATGTTTAAGCGCATGAAAACGAAATTCTGATAGTGTAAAATTTCTCTATAACTCAGTTTCTACACTCTGTCGGGAATATAATAAATAAATATAACTGGCTGAAGTTAAATTAGGAACCGATTCGTTCATTCAAAACTCTTTCCATTAACGAGTTTTTACATAATCGGATATGCCGCTGTCTAGTCGAAATGAATAGAGAATTAATAATGAAATTCATTTTTGTTTTGTGGTGATTTGTTCAAGTGATGTGCAAACCAATTAAAAATAATGGAAAATAATCACAAAACAAAACTGAGCCAAGAAGAAGAAGAAGCGAAAAAAGACGTCCATATTTTGAATTATTTATAATCTATTTTTATATTAGGAAATAAAGTAACATCACATTGGAATATGAATGGCTTCGAATCAAGGTCACAAGGTTTTTGAAAGGTCCTTATCGGCCAAATCCACCGCCTCCGAATCCTGGGCCGCCACCGAATCCACCGCCACCTGGACCGCCTCCGAATCCACCGCCTCCGAAACCACCACCTCCGAATCCACCGCCACCAGGACCGCCTCCGAAACCACCGCCTGGACCGCCTCCAAATCCACCGCCACCAGGACCGCCTCCGAATCCACCGCCACCCGGACCACCTCCGAATCCACCGCCTCCAAATCCACCGCCTGGACGGCCTCCGAAACCACCGCCGAACTGTGGCATGGCCGTGGCTACGGACAGGACGAACGTTAATGCTATCAGGATCTTCATTTTAAGAAGTGTTTCTCAGTTGAGTGAACTTACGGAACTTAAAATGATTAGCCCTGGCTGACCGCTTTTATAGCAAATCGAATCGAGACAAAAGACAAAAAAAGTATTCTAAATCGTTTACAAAAATAGTCAAAGTAGATGTTGATCCATAAAGTATAGTTAGACACGTGGTCGAGTCGTGATAGATTTCGAATATCAGACCGGTTCATGTCTCTTTCTCTTTCAAGCTCTCTTTCCGACTTGATACACAAACGGCTATCAAATTATTCCTCTCCAATCCATTCAGTGAATAAGTGCGAATATATTCATATGCTTATTCAAGAGTAAGCAACAACTGGTGAAACGAACTAATAACCAGAGGGCCGGGGCTAACTTTGACCGCGTCAAAGTTTGTATACCCTTGCAAGTTTTTTGAGTAAAAGGTCTAATATTTGCGAAAGAGCAGCTTAGGAAATAACGAAGTTATTGATCAAAGTCACTGTTCACCACCGATTGTTCCTATGGGAGCTATATGATATAGTCGCCCGATCTTAATCAAATTTGGCACAGTCATAAATAGTTATGCTAAACTGAGAAATATAAATTTTTATGACAATTGCTTCAAAAGTAACGAAGTAATTGACAAAAGTCACTGTTTTCGAAAGATCGTTCCTATGGGAGCTATATGATATAGTCACCCGATCTTGATCAAATTTGTCATAGTCGTTTATATGTGTAATTAACTCACCAATATTAAATTTCACGACAATAGCTCAAAAAATAACGAAGTTATTAAGAAAAGTCACTGTTCGTGACTTTGGCGTTTGTATGGGAGCTATATGATATAGTGATCCGATCCGGCTGAATCCGAGATATACAACGCCTGCAGTATATACAAGCCTACATGCAAAATTTCAGCTCTGTAGCTCCAACGGTCTATGAGGAGTTTGCGTTGATCCAGACGGACGGACGGACGGACGGACGGACGGACGGACGGACGGACGGACGGACGGACGGACATGGCTATTTGAACTCGTCTCGTCGTGCTGATCAAGAATATATATACTTTATATGGTCGGAGATGCTTCCTTCTATGCGTTGCACACTTCTGACCAAAATTAATATACCCTTTTTGCAAGGGTATAAAAATGCGAGTAGAATAAATCAAATGAATGTCCAAATTGTTTGACAATTATGATTCAAGAAATTGAAGTAGGCTTGAGCGACTAATAAGCAAATAAAAGTTTTATTTGATTACTTTTCTCTTGATTATTGATCCCAGTTATTATACATTTTAGTTTTTTTCAGAATGAAAGGTTATTTTTGCTGTTTTAAATACTTATTTGCATGGAATTAAAATTTTTGGTGATAGTTTTATCCAAAATATGAATTTTACATATCAGAACTGGTTGTCTTCTATGTTCTGGTAATAACCAGATGAGTCTCATTTTATGTTCGTTTGGTTGGCATAAAGAATATTTGGAACAGTAACGTAAATTTCTCACATATTAAGTGTGAATATTTGTCGATATTCGAGTTCTCGGCTATATACTAAATTTAAAAGCACAGTTAGAACCATCTGAAAGAAAATGCTTTACCTGTGCAATGGCAAACCAATATTTTGCAATTTTTCACAAGTGACATAGGGAAACATTGAATCAATACAATAGAACAATAATTGGAGTGTTTTTTTACATTTTATTTTAATTTTTAATAATCTACAAAATAATTAAATTACTAAAAATAGTTGGAAGAATTTTCTATTTGCCGAAAGATTCAGCATTTGCATTGGCATTAGCGTTAGCGTTAGCGCCACCGAAGCCATTGCTCTCGGCATTAGCGTTGGCATTAGCATTGGCATTGCCACCACCGAATCCATTACCCTTGGCAACGGCATTGGCATTAGCATTGGCATTGGACTCGCCACCGAATCCTCCTTGACCGTTGAATCCTCCTTGTCCTCCTGGACCACCGAATCCTCCTGGACCACCGAATCCGCCTTCACCGCCGAATCCTGGACCACCTGGACGACCGCCTTGATTGAAACCTCCAGGACCACCTCGGTTAGGTCCTCCAAATCCGCCACCGTTACCTCCAAATCCGCCGGGACCTCCGAATCCGCCACCGTTACCTCCAAATCCAGGACCGCCGAAGTTGCCTTGGCCTTCACTTTCAGCATTAGCATTGGCGTTGGCGTTCACGTTGCCACCAAACTGTGGAGCCGCTGAGGCCACAGCCAGGATAATAGCCAGACAAACAAAGATCTTCATGACGATTTCTGCCGCTTCTAATCAAGTGAATAGACAAACTTAACTCTTAAACGCCGGTCCCCACGGCTTTTATACCCACAAAAATTCTACTCGATTCAACGAAAGACACAACAAATTAGCATATAAACGATACCCGAAAAAAAAACTATACAAAATGTTAATATGATTATCATCTTCATTATGATCATCTTTATTATCATTGGCGCTAAGCCAGACGTTGTAGATGTCCAAGTTATAATAAAATGCATTTAGATGTGAGGAAAGTTTTTGCACAATTAATTTTTGGCTAGATCTGGCAGACACATGCCATGATATCGTGGTGGTTTTCTAACCGAAATACAAAAAAAAAAACAAACAAACAAAAACCAGTTTCCCATATACCGATATGAATAATTCTTTTCCAACTGATGATAATCATAGAGATGAGACATCAAATTTTTGTTCGAGTACTTTTTCTTACTGCATTTGGCAAACATTGATTGGGTATATCAGCTATCAATGTAACCAAATGTTCAGTAATCAACTTTATGTTCAATTCGTTTTCTAAAGAATCAGTGGGTGTTTTTCATTATCACACCTAAAAGAATAAAATTGCCATTGAATGGTAATGGAGAAATGGAATTTTTGAATTATGGATTTTTAGGAAAAATTTCACTTTAATGATCTCTAAAATCAAAATTAAACACAATTTGACTTAAACACATATATTCTCTATTTAATCATTTTGGTTAAGAAACTGCCAAAGGAAATTTTTATAAAGGTTTACAGGGTCTACAAAAATTGCACATCAATTGTCCTATATGCAAAGCATTAACTAGTCAACGTGGTAAATATATTTAAACAATTTTTTATTGCAATTATCTATTTGATGGTTGAATAAACAAAACAAATGTTTACTCTCGGTTTACTTATGGACAAGGAAGCATTTTTTGGGAAAACAGGTCTTTTAATTATTAAGGGATTTTTGTTTTGCTTTTGCCGATTTTTGTTTATTACTAATAATAATTTATTATTAAAATGTTACATCGAACTTGTTGAACCAGTTTTCATTTCAGCGGTGATTGGCCTAGAACCTGCACAAGCCTCTAGAATATTAACATTAATTTTATGGTCTTGCGTTCTATCATTTCGTTCTTTATTTTTCATATATTGCCTAACGGTTTATTATGATTATTTTTTTTTGAAAACAAAGGTTATTTTTATCTGGTCAAAAAGAAATCTTTCTGGCCTTATAAGTGTTATAATATATATATTCTTGAGCAGCATTAAGCCATTAAATTTTTTGTATTATTTGTATTTTATGTTTATCTTTATTTAGTGTCCATACACTTTCAAAACAGGAAAAGGAAGAAAGGCAATATTCAGAGTTACGGACTATTTTATATCGATAAATTACAAGCTTAGTACAATCGATATAACTAGGGATAATAAATAATACAGGGCAGCATACAGAAACATATGGTATTTTCAACACTTTTTATTGCACACAGGTCGATTTTAGTTTAAAGATTGGGCATAAGTCGGCGACAATATGTATATAGATAATGGATAATGGAATTCGATACTCACATATTAGTTCTACGCTAGGAGGAGTTTAAAATGATATATGTACACTAACGAAAGCCCAGACAGACTGAATGACAAATGGTCGAAAATAACTATTCAAACTTCTATTGTCGTGCTTATTAAGTGTATATGATTTCTTTCTCAATCCTCCACTGGGTACTTTTAGATAAAGGGTGTCACCTAGTCGACATCCTAAATAAATTTATATATTTTTTAAATATTTACTTAATTAATGAATTGAAAACAAAGCAAATATGTACTCCGCAACTCGCTTATAGACAAGGAAGTATGTATATTTTAGAAAACACATATTAATAAGGGTTTTTTTTCATCTCTTGTTTATTACTAAGATATTACATTGAACTTGTTGAACTAGTTTGCATTTGATTGTTGATTGGCCTGGAACCCGCACAAGCCCCTAGAAAATTAACACAAATTTGACTGAAGTAAACTCTTCCGTCTATCATTTTGTAGTTTACTCTTCCATTTTTTGCTTAACGGTTTTATATATTTATTTATGTTTCTGTTTTTTTCTTTTTTTTTAAATTTGCAATGTAAATTAATATGAAGAAGTTCCAGAGTGTAAAATGGATATGAATATATTATTGGAATCTGATGACGTGAGTAAAACGGAGTTGACTTTTAAAATCATTGAACAAACTGTGGGCACAAAAAGCTGATTGCTACGAAAGTGAGATCGATCATTGTGGTTCGATTGTATCGATTTTTGTGGTTCGCTAAAAGAAGTAGTACTACCAAAATGATCTAGTTTTTATCGGAATGAATTGCATCCAAACTGAATGGTATAGTTGTCTTCAAAATACTAATACATATGCTGAAAACCTCTGTAGTGATGTGGAGACCTACTAAATCTACAATTCTGTTGTTCTCGAGTTCAAACCCCGAAGTAGGTGGAGTTTCCCCCTGATGAAGCAATACTAAAAGATAGTTCCGCCGGGGATAATGGAAACGATTGCGGATAACTAATAATTTTTTTTTTCTGTAGTGAGGAATGGGTCGTAAGTAAGGATCTTTTGAAACTATTTTAACGCTGCTAAACTAAAGAAAATGTAATCTTATATTTATTTCCATCAGTAGTTATATTTTATGCATTATAATTAAAGTACCTAATGAAGCAGACCATACAAAATGATTAAGTCCTTTTCGGTTAATCAGATACATATGTAGGTTAAAACAAACCAATAAAAATAAGTATTTATAAGGAATTTTTGGAAATTAAGGATCACCTTAATGCTTTTATAAAATTCTTCTATATTTAGGAAAGAAAAAACAGCGAAATTAAATTCTTAAATTTTTCTTGTATTTTATTCACAGTCATTTACTTATAAATTATTTCACTATATTGACTTAACCGAAACGTCCACCGCCGGAAGCGCTTGAGGAGGAACTTGCTGAGGCTGAGGAACCACCGCCGCCGCGTCCACCACCGCCAGCTGCCGATGCACTTGATGAAGCCGAGGCTGATGAAGAACCACCGCCGCCACCTCCGAAACCTGGACCGCCGCCAAAGCCTCCTCCTCGGTTTCCACCGAATCCGCCGCCAAAGCCTGGACCGCCTCCAAAACCTGGACCGCCTCCAAAGCCGGGACCGCCTCCAAAGCCTGGACGGCCTCCAAAGCCGGGACCGCCTCCAAAGCCGGGACCGCCTCCAAAGCCTGGACGGCCTCCAAAGCCACCTCCGAATCCAGGACCTCCAAATCCAGGACCGCCTCCAAATCCGCCAGGTCCTCGGTTTCCACCTCCAAAGCCAGGACCGCCAAAACCGCCAGGTCTACCGCCAAAGCCTCCGCCACCAAATCCTTGAGCCTGTGCATTTGCATTTGCATTTGCATTTGCGTTACCACCTCCAAATTGTGGGGCGGCTGATGTCACCGCCACCAAAAATATTGCCAATACAAATAGTTTCATGTTAACACTTCAAGTTGAAATCACGAACTTAATAATTTCAGGCGACGAGTGTCGCCTTTTATAGTTGCAATCGGTTTGGGAGATACTCTCTTTCTCTCGGTGTGTCCCAAAACGGGGAAGTCACCGCACCGAATTAGCCACAACAAGAGAAACAACAAACACATGTGAAAAATCTATCAAATTAATAATATCAATAGCTTGGCCCATTAACAAGTTAATATTAAAGGGAAAAAAGGTGCCGTAGCGGTGCGGGGTGTATACCTCGTACACTAAACGTCAAACATTGGGATTTCGGTCTCGCACTATTGAGTGTAATGACGATTAACCGGTTTGTTGATATGATTCCGTAGACCAAAACACAAAAAAATCACCATAGACGTGCCCCTTCTCTCCGAATAGAGATGAGAGAAAAGATGGTGCCGACGACTAATAAGAGATTAGAACCAAATTATTGTGCAAACAATGATTAATAATATCAGAGTTTGCTTTTCAACAATAATAATTATTATGTTCATTATATATTCATATACTTAGACGACACAAAAATAAAAGTAAATCAATTTTAATCGAAAATGTAAGGTTTTCGGTTAAAAACTAGGTAAAACAAATTAAAATTTTTGTAAACTTGTGTTGTCATACAAACCTCTGAATTTTATTTCAGATGATTACGGAATTAATTTGGTGTAATAAGCCAAGAAAATTAAATTGGTTAAGGTATTCGTCTGTGATTAGTTTGACAATTGAAATTAAATAATTCACAATTCTATATCGATACTAAAAATTGTATCCCGAATTAAAGAAAATTAATAAATTTGACTAAAAACATATTCTGTAAGTAGTTTATTTAGTTTAGAAATTAGAAATCCAAGCAGTACCTATTAAATTTTGCGAAATAATCTCTCTTGTTATCATTTATGGCATCGTCTTTCAAAATTATTTTAAATATTTAAAATTGTTGAGTTTTCCATTTACCAAAATTTTAACTTTAATTTAGTTAAAAAGTAGAACCAGTAAAATAATGTTTTACAGAAAATTCAGAATAGAATTCAATTCTAAAATGTTTTTTTTTATTAAAATTATAACCAATTAGGTACTGGAACTTGTTCACCCAATTATTGGCATTGAAATCTTTTCTACTTGTTTATTGTCTAGAGAAAAAAATCACCTGAATGTAAATAAAAGAAAATAATAAATTAGCATGCATAATTTAACCGGATTTAATTATGTTAAAACTTCTGTTTTTCTACTTTTTGTTTGCTTTGCCCATCTCTTGAGCGCCATTTCGCAGTTTTACTTTTTTATTTATTTGTTTTGGGCTCTTTATTAGTGCAAAACGTGTATTTTTGGAATAACAACAACAATAATAAAAGAAAATGTAAATTATACTAATTAGTTATAATCGAAATATTCAAAACAGATTTGAATTTTAAATGATATCAAAATGATATATGTATGTATTGTTTGTGCCTCTTGTGAAATTATAACCATCGTCATCAACGAAATGAAAATGTAGAGTACAAAGTTCTGGAATAATCAATGGGGAATACTCCCATCAAGAAGGTGCCAAAGAATTTATGATATTTTTACTGACTAAATAATAAAAAATTTGTAGAATCTGTTATTTCCTACCTCAATATAAAAAACTTTGAACTTTCCGTCATCTTTTAAAATAGTTTTTTCCTTATGATGTTAGCATATAGCTGTTTGATTTCCTCATAGTTTACTATAGTTCTAAAGTTTGTTGTAACTGTATCTTTTTGATAAGACTTTTGTCTTTGAATCTTAATTATCATTATATTTATGGTTTGGGTGTTCAGGAATATCTGTATGTAGAATGTTTTGATCTAAGCTCTCAAGAATGAGCAAACATTTTGGAATTTTCAACTTCTATGATCTCTAACTATTCGTTTTTATAATGGTTATCGAAATATTTTTCTGAAAGTTATTAGGTAAGCAGCATACCGTGCGTATACGTTATTTGTGGCTAAAAAGCAGTTTCATCAAATAGATTTGGGAGTGAAATTATAGAAAAAGTATCCTAATACGATTGGATGGTTTTTGTAAGATTTCACTCCACTTCCATTGAGTTTAACAAATTTGTTGGTGCTTATTTAAATGCTTATTGTTGTAGCTAAAAACTATCATTCAGATATTTAGATATATATTTATAATATACATTGTATATGTACCAAATATAGTTGAAAGTGTGCAAAAATATTTTTATGATATGCCTCTGCTATATATGCAAACACTTAACGACTTTATTTTTTTATATCATTGTTTTGTTCATCTCTCGATCTTTCTTAAACGTGTTTGTATCACACACAATATCATCAGACTTGATTTTTTTTATAATTTAGATTAACATTAAAATTTACAACTTAAGCAACTAAAATCGAAATATTTCTTTTTGATTTCAGCCATAGAAAAATCCACCGCCATTCGCTGCAGCGCTAGCTGAAGCTGACGAAGAGGCAGCACCACCGCCACCAGCAGCTGCTGCCGCTGCACTAGATGAAGCTGACGCGCCGCCACCACCGCCTCCTCCAGCAGCAGCTGCGGACGAAGCACTTGACGATGCAGCTCCACCTCCAAAGCCGCCGCCGCGGCCACGTCCACCGCCGAATCCACGATGACGATGACCACCTCCATAGCCGCCTCCGAGGCCTGGGCCACCTCCAAATCCGCCAGGACCACCGTAGTAACCAGGGCCGCCAAAACCGCCAGGGCCACCAAATCCAGGTCTGCCGAATCCACCGGGACCGCCACCATAGTAGCCACCGGGTCCACCTCCATAGTAGGCTCCAGGGCCGCCAAATCCACCCCCAAATCCAGGGCCGCCAAATCCAAACTGAGGTCGTGCCCAGGCACCCAGCAGTAATAGGGCTAAACTACAAATTGCTAACAAAGTCTTCATTGTCAATAACAAAACTGAACTGATGTGCGAATCGAGTGATGCCAAAAGTATTTATACCAAAAGCAAAAAATAAAAAATGAAATATATTTGAAGGCTTACCGGTTCTTTCTCTCTTTTTTTTTGTTGTTGTTTAAAGTGCTTTTATTTCCAATTATCAAGCATTTGAGAGGCTTGAATTTTTGGTAGTCTCTGTGATTCCCCTCCCTCTTTTAATTCATACTTGCTTGACATATACCCAGGAGCGGTCCAAAACTGCGGAGGTTCAATGACCGAGAGTCGCGTGCAGTAAGTAAAAGTGACAAGAATTATGGCAAATCGTTTCTATAAAATATAAGTTTGAATTTTAAGATAAATATAATTGGATAATTGTAGGAATATATACTTTTTCCGTCTATGTTTTTTGAATCATTGATGAACCGCTCCTGCCCATAAATCTAAAAATATCTCATCACCCAGTCAAGAACTATGTTTACCTCTCATATTATGTTAACAACTATTGATATATTTACAAAAACTTTACTCAACAGTTTCTTCCCTTCCTGATCTGCGTAATTCCCAGATGCTGATGATGATGATCATATCTCAGATCACATATTCTAATCATCTGACAAGTTCAACTTGAAGAGTTTATTCGCCTCTTTTTCGTTTCTTTTTGAAGCCGCACACAAAACGAAATAAACAAATGACGAAGAAAAAAGCGGTTTTGATGGCGCTGTTTGAGAGTTTGATCTAATATAGTATATATCGTGTATATATATAGGAGACAAAGATAAATGGGATGTTTATTTTTTTTCTGTTTTGGCACATGTGTAAAATGTCATCTTGGCCAGTTGAACCATCTAAATGATGAGACTTTAAACAATTATGATAAATGATATTGAATACATTTAAATACGAGAGGCAGCTTATGAGTTTTGTAAAAGATTTACAATTTATTAACAATTCATTGGTTTTTAAGGTGAGAAACAGAGAAGAAAATTATAAATTATTTGTTTATCTAATTTTAAGATGCTACTTTTCAATTTGGAAATACTTTTCAAACTAAACTATCTTTTGCAGCTTTTCCAGTATGCAAACTACATTCAAATAATCTTTTAAGTATAATCAACTTCTTGTCGTCTATTAATTTTGAATTTAATGGACATACTTAAAGATCAAAGAATTATTCGAAATGTTTGGAATACATAAATTACTTCCATTTATTTATCTGCAGCATGATCCTGCCGTAAAAATACAAAGACCTGAAATGATGTAATGATTTCTTCATAAACTATGCTTGAAATTCGTATGCAGTCGTTTGTTTTAATATAAAAAAAATAGCTCCCTTACAACTTATATTTACGAAACACCTTGTTTCAAAATACTAGATTTTTATACAAACAGAAGATCTGAAGGAATACTTATTTACTTCGGATTTTGAAACGGCTTTGTGAGTTTAATTAACCATTTCATTCTCTGGTTGCATTTGTTGGCCCAAAGCAAATGACAAATTAGGATTTTAGAAAGAATTCTAAGAAACTTTTACCAAGAAATATGGTGTCTTAGATAAACTCCTTGCCCCTATTGCGAGGGATCAAGTTTTTCAGATTTTGGTCCTTTAGCTACTCTAAAGGGATTATAGGATTATACTTTCATAGAGTATAATTATGAAAGATATAGATTATAGAATCAGAAATTAGTCAAAAATAATTTGAAAATGTATTATTATTGTTTTAAAATACCTTCAATACAAAAATATACAAACTTATCGATGTACTTATCTGTCTTCTCACTTTATCTTTATTTCTCAAGATCCTACTAACTGCAAAAGCATCTTCAAACAAAGAGTTTTTAAGTATTGACAAGGTTAATATTACTCGATGTCATAACAGGTCAGTGACTGTAAGTTTTTTGAAGAGACTATGGAATGACTTCAGTTTTCAAACTTTACATTCGACTTCCGATTTGTTAAGTTCTCGAAATATATGTAATTTCAATTGAAATATGTATGAAGTAGCTGTTGAAATATGAAGAATAGAATATTAATTGATGCTTTTCAATTTTATCTGCCTATAATTAGAAAATCTCAGTTTAAAAGAGAATCATTTCTGATAGTCCTACCTAATTGTCAGCATCGAGTCGTTTTATATTAACTGTTTTTTGCTTTCAATATAATTATATAAGGTCCTAAGCAAAAGCAGCCGCCTCGGGCCTTACACAATTAATATAAACATAAAAATAAAGTAAGAAAAGAAAACGATGCTCAACATTAAGTTTTTGGCAAACAAAATAAAAATAAATAAAAAAAAATTCAACCGGTTTTATTTCAATAATTATGTGAATTTTTATAAGCCGGCTTTTTGCATAAATAAATTGAAGTTTGGGGGCAGAGAAATTAATTTATTTATCATTGAAATGTGATTTTTTTGTACATTTCGGACATCATTATCTAATTTCCAATGGACTTCCCCTTTGTGAGTAAATAAAAAAAATTATATTGGAAAAAGTCAGCGGAAATCTGTGAAAAATAAAACCAATTTTCACCGCTAACCGTGACGTTTGGGAAAACCCCTCTGAGATGTGATGAGTTGTCTAATGTGTGATCTTTGGCTCAGATTTGTGTGACGACATTGAAACTGGTTTTACCAGTTTCTTTTGTTGTTTAGAATGATTTGTGTTTGGCTGCTTGGCTTTTATTTTGCCGTATATACTATATATTTTTATTAATATTATTATTTGGTGATGTTTTGTTGTTTTATTGTTGTTTCTCATTAACAATTGAGCATTAAACATTTTGATTATATACACTCGAAATGTATGTGTGTGTGTGTGTGTGTGTGTGTGTGTGTGTTTGACGGGGAATTTTGTTTGGGTGATTTTTATTTTCTTCTTTAATATGATCTAATGATCGAGGTAAATAGTTAGCAAAATTTTGTATATTTCGGAGGGGAAGAGTGAAAGGTATACTGAGAGATGTCAATTCGCACCTCTCTCTGAATTTTACTCAAAGAGTTGTCATTGTCAATGGAAATAAGTAAATCTGAGATTGAAATTCTTTAGAAAGATATGGGCCAATAGGACAACATTGATTATGATTTTAAGCAAAAACAAAACAAACAAAAAGCTTATAAATATTTATTTCGGTTAATTAAAACACTTTCTAACTTTAATCTGAATTGCATTATCAAATGTCAAATCCATCTGATTTTTGCATTTCAATCCATTATTGAATCTTTTGTCATGGAGCTTTTTATTGTTTTCGTACATTTAAAACACAGAAGCTATTTTTGCACTAACTTTTTAAGAGAGAGTATGCAAAACTTTAAATAATATATTAAATAATGTTAAGACAAAAATAAATTGTTAGATCGGTAGCAATAGACAATTCTTTTTCTTTGTAAGAAAATTTTAACTCTTTTATTTTCTTTTCGAACTAGTTAGGAAGTTTTTATATACCTGATATATTAATATTTGAAATATTTTTTATGTTGGTGATCGTTAATTAAAAAAAAAGTTAAATTAAAATTAAATTTTTTCAAATCTTTTCTTTGTTTTTATTATATTTACATTTATTTTCTTCTTTTAATATGTATATATTATATTTTATGCTTATCAATTGAGACATACAATTTGTGTTTATGACAAAGGAAAATGTAATTGAAACATTTTAATAAATTTTTATATAAAATATTTAATGGCTAATATAATTTCTTTTAATGCAGACGAACCATTGTGAACCAGTTCGAAGACTAGCAAAGAACTAATATTGATATTGATATATGCACATCACTGGATATTTTTTTGACAAAAAAAAAACTAATATTAATATATTTTTTCCATTTAAATGCCAATTAAATAGTCTAAGCTGTCAAGTGAATAAAAATAATTTGAAATAAAAACTGAAACTACGATTATATCTGCTTCTGTTAAACGAATTTAGATGCAATATTTATATACTTGTGTACACATTTATATTTATTTAATTTAATGTCAATAATAAACTTAATTGAAAATATTTTGTTTATTAAAAGCAATCAAATTGAAATCATTTACAGTAGATCTACATACGAACATACATATATATGTTTCTATGTGCATGTATGCCCACTTATATGTATTAATAACTGAATATTACGGCAAACGAAATAAAATGCCAACTAATGAACGTCATGTTAATTATGTAAACTCATATACGGATAAATATATTCGGTATGAGTATGGGCTGAAATCCAATGCGCAAAAATGTTGTAATAAATACTAATATTTTCCACAATTTTCACCGCCACCGTTTATTGTTTTTCCACAATTTTAGCATTGAAATTTTCATTTGCTATCAAATTGAATTACCCACCGATTTTTGGCAGCCATGCAAAAATCTTTTCAATTATGTTAAGGCTAATGAACAAAGCGTACAATTCAAGAGGTGTGGGGGAGTGGGGGGTGTGTGCATGTTGATACATAAAGCTACTGCAACGTTATGCCATATATGCATTTTGAATTATTTAATTTTAATTAAAAATCTGCGTCTAGCCTATACACAATACACAAATTTTGCCTACTTTCAGGCGCGTAGTGAATTTCACTCTGTTTTTGAGCTGAATCAAACTACATTCACCTTGATGCAATTTCTGTTTGAAAAACACTTTTTCACTGCATTCAACTTATTGTTAGATATTATAATTAATTGGGAACTAGCAAAGTTTTTTGTTTGGTCGGTGCTTTCCTTTGCTTTTTTAAGTTTGTTAGTTAAATTTTCTTTTACATCAACCCAAAAATATTTTAATTCAGATATTAAATTCTGAAAAATTTCGAAGTTGGGAAAAAGAAGTATTTGTAAACGAGAACAGGTCCGCAAATTTCTTCTAACATTTTTATTACATTTTGTCAAAAGTGTGACGAAATTCAATATGTTTTAGATACGGCAAATTTATCATAGAAGCATGAAGCAAATAGAAAAGTATTGCAAACTATTTTATGATTGAGTAGTCAACACACTTGTAACACTCTGTATAGTTACAGATAAAACTGCCAATTGTTTTACTCAAAATGTTCAGTATTAATCATAATATGGGTAATTATTACATTAAAATTGTAAACAAAATAACTTAAAACCGATTACACAAAATTCTCTTTCAGTTCTTGTGGTTCTAGTAATAAGCAACCTGATTGGGTTCTATTGTATGGTCAAACTAATCACGATACCTCTGCGAATGAATGATTTCGATACTTACCAAGCCAACTTGGAAAATGCAGGAAAACAGAATAAAATATAAAGAAAACAAAAGTAATAAATCATAGGTTTAAGTAATAAGAACGACGCATAAATCAATTTAAAAAAAGAAACTTGAGTTACTGTGGAAAAAATTAGAATTTGCAATGAATTTAATATCATAATAAAAATAAGCAATTGTTTGTTTCATAGCTAGCTGTAAATTAAATAATACAATACAATAAATTTATATGGAACTCTTAAGGCTACAAATATTTTGACGACACGATGAAAAGAGTTGCCTACTTACAGGCACATGTATAATATCAAGTTTATATTATTATTTGAAATCGTTCCTATAGATCAATATGGTCATTAAGCCAGTGTTTTATTATTTTTTGTTTATTCATCTAAAATAAAAAAACGATTTTGAAATTGTTTTCGCCCACACCCATACTTTTTTATCAGCTTATTATTTCCTAATGCACTTGGTAATTTGTTAATTTTGAATATAGCATGATTTCGGGCTGAAAAACTCGTATATATACAAGTCCAATTTTCAAAGTTGTTTAGGTGTAGGGTGTAGATGATACAAGGTACAGGCCAACTGGAGGTAACAAAATCAGGTGTAAGTCAGACATTTATTTTAGATAGTTGAAATCTATTATTATTCCAAGAAAACTTCGTCTGTAGTTTCTTTTTTCGTTTACTTTACTGTTTTGGCTCTAGTTTCACATTCCTGTTTTCTCATTCATTTGTTTCGCTATAATCTTTTCCTGGCTTAGTTGTCACTTTCTGTATTTGAAAGAAAACGGAAAAACAACAATTTATAATTAGAAATTTTTAATAACTACCCAAAACCCAAGCACATACAAATAAAATCTTTAAATATAAGTCCAATTATGTGTATAATTACCTTCGTGGTTTTATTTCACTGAAGAACGTATCACAAAACTTCAGCAGATATATCTAATTGTAAGTTAACTTGTCATAACTTTTTTGGTATTGAGGGGGACACACACTTCCACTCTCGCCTGCCTTAGCTTAGCAACACATTAAAACTTGTGACTGAAAACTGTCTCAAAGTCACATCAAGTGGCCTTGATGAAATACTTATGTTTGGTAGTTAGTTAGATGGAGCGAAAGAGATTTTTGCATAAAGTTTTCATCAAAATAAATGCCCCATTTGTGGCCCCACATAAATCTCTTTAAATGGCTCTGCAAAAATCTCTATTCTATTCCTTTTTCCGCCATCCAAATAAAAGCAAAGGGTGGGGAAAAGTATTTATCATTAAGTTTTAGTTGTTGTTGGAAGGAATTGAGCAACAAATTGAAATCTTAAGTAAACTTTTCTACCTCCCAAGACTTTCGCACAAAGTGCAGTTTTATTGCCTTCTGGCCAAGAGGAGAGAAAGACCAGAACTAGGAGCAGCTGCTTTTGCAGCCATTGGCAATAAAGTTGTAGACCAATTTGCACAAGGACAATGAACCCCTGTGGTGCACTTTAGCACAAGGCCATAAAAGCGATGCGATGGGGCAAATATGTACCTCGCCGAGTGGTGCAGTCAGTCAGTCTGTTGGCGGTTTGCCACGACCCTACGTATTCATTGCAACAGTTGTTGCTGTTGCTGCCGCTGCTGCCACCTCCTTCTTTTGTCGATGTAACACAATATTCATTGGACCTTTTGTTGCTCAGCCAAATTTATCGTTGTGGCAATAAAATAAATGTATGTAAATATGTGTGACCATTAGTTTCCCTGTGTAACCATAACTGCTGGTTGTGGACACTCTTCGGAATATATAGAAATCAGCCAAAGAAATATAGTTGCCATTAAAATAGACATGTAACTATTTTTGTTATTCAATTTTATCTTTCTAAGTAATCAACATGTTTTACATGTTTTAAATAAATGAAAACTAATTCGGCAATGTACCTCAAAAGGGATAAAAATAAATCATCTTAATCTACAAAATTGTAGTATCCACTATAGGGAATGGAATATTCGACATTATATTATATAACTCGCCTTCTTTAGTAGTTTTTATCGGCTTCCATAATTTTTTAAAATTTTTTCAGTGATTTCGACTTGATTGTTCCAATTATGCACTTTGAAAAACATAAAGACCTTCACTATCGAATGCTATTTGGCTCTTAGAAAACCTAAGGACTATGTTTAGGAACAGACTAAGAAGTCAACCTTACATAAACTAATCCGATGAAAAAAATTATACAAAATTATAAATGCTTAACTAAGTCAGAAAGAATCTCAGAAGAAACTCAGTCAGAAACTCAGAAAGAATCTTTGGATTCAATTGTGCCTTCAATTTAACCTTGAGAATTGTTTAAGTAGGCCTAGTCAAAAGGTGCTATTGATCCACGGTTTCACCTATAAAAGCATAAAAATGATCCATCTGATGTTTTAGAACTTGACCAAGCCATAGATAGTTTTGAATCATTTTGAACTAAACATCTTGACTCAACAAGTCACTTATCCTATATTCATAATTGTTTGCCAAGAACCGATGGCGATTGGTGTATTATGCCTTCCGATAATAATGAGATCACTTTTGCCAGAAACCTCTTTAGATTTATGGGCAAGACATAATTTTGTATAATTCAGAGTCGCTTGGAGTTGTCCATTGAATACAAAATTAAGTTGTCTTTACATTTAAACGTCAGAATTGATTGCAAAAATTACCCAGCAAACAGAATAAAATTAATTTATCAAAATTCAAGGAGAAAGAATTCCAAAGAAATAAATACTTAGATTGATTTGTTTTATAAAAATCTATAGAAAAGACTTAATTTTTATTTAAATTAATACTCGGAATACAATGGGAACTTGATTATAATGTTCAAAGTCTGAGAAATTTAACCATGATAGCCGCCTCCGCTGCCGGCACCTGCTGTGGCACTGGCACTGGATGAAGCACTGCCGTATCCACCTCCACCACCGCCGCCGCCGAATTTGCCACCAGCTCCATGCGAGCCATAACCGCCGCCTCCAGATCCATGAGATCCATAGCCACCGCCGCCGCCACCACCGCCGCCGCCGATGCTGCCGCCAAAGTGACCGCCAAGGCCGAGCGGACCGCCACCCAAGTGTCCATGACCTCCTAAACTTAAACCGTTTCCACCGCCTTTACCACCTCCGAATGGACCTCCAATCACAGGACCTGGACCAAAAAGTAAACCGCCTCCTCCGTGTGATCCACCGCCTGCATGTGCTCCTCCACCTCCATGGCCACCTCCGAGTCCAGATCCTCCACCAATTCCGTGACCCCCGCCTGGTCCGAATCCTCCTCCGATTCCGTGACCACCGCCTGCTCCGGATCCTACACCGATTCCGTGACCCCCTCCTGGTCCGAATCCTCCTCCAATTCCGTGGCCACCACCTGGACCGAATCCTCCACCACTTCCATGGCCTCCTGCAGATGACGATGAACCAGCTCCAGCACTGCCACCTCCAATATCACCACCGCCTGTGGCAAATCCACCGCCGTAACCACCTTGTCCACCTTTGCCTCCAGATCCTCCAGCTCCGAGACCTCCGCCGATGCCGCCTCCGAGCTGTCCACCTCCATGACCACCTTTGCCTCCGGATCCACCAAAGCCACCGGCTCCAGCACTGGCATCTGCCGAGGATGAAGATGATCCACTGCCGATGCCACCACCACCGAAATCCCCTCCGATTCCTCCGCCAACACCTCCAGATCCGCCTTTACCGCCGCCTCCTATTAGGCCACCAGAGCTTCCAAAAGAACCACCTGCTCCACCGTCAAATCCTTGTCCGCCACCATGACCACCTTTGCCCCCAGATCCTCCAACACCGAGATCACCGCCAATGCCTCCTCCGAGACCTCCGCCTATGCCGCCTCCGAGACCTCCGCCAATGCCGCCTCCGAGCTGTCCACCTCCATGACCACCTTTGCCTCCGGATCCACCAAATCCACCGGCTCCAGCACTGGCATCAGCCGAGGATGATGATGATCCAGCGCCGATGCCACCACCACCGAAATCACCTCCAATTCCTCCGCCGCCTCCAATCAGACCGCCAGAGCCTTTATGACCGGCGCCGCCTCCAAATGGTCCACCCGCTCCACCTCCAAAAGAACCACCTCCCGCTGACGAAGATGCTCCTCCCAGGCCACCGCCTAATCCAGCTCCGCCGCCATGGCCACCGCCTCCATAGCCACCGCCGCCTCCATAGCCACCACCGCCGCCATAGCCACCGCCCCCACCGTAGGAGCCTGCTGACGATGACGCGGACGCGGACGCTGATGCACTACTTCCGCCTCCACCAGAACCATAACCGCCGGCTGATGCTAAAGCCACACACACGCTAAACACAATTATCAGTCTCATTGCAGCAACTGAACTGACTCCCAAAGAATTGGCGAGCTTTTATAATAATCCCAGAGAGCACTAGTCACGACATTCTAGCAAAAAACCCGGTTTTTTTTAGGGTCGCGAAAAAAAATGAAACAAAAACAAAAAGCACTTTCATAATAATTAAGCCAACAAGGGAAAGAGAGAGCAAGAGAGAGAGAGAAGAGATGGTGAGAACTAGAGTGAGAAAGGGAAGGCGAAGAGACACCATCTAGTACATTTATCATCATTTGAATATTGTGTTTGTCTAGAAATTCACGGGAATTCACGGAATACTCTTAACAACAAGCCGACCCATCGATTGGATCGGTCGTTGCGTAAATTGCTAATGAATATGCACAGCGGGTAACCAATGCCACAGATAATCTTGATCCAAACTCAAAAATATCAAATTTAACGAACAAGGAATCGCCAAAAAAAGGCAATCCATCATTGAAGCAACTAAATGGCAAGAACTTCAATTAACAAATAAGAACAATGTTTCGGTTTTTACCACAATAAACTAAATAATAATAATTGTAAAGTACAGTGAAATTTCAGAATAATAAGCGAATACTTAATCATAAATTAAAGTGGTTAGATGGGACTTAATAAAGATATCTTTTATACCCAAAATGGGTCTAAACATCTAGAAATGCCAAATAACCACCTTTCTCTTGGTGAATCCGGCTACTTTACTCTCGTTTAGTCGAACCTTCAATCCTTAGTTTGAAGAACCTTTATAACATTTCCTTTTGGAAGTCATTGAGTGAATCAAAAATCCCCTAAGAATACCTTGAACCTATTTCATATTTGAATGCATCCAAAATCAAGTTTTTTAGAAGCAGCAAGAAGTGACTGTAACCTAAGCGATAGGGTTGTCAAAATAAGACAACCCTAAAGTATTTTAAAGGAGTCGGCTAGAAAATATTTGACCTTTTTAGAAGCCATAAAAGTTAACCTACATATGTTCCCGGTTATATTGAAAAACTTATGACATATACATGTATTTATCACTTGGGCCTTTTACAAATAAGTATTATTTAAACGTAGTCTCTATTGAGTAGAGTATTTGCATATCGGTGATTTCTTTTTGTCCCATACATTTGTCAGACAATATTTGTATATTCAAGTTTCGCTATATATTAATTATTTTAGCATTCAATTTGTTTATATAAACAAATCCAAGCGTCATTAAGTAATCGGAAATAGCTTTACCTATACATTGACTCGCCTTGCTCGATTAGGAATTATAATCTTTATAGTATTTGATGTTTGTTACAAAACAGATTACCCTAAGAGGGGTCAATGCAGTCGAGAGATTAGAACGAAGGCGTAACCTCGATTACAGATCATCATGAAACATCGTAGTAGCATTTAGTATAAACTCAATGAAACACGTTCCCAGTTGAAAATCAATTAAAATGCTTCTACATTTCATAATTCTTAACCTAATTATTAATGTTGTCTGGTTGCAAGAGATCTGTTTAAAAGAGTTTCAAGCATTTAATGGAAAATGCTATAGGAATATTGGTCAGGTAAAGATGCTTAAAAAACCGATTCCCAAAAAATTTCAAAAATTTTATCAATGTAGTTGAATTTTCGTGTGGCCAGCAACCGTTGCCAATATCTGGGTTCATCTTTACCTGAGTTTGCCAATGAAAATGAACTGAATAATTTAATTAAGATTTTACCCAAATTAAATGTATCTGAAGATCAAGCTATTTGGTTGGGTATACGTGCATTACCCTCAACGAGAGTATTTAGGTGGTTACATAATGGTTACACCATTGACTATATGAAATGGTTACCCAATCAGCCAGATAATAGAAATCAAATGGAAGATTGTATCAAATTTGTAATGGGAAAAAATTTTACTGGTGCTGATGATGTTATATGTGAATGTAAGGAACCGTTCACCATATGCCAGATGGAATCAAAAATGAAATAAAATATTGACCGCTTCTGTCTCATGTTTGAGTTATGGGAAATAAAATTATTAAGTAATCTTTATAAAAAATAAAATAGGAGTAATAGAGATAGAAGTTGTAAAAATATAAAGAGTATTTAATATATTTATAAAAAGGTAAAACCAGGAATCAAGGAGGCAGTCTCTGACATAGGTGAAGTAGTTATATTTTCCATTCGCATACGACTTTTTAAATTTATATTGGTTCTCATAAACAATAAAAAATATTGTACACAACTGCAATATGCATAACAATAACGTGCAAGGAAATGATGACTTAAAATATTAGTTTTTAAAATAAAATGTGTGTTGAATTCTGTTTTGGTTTGTGTTGCTATTTTTCCCATAGCAATAACATAGTTTTCCACTTTAGTTTTCCATATCTGATATTTATTTATTTCTTTTTTGGCAGGAAACTGCAAATGCAAATGTCACGTCAATGTGAAGTTGAGAGCATAAGCAGCTCAAGTCAAGAAATGGCAACATGTGCATAGCAAAATAGGAAAATGGGAAAATGGTACCTCAAGGAAATTTGTTCAGCCAGCATGAGTGAGAGCACAAAACACTTGACTTCCGTTTTGCCCACACGAAAATAACACAAAAGCAGCTGAAGCAGCAGATGGATAAAAAAAAATTCTTCAATTTTTATTATTTAAATTCAAATAAATAAATAAATATTAAATTCTAAATGTAGCAAAACAGGTCAAAGAATATCATGTAGGCCAAGACGACTTCTTCGTCGTCTTCTCTGTTGTACACTGTTCTTTTCATGTCCTTCCTTGCGTCCTTCGATGGCTTGTAGAATGGGCTGATATAGCAATTGTCTTACATCGATGGCCCAGAGGAAATCCATATGATTGAACTCCTTCAAGGGTACCAAATACTTTTCCATCATATTACCCAAATCATTGCACATGGATTCCACATCATGTGGATGACAAAGCAAATCGTTCGATGAATAATACACATATGTCGGCACTGTGACCATACTCAGATTGTATCTTGGAGGCAAATGTTCTCGATACAATTGCATGTTTCTATTGGAACTATAGCTATAGGGTGCAAATCGTCCAGTCTTTATGATTTGTATGAAATGCTTCACTTGCTTGGCAGCCACACCTGCCGGATAGTGTCCCAGGACAACTGGAAACATTTTCTAAAAATATTTAAAAATTATTTATGTCAAATAGAGGTTACGGTCTATATATTCACCCTATTGAATTCATTCCAATTTCTTCCTACTATGCCAAAGACGGCTTCTATGCATAGACGTTCGGTTTCTTCAGTCATGCGGCAAAGGAAACGAAATTCTCCATTAAACATTTCAGTAATCGAACTACCCTCAAGGCTCTGAAATAAATATTAAATATTACTAAGTACTATTGTATATGATTATAGAGATGAGCTTAAGGTCAGATTTTGAGAACATATGTAAATCTTGAAGTATTGAAAGAAAGCAGGTCAAAACATTTACATTGTTGAGTTTTAGTCAGCTGAAAGCAGGTTTTTCCTTTCAATAACTTTGGCCTTACTCCTGCACAGTTTTCGTAATAAAGTTTCAACTTCACCTACTCACATTGAAATACAAACTGATGGCTCTGATATAAGGATGATCTTCCGTTTCCTTGGCATAGACTGCTGGTGCCAAGGCATGCATCGTTAGGACTTTATCATTATATTCCGGTTTCATGGAGCACATCACAAAAAATGAAGTGCAACCCTGAGAGTGCCCGATATATTGCAATTTCTTATAACCAGTATTCTCGAGTATATAATCAATCATGGCTGGCAGATCGTACATTCCGATTTCATGCCAACTAAAATCCCAGAATTTTCTTTCATCCGGATCAAGAGAGGTGTGATTGCGGGAATAGCGATTACCACGAGCATTTCCCAACCACACATCATAACTATGATCGGCCAGTAAGTAAGCTTAAAAAGAAGACATCAGTGTAAAGAACCTCAACAAGTGATCGAGATATACTCACCCAGACTTATATTGGGACCCATGACAACAAAACCAGCTGAACTGTCCACTAAGCCATGTTGAAGTAGGAATGGTTGAGCTCCTTCTTGTTTCAAGCGGTGTAAAGTTAAGATATAACCATCTTCTGTTGTCACATGATGCATTTCCGATTCATAGCCATATTTGGCAATTAGTTTATCCTAAGTAGAAATGTTATAATGGGAGAACTTAGTATTTGCTTTGCTCAGATTACCCTAAAAAACTTAGTCTTCGTATTTAAAACATTTATATAAATTCATCACTTTTTAACTTGACACAGTTTCTAGAATGATAAATCGACAAACAGGTTGTCCTTTCTTGAAGCACTTTCTTCCTCAACCTACCACACTTAGAGTTGCATCCTCTTTGATATTCTTTCGCTGCAATTTCTCTTCATATGTTTCATCTTCTACACTGCTTTCTTCCTCCTCCTCTTCTTCCTCCTCCTCTTCGTCCTCCTCATCGGCGCCAATATTGAATTGGGCTTGAGATCGTTGTATGAAAATTAACATGGCCAAAAGTAAAAAAAACCGATGGCAATTCGCTTATGCCTTCTGATAATAATGAGATCACTTTTTCCAGAAACCTCTTTAGATTTATGGGAAAGACATAAGTTTTGTATAATTCAGAGTCGCTTGGAGTTGTCCATTGATTACAAAATTAAGTTGTCTTTACATTTAAACGTCAGAATAATTTTTGTGGATTGCAAAAATTTATTTAAATTTTTTTTTATTTAAATTTAATTTATCAAAATCCAAGGAGAAAGAATTCCAAAGAAATAAATACTTAGATTGATTTATTTTATAAAAATTAAAGAAAAGACTTAATTTTTATTTAAATTAATACAAAGTCTGAGAAATTTAACCATGAGAGACGCCGCCGCTGCTGGCAACAGCTGTGGCACTAGCACTGGATGAAGCACCACCGTATACACCTCCACCACCGCCGCCGCTTAATTTGCCACCAGCTCCATGCGAGCCATTACCGCCGCTTCCAGATCCACGAGATCCACCTTTCCCTACGGATTCCGAGGATGAAGATGATCCACTGCTGATCCCACTACCGCTTCCACTGTAGGAGCCTGCTGACTCTGACGCGGATCCACGAGATTTACCTTTGCCTACGGATCCTGCAGCACCGAGACCTCGGTCAATGTTGCCTCCGAGCTGTTCACCTTTGCCTCCGAATCCATCAACTCCACTGGCTTTAGCACTGGCATCAGCCGAGGATGAAGATGATCCACTGCTGATCCCACTACCGCCCCCACTGTAGGAGCCTGCTGACGATGACGCGGATACACGAGATTTACCTTTGCCTCCGAATCCATCAACTCCACGAGCTTTAGCACTGGCATCAGCCGAGGATGAAGATGATCCACTGCTGATCCCACTACCGCCCCCACTGTAGGAGCCTGCTGACGCTGACGCGGATACACGAGATTTACCTTTGCCTCCGAATCCATCAACTCCACTGGCTTTAGCACTGGCATCAGCCGAGGATGAAGATGATCCACTGCTGATCCCACTACCGCCCCCACTGTAGGAGCCTGCTGACGCTGACGCGGATACACGAGATTTACCTTTGCCTACGGATCCTGCAGCACCGAGACCTCGGCCAATGTTGCCTCCGAGCTGTTCACCTTTGCCTCCGTATCTATCAACTCCACCGGCTTTAGCACTGGCATCAGCCGAGGATGAAGATGATCCACTGCTGATCCCACTACCGCCCCCACCGTAGGAGCCTGCTGACGATGACGGGGTCGCGGACGCTGATGCACTACTTCTGCCTTTACCAGGACCATAACCGCCGGCTGATGCTAAAGCCACACACACGCTAAACACAATTATCAGTCTCATTGCAGCAACTGAACTGACTCCCAAAGAATTGGCGAGCTTTTATAATAATCCATTCTAGCAAAAAACCCGGTTTTTTTTAAGGTCGATGGTGAGAACTAGAGTGAGAAAGGGAAGGCGAAGAGACACCATCTAGTACATTTATCATCATTTGAATATTATGTTTGTCTAGAAATTTACAGGAATTCACGGAATACTCTTAACAACAAGCCGACCCATCGATGTAAGCGGGTATCCAATGCCACAGATAATCTTGATCCAAACTCAAAAATTTCAAAATTTAACGAACAAGGAATCGCGAAAAAAAGGCAATCCATCATTGAAGCAACTAAATGGCAAGAACTTCAATTAACAAATAAGAATATTTTTATCAGAAAAAAGTAAATCGAAATTTCAGAATAAGTAAGCGAATACTTAATCATAAATTAAAGTGGTTAGATGGTCCTTAATAAAGATATCTTGTATACCCAAAATGGTTCTAAACATTTATAAGTGGTCTACATAACCACCTTTTAGTTTTCAGAATTCAGAATAAGTGAATAATGGTTCGGAATGTGTCTAAACATCTAGAAGGGGCCAAATAACCACCTTTCTCTTGGTGAATCCGGCTACTTTACTCTCGTTTAGTCGAACCTTCAATCCTTAGTTTGAAGAACCTTTATAACATTACTTTTTGGAAGTCATTGAGTGAATCAAAAATCCCCTAAGAATACCTTGAACCTATTTCATATTTGAATGCATCCAAAATCAAGTTTTTTAGAAGCAGCAAGAAGTGACTGTAACCTAAGCGATAGGGTTGTCAAAATAAGACAACCCTAAAGTATTTTAAAGGAGTCGGCTAGAAAATATTTGACCTTTTTAGAAGCCATAAAAGTTAACCTACATATGTATCCCGGCTATATTGAAAAACTTATGACATATATGTACATGTATTTATCACTTGGGCCTTTTACAAATAAATATTAGCTTAAACGTAGTCTCAATTTAGTAGAGTATTTGCATATCGGTGACTTTTTTGTCCCATAAATTTTCAGACATTATTTCTATATTCAAGTTTCGCTATATATTAATTATTTTAGCATTCAATTTATTTATATAAACAAATCCAAGCGTCATTAAGTACTCGGAACTAGCTTTACTTATACGTTGACTCGCCTTGCTCGATTAGGAATTATAATCTTTATAGTATTTTGTTGAAATTATGGAAATATGCTAATTACATTTGTTGAAATAGTTTAAAAATGCAAAATCGATTTATAGCTTTATGGTTATCCATCTCTAGCTTTGTTCCAGCTCTAACTACTACGATTTTTTCCTTACTCAATTAATTAATTTCACTGTGCAGACATTTTCTACCTAACATTGGTTATGGCCCCAGGTCTAACAGAATACGAAAATTTAAAAATTGTAAAAGATGAGTCAAAGTTTTCAAATCGAAAACCTCAATGAAGTATACTAATTCACCAAGAACTGTGGAAATTCGTGAGTGGAATAGAAGTCGTCGAACCAGCAAAACCGGTAATAGCTAATGAAAAAGCGCTAGTTTGTATTATTTTATATGTGAATACTTCTCAATTGAACTACGTTAAAAATTGTAAGACCTCAAAAGAAGCATGGGATGTACTACGCAACGTGCCCACCGGGCCAATTCAAAAAGTGTTGCTTTATAAAAAACTTTTGAATCTGATAATGGAGGCAAACAGTGAAATTCCACAGTATATAAATTCATTCGTGGAATCAATCAGTAAGCTGACTGAAGTTGGAATTCATTTAAATCAAAAATTAAAAGTAATAATTCTTTTGTCAAGTTTGAACTCTGATTATGAACATTTTGTGGTAGCAATGGAGACACGAGATTCTCTACCGTCTTTACAAGTGCTAAAAGCGAAGCTGCTGGCAGAAGCAATTCGCATAAAAGAAAAGGGTGAAAAAGCTAATGCGCAACAAGTCTTCTATGCAGGCACGAACAAGAAACAAAATGAAAAACGCGAAACCGGAAAATTTAACGGGAATTGTTTCAAGTTTGGAAAACGCGGGCATCGATCAGTACAGTGTAGAGTGAAGCAACAAGAAAATAAAGAAGCAGAGAAGAAACATCAAATTTCCTATGCAGTGGCAATTGGTGTATTGACAGTGGTGCCACCTCGCACATGTGCTACGAAAAAGATTTGTTTCTTTCTTACACTGAGAAAAGCGATATGATATGTTTAGCTGCTGATTTACAGATTAAAAGCCCTGGAAGAGGAACAGTTAAAATAAATACAACTGAATGTGTAATAACGTTAAAAAATGTTCTATATGTGCCAGACCTGAAATTAAATTGTTTTTCTGTGAGTGCATCGCTAAGCTATGGTACACAGTTACATTGTGTTGTTGTAAAATCGAATGACAGTAGTACCATGATTACAGCTTTAAAGCAAGACAATTTGTTTCTTTTTAATAACGTTTCCAAAAACACATTATTTTATATGCAAGAGAAAGAAATTTTGTGGCACCATAGATATGGTCACCTTAATTTTCGCAGTTTGAACGAAATAATAGATAAACAACTCGTGACTGGCATTAATTTAAAACATTTTTCGGCTGATACTAACTGTAATACGTGTAATCAATGTAAAATATGCTCGCGTCATTCGCTCAAAGTTCAAATTGTGCATCGCAATTGTTAGAATTAATACATACAGATGTACATACATATGTGGCCCAATAAACACTCAATCCGTTGGCGGAGTAAAATATTTGATTACGTTCATAGACGATATGTCAAAGCGTGTTTTTGTTTACTTTATGAAATCAAAGAATGAAGCATTAGAAAAATTTTAAATATTCAAAAACTTAGTCGAGTGTCAGAGAGAAAGAAAGATAAAAGCCATACGTAGTGATAATGGCGAAGAATACGTTAACAAAAATTTGGATATTTTTCTAAAAGAGATAAGAAGCAAGTCATCGAGCGGCGTGACGTAAAATTTGTTAAAGACGAAATTCATAAAAATGTGTGTTATACGGATGAATCGAGTACTAACAATTTTACATCGTTTGTTATAGACCAAGGATGGCCACGTAGTGGCTGTTTTGGCTCCCGTGGCTCTTTACCGGCAGAGGCTGGGCAGCGAAAAAGGTCACTTTTGCGAGTCGACGTACACAAAAATTTGTGTGCCTCAAGTTTTATGACGGGTCATAAAACGACCTTTTTTGGGTGGAGCGAGCGATCGTCGTCGAACTTGTTGGCAGAGAGACGGACAAGTCCTGAATTTTGCGGGGAGGGGGAAAAGGGTCGCGATCACCCTTGTTATAGACAATCATAATGAAAACGATTTGACCCATGACGATGATTTGTTCCCAAATGAAGCGCAAGTTTTGGCAACTGGAGAAACAAAAGACTTTACGCCAGAAGAAGCAACTCAACATTCATCTCAAGAAGAAGAAGTCGACATGGATGAGACACTTTTCAACGAAAACGAGCAGTATTCAACGACTCCGAGGAAGAAAATGAGCCTGAACGTCGTGGACCTGGAAGGCCAAGGAAATTTGTTCAGCCAGCATGAGTAAGAGCACAAAACACTTGATTTCCGTTTTGCCCACACGAAAATAACACAAAAGCAGCTGGAGCAGCAGATGAATAAAAAAAATACTTAAATTTTTATGCAAAATATCTTTTTCATATTTAAATTCAAATAAATAAATAAATATTAAATTCTAAATGTAGCAAAACAGGTCAAAGATTATCATGTAGGCCAAGACGACTTCTTCGTCGTCTTCTCTGTTGTACACTGTTCTTTTCATGTCCTTCCTTGCGTCCTTCGATGGCTTGTAGAATGGGCTGATATAGCAATTGTCTTACATCGATGGCCCAGAGGAAATCCATATGATTGAACTCCTTCAAGGGTACCAAATACTTTTCCATCATATTACCCAAATCATTGCACATGGATTCCACATCATGTGGATGACAAAGCAAATCGTTCGATGAATAATACACATATGTCGGCACTGTGACCATACTCAGATTGTATCTTGGAGGCAAATGTTCTCGATACAATTGCATGTTTCTATTGGAACTATAGCTATAGGGTGCAAATCGTCCAGTCTTTATGATTTGTATGAAATGCTTCACTTGCTTGGCAGCCACACCTGCCGGATAGTGTCCCAGAACAACTGGAAACATTTTCTAAAAATATTTGAAAATTATTTATGTCAAATAGAGGTTACGGTCTAAATATTCACCCTATTGAATTCATTCCAATTTCTTCCTACTATGCCAAAGACGGCTTCTATGCATAGACGTTCGGTTTCTTCAGTCATGCGGCAAAGGAAACGAAATTCTCCATTAAACATTTCAGTAATCGAACTACCCACAAGACTCTGAAAGTATTTTACGTTTAAATATTACTTTGTAGTCGTTTTTTCTCTTCTATATGATCATAGAAATGAGTCAGATTTTGAAAACATATGTATGTAACTCTTGAAGTATTGAAAGAAAGCAGGTCAAAACATTTACATTGTTGAGTTTTAGTCAGCTGAAAGCAGACTTTTCCTTTCAATAACTTTGGCCTTACTCCTGCACAGTTTTCGTAATAAAGTTTCAACTTCACCTACTCACATTGAAATACAAACTGATGGCTCTGATATAAGGATGATCTTCCGTTTCCTTGGCATAGACTGCTGGTGCCAAGGCATGCATCGATAGGACTTTATCATTATATTCCGGTTTCATGGAGCACATCACAAAAAATGAAGTGCAACCCTGAGAGTGCCCGATATATTGCAATTTCTTATAACCAGTATTTTCCAGTATGTAATCAATCATGGCTGGCAGATCGTACATTCCGATTTCATGCCAACTAAAATCCCAGAATTTTCTTTCATCCGGATCAAGAGAGGTGTGATTGCGGGAATAGCGATTACCACGAGCATTTCCCAACCACACATCATAACTATGATCGGCCAGTAAGTAAGCTTAAAAAGAAGACATCAGTGTAAAGAACCTCAACAAGTGATCGAGATATACTCACCCAGACTTATATTGGGACCCATGACAACAAAACCAGCTGAACTGTCCACTAAGCCATGTTGAAGTAGGAATGGTTGAGCTCCTTCTTGTTTCAAGCGGTGTAAAGTTAAGATATAACCATCTTCTGTTGTCACATGATGCATTTCCGATTCATAGCCATATTTGGCAATTAGTTTATCCTAAGTAGAAATGTTATAATGGGAGAACTTAGTATTTGCTTTGCTCAGATTACCCTAAAAAACTTAGTCTTCGTATTTAAAACATTTATATAAATTCATCACTTTTTAACTTGACACAGTTTCTAGAATGATAAATCGACAAACAGGTTGTCCTTTCTTGAAGCACTTTCTTCCTCAACCTACCACACTTAGAGTTGCATCCTCTTTGATATTCTTTCGCTGCAATTTCTCTTCATATGTTTCATCTTCTACACTGCTTTCTTCCTCCTCCTCTTCTTCCTCCTCCTCTTCGTCCTCCTCATCGGCCCCAATATTGAATTGGGCTTGAGATCGTTGTATGAAAATTAGCATGGCCAAAAGTAAAATTAAATGCAATTTAAAACGCATTTTCAATGTTCACAATTTCGATTTAAAAGTGAAATTTTGTTTTCTGTTTCACCGCTTTATGATACGTTTTTTTGAACCTCTGCCCTACGCGTCTCAAACTCAACTGGCCAGCCGGCTTCAAAATATTTTCGAACTTCCGCGGTCCCCCAAAAAAAAACATAAAATGAGAATGCCGAAATCCAAAAAAAAAAATACATAACAAAACTTTCGATCAACAACAACTTTTTATTGTCATATGCGATGTTTGCATACCCTGTAATAAGACCCGAAGGGTATTCAGATTGTCTGAATATAAACTATATCAATATAAACCATTGCAAATGTTGTTTTATTTAAGGCATTTAAGGAAAATAATATCGTTTCTTTTTAACAATTTAGTTTAATAAATCTTGAAAAACTTATAAAACTTTTCTAAGTTTTCTCTTTTTCGATCAAACTTTTCTTCAATAAAATCAATCTGTATTATATTAAGTACACGGTATTTTCTATGTCGACTTAACCAGCTGAAAGACTCTGACTTATTTCGGTTGCGTTTTGTTTACCTTTTGATTGCGTTTTTTCAGTTTTCATCAACGGCGACAAGTATATTACCTGACACTTTGCGATGCGTAGGGCGTAACCAACAATCAAAAAACTGTGAACTACTTTTGGACAAGTGCAGCAATGTGTGGTACGCACACTACAGTGAAGCTTTGGTAAACAGTGATTAATTGACATTAGAGTATTGACCTTGCGCTAAATATTTTGATAAGAACATTTGATTAGTTTGGAAAATTTCAAAAGTTAATCAAAAGATAGACATACAGACAATAGACAAAAAAAAAATTCAAATATTTTAAAAAGTTCTCAGTTCTCATTGGGAGCTCCGGCAAAAAGAGACCCCTTCTATACATAGTATCTCGAAACTGATCTAGAGGAAGTTTTATAAAGCATTAGAAATGGTTCAGAAGTATTTATTTATTTATTTATTATGATTTTTTTAAATGCTTGCAATTTTCACTCAATTGTTTCTCGCTTTAGATTTTTAAAACTAAGTATATACATATTTCTACTGAAAACAAAAAAAAAAATTTAATTAATTGGAAACAAATTGACGGAAGCAAAAAATCTTGTATTTATTACTTATCTCAACTTTTTCACAATTTGTGTCTTTCTTTTATTTTGGTCCAAACGCTTAATTTCCATAGAAATGGCTTAATAACCTAACCTTTTTTGACTAAGCTTTGTCGCCTTCTTTTGCCGTCTTCTTTGGTTTGGTGGGTCAAACGACAAAAAAAAGAAGACAAATAAACGATTTGTTCACAAGAAAGTAAAAGTGTCGCCTCACAGTTTTTTTCTTTCTCTCTCTTTCAGTTTGTTTTGTGTTGTTTGTGGTTGGTTTTTTTTATGGTTTTGGCTACCGCATTACATAATTGGCCATTTGGCCAGTTGCCCGGGCAAATAATAATAATAATAATACCGACTAATAAAAAACATAAAAACTTGTATATAAAAATACTTTTTTTCTTTCTTTTTTTATTCATTCAATTATGTATGGCAATTTGCCCTCAAGAAATTTTTCCATTAGCTCAATTAACTTGTCATTGACCAATGTTTTCACATCGGAAGAGAGTAGAAAATCCAAATGATTGAATTTATTTGAAGCAATTCGTCTGACACTTCTTACCGAATTCAACATTTTGGCATAAATCGCATGAACGCCTTCGGGCGTGGCTAATGCATCGGTTTGTCCGAAGTACAATATAATCGGCACACTTATATCACTTAGATTGTAGCCCAAAGCTTCAATATTATGATACACCTGCAAATTCTCGATGGGTCCATAATCATAGGCAATAAAATCACCCGATTTCCATATCTGCTGCAAGTGTTTTATCTCTCGAATCGAACCACCTTGAAGCAAATTATCATAGTTAAAGGCATCCAGAAGCTAGCAGGGGAAGGGTGAAAAAAGTTGTATTCAAATACAGAAAATTAATAGTGTAAATATATATATTTTAGAATTACCTTTTTATTATTCTGAGAACTACCTACTAATTGCTTGGTATAATATTCGCACTGTTCGCGTTTCTTTTGGCAAATTTTACGCAATTCGCCAGGTTGAAAAAGTTCAAATTTATTAGATTTTTGACGTTGCTGTAAAGTTATAGAATGGAGTCATCGTGTTACACAGATATTGACAAATTAGTAGATAATTTTATGCCTATTTAAAATTAATATAAACTTCAATTTGTTATGCAAAAAGCATTATTCTAAGTACTTTCAAATATTTCTTAATGGTAAATTCATTAACCGTTGAATATTACCCAATTTACTAACTTTACAAGATTGTAAATTGTATTACTTACTTTGCTTTGCTTTCCTTCTGAAGATAAAATTTAAATGGCAATTGTCTCAGATATTATGAAAAATTACAACTAAGTAAATTTTAGGATTTCTCTCTCTTTTGCGAACCAAATTGATTGCTAATTTGACGAGTTTGAAGCATTTTTTGTTCAGTTTTCAAAACTAAATACCCAAATTCAAATTCCCTTGAATAAGTGGGCATTTTACTTACTTTATTTAGTTTCCTTGAATGAGTTATGTTTCTCAAATATAAAATAAAATATGTTTATACTATTTCTTAATATACTGAGGAATATAGAAAAATAATAAGATTTTTCTATATTAGTCTTTATATAGGATTTTCCTATTTTTCTCAGTAAGGCTCTATCTATCCTTTTGACCAACCATTCCTATGTCAATTACATTGGAATTCTTTAGAAATTGCAAAAATTACAAAAAGAGATTTCATATCTCCTTTTGCATGGCATAGCCAAATCATAGATCCAAGAGTTATACATTCATCTGAAAGATTTCAATGAGGAAACTTAATTCCCACGATATTATAAAGTTTATATTGAAGACGAATTGGTATTATAAAAATTGGAACTAAAACTATTTGAAATGCTTTTCTTACCCCTTTTGCTATGAAACAAATGTTTTGAAATATAATTCAGGACTTAAACGTAAGCAAATCTTAATACTGAGATTCCAGAGAATTGGTTGATCGATCATTTCTCTATAAATTTAAATGAACTAGTTACCTAAAACGAGCTCAAAATTATTTGTTTCTTCAAGAGCTTAAAGCTTATGACTTAACACTTTGGTGTACTTTTCCGCACTCTTAAAGAGACTAAAATATCTCACATCTGTTCCTTATCAGAGTCTAAATTAGAAACATCTCTCCAGGGGGTTATCACCAAGCACTCTCTCTCCCTCTCTATCTCTGGGCTAATGTCACACCAAGTCACTATGCTTATCACGGCTTGAGCTCTGATATTTGTTTCATTTTGTCAGTCACCACAAAATGTTCAAACTAAGCAAACGATTGCTGCCAACTCTAAACTGGATTCAACGTCTGGCCTCCAACTCCTCCGCAACGACTCCTGAGCGCACAGCATTGTATGATTTTCATGTGAAAAATGGTGGAAAATTAGTCAATTTCTGTGGCTATTCATTGCCGGTACAATATGCGGATCAGAGTATTATATCTTCGCATTTGTATACCCGCCAAGTGGGCTCTATTTTCGATGTCTCTCACATGCTGCAGACCTATGTGAGGGGTAAAGATGCAGCTACTTGTATGGAAACAATTTGTACTGCGGATATTTTGGGTTTACCAAATGGTTCGGGCACTCTGACTGTATTCACCAATGATAATGGTGGCATATTGGATGATCTTATAGTGAATAAAGTCAATGAGAAAGAGCTCTATGTAGTCTCGAATGCGGCTATGAAGCAACAAGATATGAACATAATGAGTTCGGCTGTGGTGAGTAGAAATTACCTAGAAAACTCAATATTAAAGAACAATTTTATATTCTAATTTTAATTTTATATTCTTCCTTCAGTCTCATTTTAAATCTCAAGGCAAGGATGTATCGATAGAGTTTCTGACCCCATCGGATCAATCTCTCATAGCTATACAGGGACCCCAAGCAGTTGCTGAGCTGGCAAAACTGTTGGCACCACAAACGCAATCCTTAGATCAATTGTACTTTATGAACTCCTCTACTTTCAATGTAAATGGTTTGACTAACATACGAATTACACGTTGTGGCTACACAGGAGAAGATGGCGTTGAAGTTTCAGTGCCCTCAACTCAAGTGACATCGCTAACCGAAGCATTGCTGGCAAATGGTAAACTAAAACTGGCTGGTCTAGGTGCTAGAGATTCGTTACGTCTGGAAGCTGGCTTATGTCTCTATGGCAGCGATATTGATACCCAAACCACGCCCATCGAAGCTGCTTTAGCCTGGCTGGTAGCCAAACGACGTCGGGCAACGAAAGATTTCCCTGGAGCCGAAACTGTCCTTAAGCAGCTAAAGGAAGGAGTCTCAAAACGTCGTGTGGGCCTCAAAATGCTGGGCACCAAACCACCGCCGGCTCGTTCGGGCATACAAATATTCAACGATGAGGGTAAAGAGCTTGTGGGACAGATAACAAGTGGTTGCCCAAGTCCCAGCATTGGATCAAATATTGCCATGGGTTACATACAAGAAAAATTAAAGAAAGTTGGCACACGAGTTCAACTAAAAGTTCGCGATAAGTTTTATGAGGCGGAAATCACCAAAATGCCATTTGTCGGTGCCAATTATTACAGTAAACCAAAGTAAAAATAAAGATTATTCTTCTCTTCTCATGTGTGGATTAATTACCTTGACAAACTTCATAACGGCTCGCACCTGTGCGGAATCGAAACGCACCTGACGATGCAATTGGGCCAAAGGGGCCAGTGCCTGTATTAGGAGGATGCGTTGATTGAAACGCGGTTGCATGGCGCAGAGAACCAAAAATGCATTAAAGGCCTGAAATGAATTTGCGTTATTTATACGCTCACTCGCACGCAAAAGGCTCAAACCATGTCCCACTTGTGAGTGTCCAATTAGCAAGACTTGGTGTGGTTCGACCACCTCTGCATTCGCCTTCTCCTCCCCGTCCTGCACTTCCCCTTCGGCAGAACTGGAACCTTTGCTAGTTATCTCCGTCATGTGGTCAATTATGGCGGCTAAATCATACGAGCCGAACTCATGAAAACTATAATGCCAAAATTCAGCCATGACATCCGTTAGCTCGAGGTGATGTCGTCCATACGGCGAGGAGCCGCGTAGATTTGCCAACCAGACATCGTAATGTTGTTGATACAACTGAAAGGCTGGGTGCTGAATATAAGCAAGGGTCTAGTCTGGTATATTCCGGCCATTTTACTTACCCAGACTTTTTCCAGGCCCCTGGCATAACCAGCTAAGTGAAGAGCCCAATAGACCGTGTACTAGAAGCACTGGTCTTGCGCCTAAACGAGGTAAACGCTGCACTTGCAACTGATAGCCATCGCCAGTGGTCACATTGTGCAATTCATAGCTAACATTGTGAGCCTCAAGCCAGTCCAACTACAGAACATAAAGCGTAGTCAATGATATGCAAGTGAGGACCAGAGTTAGAGGTAATGAGGAAACTTACCGTGTTCCATTTGCTGTTGCCGTGGGCAACGGCAATGACAATGGCAATGATTATGCCACCTAACACACTCATTTTTCCGAACACAACTACTCTCTCTCCATTCACGGAGAGCAGTCAATGGATAGTTCAATGTTTTTATTTCATTGCTGATCATCATCTTTATGCTTGAATTACTCGAAACACACATCAATTTTTAGCTCAATTGCTCTGTTTGGTTTTTATTGGTTTTAGATATTGAGCTTTTGTCAAGCATTTATGGATGTGTTTATGAAAAAAGGGGTATATTAATATTTGTAAGTGTTCTGATGCCCTTTCAAAGGAGAAAGTACAACCTACTATAAATAGATTAGTAAACCGCAGAGGTGTCACGATCAATCAGAGCGTTTCTAATGTGGTTTAATATAATCTGCATCTTAGTTTGGATTGAATATTTACATATTATTAGCGATAAACCTATTTAATAGAACCCATGAAATAAATTCAGTTTGAGATGAAACTTTAAACGAGTTAAAGAGAGACAAACAATGGATATCAAATGTTCATCTCACACAAAACAACCTAAACATTTTCGAAAATAAATCATTTTATTTAATCTGGTTATGTTCGTCTACTTCAATTAGTACCTATTATTAAATTATTAGTTGGACCCATAAATTTTCCCTATTCGGTGCAATGTATCCACTTTTTAATACATATTATACTTTTATATAATGTTTTGTTTAATGTTTTATATAAATTGAAATACCGAAACCCTGGAAATTTGTACATTTTTTAGGAATTTTTACTTTTGACAAGCACAAACCTGAAGTTTCTTCAAACAAACGTTCGATTAAGTGGATCGAATTAAGTAAAATACAATTTTTTACCTATGTATTATGTAAACCTTAAAATAATTCTAAAGAATTTGATTAAAATCATTACACTATATCAGATGACTTTCACACAAAGATTAGATTTATTTGTATTTAAGTATTTAAGTAATTTTATGGTAATTAACTTTAAAAAGAACATGGAAGAGTATAAAGACTTCTGAACAACTAATTCAATAGTTACCATTTGAACCCAAATAACACACATAATTAGTGTTTGCATTAATGATATAATTAGAGTGTGATGAACTATAAAGTAGTTATTTTCGAAAGCAGAATGTACGGCATAGAGATGACATTTTTTAAGCACATCTCTATCACTTGTTTAATACATATGTATGCTGGTGGGGATTTACGACCCCAACTCTGGCCCACAACTCTCTTTCATATTCACATTAACGCAATTAAATAAAGCTTTACAATAAAATGGATTAAAATTAAATAACTTTCATATCATATCACGTTGGAAGTAATATTCATATAGCACGTACCGGACGAACCGAAATCCAAGTGCAATTCAAAAGTCTGGCCGTAGATGCACTTACCACCCAAAAACCACTTCCCATTTCCCCCTTACCTTCTCCAAAAAATATAAAAAAAAAACCAAACCAATTGCATATTTACTTATCGCTTGGTATGGAGATAACAATTGACTCAACTGGGGAACAGTTGGAACAAAAATATATACAGAGCTGTCTCTCTGTGGACCAAACCAAAAAATAAAAAATCCCGACGAACTTTATTAAAATGAAAGGAAGCAGCAGAAGCTGGCGCCAAAAGCAAAAGTCCAAATTAAATGGGGGGAATGCCAAAATAAAAATTGAAAAGGAACGGTCTGTGGCAACAACAAAGGACAGTAACGCATACAGAGAGCATATGTCCTGTCCAGGACAACTGCTCTGCCCAGTCGCGCCTCCAATTTTCTCTCTCCCCCTCATTTTTGGCTGTGCGTGTGTTGTGCAGTCAACAGTATGCAAAAGTGCAGTCGATTAACGGAACTGGCGGACGACAAAAAAAGGAAAGGAGCGAAAGGCGAGACGAATCGCTATCCTTACCTATGCACAGGACCGGTTTAACAAATATTCGCTGAAAAAAGGCAGAAGGCGCCTATTCACTAGCAAAATGTTTCTTTATATTTATTGCAAGGGAATAATGCATAATAGAATTATTCTTAATGAAAAAGATTTCCATATTCTCAATATTGCGACTTATTGAGACTTATGTACATAGAATAAATCTTCTAACGCATCTTTTACGATTCATTTAATTATGTTTTTCTCTTTTATTGACACTATCTATTTAAGAGCTTTTTTACTCCAAATAGGTTGATGAAATTCCATAACATTTGGCACCAGCTCATGTCAAATCAAATCAAAATTAAATTCCCAACTACTCTTAGTTTTGACGGTATGGTATGGTCATTACATCTCTGGATTAATTAGCGAAGTCTGCTGATGATAGAACTTGGTGGTTCTTGAAATAGATACATATATAGTCAACCTGCTCAATTTTTGTGCTGTTTATAATTAAAAATCTTATAAAAAAGAAAGATTTATTGACCTAAAAGCCAGTCTTGATCAATTTCAAAATATATTTGAATCATTCGTTTTCCACAACATTTATTTCAATTTTGTAGTTTTCTTAGTTTTTAAATAAATCTTACCATGAGATCACAAGTTTTATTGTGACTTGTTCTTGGGTCAGAGTGCCCTTTTTCTACCACAATTAGTGTGGCTGAATACGGTTATCATAGTAACAATCAATTGATGAGTCCAGGATGAAGATGTCCTGTGAAAAAACGTCTGCATTGCTTATCTACTTTCAATTTTGATTGTCTGAGTTTCTAAATAGTTTTCCGATGCCCCTTTAGTCAATGTTTAACTTCACTTAAGAAAAGAAATATTTATCTTATTTTACTATTAGATAGCCCCATATGTCATTCGTTGCAGGACGAATTCGGTCATTCATTCGCCTCTGCCTTTCTACATACAGATGTATGTACATGTATATATGTATGTATGTGAATTGAGCTGGCTGGTGTGTGTGTATGTGAGTGTTGCCAAATGGTGCTGAGGGGGCGTGTCATGTCGGCATGCATATGCATTTTTATTAAATTTAATAAAGCTGCAATTAAACAATTTACTTTTTATTACAGAGACAAAAATGGAAATTCGTTTTCATTGCGGTTTTCTTTTTTTCCACATTCATTTATGTATTTATGAAAAATATTCACCAGACAACAACAGTTTGAACATGCCAAAAATAAAAAGTCTGTAAAAAGAACAAACAGTTGTTACAAATTTTCATATTTTAATATGTTTTTAAATGTTATTTTTACAAGAATAAGTCTATTTGCTTGTTTTAGTTAGGAAAACGAAACTCTAATTAAAAATGGATTTATCTGCTGAAAAAACCTACAACAAATGACAATTACGAAGCAGAACAAGCAAAGCTTTCTTTTTTATATCCCAAATTTAAAGAATCATTGTATTCTTGATTCTAAAGAATATAATGATAAATTGGAAACTGAAACCTGTTCTTGTTTTAACTAAATTTCTAATTTATTTAATGTAATTTATGTAATTTATTTCCCACTACTATGAAACCTTAGAATTATGTATTTTTACAACTTCATTTAAGAATTAACAGGCCAAAAATTCGATTTCTCTGTCTAAGTCTATTTAATTCTTAAGTTGAGTAATCCTTGTCAAATCAGGGTGAAAAAAGAATTGAAAGCCAACAACAATTCAAATGTCATTTCTAACCAAAAAATGAAATCATTAAGCGGCATTTACTGTCAACATAAATGGCACGCAAACAGTTCACTTGTTCTTCTCCACAAACATGAAAAACCCCCCAAAACGACAAAAAAAAAATATACCAACTTGCCGTGCAATTGACTTTGGAAGACAAAAGTAAACAAAAGGCAAAACCGTATGGATGGCGCTGAGGGGAAAGAGGGCACAAGGAAAATGTGGAAATGAAGAAAAGCGTGCACGAATCACTCACCCATCGAGCGAGTGAGCGAGCACTCATTCATTCAGTTCGTCAATTACATTGATTTCGTGTGCGGTTTTGTTTGCATTTTTATGCCACCTGCCACCAAAACGGAAATTTCTCAAACTCTCTGTGCTCTGCCAGGCGAGTCCTTCGAGTCCTACGGGTCCTCGTTTCGTGTCATCGTCATCGTGCTTGCTATTGTCATTGTCACATTTTGATTTGTCTGTCTGTCATTTAATAACACAAAGTGTCTTTGGGTCTCACAATTTCTGTGAACTTCATTTTCCTGCTGGCCCCTTACCAAAACAGGGTATAGTGAGTTTGTTGAAATAAAGATTTTGCAATTATATTATGCAAAGTAATTGGAAATTCTAACTATCCCATTATTGAAAATATAAAAAAAAAATCGGTATAGAATGCTTTACACAACTTAGTTGGAAAAATCTCATTTACTTCAAACAATGAAGGAAGAACGACAAATAGTTTTAACGTGCTCTTACATTTAGAATTCAAATATGTTTCGAGTTCCCAAATATATAATCACTTTGATAGTCTGTGATTAACTCAGACTTTGTTAATCACAGACAGAGATTTCTAAATTACATTCGATATTCTTGAGCATAGCCAGATTATACCTAGACTTATACATTGAAGTATGTATACAATTATTTTTAGAAAGAATAAACCATTCGTCTTAAACCATACTGAAGTTCTAACATTTATATTTGTTATTCCAAGGGTAAACATTAGTCGTTGTGCTACGGTTGACTTTTTTTATTATCTGTTATTATTTTCGACAATTTCCCGTGATTGACTTTGTCTTTTGCTTTGCTTTTTGCCATTATTTTCATTATTATTTTCAATATTATTTCTTATGTCTGCATTGTTTACTCTCGCTTGCTCTGTCTCTCTCTCTCTCTCTCTCTTTCTCCCTATTTTGTTGTTTACTTCTCAATGGTATTTATTTACTTGACGTAATGATTTTTCCTCTATCAGACGTTTAGCATCGGCAACCTTTTTTTTATTTGTTGATATTTTTGCGGCTTTATCGTTTATGGCATAAACAAAAAATAAAAATATAGCATGAATAAAATAATATACAAAAAAAATTTGTCAGTGAAGCGTATCGTAAAAAGTGTCATTAGAGTGGAAAGGTATATAAAATGTTTCGATTTTTATGTCTATGATGCAGATAAACCATCAAGAATTTTACATTTGAATTTATTTGAGTCTAAAGCCAAAGTTTACACAGAGTTTCTATCAATTCGCCCTTTTTCCGCGAACAAAAAGACTTTGCAAGTAGTTGAAAATTTTGAAATATTTTCTTCGACTTTAATCAAATCGATATTAACACATTTCAACGAGATAAAAAACCAGTTCCGCGGAAAACTCATGATATTGATAATTCTATGATTAACTTATCTAATTCATCTATTTAAACAATGACACTAACAATAGTTAAAGACAGATAGCTAATCCTATTTGTCTTACTATCTCACTCACTCTCTCTTTCTCTTATTTGTTGCACTTTTGCTTATCGACAATTCTGATTACGGAACCCGGATTGGCAACAAATTTATTAAATAGCCAAGTACTAATAATATTAAAAGGTATTATTAATTGTTACCAGTTTGACTTTTGCGATAAATATGCAAATTATTGGGCGGGTTCTAAAAATATATGAACATTGTGTGGAAAAAAACGGTTGCTTACAATACAATACAATAATTGATGAGATCAGGGCTGTAATAGAGGTAAGTCAAGACAATGCCCAATCGGTCTTTTGCTATATAGCCCACAATTGACTTTACTGGTTTTTACTTACAAGCCACAACAAAAAGAAAAACGTTTGTTCTTTCTTTTAACTTTCTTTAAATAGTTATTTTTATTTCTTTCCAAAATAGCCGAATTTTTCAAGTTTTATTAGCTGGCATCTCAAAAAATTCCTTAAAGCAAAATACAAAAATATATTTTGTTGTATTTATTTTATAATTTTTTCCTTAAATATTATTGATGAAATAAAACTTTCAAACCAAAGATTATAAATTTAAGAGATTTTAGAATGCTACTTACTTACCTTTTATTGTTAGTATACTTTTTAAATTATTTGCCCCTTTTTAATAATTTATATTTTAAAATGACAACTTCTTAGAAAATGGTTGCTTTAAGAAGAAATTTTTTTAACATTTTAAAATTAAAATTGATTGAAAAACCTTCAGCTGATGCATAATTTCAATTCAATGGAAACAAAATACTTATATTTGTATTCACTTTAGGCGCCATCAAGTGTCAATGCGGCTCTGTATGTGACTTTAATTTCAAATATTTACCAACTGAAATGATATCATAATGAAATCTTCTCTCAATGCCTTTTGTCAAACACAGAAAAGTTCCCATCTCAAGAATACAAAATACAAAAGAAGAAGAAACCAGAGGGCCGGGGCTAACTTCGACCGCGTCAAAGTTTGTATACCCTTGCAACTTTTTTGGTAACTCTTTCCTTACCTATAGCCATCAAAATAGAAAAACGTTTTATCTAAAAAGGCTAATCTTTGCGAAAGAACGGCCTACAATCTTAGCATAGGAAATAACGAAGATATTGATCAAAGTCACTGTTTTCCACCGATCATTCTTATGGGAGCTATATGATATAGTTACCCGATCTTGATCAAATTCGGCACAGTCATTAACAGATATATTAAACTAACAAATGTTTAATTTGAAAGCAATTGCGTCAAAAGTAACGAAGTTATTGACAAAAGTCACTGTTTTCGAAAGATCGTTCCTATGGGAGCTATATGATATAGTCACCCGATCTTGATCATATTTGGCACAGTCGTTTATATGTGTAATTAATTCACCAATATGAAATTTCATGACAATAGCTCAGAAAATAACAAAGTTATTGAGAAAAGTCACTGTTCGTGACTTTGCCATTTGTATGGGAGCTATATGATATAGTGATCCGATCCGGCTGAATCCGAGATATACAACGCCTGCAGTATATACAAGCTTACATGCAAAATTTCAGCTCTGTAGCTCTTACGGTCTAGGAGGAGTTTGCGTTGATCCAGACGGACGGACGGACGGACGGACGGACGGACGGACGGACGGACGGACGGACGGACGGACGGACGGACGGACGGACGGACATGGCGATTTGAACTCGTCTCGTCGTGCTGATCAAGAATATATATACTTTATATGGTCGGAAATGCTTCCTTCTATGCGTTGCACACTTCTGACCAAAATTAATATACCCTTTTTGCAAGGGTATAAAAATAGCAAAATGCGAAATATAAGTAATTAAAAATGTGATTATGATTAAAGTTATTACTAATGCCAAGCGCGTGTGAGTTGCCTTTATGTGTTTTTAATTACCAAGATTATCTTACTTGGCATTTTATTTGTCTATATATGATATAGAAAGGTATATATGGACTTTTTATGGGCAGTCGTCATCTTCTTCTTAATTATCACACTTGAACTGATTCGATTGTTTTGGCAAAAGATAAATTTTCATTTTCTAGCCTGCTCATAAATATTTTAATTAAAAATTCGACTTTTTGTGTTGTTCTAAGTGAAAAGTTTTACCATTGCCCGTTTTTCGTTGCCATTTTCCACGACAACGTCATCAGAAACGCATCACAAACACGAGTACGAAAAGAGTAGAAACAAACTTTTTGGCTTAAGTTCAGCGAAAGTTTGAGAGAAATTTAACTAATTCCATTATGCAGGCAAAAAACAGGATGGAAAATGAAAAAATGGATAAAAAAATACAACCAGCATTTGGAAAATGTTAAACAAAAATGTGAAAACTTTGCCCTTGTTGAATGAGAATTCTTGTCCATAGTTGCCTTTAATTTCGCTTGGCAAAAATATATTTCGCTGGCGTTGTGTTTATTTAAAAGGCGAACATAATTCGACAACCTTTCGACAGCTTCACCTTGCTGCACAGTGGAACGATTATACAAATGGATTTGATTTAATAGAAATTCTCAATGTTGACCTTTTATATAATAATAAACATTATTTTGAATGGATTCACACTTATAAATCGCAGGAGCAAGGTGTTCATGAGGTAACTCTACCATCTTAAAAAGATGAGAATCAGACTTTGATATAGTTTAGTTTATTAAAAACTTTCTAAAAAACTCTGTGTATTAGTTTCTTGGACATTTGCACCACGGTGCCAGGAGAGCTAGACAAGTAGCGGAAGGCAAGTCCTTCTTAGGCTAATGGCTCAAAAAGTAAAGTTTTCTTACCTTTTTGTTTTTTATACCCTTGCAAAAAGGGTATATTAATTTTGGTCAGAAGTGTGCAACGCATAGAAGGAAGCATTTCCGACCATATAAAGTATATATATTCTTGATCAGCACGACGAGACGAGTTCAAATCGCCATGTCCGTCCGTCCGTCCGTCCGTCCGTCCGTCCGTCCGTCCGTCCGTCCGTCCGTCCGTCCGTCCGTCCGTCCGTCTGGATCAACGCAAACTCCTCCTAGACCGTAAGAGCTACAGAGCTGAAATTTTGCATGTAAGCTTGTATATACTGCAGGCGTTGTATATCTCGGATTCAGCCGGATCGGATCACTATATCATATAGCTCCCATACAAATGGCAAAGTCACGAACAGTGACTTTTCTCAATAACTTTGTTATTTTCTGAGCTATTGTCATGAAATTTCATATTGGTGAATTAATTACACATATAAACGACTGTGCCAAATATGATCAAGATCGGGTGACTATATCATATAGCTCCCATAGGAACGATCTTTCGAAAACAGTGACTTTTGTCAATAACTTCGTTACTTTTGACGCAATTGCTTTCAAATTAAACATTTGTTAGTTTAATATATCTGTTAATGACTGTGCCGAATTTGATCAAGATCGGGTAACTATATCATATAGCTCCCATAAGAATGATCGGTGGAAAACAGTGACTTTGATCAATATCTTCGTTATTTCCTATGCTAAGATTGTAGGCCGTTCTTTCGCAAAGATTAGCCTTTTTAGATAAAACGTTTTTCTATTTTGATGGCTATAGGTAAGGAAAGAGTTACCAAAAAAGTTGCAAGGGTATACAAACTTTGACGCGGTCGAAGTTAGCCCCGGCCCTCTGGTTTTTTCCTGTTTTTGTTAATGTTTAGCTTAAGTGATGAACGTCAAATTGTTTGCAAACTTCTACTTAAAGTCTAAAAATTTTTGCACTAAAATAACTTACAGATTTCTTCAAGTGTACTCGATGCTTAGAGTCCTTTGATTAGCCAGTATGTTTGCACATATTAACTTGGCTTATTTATTAAACACGTTTGTGTTTGGTTTTTTCCTTCATTTTCTTGTTCTGTTTTTTTCTTTCCTGTTGATGTTTTTCTTCTTTTTTTTTTTTTGCTGCCGTCAGGATGTGCTCTTGGTCAGCTTCTGGCCACAGTCTGGGGCACATGGCTGACTGAATACAACCGCCCGCCAACCCGGCTACACGCCCTCCCGCCATTTTGTTGGTTGGCTGTTTGTGGCCTCAATAAATCAACTGGAATTAAGTCATCAATAATGGAAGAGACATAAAGCAGGCAACCGAGAGAGCAAAGTTGCTTGAATGTTTTGCAAAATGTGTAAAGCAGAAAAACGAAGGTGGAAGGGCAATTGGACGCGAACCTGAAGCTGGTAACTGGTGGCTGCCCATGGAAAAGGAGTTGGAAGCAGAAGTAGTTGGTGGAACAGGGCCAGAGCCATATGTGGGCACCATAAAGAAATGCAAATTGTTGTGGCCATATATCTATACATACATCGGTTCAATATGTTCTTTTTTTTCCCACACAACTTATGGCGCATTGGTCAAAAGCAAAGGGCAATTAATTAGATTAAAAAAATACCTATGAAATAAAGTTCAGAAAAAATAATTCAAATTTTATTGAAATTCTTTTAAATATGGTGAGCTTGTGAATGAAACAAGTACAATTTGTTCAATATATATTAGAATAAAGGTGGATACTTGGGAATCAATATTCGATCGACTATGTAGCATCCTCGATCTGCGAGTTTTAATCTTCTGTCATAAATCGGTCACTATGTGGCAATGACAATAGTAGTTTATTCGTTTCAATCCTATATATATACAAATATTCATCTGTTTGCCCTTTGAATCCGTTCTTTTTAACAGCAACCTTTGGAAGTTGATGATCTAATGAATTCTACAGATTTTTAAAGGGTTTTTATCGTTCAGATTTATGGCTCTGAGTCAGAATCTATATAATAGTTAAACAATTTATTGTTCATTTCTTAAAGCTAGTCTAAAGATACGGAAAATTATCGATATGTTGGAGCAATTCGCGTATTAAAGCTCTTAAAACGAATGAAGTAATGTTAACGCAATGCCTTTTTGGCTTACCAAGCTGAAAGTTAGACCCTTGTTTGTAGCTCTCGCTCTAATCATTTTGCTCAATCACAACCCTTTTGCATTCACAACTCTTGTGTCCTTTTTGTTGTTGAGATAAAAGGACTGCCATTGAAAAATAATATGGCAACTGTTAATGAAGTTAGCCAAAGCTGTATCAGTGTCCCTAACCCAAGGACCCCCCTGTACTCATGGCCACTATATCCTGTCAGTGCATTCAATTCAATTCATTGATCAATGGCAAACCAAATGAAAAACGAGCACAAGAGAGATACATATCCATGAGACTTGCAAAAATGCAACAGCAGGAGCAGTAACTCAAACTCGATTTGTTCATGGTAATTAAAATTTAATCATTGGACATTAGTCTACATACTCACACACGCACACCCACTCGATAGGACACACACACACGCATACATAATACTGAATTGGTTACCCTGCGTGATGCTGGGTAGGGGTTAAGGAGTCACATTGGCATTGCATACTTTCAGGCATGTAAATGGCACTCGTATCGCATGGATAAATGCTTGATTTTAGCTTTTGCTTTTGCACCTGTATACACTACACCTGTGTGCGTTTGCCATTCCGTTTCATGTTTGTTACCCAGGTATTTAAGTCGTTGTTGTTTTTTATTTCCTTGTTACCCAATGTATTTGCTGCTAATGACATGCAATTAATTTTTGGGGCTTTTAATGCAAATTGAACAGAGCTCGTAAATGCGGTTTTATATTGAAATGATTTCGACTCTATGATACGATATGATGACCATCAATTAAGCTTCTTTAGCTTTATGTCAATGATGCAATTGCGCCTTTAGATATGGGACATTTGTAACATTTTGATAACTTCTAATCGAAAACTCCAATTCGATAATCTTTCGAAACAAATCTAATCAGTAGGCCTTGTCATAGACCTAAATTTAGTTTGTTCATTATCAGTTTCGGCGTCTCTTGTGTAACAATATTTCGATATTTTTCCTTTATTTAGCAAATTTGTAAAACAAAATTTGTTTCCTTTATTCGTGTGTATCCCTTTTAAGATCTTTTACATACCCATTTATTGCAGAACTATGGCCAAAGGCTAAATAGGTCGATTGTTGCCGCGCTCATATAGGTTTCTTCGTATGTCGAGGTTAAATGTTGGTTATAAAAAACCTGCTTGGAGGGCCTTACAATTGGCAAATAACTATTCCAAAGCGCTGTTAAATAAAAATCCTTTAAAGACTGCTTCTTAGGCAAGAGACGCGAGAACTCCCCTGCCTTCTACAGCAATCAATGCAAAGCTAGCAGAGAAAATGAAGAAAATTATTGCTGGCGAACCATATATATCAAGAATGACCTATAGCTTACCAAGCTCCGAAATACCACTCAAAAAGGAAGAGGAAGACGAAGAAGAAAGTCTGACGCGTTTTCAACGTTAGGCCAGAGTAGTACCTCGACTGCAGAGCGTTGGTGTATTAAGGATTATAAGAACTGGACCGAGAACGGAATTTGTATTTTACTATGTTGAAAAATACAACAAAAAATGTTCAGTGGAACTTCGCAAGTTCATAAAAAGAAATCTATTATCCTTTAAAATCAAACATAAGAAAATATTCTTATTTTTTTAAATGTTTGTGAAAATATTAAACAAAATGTCTTTCGAATATTACACGATAAACATATGTATGTACATTAGGAGCATTAGTGGCCAAAATTTGTTCAAAGCTGCGACAAAGTATTCGTTATGAAAACAAATCCATGGTTATGTGCTAACTAATTCCAAACATTTGAGTAAATTATACTATTTTACTTAAAGTAGTGTATGTATTAGAGCATTACATCTGTTTATATATTCATAAAGTAAATAATTTTATGAACTATAAAGTTGTATGCATTTGAATCTGGAAAAGCAAGGACGATTCAAACGAGTGCTTCCGAATTGTTCATTTGTTAGTCAAACGAAAACGAATGGAATAGAGTTTAATTTATAAGTAAACGACTCGTAACTTACAAATTCGAGATGAATAATGTAATGTATTCATTTTTTAAGTATCAAATACCTTGTTCCAAAAACTTATTGGTTCAAACAACCAAAGTGAGTTGTTTGGGGTTTTGAATCTATTCATTTGCAATGCTCTCGTAACTGTCTTTAATAAAAAGAACAGATAAACTGGAGAAACCTACATCGACTGTGCCAAACTGCAAACTGAAATCGGTTGAACGCCGCAATTTATGTAAACATTATCAACTTTTATCTAACAAACAGACCAACACTTTGTGCCGTTTGGCCTATAGATGCAAGGACAATCAGAGACAAAGAGAGGTAGATAGGGGCCGGGGGGTCGGATGTGATAGAGACACAGTGTGAGACATGGAAGGCTGTCATTGACAGTAAAATGGCCTGGGAATGGCAATTAACTTTATAACATTTGCATGGCCCATATGGCAATTGTCCTTTTGCAGGAGTCCTGCTGCTAGTCCCCTTTCTGATTATTGTCGTTGTTGTCGATGTTGTTGTTGTTGGTCTATGTAATGCAAGTCAAGTTGATTAATTGGAAATTGCGGTTAATGGCCGGTTGGTCAGATCAGATGCAAAAATCACATAAAACTTTGTCCCATCGAGTAAAAGTCTAGACGACTTTTAATTAGAGACAACTAAACTAGAATACACACGAAAAAAAAAAAAAAGAAAATAGAGTGAGAAGAATGAGCAAGCCTATCCAACATATGTATGCACAAACTTTTTTTCTTGCCATTTGGATTATTGAAAAATGTTTTCCTTGCCTAGCAAGAAAAGTTGACAGATTTTTGCAGCGGAAAATTAACAAGTTCCGTGTTAAAAATACAAAAAAGGAACAAAAAATTGTTGAAATATAAAGTTTATCCTGCGGCAAATCGAGTTAAGAAGTCCGTAAAGTATGCAATGCTAAAAATGTGCTAAAAACTATGCTACACGAAGCGGTTGAAGGGCGACAAGGACAAGGCAGGAAGGAAGGCCCGGCTGTTGCGGGTTCGAGGCCAGCAGCTGCAAGTGCGGAAACTTAAAAAGTCCTAGACGTCGTGGCAGTCGTCGTCGTCGTCGTCGTCATCATCGTCAACGCTGTTGTCGTCGTCGTTGGCGACAGTTTTTGTTGCTGACGACAAACACAAGTTCCTGTTTAAGGAGCCACGCACACACACACACACACACACATACGCAGACACAAAACAGCCTAGAAGCAGACGTTTTGTTGAAAATTAACTTTTCCTGATGAAAACTTGCAGTTGTTTGCCCATCCAGACGCATATGTATATATATTTTTATTTAGTTTGCTGGAATGGGTTGCATTTTGTATTTTTATTTTGTGGTACAAAAACATATTATTTCCATATGTTTATTATGTTCTGGTCTTCTCATTTTATTTTTAATTGCTAACAAAAATGTGCAAAGTTCTAATTTGGCTGAAATTTCTGTAATTCCAGCATTTTCAAAGCGTTCATAATTGGTAAAAATATTATTTTTGAACTTAAAGCCGGGCATTCTTGGTTTTGTTGGGGTCTTTAGTTCATGTCGTCGGGGTCACCTTTATCACTGATTGTATTAGTAGGCGGATAATGAAACTTCACTGGAGAAATGGATAATTCTAAAACAAAGTTGGCTATAATTCTATTAGGTTAGGCGTTGACTTACGTGTTATACTAACATATTTCAGTTTATTCATTTTGCTTACATTTGAAATACCTTTAGAGACTAAAATTGTTTTATATTTTTGATGTAAAAAAAGTGTAACGAAATTTGTAGTTTTTTATCGATCAATTAGTTGTTGCAAGCCATGGCCAAAGGAGGAATACGTCAATGGGTTAAGCAGATCGCCACTGTTGGGGTTGAAGTAAAACGAAATAAACGGGCTAACAAGCTGTTGACATGGGTGAGTAATATTCATACGGGACATATGTAAGTATCTTAAATATATATATGTGTGCTTATACTCCTAATCTGCAGGTGAAACCAATATCACTAAAGCCGCCGTTTTCTCCACCGACTTCCAACACAAGAGAAATTACCAAAAAGATCAAAAATCTTAAGCCTGTTGAGGAAATTCTTCCTGAAAATTTCATGGAACCTGGCATATTTGCTTCTCGTCGTTGTAATGGAATGGGCGCATGCTCATTTATTGGCGGAGTAGTTCAGCCAACGACTAGACGGTGTCAAAAAGCGAATTCACAGAATTTAAATGACGCTGATCTCTTTAAGCATTACTCCTTGTTAAATGGTAGATCAAATTGGAAAACTCCAAAGGATGGGCCCCTATCCAGTTTGCATGCCTCTCGTATGAGCGCTTCATTTAAACAAGCTCCACGTGTAAGTGAGGCTTGTTTTGATCGTCTTATCATGTATAAGCGTTCCATTCCAAAGAAGTAGAGGCAACTTTTCTAAAAAGTCTTGAACCTATTGAGTTCATTAGTATGTCATTTTTAAGAAACTAGACAGATAATTTGAAATAAACATATGTTCTCTTTCAAACATGTTTTATTTCACTTTTATATATTTTAAATTCAATATTTTTCAAGACGCTATCTCTTTTGGGATATCTCGGCCCACTGGTTTTAAAATTCTTTAACCTTTAGCCTTGGTCTTAAACTTTGCGTTGCTTTTCTCTTATCTGCTGTCGCTGTCTTTGATAAATGCTTATTTACACGAATGAAAAGGCACACAAAATAAGCACAGAAGGAGGAAATATGCTGCCATCTTTAATGCCTTGATATATTATGAAGGGGAAACCAGAGAGAGCAGGTCTACAGTGCGTATGAGTAATAATGCGTCAATAGATTTATGGTAAATGGCTAAAAACCCCGACTCTAAAATCCAATTCAAGCCAAGCCAAATCCAAAGACCAGCCAAAAGATACTCGTTTGCCTCGTTTGTTTGCGCTTATGTCTCTGTATAAAAATGCATATAAATTTTATAGCAAAATTAGCTCATTTGTCTTGTTTTTATGCCCCGATGAAAACAACAAATTTCCCTCATATTCCCCTACCCGGCCGAGCAAAGCAACTCGACATAAACCTTATTTTGGGGTTAAGATATTTGAACTTTTGCGGTTGAATTGATGAAGGGTCTGGGTCATCATTTGGCCCAGGCCACTTCCATCTTTTTTTTTTTTTTGCTGTCCTAGGTGTTAAATGTGCTTATATTTTTGTATTTTATCCTTTTTGATATGAGCTTTTCTATAATTGGTTCGTGTTTTGGCCGCTTTGGCCAAGTGGCAGCTGAACCCAAATTCATGAAGTGAATTTAAATGGTTTGATTAAAGCTTAGGAGTGTTGATTGGATTAGATATACATACATTTCATATCGTTGATTTCGATTAGAGCTGAATTTTTGATGTTAAATGAAAAGAAAAATAGATAGGGCCTAAAATATGATATGAAGAAGTTATAATATGGGCTAGATAGATGACCAGAGGGAATCTGCTTTGACTTGTTGAAACTAAAATACTTTCAAGTTTGATTTCTAAGATTGAAATTGTTTGAAACACAAAATGAAGAGACAATTTCAAATCATTTTTTGACATTGGCAATTATTTTCCAACAAAAATCAACCACTATAAGGTGCAAAATGAGCCACGCAGTTTTTTTGATCTACTTGAAAGGCAAGCTGGAAAATAACAAAGGAAATATATGCTACTCAATTTTTTAGCAATGTTTTTAAGAACAAATATAAAATATAGAAATGATATGTCCCTATATTTATTTTTTATTGAGGTAGGAAACATTGAAGGTAAAAAAAGAAATTTTAATTTTTAGCTTCATTTTCTGTTTATATTTGGACAGAGCTATCGGCAATTTTTGGAGATGGTTAATATAATTACTAATCACTATAAGTGATTAAAAACGAAATAAAAATATATAAACTTGAAGCGATTTTAATTACCAAAATGATCTCTCATTACTTTAATCTATTAGTTAGCAACAAAGTTGAATACCCTTTCATGTGGCAATTAATTAAAATTTAATTTTGTATAGTTTGCTTTAACCTAGTTTAAAGTTATGACTTAAAATCAAGTCAAGTAGTTAGTTAGTTAGTTAGTAAACTTTTTCACCACCCCCAATCAGCATCTCTTTCCTCCTCTTCCTCTCTGTACTTTTCACTGCACATGTATGTGTGTCTGGTGTAGCGTGACTTGGAATTTATGAACTGCATATCACCATGTACTCGTGGCTCCATTGTAAAGATTAATTGCCACAGCTCTACTTCACCTCTTGTCTCCTCGTGTCTGTTCTTTTCTACTCATTCATTCGTTCGGTTTTTAGCTCTTGGCTTGTTGTTATCATTCAACAGCCAGGCCATGTTAAGAGGAGCCACCAATGGGCGCCACCCACAGATTTGCTCTATACGTTTTTTCCTCTTCTTTTGGTTTTGTGTTTTAGAAATGACATCGACATACTGAAGAGTTATGAGTCAACTACAGGGACACTCGTACTCACACACACACACACACACACACACACAAATGTTAAGCGTAAAGCCCAAAGGGAACAAAAAAAATAATCGACTCAGAAAATGTAATTGATAAGAGAAACGAAGGAGTAGGTGGAAAGGAAAATGGACTAATATTTTATCCGGACTTTATAGCTTTCATTATGGTTTTCCATAAGAAATGTTGGTGACAATTTGAAGATTGTCTCTTACTTTTTAAAGGATTAGCTTTTGAGACTAGAATAATTTTAATAAATATTCAATTAAAACATTTTTCGAAAACAACATCTTTTTGACGTTAAATAAGTTTAAAAAAAGAAATAGGATGAAGGAAACTAATTTAAAGACTTTGATGGCTGCTTGATTAAATCGTTTTCAAAAAAATAGCACACAATATCAGATTCCATTAATGATTAAGAGATTTGAAACTTATTAAGACATCGTGTTTCAGGTTAGGTCTGAAAATTTACCAAACATCACACAGCCCCCAAAGTACAATACTTTTAAACACAAACTCATAGATTAATTGAAAATAAATCAACTGTGAATAATATTTTTAAAAAAATGCATTTTTACTCAATTTTTTTCGTTAAACTGCAATTAAAATAATGCATTCTTTAAACTACATATATTATGTTTGTTAATCTGCACTTGAAAAGCCACTTAAATTGTAGCCATAATCCCTGACCCAACCAACTTTTTCACATTATCACCATTTCTTATCGACATCGTCATTATTGTCGTGGGTTTCATTCAGTAAAACGACTTCAACTTTGATATGATTTGCTCTTCAAAATTTCAAGTATTTTAATTGGCCTCTTTTATTGATTACAAATTGACGTAGAGCAGACTGAGTCGATTTCCTCAACGGAAGCTTCATGAATGGGAAGTAGTTAAAATAGTTTCTTTTTGCTCGTGAATGTCATTGAACGTTCCTCACCTGCTTTTTATATACCGCACATAATAATATAATTTTGGGTGTTTGTTGTATGGCAAAGCTTATCAGCTAAGCGACTAACTTTATGATTTTCCACCCACGTTTCTCAAAATATCATTACGGTAGATAAGATAATATTTTTTGGGTATAAAATGGTACACACTTTGTCCAGCTTTCTTCAGTTTAAATTGGCAAAAAGTCTGGAAATCATGGACCGTAGAAAAGTGTTCTTTGTTTCAATATTATTTTGCATTGGGAGTTTTGGTTTGGCTAAAAATGGTTGCCCCTCGGGATTTTCAAGACTCGATGACAAGTGTTATTATGTCTCACGAAACAAGGTATGGCTATGGGCTTAACCATACTGAACTTTACCCAAAAAGGAATTCCCTTTTCCAGTTAAATTGGTTCAATGCCGAACGCATGTGTCGGGATTTGAATGCCGTTTTGTTTGCCTTCGATAGTCTGAGAGATCAAAATTTGTTAACTGGAAATCTGCAAGTATTGGGTATACCATTTAATCAAGGCTATTTGGATTCTATATGGACTGCCATCACATCTTTGGGTACGGCAAATCAAACGACATTCGTTTTGCATCATAATGGCCAAGCATTGGACTATGCAAATTGGTGTCCTGATGAACCAAAAGATGTCAAAGGATTGGATTGTGTGGGCTATGCAAAAATAGATGATATTTTTGGATATCATAATATAGAATGTGACCTATATAGTTCTGCTTTCGTGTGTGAAACGAGACCTGTAACAACTGAGGATTATTTGTGCTTAAAAAAGGAAATATTTGTCGAAACGCAATTGACTGTGCAGAACTGAAAAAAAAGAAAGTTTTAAGAAATACCAAAAATGATCAAATTCAATGCGATTTTAAAAAGTTATTTTGATTAACCTAAGTGATAAGTGAGTGCATTTTAATGTTAACTAAATTGTGTTCTAAGAATATTAAAGTGTTTGCATTTTTTGAAATAAATTGAAATGCATTGCAGTTCAAAATTCGAGCCAAACACAATCTTATTTGTTTATTCTCCTGTTCCATTCGATTTACAGTCCGTTCAGATAAGATATTTTCTATGTATTAGCATATAAACCAGATTTTTGTCAATATAAAGTTATTACGAGTTTATTCCTTTGATTACGAATTGCAAGCCACAAACAATAAATTGCAAATTCTCCTTTTGCAATGGACCATTCTCTTTTAGCTTATTGGCATTACAAATTCGCATAAATTTTGCTTGAAATTTCTGCAATGCGTAACAAATCGCAGCAAACTTTGCACTCGCAATGCATTCATCATCAGCCAGAAAGAAAAATGCAAGTCAGAAACCGCGAGAATTATGCGCAAGAGGGAAGGATTCTGGCCAATAGAAGGGGGCAGCTCGTCGGAATATGTCTCTAAAGAATTATGCGAATGGTTTGACAAGCTCGCTTTTCCGTTTCCAGCGTTTTCCTCGCTATTGACTTTTAATGGGCCACAGGCGAATGGAAAATGCATTATTACGATTTACCGGATATCTGAATTTATTGGCTATTAGAAATGTTTTATGGAAAAGGAACGCATGATATGAAGTAAGAAAGGGGAAAGCAAAGAGATTGATGTGAGAAAGTCTCGAAATTGATTTCGATCTTCTCATTGAAATGTTGTAGATTCCTTAGATAGTCACACAATTCGTGGGTATCAAAAAAGTCACTTTTTTAATCTAACTTTGTGTTCAAATGTTATATAAGCTAATACTTTTTATCACCATTCATATTCAATAAAAAGTAACAACCAAATAAATAAAACATAAAAACAATTTCCGGAACAAGTTATGAGGGCTGTAAAAAATATTTTTGTACCGACAAACCAAAAGCCAAGACATCAAAAGTGTTATTTATATGAGATTTACGGCAATTAACGTGACCGTTAAAATTATTGGCAAAGGAAATTCATAACAAATAGAAAATGTTTTCGAAAGAGCAAATAGTTTTCGGTAAAAAAGAAATTGGTAATAACAAAGGGGTGAAATTTTTCTTAATTAAAATAAAAAGGCTAACCAACACCTGCATATTCTTAATATAGCGTGGGCCTAATCGGGAACCCCGAAGGATTAGCGTGCCCACGAACAACAACGATAAGAAACTTTAGTTAGGGACAATCAATCAAAATGCAGAGCCCAGAGGGAAAAGCTTTCCACTACTTTACACACACACACACACACAGTTGAAATGCAAAGAATTTTAATGACTTTAATTAAACTGAGTTGACGGTGTTGAAGAAGAAAGGGAAGGGGGAGAAGTACTAAAAGTTTTTGAAGCTAATTAAATAACAAAAAATAAAAAACCCACACTGTTGGTTAATTGCCTCGACTTGGGAATACCATGTATCGAAATGGCATGTAAAATAAGAAAAAAAATAAGCTTACCTCTTAATTATTTTCTGAGGAAAAATCTATGACAAGGGGAAACTTTAAAGGTCACTCCTTACCCCTACAATCAGTGTGTTAAAGTTTTTAAAAAATGGTACAATAGGAAAAATTCTTCAAAGTTTTCACACCCATCTTCAATTTTTTCATATGAATACCAATTTCTAGATCTATTTTCTGCTTTATAACTCTTCGCTATAGAACCTAAATCATATTATTGGCAGACAGTCATCAATCGAACCTAATTCCCAAAGTGATATGGTTTTGCTTTTTATAATGAGTTTATTTTAAAGAGGAGAGTTCGTTTTCCAACTTAAGTGAGTGAGGATAATAGTATTCCTACCCACCCAAGATGCATTCTGTATCCACAGGGTATGTGAAAAACACTAAAAGTAAAAATAGTTTGTTTTTGGAGAACAAATTCCTCTCATGTTTTGATGCCTTTTTCGGTGTAAATGAGCTCAAATTTGTTAAACAAACAAGAACAGAGAAAAGGCACAAAACTTGAGCTGTTTACACTGAAAGAAACTTTGCGTTGCACTTTGCCTTACTCACTCGTCGTGTATGCATGCAAATCTCTGGTAGTAAAACCCAAAAGTAAAAAATAAACAAAAACAATTGCAAAATTAGATATGCGCATATGTTTAAGCCAAAAACAGAAAACAAAATAAAAACGACGTAAGGATAAATGGAATAAAACGAAACAAGCTACAAGGAAACAAGGCAACATCTTAGCCTAGTGCTCCAAGGACTAAAACTAAACTGAAAACCAACAAACTGAAACGCTTCTAGCCGGAAACGGAAGTGCAAGAAGCTGCACAAGACACGATGCCAAGTAGAAGAAGAATAAGAAGACTTCGAGGTGCTGCCTCTCTGCCTTTGCCTAGAAGTCAAGAAGAGAGCGTACAAGACGAACATGGGCCAAGGACCAAGCAGTCGCAGCAGCAGCAGCAGCTAATGCAAACCCTCAAGCATCCTTCAGATGCAAAGTAAATGCAAAACCACAGCAAATTATGTTGAGATGGTGAAAAACGAAGGAGACCACATAGACCAGAGGAGACGTGGCAACTGAGGTAGTGGTTAGAGGCAAGCCGACCGCATCAGCTCAAGTGATTTTCTTGAGTGTTGTTGCCCCTTCCCTCACGGACTCTTCCTGAGCCTTGAGCAGGTGTCTGCTTAACCGTTATGTTTAGTTGCTGGCAATTTGTTCCCTTTTTTGCCCAAGGAAACTGCAGTTTTATCTTTTTTTCTCCACATATTCACATACATATATTCTCGCTCACTCTCTCTAAAAAAGGAGTGGCTTGTGCAGTGTCCTACAGAGTCCTTCTAAAACCGCTTCATTGAATAGTCCACATAATCTGCTTTTGCTTAATCTTAATTTTGGCAAACTAAAGGCAAAAATAGTTCTTCGTAACTGCTCATTCGGTTGAAACTACTGTACATCAGTAATACGACTTTAGTCAATCTACCTGTAATTTTAAATTTTATAATTTTGTTAAATATTTATTACTTATTAAATGTATTTTATATTATTATTTAAGACTATTATTCTTATTGTCAAAGTCATTCGTTTTTTTGGTAAACTTACATTTCGATGTAATTATTAATAAGATTAACATTAAATTATAGGTTTATCGGTTTAAATTTTATCCATATTGTTTATATGAAAATTGGGTATTTAAAAAATTATTTTATTTGAATTAGTGACTTAAAATCCACATCAGCAACGCAGAAATAATTTGTAAATAACATAAACTTAAAATACAAACTGATTTTAACAATTCACTTCTAAGAAATATTCCCAATTTTTGTTAATTTTTTATTTGTTTTTTTAATCTTTAAACTACATGTTATTATTAAGAAAGGTTTATTTTTAAGAAGTTCACTACATATTTTAACTAAAATTAATCTGAATGGAAATTTCTCTCTTCTATAGTCATTCACTGATAAAAATTTTGAATCTTATGCTGCTTAGTGTAAATGTTGATGTAAAATGTGTAAACGAAAACAAAAAGGAAAATTAGATTAAGTTGCCAACAAAAATGTAGTTTACTAACAGCAGAGTGAAAACATTTCACTGGCTCACATCGTTCACGGTTTAGAGCTCATCATGATGGAGTAACGTGTACCGATGCTTCGAGGGTCCCAAATTCTTAAAGGTGGATAAGGGAGGCGGCAATGTTGTTGATTTCCCAGTGGCTTGATTAACTATCTTGATATCGTCCATTTTCAATTTCTCACGCAAATGCTGAGAAGAGAATTCTTGAAGAAAATTTTGCAACTTTCCTGGTATATACATATCCTTAAAATGAGAAAATGGATACATAAAGTGCAAAGAATCGATTGCTATAATGGGTAAATCTTTTCTCGATTTGCCCATGTGTTGAACAGAATGTTCAAATTTGAGGCCATCAACGGTGATGAAATTGAAACGTCCACGAAATTCAGATAATTGCATTTCCACAATGGCCTTGAAATCCTTAATCGATGACAAATCGTTGGGGGAATGCAGCAACAGTAGAAGAGGTAGTTTCTGTTCGATCAGCTCTTCCACATTATTGAAGTCCACCTCTCGCACTAGAGGGACACATTTCTCAAAAGCCCAAGTCTCAACGAGATGTGGAATTGCAGCACCAACCTCATAGATCTCATCCTGACCATGGGTACGTTCTATATCCGGGCGAAACAGCAGAGCGGGCAATGAGCGAGGAAATATGGGATTCTCAATGTCAGCTCCCAAACGCATATAAAAATCACAGTAGTTCATTAAACGGACTGTCATCTTTTCAAATATCTTATAGGCCGGTTGCTCACGGCTATTGAAGTAGCCTATAATGGCTCGTCGCTTTGTATCCAACTTGGCCAATTCATCTGGATGATGTATTTCCGTTATGGCCGAACGTAACTGAGACTTTACATATTTCACAATGGCCTCACTGGATCTCTTGCCACGATACTCTTGCCGCAAGTCTTGACCACGATAAAAGAGACGTAATGTAGGAAATTTACGTATATCATACCGATCGGCCAGTTCCTTTTCCTTAACACAATCCACGCGTCCCAATTGAATTTTACCATTTTCACCATTCATTTCTTCGGCCAATTGACTGGCAGCCCGTTCGAAAATCGGCGTTAGCATAACACTAAATTGACACCAATCCGCGTAGAAATTGAGCAGAACCACTTCATTGGAATAGATAGTCGTATTGATATTATGCTTTGTTATCTGTTTTACATTCGAAGTGGGAATCTTCACCGAATTTGCTACCATTTCATCGCAAGTAATTGAACTGCTTAGATACAAAACCAGCAATAGGAAACTATATGAAAATTGGGCGAACATTTTGTATTTTTTTTTTTTTTTTGTTGCTTTCTTTATGAATTTTGAAGACATAAATGGCGTAGCTAGTTTTGAATGAGAAATTTTGTTGATGATCTGATAATTTACGCTTAATATGAAACAGAATTTTAAATAAAAATTCATGCTCTTTCCATATATTCTTCATATAGAATACCTATAACCTAACTAAATTTATGTTAAGAGTAAAAAGTGTTAAAGAGGTATTCTATATGAAATTGGTTTTACTGGCTTAAAATTTCTGAATGTTTGCTGAAGAATATGCATCTCATCATTTGGCTTCCAGCAACAACTTTAATAACCTTATTTGTTCCATTACACTCTCGAATTAGCTTATGTAGCTTAATTTATTTAAAATATTCTTTTACATTTCGCAAACTCGATCTTTTTTCACACAAAAAGGTGACTAAAATTTGCAAAGTGTCCTGAAAATTGTTGAAATTTTCCATCGAATGATATGACTTTCATCTTTGGCATTGTCACAGCAAATACTCAAACCAGCAAATGAAAATAAAACAAAAGGGAGCCAACGGGCTCCAGTGTCAATGCAAACTCTCTATGGAGCAACAACAACCTTCGCCCTTTGGGTGCACTCATTTCGGTAATCGTAGATGCAACCCCAATTTTCCTTCCCCTCCTCTATCTCTCTCTCTCTCTCTCTCTCTGCTTATCTGTCTCTAACGCCACTCCACTCGATTCCTATCTCAAAAGGGCTAAACAAATATTTGCAACAGCGGCAAACCTTTCACAAATGAGCTTCCAAAAACACCGAAGAAGAGAAAACAAACAGTGAAGATGTCCTTGTACATGGCAACAGAAGTGAGACGAGATTCTGGCAAAAGGAAACGGAAACAACAACTTTTGCCAGTCAGCCAAGCAGCCAGGCAGGCAGGCAACTCAATGCCAATTGTCCTGGCCTTATTCTCGTCTCTTTCTCTGTAGATTGTCCCGGCCTTTTAATGACATTTTTGCGCCCATTTGAGCTTCCTGTTGTCTGTCGATTTTCTGTGCAATAATTTACTTAAGAAATACTACTAAATATATGTATATCTTACACTCAATCTATTGCTCTACCCCTCTCTATCCCTCTGGTTTATTGCATTTTATCTTTGAGCTCCAGACAACGATAAAATGTGATGAAAATCCAAGTGACTTTATGCGACAATATCCAATAAATCTTTGAGCTGATCTACCATCTTCTCGCCCTCCACCTTTTTTTTGACCTTCAACAACCCTTTGACAAAAGAAATATTTTTTGCCTTGTTTTGTTGTTGTGTTTTTGCGAAAAAGGGTTTAATTGTCCTTTTTATGTGAGTGCGTGTGTGTGTGCGAACGAGTGAGAGTGTATGTTGACATAGGCTTGAAGGGGAGTTCCCGGCCTCACATATGTATGTCTATAGACAGAGAATAGAAAGTGTTAATTAACTTGTATAAATCAGCAGATGATAGACTATTCTCTGTGCCAGAGGTCGCAGTGGTAAGAGTTTTAATTGAGAGCCAAAAATAACTCAAATTTAGATTTTCTGCCAACATAAGAACCAAAAATTTTTGCGTTTTTACCATTGAAGATTAACCTCGAGTCGGTTTAAATACAAGGTTTGACTTAAATTTTAAACATGTCGTAATTTAACCAGTTAATTTTGAATTTAGTTATTTTTTTCAAACATTAATTTTAGGGTTAGAGGATCTTTTCGGGCCTCTTTAGTGACTTGTTTCCGAAGTAGTCTTCCTCTCCTCTTCCTCTTTTATCCTTCAAGTATCCTTAAAGGCCGCCCTTTACTATGTGAAATATTTGTCAATGATTTTAGTACAAGACATTTTTATGTTTAATTTAATTATGTTTGTATGGATTTCTTGTGAAATTAAGTGGACAAAGAGACATTGATAACATGCAGAGGTTAGATTACGATATGTTTTAAGCTGATAACGAAATGGAGTTTAGTTTATACATTCGAGAAAACTCTTATATTAAAAATGAGTAAATAAATTGATTTTAGGAATATATTTAATAAAAATGTAAACATTTTTAATACCATTGACCGCCGACCTATCGAGATTGGAATTAAATTCAATATTATTCGTTACAAATTAGAGTCAAGTAATTTCCTTAATAAATGGTGAAATTTTCCAGATTTTTCCATAGACATTGAACTCAGATAATTTAGGAATATCCGTTAGCTCCATTTTCTATTTATAACTTTAATGGATCAAACATGTTCTACTCCGATCATGTTCGATTGGTAAATTTCACCATAAACAAAGAGTCTTACCTTTAAACAACAAAATGTTTGCTAATCTCCGCCAGTTGAGTACCAAATGCTTCAGATAAGAAAAAGCTCTCTCTATCTTGGCCATATATATAGATTGTTGTCGGCCAAACATATTGAAAACAGTAGCAGTTAGCAATGGATCACGGTGGTATGGCTAAAATTCTCGTGGTGGCTCTTATCCTAACGCTAATCGGAGGGTCACAGAGTGCAAATATACTTGGCATTTTTACAAGTACAAGTCCCTCGCATTTGATTGTTCACATGTCGGTGGCGAAAGTTCTTGCCGAGAATGGACACAATTTGACAATTATAACCGTGCTAAAGCCACCAGTGAAACACAAGGACTTTAATATCATCCAAGTGCCACTTGAGAAAGATCAAGAGAACCAATTGAACACGGCCATGGCTAGTATGGCTGGAAAGAATTTTAATATGATCAGAATGCTAATCGATATGCTGGGGCAAATGAGAATTGTGTTTGATGTTGGAGCAACAGCCCTAAAAGATCCGCGGGTGGTTGATCTTTATGAGAATAAGGATAATAAATTCGATCTGGCCATTGTTGGCCATTTGCTAACGGAATATCAATTGGGTTTGGCTCATAAACTGAAAGTTCCTGTTATATTGTCAGCCACAATGCCGCCATCTGATAGTGTGGGCGGTATTATAGGAAATCCCAAAGACAATACAATTACTGGCAAAGGACTTAAGGAGCGTTTCAGAACGTTGGCATTAAGTAATGCCTTTAGGATTTTTAATTGGTTTCAAGACTCAAGGAACATAGAGCATTACAAGTAAGTAGAAAAAACAAAGTCTATACCTTTAAATTAAACTATCTCTTCTCTAGAAATCTCTATGGCAATGATCCAGCTATGCCAAAATATGAAGATTTGCGTAAGAATATTTCTCTAATTTTCTGCAATTCGCATGGCTTGAGTGAGGGACCGATTCGAGCCAATTTACCAGGCATAGTCGAAATTGGTGGAATACAAGTTAAGGACAAACCAGCAGAGTTGCCGCAAAACTTGAAAGAATTCATCGGAAATGCAACACACGGAGCCATTTTACTTAGTCTGGGCTCCAACCTGAAGGGGGACTTTATAAAACCAAATACCGTCAAAGATATGTTCAAAGTTCTATCACAATTGAAGGAGCGTGTGGTTTGGAAATGGGAAAATCTTGAGAATACTCCCGGAAAATCTGACAATATACTATACTCGAAATGGTTGCCACAAGACGATGTTCTGGCCCATCCCAAGATAAAACTTTTCATCACTCATGCCGGCAAGGGAGGCATTTCGGAGGCTCAGTATCATGGCAAACCGATGTTGGCCCTTCCCGTTTTGGCTGACCAACCACAAAATGCTATAGCCATGGCCAAAGCAGGATTTGGCTTGAGTTTGCCTCTGCTCGAGCTGGAAGAGGAAAAGTTCAGAGAGAATCTCTTGGAAGTTCTCAATAATCCTAAATATGGGCAGAGTATTAAGCAATTCTCTCAACTCTATCGCGATCGTCCTCTCACAGCACGTCAAACCGTTCTTTATTGGGTCAACTATGTGCTCAGACATCGTGGAGCTGCTCATCTTCAGAGTCCAGTGGTTCATATGGGATTCCTGCAGGCTAATAATTTGGATATTTACTTTATTTTATTAACTCTATTTGTAATTTCAATATGGTTATTTAAAATTTCCATTACTTTTATTATTAGAAAAGTTTTAAAAAAGAAAACGGTTTCTGAGAAAGTGAAGAACCAATAAAATATTTATTATGCAAATAAAAAACATATATTGCAATATCTTTTACAAATTGAGAAAGTTGTTTTACTATCAGTTTTGTTATCAGCCAATGTCATTACCAAAAAAGTAACTATTTAACGAAAATCCTGTGTTTTGATAACAATTTGCGATAAGAAGTTTACTCTAACTAACAAATAGTAAGTTGCTTAGCTTGTCTATGCTTTAATTACAATCTGCAACATTTTCCTTGCCACATATAAGTGGGTTGTATGATAAGTTTGTGACATGGTAGGACCCATTTGTAGGTGATTAGGTTTTTATAAGACAAATTTTCCATGGATTGAATTTTCCTCAATAAAACAAAATCAGTGGAGAAGGCAACAAGATAAAAGTAACGACAGACCAAGATAGAGTCAGATCGACAGAGAGAGTCTTGATCGAACGAAAGGAATAGTTTGACATTTCTTACTAGTGACATGAGAATAACATTGGTTTTTTTCACTTTTTTTTTAATTTTAAAGAACTGGAATTAGGATTTTGATTACTAATTTGCTTGTTTTTCTAAATGACTATGACCAAATGTGTTGGTCGTTCAAAGTATTGATGGAAAAGTCTATCTCTTCAGGAGACTCCTAATCTAATCTTAGGAATTTTAAATTTAGTTTGAATCAGATTTCAGCAATCCATATAGGATATAGGAACAATTACCGTGATGGCATACTGGAAATTTTTAAAAATTTGTCTAATTTTTGTTTCTTTGCAGATGTAACAGATGTAACAGAACTCATATATCGTGTGAAGAGTTGAGTTGTGTTCAGTCAAAATTTCATTAATCAATAGATAAAAACTTAATATGATTTGCAAAAAATAACATTAGACTGTTATATGCCAAACGGGACTGTATGTAAAATTTCGGTGGTCCACTTTAAAGTATTTTATATTGATATAATTGGTATAAGAAGTACTTAACGAGGTGTTAAAATACTTACATATATAGAGTAACAACCTTGACCATGGCGCGATCAATTAAATCGGTCTACGGATATAAGCCTGTGCCTGTAACAGGTCTTTTATATAAAACACACAAACCACCATCAAAACATCGTATATTACCTTTTTTAAACTTTGAATATTTTGCATTTTTTCCTTTCTCCCCTTAGCTTTATTTTCCTGGCCCTCTTCTTCCTGAAGTTTACATTCATTCGCCTTCACCCATGCCCCTTGCCACCAAGTTTAATTATTGAGTTGTTGCTCCCTTCAATGTTTGCTCAGTCGTTTAGTCAGCCTGTCTGACATTTTGTCATGTTGACGAGGTAAAGAGAAGGACAAATAAAGAGGCAATGGGAGAGAAAGCCAAAAGGGGAAGATAGAAGAAAAAATGGAGGCATGGGTGAAGAAAGCGCATTAAAACAATTTTGTTAATTAAGTAGGAAAAATTGTTAGTTTATTTACTCATCAAGTTTTCACAGTGCCACACACAGTACAGAAGCACACTCACATACATACACACCCCACACACACACACACACACACTTTCATATAAAGAAGAATTTTTCGTTTTCCCAGCCGTGGCAAGTTTTAGAGTTTGCTCAAAAATTCTCAAGTGCGCAATTAATTAGTAAAAGTTAAAGTTTTTCCCTCTTTTTTTTTTTGTTTTTTTGATTAAGAGAGAGTGCAAATTCCACCCCCAACTCCTCCTTTGGGTAAATTTCCTTTGTGGACTTGCCTAAGTAGCTAAGCTAAGCTTAGCCAAGATTTTCTTTGATTATTTTCTATTTATTTTTTTTTTTTATCTCGTTGAAGTCAACAAATTGAAAATTGATTGAAACTTGCATAAGTAATGAGACTTTTTCTCCATTTCCTTTGCCCATTTTTAGGTTCAATTGTCTGAAAATTAAATTGAAATTTGCTTTTAACAAAAAAGGCCTTCTCAGAAGTCAGAATTGTTTTCCATTAATAGTAAGTTTGATACTATTTTGTGAAGATGAAAAAAATGTATCTTGGTAGATAAATAGATGGACATACTCTAGATCGCTTTAGAAAACTGTTTATATTCGGTTAATATATTAAACATATATTGGTAATATTATATATTAACTGCTTTAATTATATTCGGCTGTTTCAAAAATTTTCCTAAAAAGGTTATATAGATAGATCTTTAAAAAAATGTTTCAAAACACATTTCTACTATTTTTGGAAATGCGGGCTATAGGTTAAAATATCTCACAAATATATAGGATTTTAAATCGTAGGCGAAATAAAGTTGATAAGCATGTTTATGGAATGGCTAAAATAAAGCTTCAACGTTAAAACTATTTGGGAATTCCAACTAAATGAAGGGAAAAAAGCTTGCAACAGCAGAGTTTCCAATAAAATACGAAGAAAGAATATTAAAAAATATTTTTAAAAAATTACGAAAACAAAAAAGGAGATCTGTTTAAGATAATTATATTGTATTTTTAATTATAATGAATTTCTAATCATCAACATGGTGTTATACGTCTATACATATATAAGATTAAGTTGAAGTAACGTATTCTTTGAAATTATTATTTATTATCGAAACCAAAACTAATTTATTTTTACGCATTTTTCGCATCATATTTTGATTCCTTTGATCCATAAAAGAAGCAATGCTTTAAATTCATTATAGAAAGCTTTACCATAGATGTCGCCACCTATGCAATAACGTAACGAACTAACGTAAACTTTGTATAGCGATAAGCAATTGACAGTCTGCATTAGGCATAACAGAAAGCGGTAAATTCAAAATTACAACTTCTGAAATAAGTTCTCAGTTTAAGAGCGAGTTTTTTTTCTATCCTCACATGGATTATTCTTTGGCAAATATCAACAACAAGATATGGAAATAAAATTCTACCGAGTAATATCATTAGCAGGCGGTGGCGCTGAAAATTTCTTGTCAATTCTTATACTTAGGTGTAAAATAATAATCAGGTCATTTACCCTCTAAACCTCTTGAGTTTTTAATCGATTGTCATAATTATATATAGTATTAACTATAGAAACAGATAATAAAAACTTTAATAAGATTATTTAAATTGAGGATATGCAAATGAAACTTGTTATCCTAAACTAGCTTCAAAAATGAATTAAAAATTGGTTTGAAAAAATGATTTTATAAAATATTTCTATGTGTCTTAAAACATTTTAGTCTTAGAAAGTTAGAACTTTAGCGCAGTGTAAAAAAAATAAGTGAAATAGTGGCCTTAGCTATTATTATAAGGTTTTTGATCCTAATGATTTTATTCAATTATGGATATTCAAAACTATAAACCAAATGTTAAAATAATGCTTAATTATACATTTTTCCATTTCTTGAAGTAGTAGAGAAGTACGACTTGAGCTACAGAAGCTAAATTGGAATTCCTCTTCCACCTAGCACTTCAAGCCATAAGTTCAGCCTATTTAAAACTCTTGCTACATTTCTATTTCAGACCATTAAAAAACATTTACCTCAAATTGGTTGACCTATTTATGTAATGAAATAGATTTAAAAGAGAAAAACTGCAATTATTTTGCATTATGTGTTAGTTTGGCTTAATAATTATTTGCACCATTTTAATGGAAAATTTTGTTAAAATCAAATTAGTGTTTTTGTTTTTTGTGTTTTTAATCTGTTTCGCTCAATTAATTTTTACAAGTGTTGAGCATAATTAGTTCATATAAAGATGGTTGGTAAATTGCTTTTGAGCCAACCAAGTCATTGGCCCTATTTTGATTCATTTCGGAAAAACGTGAAAATTAGTTAGTCAACGAATGCCAAATCTTAATTATGCATTAAGATCTGTCTTGGGCTGCTTTACACTCAATTATCTTGGTGGTAATAAGAAACAAGACAATGACTAAATTAGTTAACACTTAACTAGTTCAATATCATTTTGAGGGGAAATGTTATGCAATGTGAAAAATGAAAAACAACAATAATGAAAATGCCATGTGGAAGTGGAAAATGCAACTAGCTGAGATTAGCTAAAGTCTTGCAAGCATGACAAAACAAGATAACCAAAGAAAATGCCATACACATTGTATAAAAGCACACGACGACGAACCAAATACCTTTTACCTCGAAAAATATACATGCAGATTATAATGAAATTTAGTTTTTATAGAGAAATTTTACAATTTATTGGAAATATAACTTAATAATATTCTTATTAGAAAGAAATTCTGTGATATATTGATCAAATTTTTTATGACTAATTGTATTTCTTTACAGAGGACATGTCATAGTATTAAAAATTATAAACTTAATTTGATAGAAACTACACTTTATAACTTACATTCTATTGAAATTGAGATAGGTTTTCGAAACAGAATAGTTTCTTTCACCTATAACCTCCTGTGCTATAAACTATAGACCCAATAGACAGGCGATCGATATTTTTAATAAGAAAGACCTTAACTCTTTGAGAAGCGAATTAAAAAAGATCCACACAAAATGTTGTTAACAACAACAAACTCTCAAAATATATCTCTAATGAAGACCTTGAAGCTTGTTTATTGTACTGAAAGAAAGTCACTTCTCTTGAGCTCTTCCTTTGCTTTAACCATATCAACCTCTTTTGATCTCATTGTTAAATGGGTATGGTAAACAAAAAAAAAAAGATCTGCCACAACAATTGCGGCTCCTTTACAATAATTTTTGGTTTTTGCTCTTTTCTGTTTTTACCTTTTTCTCTTTTGCCTTTCTTCTGTTTGACTGCACATTTGCGAGAGACAGAGTTTTCATTTTTCCATATTCGTTTTCATTTTCATTTGCATTTCCACTTAGTGTTAGAGCCGTTGTCTATCCCCTCTTTCTCATAGTCTGTCATGTAGTATATTATCTACTCGTAGTTGACTTTAGCCTCATTTTGTGGTGTTATAGGCCAACAAGCGGAGCTCATTACTTTCAATCAACTTTACAATGTTTACCATTGTGTGCCTACCAGGTACACATTACTTGACAATTTATTGCAAAGATGAAAACTTTTTTGTTTACCACACATCAGAATTAATAGTTTTCGTTATTTGGTAAAAGGGAAAATTAAGTTTTTGTTTTTATAACTTCTTAAGTTAGTAGTTAAAAAAAAAAAAGGCATTTTCAAGGTTAACGACACATTATGTCCAAGGTGTTAATTAACTTGACTTGAGTTTTTTCCCTTCTTTTTTGTCACGTGGAAAACATGTGTAGGCCTTGATTAGATCCCAAGCAAATTAACATTTAGGAGGTTTTCATCTTATCAGTCGATGGTCCTTGGAAATTTATGGCAATTGTTATTTGCATTTGCTTTTAGTTTTGCATTTTGCGTTTTGGGAGAGTCTTCCATATATTATTTCTGCAGGTGTCCATGTGTGGCAATCAATTTTCTGTTTCAACGTTATAAACAATTATTTTCGGCAATTGTGAAACCCATAAACAAACACATAACAGGTGACAATAAATACACAGAGCGAAATAAACATAAAACTTTTCTGTGATTTTTAATTGCCTTATGACCATAGAATAAAAAGTTAAGTAACCCAAACTTTATAAACAATTCATTTTGAGAATGAATAATCAAATAATTTGTCGAATTAGTAACTTTTTTAATACTTTGCTTTTGAAAAGAAAACATTCTATTTTTTTCTTTGTACTTCTTTGATTGAAACTAAAATATAATTCAATTTTATAATTGTTAAATTATTGTTTTAATAAATATATGTTTGTATATTTGTATTACGGTGAAGAAAAATAAGCTACAATAATACTAGATAATATAAACCAAACAACGCCAAACAAATATTTGCAATATTTTAAGAGTTTCTTTCAAATTTCATGATTAGGATAGAAAGTATTGATATTTGAGATTTTTATAAAGAATATGAGAAATTTACCCTCATAATCTGAACTGTATCATTGTCCATTCTTTACTCTAATACTTATATTAAGCTTAGTTTAAAAACATTGATAGATTTTTAGTATACTCAAAGCTGAACTAATTCTAATAGTTAATACCTCAAGGATTCTTTTTTGCAATTTCAAATTAACATGGATTTTATAATTTTTGACTTAATTAAGTAAATTCTAATCAGACCTAAAATTAGAAAGCAACATAGAGGTCATAAATCTTCTCCTTCTAAAACCTTTTGTAATTTATTTGATTATTCTCTTCATCAGGGATACATTTTTTGGTATTTTTTGTTGAAATATGCAGCCACACTATTTCAATAGCTTCAAATACAAAGAAGCCAAACTTGATATATTAAAATAACGTTTTTCTCAGATGCCTATAAATTTATTTTCCTGTCTTTTCTTTCAAAATGTTCCATTGAAACAGTGCCTGATATTTCTCAGTGTACAGAGCGTATCAACGACCGTTTGGCGTGGAGTTCAACCATATGGAAATTGGGGTTTCTGTTACATGCAAACTTATCTCCTGCAATGTCAAGCTAAACCAAAACCGAACCAAGACCCATAGCCAATTTTGGCGGAGGAGACACATTTATTTTGGTAGTTTAACTCATACGTTTTCCACACACATTTCGTGTCTTTAGCTTTTCTTAAGTTAAAAGCTCAGTTTTGGGGTCTGAGGCCAAATAGTCGCTGCCGACTGACGATGTGTGGCAGTCGCCACACATCTTGACTCATTCAATTTGGTGACTTCCATTGAAACTCAAGTGCTTTCTTCTACTGCAAGAACGTGATCGAATAATGCCCAGCCTTTTAATATTATTCAGTTTACTTTCCCTATATCAACTGGCAATTGGCTGTAAGTGAAGTTAAAACTGATTTTCAAAGATAAAGCTATGTGATTTGTGTGTGAAATAAATTTAAAATGTTTTGTTTTTTATGTTTCTTCTGTTCACTTGAAGTTAAATTTGCAGAAGAGTCTTTTTTGGAATTCTTTTGGCGTAATGGCAATTTCGATTTGAATCCCTTCAATTGTCATATACTCTGGTGGGAATCATGTCCAAGGCGTTATATAGGATTCCAATTATTTAGCAGGTGGGTAAAGTTAAACACATTTTAAAAATATATAAAGTTTAAAAAGAATTTTTGGCAAATTTTATGGTAGTTCTAATCGACCCAAACTTTGATGGTCAAACAAACGGTTTCTTCAATTTAGTTTATCACTTTTTTTAGTTTTCAAAGATTTTCCTTACTTCGTTTGTCACCAACCTTTTACTTTCTTTTTAACTCTTGCCACATTTTCCGCATGGTCAAAAACGGGGTGGGTAAGAGACGCAGCTATAAATTTGATCAGGCCAACAAAAAACGCTGCCAATAGCTTGAATTTTGAAAGCCATTTATCTTACAAAGTGAACAGCCCAGCAGGTGGAATGTTAGAAAATTGATAAGTGAAATTTATATACCCTTTAGTCGAACAACCAAACCTATATATTCATAAACTTTATTCAAGTTAAGCTTATTGAGCTGTATCACTAATTCGCAGATATATATAAGTAGAATTTATACTTTTACTAATGGATTAGATTATAGAGAATATATATTAATCATCTTTTTAATTAACAAACTTTGCTTTGCTAAACTATAGGATTCATTTTTTGCTAAAAGAATTATTGACAGATTCAGTTTAAAACAAATATTTTACTTAATTGAAGTTTTTTAATTATTGTTTCTTCTGGTCAAGCTTCCAAATCGAAAGAAACTAGTTTCAATATGAAATTCTTATAAAAGAAAGTTTACTTGGCTTCAAACTGCCATTTAATTAAAATTGCCAAATTTTTCTTATAAATTAATAGACATTTCACCTCCCATGATAATTTTCTCGTTAATATTGAACATGCTGAGAACATTGAATTTTCGTAATTAATTTCGGTGCCTTTATTTAAGCATTTTTTTTTATGGCCATCAGTATGTCAAACTTGAAAATGTTTTGAAAGTGTACCCACAGCAAAAAGGGAGAATTTTTAATGCAAATTTGAAAATATTCTAACATTATCTGGATATTTAAACAAAAACTCTAAACTATTAGGAACAAAAACTATGAACTATATAAAATAATTTGATAGTTAATTCAAATTAATACATCTAAATTTGAACACAAAAATAATAGTTTCGATTCAGAGACTCGTGAACTTCTGTTTGTAAAGTTTTAGTTTTTGAGCCATAGAATTGAAAGGAAACAATAAAAATTGCAATTCCATGATATAGGCTGGACACAAAATCCAAATGGATATAAATTTATCTAATTTTCACACTTTTTATTGATTAAAAATAGAAATAATAATTAATAAGATAGATTTTTAAAATTTTTCTACTTTATAATAAAGTTGTTTATATGTATCTCTTAATGAAAATATTTAAAAGAATTCAACAAATTCCTTTATGTTTAATGAAAACGAGAAACCTCTAAACTAGTTGTATTAAAGCCTTTAGATTATTTAGATTATAAAACCTCTTGAAAATTCAATTGGCGTTATTTTTTGACGGTTCCCAATCAAAAATTGAGTGCTCAAAGGGATATAATTTAGCGGAGTGGGATAGAAATTTAGAGATAGATATAATAGAATCTTAGCGGGAAAAGTTACGGCAAATGTGATACTTTTTTACTTCGAAAATGTAGGAATTGCATAGAGTGAAAAATTTAATTAAAATATTAGAAAATTCAGCTTAGCCCAAGCTAAGCCTTAAGGCCAGTTTGAAGCCTTAATGTCTGTATTATATAAAAAATTGAAAGTCAGTTACAAATTCTCAAGTCAAAGTTTTTATTAATAGTAAATGATTCCTATCATTTTTGCTAAACAAAGTGATTGAATGGAAAAAAATCGAACAAAAGACTTAAGCAACAAACTTGATATTGCCTGACTGACTTTCCAAACTATTATTAATTATGAGAATTGTGCATTATGTGTATCATTTACCATAATAAATCACATATTATGTAAAACAACGAAAGAAAAGCGTAATGCGAAAAAAATGAAAACGAATTGCATGAAGACCCGCCATAGGCGAACGACATTGAAACTGAAATATTAAACCCAGACTCAGGCATTAAAAATGCAAAAGAAAATAAACTCCTCCGTAGTCTGAAATCAGTGCAGTGTTGCGTGTGCTATGCATTTTTCCACTACCAACAACAACAACAACAGCAACAACAATAAACAATAGAAAAGCAAAAGCAAAGCAGACGCAAAACCAAAACTAAAGTCAAGGCAACAAGTGGCAGTCAGCAGCAGCGACTAAGGCAGCGAAATTCTACAGCCAATTTTTTTGTGTCTGCTGCTGCCTCAGTTGACGTCAGCTGCATTTTCTTTGGTCGCGATTTTCACGCTTCTGCTCGGCTTCTGCGATTTACAGCCTCTGCATTTGTTCCGCGTCGTCCGATTGAGCAAGACGTCAGCTAGAGTCAGGTCCGGATGCGTCGTCGAGGTTGTCGCAAGGATTATAATAACCAACAGAAAACGGGAAATTGCCAATGTGTCTTCAAAGCCTGTGATTAGTGAGGAAAAGGCGAAAAAGAAAATGTGGAAAATCGCAAAATATTCAAGTGACATTCACAAGAAGTTCAATTAAATTGAGCAATGAGAGCTTTTAAAAAACAAAATGTGAAAACTAAACGGAAATCCAAGTAACAAAAAAAATTACCAAAATTAAAAAATAACAAAAATATTGTGAACAAAAATTTGGTTTACAAAGTCTAAAAGCCAAATAATATAAATTAAACAAAAAGTTTAATTTTGTATTTTTAAATGAGGGAATAATATTTATTGATAAATACTTATTAAAGTTTATAAAAACATTTAAAAGTCTTAAAAGATAACAAAAATATTTAAATCAAATGGTAAAACAAAATCAAATTTAACACTCAACAAGTTTAACAATTAACAAGTTTAAATAATAAAAATTCCAAAATCATAAAGAGATTAAAAAATATTCAAATAAATATTGCAGGAATTAATTCATCAATTTATCAATTAGCAAATTAAACCAAACTATCAGCAACATCTTTTAATATACAAATCAAAAGTAAATTAAAAAATAAAACTAGTAAAAAATATTTAAGAGCTTAAAATATTTAAAACAAATTTGAAAGGAAATTTTTAAACTTAAAGTCAACATGCCAGATTATACGAAATAAACTTTTATATTCAAAACTAATATTAATAATTGTGTTTGTGAATACAACCATTCAAAAATTCAATTTACAATTTTCAAAAATCGTTATATCATGTGTAAAAATGTTTAATATAATTGGTTCATTAATTGCTTATATGTATTTCTAAGATATTCAAACTAGTAACTTTCAATTAAAAGCTAAAATATTTTCAAAGCTTGTCAAATTTTTATATATTGATAAAAGTTTTAAAACTTTTCACAAAAGTGTTTCGGAGATTGAATTAATACAAAGACGTCATCACAATTTATAAATTTGTGAACATTTTTTGTGAACATTTTTTTTAACATTTTATGACAATAATAAACAAATAATTTTAATAATTTTAGTTAACAAAAACCAAAAAGCAAAATAAAAACAAGAAAGAAAAACCGAAACAACTATCTCTTATCCTAATCCGGTAATATAACATATATAACTAAAGTGCCTATCGACTCCTATCACACACACACATACAAACATAAATCTAGTGGAACCAGCCAATTAAAAAACAAAAGCAAAATACAAAAAAAATGAAACAACTAATCGTGTTCAGCTTCTTCACACTCATTGCCAAAGGTATAAAGCAAAGCAGAGTAAAAGCAAAAAAAGAAAAACAAAGTTTAAGGTGAAAACCCTATGCAAAAATCCCAACAACAATTGCAGCACGTCAGTTACAGTTGACATCGCTCACCTACAATTGCTATCACAAGATCACGAATCACGATCCTATATTTCATTGTGTTTATATATATACAACAGATGCCCAAACCTTGCTGATCAACCAAATGGATTGGAAGAACCTAATCAATAGCGGAGCATTGGACTTGAATGTGGTACAATGCTTTTTACGTGACAAAAACTTTTGCCCGAGTCCCTACATTGAGCATCGGCTATATGCACCGTAAGTCAAAGTGACTAGTGGATGGATTATAGACAACAAATATCTTAATTTAACTAATAAAACAGTTAATATAACGAAATAGTGTCAAATTTGCTGCTAAAAGTGCTAAAGCATAATCGAAAACTATAAAGTTTTTCTTTTGTTATTCATACAAAAGTCAGAAGTATTTAAAGGAATTTATTAATTTTAGTGATTTCTAGATTGTTTACGTTTGTTTTTCATACTAGGTTTTTTTATCTTTATTGTTTCACTTCATTAAGGAATTAAAATCTTTAAAGAGAGCTATAGATGTTCGACTAACTTAGGCTCCGTACTTTAATCACTTTAATCACGCCATAATTCGGGAAATTCGACATATTTTGACATGATTTGATAAAAATATCAAAGATGTCCAGAAATTAAAGAACAAATTCGTTTTATCTCATGTAGTATGATTCTTTACCAACCTGTTTGAAAAATTTAAGACCAAAGTATCGTGATTTGTCGTCTAAAAAATGGGCAACACGAAAGATATTAAAAAAATTTAGAGACATAGCTGAACAATTTTCATCGATAAACTAATTTTTATTCTGTTAACTTACCTTATTAAAGAAAATCAACCAGTTTTGATGTTTTTATCCTTAGTATATGATGGACAAATATGAACTTTTTCTTTTAATTTGATGCTTAGATAAAATTTAAAATAAATTCTTAACAATGTGTTTTTAAGCACTTTTAGACAATAAGGTCCCGAAAGGGTGAATCATATTTCCAATTCATTAGGTTGACAAAGAAACCTAAGTTGTAAAATTAAAAAGTCAGTCAAGTGTAAAGTCAGAAATGAAGAATAGACAAATTTGAAAGCCCCTGGATCAAACTCCGAGTCCCTTGAGCTACACACAGCGCCTCTAACTACACTTATTTTACTCCATGATAGTGTTAGCTATCTTTGAGAATTATCTTTTTCAACTCTTCAGACTCAGATCTATTATTTTGGCCAAAGTGTAGTACGGAGGAGTACAGCTGATTTACTTAAGCTCCTGACTCTTTATTGCTAATAAGTTACCGAAGTTATGGGTTCATATCCAATCTGTTCTCATTTTTAAGAAAGAGTAAAAATGAAAGTTATTTTTGAACTGATTCAATAATCAATCAATTAGATAAATTTATTTCGCAAGGGAAGTAAAACCAGGCAGAGTTTCTGATATTGAGAGACTTAATCGTAATCGAAAACGAGAACAGACTTGAATAAAGTCGTGATAATTTCTGTTATGCAACGATTTGTTTTTTACCAGAACCAAACCAAACAAACCAGAATTTCAATTATAATTTAAAAACAATGGAAACTTACAAGTAATAAACGGAAATGCTAAACTGGTTTTAAAGAAATCGATTAACTAATTTGCTATAAAGAATTCAAATTTCCAAAATGAACAGGCCAATTCTCGTATTCAATTACAAATAAATTGAATAATAAAAGTGTTTAGACTTCACTTATTTGAAACAATTTGAAAGTTTACCAAAGTTGTATTTCAGTGTATTCAGTGTATTTTTAATTCCACAAAATGAACTAATATATGGGTTAAATAAAGATTTGTGACATTTATTAAATGATGACAGAGAAACAAAGTCGATGGACAACAAATTGTTTGACTTTCTTTCACTGTCCTCGTAAATGATTGGCAACAAGGCCAACAGTTTTTGTCATCCGTCAAGAGTCTAACGGAAATGAAATCAACAAAGTTTAAATAAACTGTGCGGAGACAATCAAAGCAAACTTTTTGCCAGAATGAAGGTGTTAGCTGAACACGTTTTTAAATGAACTGCCACTACACATACGTACATATAAGATCAACTGTTTTATAATCGCTTCTTACCATTCACAAAAGCCAATCAAATCATGTAACTGCCGTCACAATTAGTTGAACTTGTCGAGACCAAAACCAAAACACAATGCGGCAGCTGCATTGTTTAAACTGAACTTGATCGACAAATAAAACGACGATGAGCACAAGTTTGGAGAAGGAGGCATGCCAACATGAGGAGGAGGTGAGAATCATGCCTCCTGTGTCCAGACGAGTTAAACGGCTCTTGGCCAAAGCATTTTATATTTGCCAATTGATGTCATCGATGACCGACTTTGAGCTCGCTGCTCCAAGCGAAATGGCCTACAAAATGTGTCTCCTCGTACCTCTCCCCTTCGTGGCTTCTTCATAATTCTCGTTCAGTCTGCACAGGAAAAAAAAAACTAGTTAGCCCGCCCATTAATTGCACATATTTATATATTTTTCGGCATATCCTTGTGTGGTTACACAAGTTTTTTTTTTTAACGTTGACGACACACTGACCAATAAAAGTGGCGGAAAAATTGCTCAACTTGCCTAACTTTGGGTAAAATTAAAAAAGCGAAAAACTTTCTCTTTGACCCAAAGAAAAAGTATTTATTTATTCATAGAATTATCAGAAAACTTGAATCAGACTTGTCTTTCGATTGACTCACTGCGATTATTTGTGTTTATTTTTAAAATCAATAAGTAAAAGGCAGCGCTGTCTTTATTTTTATGGTTGAGAATTTGCATTGCATTGAACAAAAAAACAACTCTGATCATAATAAATATATACATTTTGAATAATTCGAATCCCAATAAAAAAATGTTGAAACCAATGTTTCTTTTGGCATTGTTTGTCATTGTATTGATAAGTAATAATTTAGATTTTACCAACTTATCTTTTGCTCCTTTTGAATAAGAAAAACTTCCAATTTGTTGGATAAAGTTTTGGCACACTTGATTTAAAAACTGTAATAATACTGATACACCAATAAACACTTTTAAAATTCGTTGGTCTAGTCGAAGCTATCAATTTTGAATAATGATAATGCACTGGCACTCAAACTCCTGGACAGCAGCAAAAAAAAGTCACCTACTTGACCTGCCATTTAGACTAGAGACCGATTGGTGATTCCACTCCCATTTCATGGTTACCTTAAACAATATTTGATATAAAAATAAATATAAAAAAACAAAATTTGAATACATTTGAATCGGTTTGTTTAGTTTCACAGTCACGATCAACAATTTGACACATTTGATGTTTTCGCGTTAAGAAACATTAGAATCGTTTTCAAATCCGAACAAATATTTTTAAATTATTTGTTTGGGTTTCATTTATTAATAAAATAAATAAGCCTTTGATTACAATCAACAAATCTCTCAATTTGGCCATTAAAGTTATCCCCAAATATTGTTATGGGTTATAAATTTTGATTACATTTGAGGTCTTCAGGCTGCTTTCTTATCACGACACTAAATTCGCCATCGAATGAAATATGTTTCATGAATAATAATTAAATGCTATAAATATAGTACTGATTCGCATAAACTTTGTGGGTATATAAATAGAAGAGTTTCAAATACTATATTTCTTTTTTAAAAATCTCGAGATTAATTTCTCTCTTAGAAAGTATCTTATTGTTAGGCCTTTGTGATTTTTATCTATAACTATAACTTTAATTCTTATTGTCTCTATTTCAGACATGGTCCACGTCGTGGCATAGCATTAAATATCCAAAATCCGATGAGCTTGTATCAAGGTGGTTTTAGTAAACATCGTGAAACAGTTTTCATAGTGCATGGTTTTAATGGAACGGCCATCGATAAGCATCTTCAATTCCTGAGGGATGGTAAGTGAGTGACAAAAGTATTGAAAAAATTGATTATATAACAATTTTTGATATCCTTGATGTTCTAACTTATTTCTGTAATAGTTATATATATAAGTATAATATTCTAAAACATTTAATTACATTAACTGTATAACAGTTTAGCCTTCATAAGTATAACAGTTTAAAAATCACAGATACATGTATTCGTAGGGGTATATAAAGCATACAAACTGTTATATGATGAGGAAATAACTCTGTTGACAATGTATAACAGTTTGTATAACAATAAGTAAGTTCGTAGCAGTAAATTAAAATCAGTATAACAGTTTAAAAATTGCAAATGTTCGATATATGTATTTAAGAACTTACCATTAATAACAGTCTTTGAAATCAAATCGTTTTTTGGCCAAGTGTTAATATGTGATTTTTATAGCTTATTTGTCACGTGACTTCAATGTGATCACTGTGGACTGGCGACCTTTGACCCGTTATCCCTGCTACCTTCATTCACTGATCAACACGCGCCTCACTGCCCAATGCACGGCGCAAGTTTACTCCTATCTCACCCATTACGGTGCTTCACGTGAGAAAATCACCTGTGTGGGCCACTCACTGGGCGCCCATATATGCGGAATGATATCGAACCATTTGACCAAGAAACAATATCGCATAATCGGACTGGACCCTGCCAGACCACTAATCGAACGAAAGAAATCGACCAAGTTTCGTCTGTCGCCCGACGATGCGAGCGTTATTCAGGTGCTGCACACGAATGCAGGATTTTTGGGTCAGGAGGATAATACAGGACATCTGAATTACTGCATAAACGGCGGTCGGGTGCAACCGTTTTGCAAGGGCCATCCCATTCGGCGATCGCGTTGCTCACACTTTCTGAGCATATGCTATTTGGCCACGGCAACTTTTAAGCATAAGAAATTCGTGGGAGTACCTTGTCCCAATGGCTGTGTCCATTTGAGTGGTCCCAAAAGATTGCCGGTGAGCGGGAAAATGAATCCATTTGAATTTGTTTCACTGCTGAGAGAATATCACATAGGCAACGATGCCCCCGACGAGTAAGTCAATTGTAAATGTTTCACTTAAAAGTTGACTAATTTTCATTTTTATTTTCTACAGCGCCCGTGGATGTATTTGCATAGATGTGCCGTTTGCCAAGCACTGTCCATTTGTGGAGGCGTAGATTTTGCTTAGTTTTAGGTTATTTAAATTGAACACATACACACAGAAATATACAGAAAAAGAAAACGATGATAGTACAAAAGAAATTGTTTGAAATTCAAAACTGGCGGGACTTATCGATATGTTTTAATAATTCTGTTATGTTAACAGTGCTCGCAAATGATGCTGTTATTTAACACAGTAGTCACGAAGCTGTCAGCACTGTTCAAGTCTGCTGGTTCTTAGAGATGGAAGAATTTTTGAAATTCAAGATTTTCAAATATATGTATGCAAAAATTTATTAATTCGTAACATAACAAATCAGCTTCCAACTTCTTGTTTTATTTGCCCTTTCATGGTTTAATTCAAAACACTTTGAAATCAGTTTATGCTGCCCATTAGCTAAGTAATCGATAGTGTCATCTCTAGCAAACGATCGTTGTCAAGGCAACGAACATATCTATGAAAATAGGTAAACAAAGCAAAAATAAATCATGGATTGGGCTGAAGAACTAAAAATGACAATTAGAAAGGTAAATATTTATATTAAATAGTCCAACAAAATAAAACCTTTTTATTTCCTTAACTAAGACAACCGCACGTAAGGGACGACGATCAAAAAGTCGCGATGTTCTCAAGGAGGAGCAGCAGCAACAAACTGCCTCGTCCAGTGGCAATTCCAAAGACAAGGATATATCCATAGATATAACTCTCGATATTCAGGCTCACGATACGACAACCAACAGCAGTCGAAGTCCTGCCTCGACTCCTTCGACTTACAATAATGAATTCGACTCGAATTCAAAACGTCCGCCCATAAGACGAATCTCAGGGGGATGGGCCGATTCGGGCTTAAAAGGTTTACGGTGGGTGAGAATCTATGAATATATATAAATTAAAAATTCATGTATCTTCATTTCAGATCAAAAAAGAACTCTTTTGATGAGTAAGTTGCTATAAAATTTATGAATTTCTCCTTAGAAAATGATTCCGTTTGTCTATCCTCCACCAGCGAACGTTTCCAACAGACAAGATCGGCGACCAGTTCAATACCCACAGACGATATTCCCGTCATACCAGATCTGGATGATGTCAAAGATGAGATAATGCTCAATGAAATTGTTGAACCAACTTCGTAAGCTTGAATTTTACACGATACTTATCAGTAGATATAATATGTCTTCTTATATAGAGTCAGTGTCAATAGATCGGTGACACTTAAGGAACTCAGTTCCGATCTGTTGTCACAGAATGCATTTTCGGCCATTGAGGATGTGGATCTGTCCATATTGACCCGTTGTCTGCAGCCCCAGGAGAGTCTGGATGAGGCCGATGATCTGTGGGAATGGGATAAACTATTCACTGAGGTCACAGCCCAAATTAATTCCGATAAAATACCCAATATGGGTGTATTGCAGAAAATCGAAATTGGACCCGATGAAGTTCCCCCTACAGCCCAGTACACCTAAGTTTGAGCATATAGAAATTTAAATAATTTATTTAAATTAGTTTAAGGAAACTCACATTTTTAACCACATTCCATTTCATGATTAGATTTTTTGTTTAAAAATAATATAAACTGCACTCAACATCAATTTGTCTAATATTTTCCTTGTTTCAACAATCCGAATCCATTATATCTGGATTTTAATTAAAATTTGCTTGCTAAATAAAACAAAAAACTTAGACTTTATTAGTTTGTTAGAATAATTATTCGATTTGAGGCCAGCAAAATCATGTATAATCGAAATTGAAAACATGTAGTTACTATTTTTTGTAAAGTTTAATATTTAATGACACCAACTAGAGCTGAACAAAAAAATCGCTGGTCTCACAAGGTATCGATATTTTCACATTTGTCGTCATTACTCTTCATTCATCTCTAAATAATGTCAAAGAAAGGGGAATCACATTTATTAGAGGTATATAAAAACCAAATAGTAGCAGTTACAATGGACTCTCGCTTGACAAACATTGCGCATATCGAACAAATATGTAAACCTTAATTGAAAGTAGAATTTTTGTTTGCGTTTAGCAACGAAATAGGGGAAAATCGGAATACACATTGTAGTATTGTCCAGTGTGACCGTTCGATAACCAAAGGTTCACTGTACTCACCCATCGCAGATTAATCGATAGTTGTTTTCAAAGTGAAAATACATTTTTACCATCATTAGCGGTGCATATAAATATAGGAGACATGAGCTCATATATCTAGTGCTCTAAAGAAAAACAAAGATTTCACAACAAACTTAAAAATGGCACACGTTATTTCCGATCCCACGTCGTTGATTTATATAGGAGTGAGTACCGAAAATTAAAAATTAATTTTACTTTAAAATATTTACTTTGTGGAGTTAGTTTGAATCGAATATTGACAATCTTATCAAACGATATACATATGTATGTACATATGTATGTACATATGTATGCAGATATGTACATATTTATAAATGCATATATGTACATACATATGTATATAAATATTTATGCAGGGTTTGCAAAAACTGATCTAAAGTAGCAAATAAAGCAATACAAATTTTGCTATGCTCCTGTTTTTGATAAGAGCAGGAGCAGAGTCGAAGGCAAACTACGAAAAATAAATGACATGCTCTCCAATAGTGTTTAACGTTTAAAAAAACTAATGCAATAGCAGCAGCAAATATAAAATAAATAAATTTCATACGTAGGCGTAGCCGTAGTTCAAAACCTAGAGCAAGATGAGAGCAAGTGAATTATTATATAAATTTATATTATAAAATTGGCCAGATGTTTGTAACGCACAGAAGGAGACCCCATAAAGTATATATATTCTTGATCAGCATGAGAAGCTGAGTCGATATAGCCATGTGCGTTGGTCCGTACGCGTTTTACTCAGCCATCTTAAGAGCTATCAGGTTGAAATTTTAGGATCGGTCCACTATATCACAAGTTACAGTCAAAATAAATTGGCTCTGCTTTAGCGCTGCTTGTTGCCTACTACATCATTAATTGGTCGAAATGAACAGAGCAGCTTTTTTTATATTTTTATACCCTTGCAAAAAAGGTATATTAATTTTGGTCAGAAGTGTGCAACGCATAGAAGGAAGCATCTCCGACCATATAAAGTAGATATATTCTTGATCAGCATGACGAGACGAGTTCATATAGTCATGTCCGTCCGTCCGTCTGGATCAACGCAAACTCCTCCTAGACCGTAAGAGCTACAGAGTTGAAATTTTGCATGTAGGCTTGTATATACTGCAGGCGTTGTATATCTCGGATTCAGCCGGATCGGATCACTATATCATATAGCTCCCATACAAAAGGCAAAGTCACGAACTGTGACTTTTCTTAATAAATTCGTTATTTTCTGAGCTTTTGTCATGAAATTTAGTATTAGTAAGTTAATTACACATATAAACGACTGTGCCAAATTTGATCAAGATCGGGTGACTATATCATATAGCTCCCATAGGAACGATCTTTCGAAAACAGTGACTTTTGTCAATAACTTCGTCACTTTTGACGCGATTGCTTTCAAATTAAACATTTGTTAGTTTAATATATCTGTTAATGACTGTGATTAATTTGATAAAGATCGGGTTACTATATCATATAGCTCCCATAGTGACTTTGAGCAATATCTTACTTTTTTCCTATGCTAAGATTGTTGGCCGTTCTTTCGCAAACATTAGCCTTTTTAGCTTTAACATTTTTCCACTTTGATGGCTATAGGTAAGGAAAGAGTTACCATAAAGTTGCAAGGGTATACAAACTTTGACGCGGTCGAAGTTAGCCCCGGCCCTCTGGTTTTTTTTGTTGCAGCTTTTATCATACTAACTTTTGGTATAACTACTTTTCCAGGGGTTTTATTTATAATAATAAAAGACAATGTATGTTGGCAAGTTTGAGTTGGGGTTAAGTTAGTCATTCCGAAAGTTACAGGATAAGTTAATTGATTAGTTGTTTCATAATATACATCAATTTATAATAAACACAAATAATGTTGATAACGCTAGTTCGATAATGCATTTGTCTTCGATCGAACAGCCAAATAGAACCACGTCTTACAAATGTACATACATACATAGGTTTCGGAGTGACGTGGTATTTAATTCATATTTTATTATCATATTAGATTAGTGTTACGTATCAGTAAGTAAGAATCTACAATGTCCATTTCGCTTTCGCTATTATTAAAACATGATATTATATGCTTCAGCTCTTGTCTCTACTCATAGAGTCTCTATTGACTCATTACAAATTGAGAAATTGGGGATCTGACTCGTATTCAGGTCATTATACTCTAACTAGATGGCTTCGAGCTATTTGTGGCTGTCTGACTTTATATGCTCTCTGGGTGAATCGGCACATTTCTTGGATTTCTTCCACTAAGGGTAAGTATAAAAAATAAGTTAAATATGCAATTAAATTTGTATTAAATAGAAATGTTTAGTTTTAGCGTTGGCTGTCTTGTTCTGTCTTGGAATTATTATTCAACCGAAATTCAAATTCTTGTTTGAATTGAACACACACCGACATACTTTTTGGAATGGATATTTCAGTTTATTTTCAATTTTTTCGAGTTTAATATTTGCAACATTTTCTCCATATGCTTATCTTATCATCTTGTATCGGATAGCGATTTTTGCTCACATAATTTAACAAAATGTGTATATATTTAACTTTTTATAAAATAAAAAAAAATTGTATTTTTTAATTTGTTTTATAAATATTACATTAAATTAAAGATGACCAGCTCGAATGGTCACTTCTCAGAGTCTAATCTTCCTCTACAAAAATCATAGACAAGGGGTAAAGTTTTTTTTGTATAGATATGAAAAATTTGGGACTATTTCTTTTACATAAAAAATGTTTGAAAATGTTTTTTTTTTCTTGGGCTTTAAAACCTTACCCTTTCATCTGTTTCTCTGTTTTTCCACACGATTCGTGACACTTGGTCGAACCAGGGTGGAAGTTGGCCAGTTTTTTGCTTGAGTTCGCCCATAACCGGCTCCTTGCTGGACACTTGAACGTACTGGGCACTAAAGGTCAACTTTTAGCTAATCTATTCAATATAAAATCAGATACTATCAAAAAAAGATATCAATCTTTTGGATAGTTACCTGAACTAAAGTTGGAAGTACCTGATATTTACTTACATACATACATCTAATTATTTTATCCTTGATTGGCTAAAGATTTAAAAAAACAATTTTTTAAGAAGAATTCTTTAATAATTAAAATTTCTGTTTTTTTACATTTATTCTTAATAATAGTGACTAATATACACATATAAAGTATGCAAGTTAATTCATTTATTCCATAATTTACTTAATCTTGATGTGCATATTTTGTGTGTGAGAGTACAATAACGGTTAAAAGTTCTTGCTACATAAGCATTTTCTACTGAAATATTACATACATTTTATTAAAATCTTTTTATTACATATCAATAAAACTTACGGCTAGAAGTACCGACTATACTAGAATTTATATTATAAATTGGTGGCTTTTAATTTTATAGACTCGAACGACTCCACACAACTTTTGTTAATGGAAGATAACCACATAAGCAAGTTTGATTTGAAATCCAAAGGCTTTTTAAATTTCCTTGTGCCATGTATGTATATATATATGTATATATACTGGCAATTTATATCTTTCTATTACTTTATTGGTACCAATGATATTGAACAACTTGTGGATATTGTGAACAGTACCAGAAGGGCTGACAACCTTTATGGGTGTTACATTCACATCCTGTATACACAATATAGAAGGCATCTCCCATAACGAGGACACTTAGCAAAACTACTAAAAATTTCAATGCGTTATGCATATTTACTCTTCCGATTTTTATTTAGTCCTCTAAGCAACTAGTCTCTCCAAGCAACTAAAACTGATCTTCATTTCATCGGAGTTTTATTTGTTAGTTGCTGCCATTATCAATAATCCCATTTCCAAATAACTAATTTGAATTCTGATAACATGTGTCTGGCTCGACACGACTCCGGTTGGTGCTGATCATGAATACATAAGTATGTATGTATGTACATATGTATGTGTGTATTCTTTAGAACAGGGTAGAGATGCGCATGGGCCTCCCTTTTGAGGCACGGCACGGCCCAAGCATGGCTTTTAAAAATTGACGCCCAACACGGAATTTTTTTTTAATCAAAAAAAATGTAACCCAATTTTCTGATGTATTTAATAAAGTTAAAGTTGAAACAAGTGAAGTATTTTATAAATGCAATTTATAAATTTTAACATTTTTTATTAAAGTGTAAAAATGTAAAAATATTATTTTATCTAAATTGCTGCTGTTCGTTTTTCAACTAAAATTATGCCAGAAACCGAAAAAAATCGTTCGATTGTTGCGGCACTTACTGGTATGTTTAAAATATTTCTTGCTAATGCTTGCAAACTTTGTAGAGTATTGTTTTTTTTTTTTCAGAAATCTAAAACATTTGTGTCACAGGAATCAGTCATTGCTAAATATTTATCAATTTCTATTTCTACAGAACTTTTTTCAATTTTACTTTGTTTTGAACAATTTAAGTCCATAAATTTTGACAACGCTTTCGCACTTGTTGCGATAGCTTGATTTTTATGAGACTGCTGTATGTGCTCTGCTTACTTTGTATAAGTAGTATCATAGCTTTTACTCTCTCTTTCTGTACCGTGCCTACCGTGCATCCAAAGTTTAGATTCTTTTTCATGTGCATCTTTCCAGCAAAGCGACATAGACACGCTTGCGTCGATAATCTGCAACAGACTAATTCTGTTTTTACGTTCTCAAGTGCACTTCGTGTTGACTTCGGGATGCGGACAGATTGCAAAACGATCAAATGTCGAAGAAAAGTGCCCGCACGGGCATTTTCTCCTATGCTTGTCTTATCCTCTTGTATCGGATAACGATTTTTGGTAACATAATTTAACAAAATGTATTGATATTAATTTGTATTTTTGTATTTTTATACCCTTGCAAAAAGGGTATATTAATTTTGGTCAAAAGTGTGCAACGCATAGAAGGAAGCATCTCCGACCATATAAAGTATATATATTCTTGATCACCACGACGAGACGAGTTCAAATAGCCATGTCCGTCCGTCCGTCCGTCCTTCCGTCCGTCCGTCTGGATCAACGCAAACTCCTCCTAGACCGTAAGAGCTACAAAGCTGAAATTTTGCATGTAGGCTTGTATATACTGCAGGCGTTGTATATCTCGGATTCAGCCGGATCGGATCACTATATCATATAGCTCCCATACAAACCGCAAAGTCACGAACAGTGACTTTTCTTAATAACTTCGTTATTTTTTGAGCTATTGTCGTGAAATTCAATATTGGTGAGTTAATTACACATATAAACGACTATGCCAAATTTGATCAAGATCGGCTGACTATATCATATAGCTCCCATAGGAACGATCTTTCGAAAACAGTGACTTTTGTCAATAACTTCGTTACTTTTGACGCGATTGCTTTCAAATTGAACATTTGTTAGTTTAATATATCTGTTAATGACTGTGCCAAATTTGATAAGGATCGGGTAACTATATCATATAGCTCCCATAGGAACGATCGGTGGAAAACAGTGATTTTGATCAATACTTCGTTGTTTCCTATGCTAAGATGGTAGGCGTTTCTTTTGGACATTAGCCTTTTTAGCTTAAACGTTTTTCCACTTTAATGGCTATAGGTAAGAAAAAAGTTACCAAAAAAGTTGCAAGGGTATACAAACTTTGACGCGGTCGAAGTTAGCCCCGGCCCTCTGGTTTAATTTGTTTTATAAATATTACATTAAATTAAAGATGACCAGCTCGAATGGTCACTTCTCAGAGTCTAATCTTCCTCTACAAAAATCATAGACAAGGGGTAAGGTTTTTTTGTATAGATATGAAAAGTTTGGGACTATTTGTTTTATATACAAAATGTTTGAAAATGTGTTTTTTTTTCTTGGGCTTTAAAACCTTACCCTTTCATCTGTGTTCTCACACGATTCGCGCCCCTTTTTCGGTCGGGTGGGAGCTGGACAGCTTTCTGCTTGGGTTCGCCTGTAACCGGCTCCTTGCTGGACACTTGAACGTACTGGGCATACTATAGGTCAACTTTAGCTAATCTATGCAATATAAATTCAAATGCAAACAATATGTTCCCAGAGACGAGACTACGATTAAAATGATTTTATCAATCGTAGCAACTATGTATTTATTAAAATTTATTCTTCATAATAGTGAGTAATACATAAGAGCATACTAAAAATGCAAATTAATTAATTCATTCGATTATTTACTTAATCTTGATATGTATATTTAATGTGTGCAAGTATATTAAGGGTTATGAGTTAAATATTGACTAAAATATTACATATTTTATTAAAAACCTTTTGAATGTACATTTAGAAAGAAAACCTCTAGCTAGAAGTATTTACATATTTATTTAACAATGAATTTGTGTTTATTTTATAGACTTGAATCACTCCACACAAACTTTGTTTTGCAAGTTTATCAATCCAAAGGCTTTTGAAATTTCCTTTTGCCTTGTATATCTTACTGGCAATTTATATCTTTCTATTACTTTCTTGCCGCCGATAACTCAACTTTAACTCTTCTTACTACAATTATATATTGGAATGATCTATTCTGCATACAGAGCCACAAGGGCTGACAACCTATATGGGTTGTACATCCACATCCTGGATTCGTCATAGTGAAGGCATCTCCCATAACGAGGACACTTAACAAAACTGCTAAAAACTTCCATGCGGTATGCATATTTACACTTCCGATTTGTATTAAGTCCGCCTTTACATTAAAATTAGTTGTAATTTCTGTATGCAACTAAAACTGATTTCGGCTTAATCACATTAGTTCTATTTGTTATTTGCTGCCATTATCAAAAATCTCATTTTCTAAAACTAATTTGAATGCTGATAACCTGTCTCTGACTCGACTCGACACCGATTAGTGCTGATCATGAATACATATGTATGCTTTAGAAGGGGGAGTTCATAAGAACATCCTCTTTGTCAGATAGAAATCAGATTTTCATGCATTTTCATAGTTCATTATATTAATAAATAAATCAGCCGAATCTTGCAATCATAAGTAAATTTTAAACAATAAATATCTTAATTTTATATAATTACACAGGATTTCCCTTAAGAGAGAATATAATAAAAACCAGAAGACCGGAGCTAACATAAACCGCGTCAAAGTTTGTATACCCTTGCAACTTTTTTGGTAACTCTTTCCTTACCCTTAGCCATCAAAGTGGAAAAACGTTTTATCTAAAAAGGCCAATAGTTGCGATAGAACGGCCTATAATCTTAGCATAGGAAATAACGAATAACGACTCAGCTTCTCATGCTGATCAAGAATATATATACTTTATGGGGTCGAAAACGTCTCCTTTTGTGCGTTACAAACATCTGACCAATTTTATAATACCCTCTGCAAGGGTATACAAATAAATCAAGTTTTTGCTGGGGTGACAGGGGTGACACTAAATTATACTTATTTAATGCAGTCCTCCGTAGATTAGTTGTCAAAGTGTCATTCGGGTTCCAGTCACATAGTTAGGTTGATAGTTTACAACTATATTGTATACTGATAATACTAATATTTATATACTTATTCAAGTACTTTTACCAAATCTATCAATAAGAAACAATAATTTCATGAATTGAAATTTAATTTCTACACTATTTTTAATATATATATTTACTAGCACCGACTTCTTGGAATTCTATACAAACCGAAACAAGCTTTGGGATAGCTTATCAGTTGAATATTCAAATAAACAATATTAATGCTAATTACAATTCGACTTCTATTAGTCATTCAGTCACGTCTGACTTCTAGATTATACGTTATGAACAGCTTGATTTCTTTGGATTCCTTATCTGAGTCTTAATTTTCTGTCGCTGTGCTGTATTTTTTTTTTTCGATGGCATTGTCTCTACGCAAAGTTCAAGCCCTGAAATATATTTACCAAAAATATATTTGTATTTGTTTTTTGCAAAAAGGGTATATTGACTGTGGTGAGAAGTGTGTAATGCATTCTTTAATGCCATATATATATAAATAACTTCCGACCGATTGTTATGAAAATTAATATGTGTCAATTCGATTTATTTATTAATGACCTTGTCGAATTTCATAAAGATCTGGTGATTATATCATAGAAAAGAATGTCCGAAAAATAATTTTGACCAGAAAATCTTTAGGCCAATACGACTATCACCAAACAAAGGAATTAACTTACTCACATAATTATCTATTATATTGCAATTGCAATAGAAATCAGATAACTAAATTAGATATATGGATACTATTATATATATTTAAATATACGAAAAAGTGGAATGCTCTAACATAAAATTTGCTCAAATTCGATTTTCATTTTGATGCTCATACGTTTGAAAATGACTAAAGAATTTTAGACAACTATCGCAGGGTAAACTCAAGTCGGCTTTCATAGTTCATAACCAATACGAGATTTTATTCGCATCATTAACAGACGAAAAAAGAAGATGAAGTAAGTCGTCTTGCCGACTTTGGTATACCATGCACAAGGTGAAACAAATAGTTTCAATTTCTAGCGCCTCCACTAGCCTACTGCCAACTCCATCCTTTTGGACCACCTAATACTTCTTTCTAGTCTTATTTTAATGAAGATCGGTAGAAATGAGTAAGGATAACTAGCGTGACGAAGTTTTATAAATTATGGAGGCGGTAGTGGGGGTGGCAAAACTTTTTAATAATCATAATCTGTGCGAATACTAAACAAATCTAAGTACCAAATTTGGTGCCTCTAACTATTATAGTCTCCGAGATCTAGGTGTTCAATCGGACGCACGGATGGACGGACGGACGGACGGACGGACATGGCTATATCGACTCGGCTGTTAATGCTGATCAAGAATATATATACTTCTTGGGGTCGGATAAGCTTCTTTCTTCTGCCTGTTACATACATTTTGTCGACTTTAATATACCACTTAACCATATGGGTGCATGGTATAATAAATCTGCCAAGTAAACATAATCTCAACACAAGCTCAATGAGAGAAGACCAATGAATATTTGAAATTTAAAATCATTACCGTCTGAGACATTTTAGCTGAAGAACGTGGCAATTGGCAAAAATAAAAATTAAAATTTGTACAAGAAAATTACACAATTTTTTTTGGAATACTCACCGAAATGAATTTACAAAGATTAATTTTACTTTCGGGTCTCTTTCTTTTTCTGGGATTTGTGGACGTAATATCAAAAACTTTTGCAAATGAGGACGACTTTTGGGTAAGCGAATTGTCAATAGTGAAAAGTAAAATACATTCGGCTTATCAAATGTTTTTATAGAACTGCGGAATTGCAAGTGCACAAGGAGATATCTGCGGGTCATGTTGTTACAAGTCTGTGAAGGTTTTATTAGCCTATGCAACAGAATTAAAAGAGCAGGTTAAATCGAACGACTCAAAAAATGCAGAAAGAGATGAGGAAATAGCTAAGCTAAGAAAGAAATTGCTTGAAATAGATTATTATAGAGGTCAAAACACGGAGATTGATGAGCTACAGAAAGCGAATGAAATGTTAAGAAAAACAAATGACGATTTACTCAAACTTCTCAGTCAATCGATTCAGCATCAAAATAATGTGGCTAAAAATGAAGAGTTAAAGGCGGAAATAGCAGAAGTGAAATTGAGAACAAAATATCAATCGATCGAATGCATCGCTCGCCAGGACAATTTAAAACAGGAAATTGAACTCTTAAGGAAAAAGTCTAAAGACTCGGAAGAAACTTATAAAATTGTATTGGAAAGCTCCAAAAGTGATTTGGCAAACTTAAGATTAAGCTTTGAAAAAGAACTAAAGTCGAAAGAAAAGTTGGCAAATGAAATAAACGAGCTGAAATCTCAACTAGCATCCTATCAGAAAAACTTGGAAGATGCTCAAAATCAGATAGTAGCTAAAAATAGTTTGATCGATAGTCATTCTCTAAAACTAAACCAAACTGAAATAAGTCTAAGTGATTGTAAGCGAAATTTACCGAAAACAGGTTGCAAAGGTCTCCCATCGGGAATTCATTTAATTGAAATTCCCGGACTGGATCCGTTTCGATCTTTATGCAAAGGCGAGACAGATGGAAATGGATGGATAGTTGTGCATAGGCGACTAGATGATAGAGAAAACTTTAAGAGAAATTGGATAGACTTTCGAAGCGGTTTTGGTGATTTAAATGGAAATTTTTTTATTGGTCTTGAAAAATTGCATCGCATCACCCAAACGGATATTTATGAACTTTCCATAGAAATTGGGTTCCATAATGATACTTTCGCAAATGTTAGATATACTCATTTCAAAATTGGTGATGAAACTAAGCAATATGAGTTGGAATCATTGGGAGAATTTCGAGGCATGATCGACAATAGAATGGCGCTAGGCATAGGACAAAAATTCACGACTTACGATCGTGATAATGATTTGGACAGAGGTTGGAATTGTGCGACAGTATTTTATGGAGCCTGGTGGTACGACGAATGTGGGAGCCCGTAAGTAACCAATTAAATCCTGCTTATACAATTATATATCCACAATTTAATGTGTTATTTTAATTCTAGAAATCTAAACGGACGATATTATACAAGTGCAACCAATTCGCGGGATAGTATGAGCTGGAATGGCTGGAATTCTCTGAAATCAGTACAAATGCTCATTCGACCAAAAAACTCTTCAAATCAATGATAAATCACTAAAAATATATTTTTCAATGTTTCTTATTTTATATTAATATTTGAAATAAAATTTTATATCGCGCATTTTATATGACATTGAAGTCTTTGAAATGTGTTTTCAGCATCCAAATTTAAAGTTATTCAAACCGAAAGATATATAGCTATGATAAGAGATACTCCCTGCTAGTGAGGGCTCAAGTCAAAATTTTTTTTTAAATTTACAGGTTATTTAAAACAAAAACCTGAGGGCCGGGGCTAACTTTGACCGCGTCAAAGTTTGTATACCCTTGCAAGTTTTTTGTGTAAAAGGTCTAATGTTTGCGAAAAAACGGCTAAGGAAATAACGAAGATATTGATCAAAGTCACTGTTCACCACCGATTGTTCCTATGGGAGCTATATGATATAGTCGCCCGATCTTAATCAAATTTGGCACAGTCATTAATAGATATGCTAAACTGAGAAATATAAATTTTTATTTGCTCCAAAAGTAACGAAGTTATTTAAAAAATTTGGCATAGTCGGTTGTTAGTGTAATAAATTCATAAATATTTAATTTCACGACAGTACCTCAGACAACGAAGTTATTGAGAAAAGTCACTATTCGTGACTTTGACATTTGTATGGGAGCTATATGATATAGTGATCCGATGCGGCTGAATCCAAAATATACAAACTGTGCAGTACATACAAGCCTACATGCAAAATTTGAGCTCTGTAGCTCTAACGGTCTAGAAGGAGTTTGCGCTGATTCAGGCGGACGGACTATTTGAACTCGTCTCGTCGTGCTGATCAAGAATATATATACTTTATATGGTCGGAGATGCTTCCTTCTATGCGTCGCACACTTCTGACAAAAATTAATATACCCTGCAAGGGTATAAATATCATAGATGTCAATATACCCATGCATATACATAAGTAATTCATTTTGTAAGATGTCAAATTAAATTAAATAAATGTAATTTTAACTGTGATACCAAAACCAAATTTAAAATCAGCACAATAAGCGCAAGGTAAGAAAAACCAAAATTTATATGATTATTTCTCGTAACAAAGCAGTTGATTTGATTACAAAAATTTGTTCAAAAATTGACTGTTATAATACTGACGGGGATATCCTAAACGTAATTGACATTTCCAATGTTTAATTTAACAGCATCATTTGGGAGTCTGTTAAATGTAACAGCATCATTTGGGAGTCTGTTAATATAACAGCATCATTAGCGAGTCTGTTAAAATTAACCATACGAGAATTTAATTTTTTGTGTTAAAGACATTTTTTAATCTGTGTGAATCGGTATCGAGATTAATTTAAATAATTGTAAATTAAGCATTGTATTAAAATTAACACAACAATGGCTCCGAAGGCTAAATCAGTTGGCATCAAACCCAAGGCCCAAACCTTTAAAGACAAGTCGAAACCAACCGATGTCCGCCTGTCAAACATTCAAGCGGCAAAGGGTAAGCGATAGTTGTAAAATTAAAGGAAACATGCAAAACAAAACAAGTTTAGTGTACTGACATAAACTATTTTTGGCCTGGAATGCAAAATAAAGTGATTAAAAAGTGAAATTTAATGCAGATAATGTGTAATTTAGTCTAAATAAAAGTCAGATGCAAATGCCGGCTGTTGGTCTGGAAATTTCTGTGAGAGAATTACTCATGTGATTAGAAATGTCGCTTTAGCTTTTTTTTTGGCATTTTGTTCTTGTCAAATTTTCAAGAAAACGTTGAAAAATCGCTAACTCTGAGTATTTTGTTTGTGTTTTCAGCTGTTTCGGATGCCATCCGCACCAGTTTGGGTCCCCGCGGCATGGACAAGATGATTCAGGCAGGCAATGGTGAAGTTTCCATTACGAATGACGGTGCCACCATTTTGAAGCAAATGAATGTTTTGCATCCTGCTGCCAAAATGCTGGTGGAGCTCTCACGGGCCCAGGATGTGGAGGCTGGTGACGGCACCACCTCGGTGGTGGTCATTGCCGGCGCTCTGTTGGAAGCCTGCGAGAAGCTCCTACAGAAGGGTCTTCATCCCACTGCTATTTCGGACTCATTCCAACGTTGCTCGAACAAGGCTGTGGAGATTCTCACTCAAATGTCAACACCAATAGAGCTGAACGATCGCGAAACTCTGATCAAAAGTGCATCCACATCCCTCAACTCCAAGGTGGTGTCACAGCAGAGCAGTCTCCTGGCTCCCATTGCCGTCGATGCTGTGCTGAAGGTCACCGAGCCGGGCAAGGAAACAGCTGTCGATCTCAAGAACATTAAAGTCATCTCCAGCTTGGGTGGCACCATCGAAGATACCGAACTGGTAGATGGTCTTGTCTTTACCAGCCGTTCGGCGGGAACTAATGCACCCAAACGCATTGAAAAGGCAAAAATTGGTCTGATTCAATTCTGCATCTCGGCTCCCAAAACCGATGTAAGTAAGATTTAATGGAGAAGAGGTTGACTGTGCTCCTATTCTTGGAGAGAAATTCTGCCATAAATTATTAAATTAAAGTATTATTATTATTAGTTTTTACTGTTGAAAAATTGATTGATAACTACCAAATAGAATTATTTTAAGTATAATCAATTAAGATTTAATTTAACACTCAAGTTCAGTATCGATTTTCAAGGGATAACTTTGAAATAACTTGAAACAAAGTTAAAATCACACAAGAGCATGACTCATTTTAAGGTTTCGAATTGAATGATGACTATATTCAAGTATACTCTCTTTATTACTTAATTATTTATCTACTTGACTTGTCTCCACAAAGCACTTAAATAATTTTAAAAACTTCTAAACTAAGAATTAACTTTCTCTTCAGCTTTTATTTGCAAGATCCTACTCCAACCGATTGATTACTAATAATGGTTAAATTGTACACTTTTATTTAAATTTTTCTTACTTTAGACAAGATTATAGGTCTGAAATTTCTAAATTTAATTTAATGATAGTTACGAAAAGTTTGTAATAATATTCGAAGAGCTATACAGTTTATAGTAAATATAATTGATATATTTTATAGACTTATGTATATAAAAATTTAAAAGGATCTAAAAAAAATTAGATTTCTGTAATATTTTTTTAGAAATGTCGAAAAAAGGAAACAGATTTTAGATTTTTTTAGATTAAACTGATAGGTACTATATACTCATATGTATAATAGAAAGAAAACTATATAAAATGTATAATTTTTTTGTCTTTTAAGTAAGCTCAATATTATCTCTAAAATATTGTATGAATATCTTAATTTTGATATAAATTTCCTTTCAATCTTGCAGATGGATCACAATGTCATTGTCTCGGACTATGCTGCAATGGATCGTGTGCTGAAGGAGGAGCGCACTTACATCCTAAACATCGTAAAACAGATCAAGAAGGCTGGTTGCAACGTTTTGCTAGTACAGAAATCCATTTTGCGGTAGGCCAACATACGAAAAAACTTATTTTTTTTGTTTTAAACTTTTTATTTAAATTAACAGTGATGCCGTCTCCGATTTGGCTCAACATTTCCTTGACAAGATCAAGTGTCTGGTTGTAAAGGATGTGGAACGTGAGGATATTGAATTTGTTTGCAAGACTTTGCATTGTCGTCCGATTGCCTCATTGGATCATTTCACGGCTGAGAATCTGTCCAGTGCCGATTTGGTCGAAGAGGTGTCCAGTGGCACAAATAAGTTTGTCAAGATCACAGGCATTCAGAATCAGGGACGTACTGTATCGATTATATGCCGTGGCTCCAATAAATTGGTGCTTGAAGAGGCCGCCCGCTCTCTCCACGATGCCCTCTGTGTGGTGCGTTGTTTGGTGAAGAAGCGTGCCCAAATTGTTGGCGGTGGTGCACCAGAGATTGAGATGGCTCTTCAATTGGCTGCCGTTGCCCAGACAGTTGAGGGTGTGGATGCCTATTGTTTCCGTGCCTTTGCCGATGCCCTAGAGGTCATCCCATCAACTCTGGCCGAGAATGCTGGCCTGAATCCCATTGCCACAGTCACCGAGCTAAGGAATCGTCATGCTCAGGGTGAGAAAACGGCGGGCATTAATGTCCGTAAGGGAGCTATTACCGATATATTGGCCGAGAATGTGGTACAACCGCTGCTGGTCAGTACATCGGCCATCACTTTGGCCACCGAGACCATACGCTCGATCTTGAAGATCGATGATATTGTAAGTCTACCAACTTGAATGATTATGGGAATGCAGAACTATTTTTTATCCATAAAATACTTTTGACACAGTTTTGCGTAAAATAATTTGCAAAAATGATTTGTCCGATATTGTTTTCTTATCAAATTCGTTAGAAATCATTTTTTCTTTAAGTTTTTTAGCCATTTTGGTCGATTAGTGTCCCATAAAAATGCAATTCGTGGAAACTGTCTAAAATATTAATTATTTGACTGATATTTGTTTATCTAATTTTAGATAGTTTGACATAAATTCGTTCTGAATTGATGAAAGAAATGATATTCTATATAAATCGTAACTAAATTTTTATGAATTTACTTGTAACTTTCGACTTTGTTGAAATGGAATTCGGAATTCAACAAGATATATAAACAAAAAAGATATAACACTTAAATCTATATCTTCAATTTATGGTTTGACGTTCTATTTTTAATTTATTGTTTGACGTTCTATTTTTAATTTATTGTTTGACGTTCTATATGTCATGTATATGAACTTCATTGTGACAATTGACTAAATTAGAATCTTTTAAATAGTATTTGTATAACTCGAATTGGACAATGGAAATCGAATATCGAAAAAATCATTCTGCATTATCCTTTTTAATGGAACATAAATCAAATATTTGCCTAACTTGTTAATTTCTTGTTTTCAGGTCAACACTTTCAGTTAAATGTGAGGCCCCCATCTCTCAAAACATCTTTCCCCATATACCACACTCTGAATCAAGATCAGGATCAAGCATTTTTTCATCCATCTAAAAAAAAAACACAAACAACCTTTCACATCTTGAATACAATTCACATACTTACTACACACTACGCACTACGCCTTACCAACTTAAAATGTATTTAAACAAAGGAAAAAACAAAAAAGAATAAAATTATCGCTTTGGTATTAACAACTAAACAAAACTCCAAAAATATAGACTTTGAAAATTTATTACAAATTCCAAGTTAAATTTTTAGTTGTTTAAGTAAACGCGTTAATATTTTCCATATTTTTATGTTCTTAGTTTTAAAGTTAATGACAAAATGTGATCAAGTTCAATTTATAATGTTGTCGCTTGGTGAAATTGAATCAAGTTAAATGGTATATCGCAGATGATCTCAATCGATCGATGTCAAAATGCTTGTAGCTTCGAATTTGATGATTCGGCAAGTAGAATGTAATTTATTCGGTTATTACCAAGGGACATAGATTTTACACTATTAAATTTAATTCCTTTTCAGTTACCACAAGTTTTCCTCAGCATTCAAACAATTTGAATACTTCGATATGTCTAAAATCATCATCATTTGAAGCTTAAAAGGGAAGTAGCCAAGGATATAATATAATAATAATATATTAAACTAGACTCGGGCTAAAGTGTAAAGTCTTACTAAGTGAACAAATTCATTTATTTAGTTGTTCACACACGGACTCACCTGTTTTGTTAAATCATTGACTCATTTGTTCAGTGTTTACTGATTTTATTTCTTTCTGAGGTCGCCGATCAGTTCTTATACTCTTGTGGAAAAGATTCATTAAGGGTAGTCGAAGGTTTAAAACTATTAATTCATTTCCGACAATAGATAGAACTTACGATTTAAATTAATTGATTATAAAATTTAGAAAGTAATTAATCAAATATGGTTATCAAACTTATTAACTTTCGTTGCTCAATATAAAAAAGGTTCGTTTTAAGTTAGCCCGATTTTGATGCTCTTGTTTTCAAATTTGTTCATTTTAATCCCTTAAATATTGGAAACAAAACTATTTGCACTGATTGGACTAAGGAGTTTAAAGTTGTCAAAGAATGCAAAATATTTTAAACGAAAGGCGGTCGAAAAGTAGAAATGTCCGGTTTAGCTTTAAGCTCAATATTATTCATATTTTTTAATATTAAGTTAATTCCATTTGTTGCTTATGCAATGGATTATTTGGCCTCCCCGTATCGTATATCGGTCTAATTTTAGTTTTAATTGTTTTTCGTTGCCTAAACGATAAACGCCTTTCGTATACATACCTCTACATACTTTGGCATAAGTTCGAATCTGCCAAAACGGTTCAAAATTAATTTTTCCTTTATTCATATGAAGCGAAATTCGTACTTTTGAGTAAAAAAATACGCCAATGTTTTTATAGGTGGCTCTCTTGGGAGATTTTCTCATGCATGTAGAAGAAGAATTACACTCAAACTTGATTAAGGCAAATTCAAACTCGGTATTTCTATAAAAAGGTCACAAAATACTAATTAATTTTCATTTAGTTTCCAGCTATTGCTAGTAACACGCTTAGAAGAAAGTGTCATCAAACCGCGAAAAATATAAAAAGGATCGTTCGAAAGATTTTTAAGCATCATCAAAAGGTTGGAAATTAAAATTAAAGTTTTAATATAGGGTAAGTGAAATAATCTGGATTACTTGCTATTCGATTATACATACATATATACTTTAAATGATGTTTAGGGTTATCTTTTTGTTTCGATTCGGTTTATACTTGACTAGACCAGCAAATGAAAAGTTGAAGGGAAAAAGTCGTTGGGCAAATTATATGGCAAAAGCATATGTTAAATTTCTGCGTGACTGAATGCCAATTTGATGCTTTGAATTTCAATTTGATTTAGAGCAAGGACACATCCTAGCAAGGAGGACACTACAGACAAAGACGGCACTGAAAGGGGCAAGAGAAGGAGACGAACGACTTGAGCAAACATTTGGCTGGAAAAACAACAGCATAGAAAAATACAATTGAATTACAATGAAAATATGACAAAACAAAAAGAATGAGGACCACAGCAAAAACATAGGAAAATCGCAAACAGGCAAAACAAAGCAAAGAAAGACTGGATAAAAATTGAAAAGTTTGGGGCAAGTTCAATATTTGCACAAAAACAAATGACGACGACAATGAAATGCCCCAAGACAAGGGAGGGCAAACAAAAGAAATGTGGCAAACAGAAAAGAAATTTTGTCCAATCTCCTTTAAGCACCTTTCAGAACCACCCAACCACCACCCACTGAGTGACATAAATAAAAAATTTCACAAATTTTAATGGCCGTCAAAGACCAAAAATTTAAAATGTCTCTAAATTTGCATAGCGAAAGAAAAAATGAGGGAAAGTCTGAAGAGATAACTCGAGGATTGTAAACTTCAACCCCTCGAAAAAAAAGACGAGGATAGAAAACCTTTAGCCAATTAGCTGCAAAGCTTTTTAAAAACCCTTGAAGAAAATACCATCAACAAATATCAAAGAAAATCCTCAACCCTCGCCCTTCAAATCAGGCAAATGTCAAAATGGAAAAGGGCGGTGAAATCAACACCAGTCACAGGAAAAAGTTTGATTTTGATCCCTTTTTCTTTCACCCTGTAAAACTATGCAGGACATAAGGGTATTCTGACAGTGACAGCAGAAAGCGTAAGCAAATGTATAAAGACATCTTCCTGATTTAGGTCAAAAGGTTTACTTATCCATTCATCCGTTTTTCATCCAAACGTATAGCTTCAATCCGACTTCAAGTGATTAGAAAGCTTGAAGAAAAATAATTTTTTAACATGTAACAATAATTTATGTGAATTTTAACGTGAGTAAAATTTTATTCATATTTGTACCTCTTATAAGCAAGATAAATTGAGTAAATTACGCAATTTCATTTCATGTTTCGAAAATATATCCAAAATATTGTTTTCATATCTTTCTTTTTCCGGGTCTTTCATTTTAGAAATAGTTAAAATATAGCTACGACTCCTCGATTTAGACTTGTACAGGATTTAGGACTGTGAAATGCCCCCTAATGTATGCAAGAGCAATACGTAAATTTCTTTTTAGAAACTTGGAAGAAATTTGTTTAAAAATACTTTCAGAAGCAAACATTATTTACAGATAATATTAAAACAAACGAAAAGTTATAAATTTGTCAACAACAATAATACTTTTTTAGACAACTGCATACTTTAGGGGGCAAAGTTCCCAATTTTACACCCCCAGATCCTATAATTTCGTGATTGATTTCTTATTTTTGTTATGATAGCAAAAAGTGGTTAAGAGTTTTTGTTAAAATGCCTCTATTACTATTTTAATCGAACATATCTTTTTGAATTTTCACAGGGTAGCAAAAAGTAAGAAGATTTTTTTTTATATTGCGTATTGTTTTTCACACTTTCGTCCTTTTTGTCGGACATGTTTACACATTTAATTAACTTACACGCGCCGTAAACTTCCGCCTAAGACGACGAAGATAGTTAAGGATCAAAAAACAGCCTGCCCGAAAAAAAGGGGATAACTAACCGGACGGGGGAGAGGGTAAAAAAGAAAGAGAAAACTCTGTTAGACAATTTGAAACCATTTCAAGTGGTTTAATCATTTAACGGCACATCATAAAAATCACATCAAGTGATTTTTATTTACACGACACGCGCGCTTAGAGAAAACAAAACAAAATATCCAACAAGCGGGGGTGAAAATCTTGACGGGGGCAGAGATGATGGGGTAAAAATGTTGTCAACCCTTTTGAAAATGGAGATGGTATAATAGTACCATGGAAGAGGTGTTAGATAAGGTTAGTTGATTACAAATCATGCAGGACTTTAATTTTCTTTCAGTTAATCAATGTGGCATACTTTTAGGAGTCAAAATGTTAACAAATTTTTGTGGAAACTGAAGCCAAATGATTATGTTAGATACCGTCAAAAGTTGAAAATTAAATTTGCGAGTCACAATGTCAATTTATGCTCAGACAAATAAAGTTTTAACAACATTTTGGAGTGCTCTAAAATATTCTTAATTACAGTTGTTTATAGATCTTATGTCTTTAATAAGTACAGCATAATTTTAGGGGCTATCATATGTAAGAGTAGCAGTTTGTAAAAAAGTTGTGGTCTTATAGTATTCTTCGTTATTATAAAATTCCACTGGCTTTGTATAGAAAAAAATATGGGATAAGTATTAAAGTATGGCTTGAATATCGCAAAATTTATTTCAAGTATTGCGAATATTTGGAAAAAGCTCGAAAATTAATATAAGATGTATTTCGAAAAGTCAAAGTAATCTTTTGAATACGTTAATATGTAGTAGCACCTTAGAATTCTATACAAGTACTAATGGGTTTTATCAAAATGTGATCACAATTTTAGAGATTGAAAAAGGTATTCCAATTTATTGCATACAATTTTGTTCATGGCTTTTCTTAAAAAAAAGGAAAGATTAGTTATTTATCAGTACCTAAGCATTGAATACTACCATGATGATACCGAATCATTCAACCAATGGCAAAACGAAGAAAAGTTCAATATATTTTCCCCTACATTGCCTTGCGAAATTTAAAATTTCTTTCTTAAGATAAAAATCTGAAAGAAAATGAATGGTTATTTACCTATTTAATTTGCTGGGCCTTAGCTAGATCAAAGCTCTTTTCAATGGCCATCGACCTTCCATATATCCACTCACACATAATTGGTAATAGCTCTTAACTCTCGATATTTTCTCTCTCTTCAGCTTTGAATGTTATCAGTTCATTGCAGACATGGTCATTCATTGCCATCTACCAACAGAAAAAAAAGGACCCAAAAATGGCTTTGAGCGGAAAACGAACCCCGAAATTCAATTGCTGCCCACATATTCAAAATGTTCTCCCAACCCCCGTTTTTTTTTTTTTTGGGAGTGGTCAAAAAAAGGAAATCCATCTAGTAGTTACTCCGGCAGAGATGATAAGCTTAGCCCCAGGCCAGCCATGGCAAGGGTATTGGGTCACGGGTTTCCATTTAAGTTTTTGGTTATTTTCAAATTGAATTTTTGTTCTTTTTCTCTTTCTCTCTCTCGTTTCATTTGTCGGTAAAATGTTTTTTTCGCTTTCATTTATAACAATTTAATGAAATTTTCGAATGCGTTTTCATAATAATCCGTATGTGTCCAGGACGAGAGACAGAGAGGGCCAACAACAAGCACAGCATCCATTAATCACATCCAGCTGCCACTTGTTTAACGAAAATTAAGTTTTACCCTCTTTAGTTTCCATGGGCCAAGAATCTTCAACGATTTAAAGCTTAAAGTAAAGTAGTAAAAAATAGTTCTAAGCTAATATAAAGTATCTTATGGTTAAGAAACTTGCATTGAACTATCGATAGACAAAAAATTAGACAGCAAATCTTTGGTTATTATTTATCAGTCCTTCCTGAGAGAAATTGATCTTGATAAAATGTTGAATTATCCTCATAATATAATTTTTAGTACAGAAAAACTATCGATACAATTAATAGGGAACTAGTCGGTTATTTCTGTACTCCTATCTATCGATAAAATTTATCAATTTCTATACAGTGTGTCATTTTATGATAGAAATAGCAATTCTAATCAAAAGATCCTAATATAAACTTTTTTATTATTCCTGCTATTTGACAACAAATCAGGAGATAAATCTCTAAACGTTATTTTTTGTTAGGATTCTTGAAATTTTCGAGTCTGTAACCTCGAAGAAATTTATTTGTTTTGGTAGAATATTCCCATAAAGGAAAAATGTAAATCATTTTATACTTAACTTATAATATAAGATCTATATAAGATCTTCTTAGGTAAGCATTTTTAATTTTCTAACACTCGATAAAAAGCAAAAACACGTAAAGTCTTTTGCGATACTAACAAATTGTTATTGATATCTTAAACTTGAGATGAGTATGATCCTTAAATATCACACTTCATATCTGGAAAAAGAATAGTTTCTGCTTATATCATTGAGGACTGTTAGAAATTGGATTGTAGTATGAGATGGAATTTTTGTTTGCTGTCGATCTCCTCTATATTTTGCTTTTCTTAATAATTCAATTAGTTAACCCGTAACACTTGAAACTCATTTGGTACCTAAATCAATATTGAATAACATATTTAGTTAACTGATTTCCTTTCCCTTTCGTTTTTTTGGCCACGCGACAAAAGCAAACAGAACCATTTTTTAATAAACTTCCTTTGCAACCCTTTTTGCCCTACCGATTTCTTTTGCCATGTTGTGCTCTGTGTGTGGATTTGTTGGATAAGAAATCACTTCATCTTTTTGGCGACATTCGGTCGGCCCTTATTTGTATATTGAAGCAAGCGTATAAATCCTTTTTATGTCCTCAACCCCCAAAATCAAACCTAAAACCCAAAAACCAAAGCCAGGGAATGAGATGCGCTGCGGCTCGCTCTCTGATTCGTTTAGGACAATTTCTGGGGTTGGAGTTAAACTCGAAATGGATGGAAAAGGGTTTATGCCCATCAATTCACACATAGTTTATGTCATATGGTGCTTTGATATCTAAGAAAAGGGGGCAGTCAAAAACTAAAGGGGTTGGATTTCGAATTTCTGTTGTTTTTTGTGTGTATGCGAACCTGCGATAAACATATTTCTACATTTTACTTAACAGCAGTGAAGGGGAAATCTCTTAAGAATTTGCTTTATATATGAATTTGGTGTTGGAATAGAATTTCGAATTTTCGATTTAATTATTCCCAATAATATAAATTTTGAAATGGAAATTCAGATGTCATTAATTTAAACCATTGAAGAAAGTTCTGAGCTTAATTAAATTAATTTGCTTTAAGATTCAATTCTAACTAGAAACCTAAACCAATAAGGAAAGAGTAATTAAATGTGTTAAAAACTTGTGACAAAATTTTTTTGGGTATATTGAAAATGAATTCTTTTTAATTCGAAATTTAATTGAGTTTCTTATACTTTTCTTCCTCATGTTATTATAAATTAATTTAAATTTATAATGTATAATCCATTTATCTAACTATTACCGATCAAACCTATTTGAAGACAATAAAAAAAGGAATGTCGAAATTTTTTAAATAAAGAGTTATCATTAATGTTTTCAATTTCCGAATATCAAATATGACTTTGTTTAGAAAACTGTAAAATCGTTTGTAAATTCCTAAAATTCTATTATAGACACTCAAAGATCTTAGATTTTTAGATTCCTAGAAAGTTAAATTATGGAAAAAGTAATATTTCAATTAAAAATTTTGAATTTTTTTCATTTAAATAATCATCGGATAGAAAACGTTTTAAACTATCTACATTTTCCTCATACCTAAATGTATTTAATTAAAATAATTTTCAAAAGAATTAATTAATGAACGAAAAAACTTCAGTTTTTAAATTTTTTTTTTGGAAATAATCATTTTTATTAAACTTTTTGTTTTGTTTTTTGGATTTTTAGTTTGTCTTTTTGTTTTGTATTTTATAATAATTAGATCTAAGTATTAAGATCAATTTACAATTTGGACATCGTACAACAATATCTGTATACACATAATAGTTTCATATATTGAATATACATATAAATATTTAATATGTATTCTAAAATTATACATATTTATGAATCGGATTGGCATAATGAGCTACTGGCTGATGATCATACAACATCTAAAATACGTACATTTATAGAATTAGGAGGAACTCTTTCTAATAATACGGATATAAATATGTATTCATAAATTCGTAATGGATTTTCTTCAAATATTTGCTGATACGCCTAGATTTCTACTTTAGTTTTGGTTGGTTTCCTATTCTGGAGGGGGGAATGTTGCGGATATGGAGTGTAATATTGGAATTATATACAAGATCAATTGATGCAGCGATTGATTCATTCGCCGGAACTAATGGAACTGCCGCAGAGTGAACCGGAACCGGCTTCTAGATGAACATGCGCCGACATATTAAGGGCCTGAGGTGTGGGATAACCAAAACTATGACTACTCAGTGGAGTGCCCGTTGGACTGTCCAGATCGAGGGAGGGATTAATGCGTTTCTCTTTCTGTCGACGATTGCAGAACCAGACACGAACCACCTCCTTGTCCATATGAAGGCGTTCCGACAATTGATTGATCTCCTCCGAGGTGGGTTTACAGTTCACCATGAAAGCTTGTTCCAAAGTGGAACGCACTGTGGTCTCAATCGAAGTGCGTTTCTTGCGGCGTCGTCCGAGAATACTTTCGGGTGTGCTGCTCAGTGTACTGGTCATTGTGTTGATATTGAAGACACCGCCTCCCGACTTGGCCACACTAGTGTCGGCATCTTCGAGCCATTTCTGGAGCAAAGGTTTCAGTTTGCACATGTTCTTAAAACTCAAGTTCAATGCCTCGAAACGGGATATGGTGGTCTGTGAGAAGTCATTGCCATAGAGTTTTCCCATGGCCAAGCCCACATCGCCTTGGGTGAAGCCAAGTTTAATGCGCCGCTGCTTGAAGGTTTTGGCGAACTGTTCCAGTTCCTCCAGATCGGTGGTCTCTTCGGGCGATTGCTCCAATTTGGCCATCGATGCCATTGAGGCAACAGTTAGGCCCGTGGGCTTTGGAGTGCTCTGACCCTGATGGGAATGCAACTGTTGCATACTTGGGGTATTCGGTGTCATTAGACCAGAGTTACTCAGATTCTGAACCAAACTATTTGGCGGTGTTCGCTGCTCATCTTGTCCCACACTCGCTCTACTTCTTGGCACTGGACTAAGTGAAGGACTGCGGCGTGGCGACTTGGTCAATGGCGTGGAGTAGTGTGGTTCTGCTTGTTGGTGTTGTGGCTGTTGTTTGATTTGCTGTTGCAGTGCCTGAAACTGTACCAAAGCTTGCAACGAATTCTGCAACAGAAATTGTGTGGCCAATTGGGGATGTGGAAACGAATCGGGCGCCAATTGACGGACCATCTCTATGTAGTTTTGTATTTGCATTTGCAGGGCATGATGCATTTCTTCGGGTGCAAAATTGGGCATGGCATTGTGCAACAATGGTGACTGTACATCCATCATGCCACCAACTAAAGCTGCTGCTGCACTTGGCGTCGATGACTGTACTTCATGATCATTGGCGGCCTTTTGCTTCTTCATCGGCGGGGCTAGATTTAAGACTTGATTTTGCTCAGTGATTTCATGCTCAGCGGGTCTAGCCTTTCGTTTGCTACTCAAATTTTGCGGCATTTCACAATCATCCAACAGTTCCTCTTCCTCATAGCTTTTGCCGCAATCTGTGGGTTAAAGAAAAAGACGGAAAAAAGTTTAACTATTAATAAAAAAAAATCGTTGTATAGATATTTTGCTTTTCAATTTTCCAAGCCAATGAAGTTCAAGTAGCCTGCGACTAGCATAATTTGACAAAAATAAAAAAACCAAGCACTTCTTTTCACAGGGTATACTGAATGGCAGCAAAGTATAAGTAAAAGAGTTTTACTAAGGCAAATTACTAGAATTAAAAATTTTTCTAAGACAGACATGGAAAATTGCAATGCTGAATCTAGAATTAGTTTCGAGGTAACTTAATTTTCCTATATATAAAAGTTAAGTTATATAATTTTTTTTGTTTCCCAGGGTATTTGCACATTTATCACTGTTTTGTTCTCTCGACTCTTTTTAAGGCAAATTTTATTCAATCTTCCAATTGAATGGCCCTGCTCATTTCTTTACCAGTTTTTTTTTTTGTTGTGTCCTGTCTTGTCCTGTGGTTAACTTTCTGATAGACGCTCAAGCGGAAGGGTTTTGGCCTTTTGTGGCCATGTTTTCACTTGCCCCATCCCATCGTATACACATCATTTACCCATCCATTCAACCAACCACCCACTCACCCCCAACCCGGCCTATGTCTATGAGCATGTTCAAAACTCAATCATGCATAATAATTGAAAAATAGCCAAACAAGGAATGAGGAAGCTTTCTTTTCGAGTCTTTTGTTTTTCAAAAGCATCTCGTATTTCATAATTTTTCATATTGTGTTTTAGAAAAAAAAAAACATATACTATTATTGAATTTCCTTTTGTTTTCTTATTGATTTTCTATGGTTTTTATTTGAGAACTTCCGTCAGAAGGAATATGATCTTTATAAAATCAATATGGTGAGTAATAATAATTGAACAATTAATAAATTAAATGGAACGCATACAGGAAATGAATCAAACTAGTTGAAAAACGTTTGCAAAATTTAATGTGAATAATTTTGAGTTTCCCTTTGAATCAAATTAAGTGTTTAACTTTTTATTCGGAAAGCATGTCCAAAGTTAAAGGCTTTAAAGCGATTTAATTAATTGATAGTTTTAAGCGGCTTTTCATTTTTTTCTACTTCTAATTTTACTCGTCTGTCTTCTTTAGACATTTGGCTTTGGTCGGAGGGATTAAAGGAGTCGATCCTTTTTTTCTAATGCGGGTGTTGTAAGTTCCTGCTTTGTTAGTCTCTGTGAAAAGTTATTTTGAAATGGTTTTCATGTGGGCAGCTGTTTTTATGATGACTTACACAACAGAAATCGCCATATAATATAATTAGCAAACCAAAAAAAAAAAAGAAAAGGAAAAACTAAAAAAACCAAAACCAGCTAGGGGTTTGCATGATGCACCCCTCCCAACCCCGGACTTTAAAAAAATGTAAAAGTCGTAGCAACCCTCAGAAAGGGAAACAATTCGTTACAATCGGTTAGGACAATTTGGAATGCACGAGTTGAGGATTTGAAAGCAACTTGCTATTGGATAAACGCTCAGAAAGGGGTACAAGGAGGTGGTAAGGCTACATTGTTGCATGGAATAAAACCAGGACAGAAAAAGAGAAATAAAGTCAAGAAGCTGCAGGAGCAAGTTACCCCAGGTTCCAGAACTAGAAAACCATTGTAACTCAATGCGCCTGCAGTGCATGGACCCAAACCAGGTGATGGGATGCTGCGATAGGACACTATGCTGCGTTTTGTCTTTCTCTCTCTCTCTCTCTCTCACTCTCTCTCTCTAGTTTGCTCTGTCTCTTTGCCTGGAGGAGAGCAGATGTCCTGGCTGTTGGCTTGTTTCTGCACAATGGGCAATGTGTGAATTGTGTTTTTGCACTACTGACAAATGTGAAGTGTTCGAATGTCTCTCTTGTTATTTTCGATTTTGGTAAAATTTTTGCCACTCCTTTTTCAGAATTCGTATGGTAAATGCCTTATTTAGGGGTGGCTAGACAAATGCATATTTAACTATAAACTATCAAGCAGAAAAGGGAGAGATAGAAGGAGAGAACAAATCTCTCAATCCAATTATACATATGAGAAATATCACAAAGTAAAATCTAACAAACATTGGCAAAAGAATTCTTAATGACACTGAAATTTATGGTAGAAATTTGTTGCTATGTATTCATTCTTATTTCTATTAGGTTAAAAATTAAGAAAAAACCATTCATATAAAACCACCTACATATATAAAAGTAAAAGAATATTATATGAGAATACATATATTTCAGAAAAATTTAAGTACACCTAGACCCCGCTTTGCGTCGTTTCGTTTTGCGTTTTTTCGAAGTTGCGTCGCTGCTTTATTAGTACTAATTTTTACTGTGCGTTATATTCTCGTTGTTGCGTTGTTGTGAGTTCGAGTGTTTAGCTTTTTTTTTCTAAATCAGCCATTGTGGCAACACCAATATCAACTTTTACCAACATTGCCTTTGAATTTTGGCAGTTTCACGTTTTTCAACATTGACATCTAGCTTACCCACTTCTGTTTATAATTGCGTCTTGCTATCAAAACTCGGGGACGGTTTAGTAGAAATGTTCGTGGAACAGTGTTTAACCTCCAAACAAATTTCAAAAGCGATGGGCTTGATTGACGAAGCAATGGAGAATTTTGATAAAAAACGATCCTGACAATGACAGAAGTTTTATCAACTGCTACCAAGAAATTTATTTAAATTTACAAAAAAAAGCTATTCACCAAACTCTGGACGAATTTTTGGTGAACGAAGCCACTAAAAACTCATAAAGATCAAATATTTTATTAGGTTATTTTGATTTAATAGAAGCAGTTTTTTTTTAATGAATGAATGGAATAACATTTTTGTTTTTAAATGTTTACTTTGTTCAATTTTTCTTTCTAGAAATTAGTATTTTCATAGCCCGGGAACCTATCTTTGATCTTTCCATGGTTGCCTATAGAAAATCTTAATTCACTTTGCGTCGTTTCACTTTGCGTCGTGTTTTTTTGGAACGTATCCCCAACGCAAAGCGAGGTCTAGGTGTAAATCATATTATTAAGACCAAAATGATGCAAAAGTTTACATCAAGAACATGCTTTTTTCGTTTCCCAACTAGAATTCTTATATTAGTGTATGGTGACCCCGACGTTTTGATGAAAAGTTTTTCCTAAGGCTGAGACTCAAATATTTGGTTGTATCATTAGCATAATATATAAGAAGAAATGTTATCTATCTACATATTTATAGGTATCTATTATTTTTCCCCAAAAATTTGTGAAATTCTGTATCTATACACTTAAAATTTACCATTTTGCTCTATTGTTGCATTTCACCCACGCACTCAGTTTGCAGTTCACCCTCGCATAATAATGAAATGCAAAACAACCCTGGATCATTGCTGAATATCTAAGGTTTCATGCACTTTTGACCCCTGGTCCTGACCCTCTCTGCTATTGCCAACACAAACACTCTCTAACACACAAACAATACACAAATTTGTCAAAATGCAAAATGCTGTTGTGCCCTTGTCTCTGTCTCGTTTGGGTTTTTGCGCATTTAAATGATTGCCAGCAATTATATAACGACCCCATACAACCATCAACCATTCCATTCGATTCGTTTAGCCATCCCCTACAGATACCCCTAACCCCTAACAATGTGCAACTAATCTATGCAAAAACATGCATAAGGCAACCACTCCTCAATGGCTCACAGGCTGGCTCACCCCTCACCTTTTGTTGTTGTCTTTCGATTTAAATACGCGACAAATTAACAGGGTTGCCATCAATTAAATTATGCATTTTTATTGGTTTACACAATGTTATCGAAAGACTCATGGGTGCACATATTCAAATGTGTCACAACACAACCAGCCCTTCTCTAAACATACCCAATCCAATCCAACCGAACCAAACCAACACAAAAAAGGGTTCATAAAAAACAACTGTTGATTCCCCCTCTTTGAACTATTTACCATATCATTTGAATAGCATTGAGGTGTGAAAATTGAAGGGTTGTCGTCTCGTTTTTTATTCACAAAGCCTTTCTCACTTGTTGACTCTTCACCCATTCCCTTGGGTTATTCAAATTGTAGTTCGGCGGGATTAGGTTGCGTGAAGCTAATTGTAGTAGTTGCTGACGCAAAAGGGGTAATTTGAGAGATGGCACACCAAAAAAAAGTGAGTGTGAGGAGAAACAGGAAGCCAGCCTGTTGATTGATATTATAATCGGCGGTTTTTTTGATTGGGTGCCTTCAGTTTTTTTTTCGTTTGCTATTGGTGAAGGCGTTACGATGGGCGTTTTACTGGGATCGCAGTTTTTTTTTTTTTTTTTTTGTGAATCAATTTATAAAGTGTTTATTGTTTGTTTGCTTTTTGATTAAGGGTTAAGTTTTTCTGAGCTTTACACCAAAAGAACACACAAACAAAATTTGTGTAGAAATGGATACCCCGAGTTACTGAATGAATTGTTTTCTTCATTAAAAGTAACAGATTTTAAGTATTTTTCACTTGCATAACTTAGTACCTGAAATTGGACTGAATTCAGTTCATCCACGCTGCAAAGGTGACCCCGACGTTTTGATAGTAAAGTCTACTATGTGGCCAGCTCTTATTTAAGACTAATAGACATAAACATAAGGACACAAGGATCTTTCGCCACATATTTAGCTAGAGTTCATATTTCTACTCGTTTTTAAAGTTATTGAAATGCATTTGCCTGCAATATGCTGTTGGATGCAGTTCTAGACGCACTTCAGTCACGTGCGGTGGAAAAAGGTTCCCTCTTCTTCCCTAAATGGCAGCACCTCTATAAGTATTTCTACCTAAGCCAAGCCCAAAACTCTAGACACGCACAACAACTCATCCAGCACCTAGAGTTGGGGTTGTTGCGCAAAAAATATAGAAATGAAAGGAAAACTATAAAATACAAATTTCCTTTTGCCATCAATAAATACATATGTGCTTGTATGTCTGTGTGTATAGCTCGTGTGAGTAATCAATTTTTTCTGCGCTACAAAGTATGAAGTAGCCCACGTTCCAACCACGAGACACTGATGAGGACATGCCAACTGAATGATGGCAAAGGATTAAAGTTAGATGGAAAACGTATGTATGTATTTACCTGATACAGATCGCAGAGGTGATGGCGGAGTTGGTGAATTGGACATGTGTCGCAAAACTGTAAAGAAAATTGAAAGAAACAAATTATTTGTGGTCAGCTAAAGTTTTTTTTTTTGTTGATGATTTTCAAGAATATCGCATCGAATGCAAATGACACGTTCTGGTCGTCAACAGAATTTTGCAGAGTGTCCTTTATTTTTTTGGGAAAGCTTTTGGTCACTGTCTCTGACACTTTTATCTGTCTGCTTTGAGTCTCCCCCCTGATGGTTGTTGGTTTTGGTTGCCTGGCTCGTAAAATGTCCATTAGTATTTACTTTTTATACTACTTCATTCGTCTCTTTCTCTGTCTCTTTATAATAAGTAACATGCAAAAATGTTTCTGTTCAAGTCATTTCAAGTGCTTGTAAAATTTCCTCTTAAAAATGCCATTTGCTGAGTAATGCCAACAATTCTTATAGACCAAAATCATTACCAGGAACAAAACATATACATAAATGTATATATGTATTCAGAAATTGTTTATTTTGTGGTCGAAATGTCCAATAATTCTCAACTAGTTCTAATAACACAACATTTTTGAAGAATAAACGAATCCTGTTAAGGTATTTGCGTATTGATGATATTTTGCTTTAATCCTTTACATAGAATTTAATAGATTTAATCAGAAATACTCGGTAAATTTTTTTACAAAAATTATTTGCTTGATGTTGCAATGCGCAAATTCACACCTTTTGCCCCATCAATATCACTTTTTTATATGAAAAAATTCCCAAAGTTGGCCACAGAATCCTGACACATAAAAACAGCAAACAACTTTTCGCCCTCCTGCCATTTACTTATTGTGTGTGTATTTGGCTTTTCTCTTCATCTCTTTTTTGTTGATGCCATTTGGTTTTTTGTTTTGCAAAGTAGATATTAAATTTATAGCTCCCACGGGGCGTAAGCAAAGTAGTATCCTCTTTAGCTGCAGGACAACACACACGGACACAACAAAAAAGCAGAAGTAACATATTTTTACGACAATATATTGTAGAGGGAATCCTTGTGCATAATGTCCAGCACAATATAAATATACAGATTACTCTCACCACCCCAACCACTGTGCCCAAAAGGACCACTCTTTGTGGTTGGTTTTGGTATAAATGGGAAAAGTATGAGGAAGATTACAACTGGTATTAGGCAGGCAAACAGTCCCCCAGCAAACGAAAAAAAACAAAAAGGTGACAAGTGTTGGGGCATTTCATCGTCCTTTCATTTTATAAAACCAAGTCCACATCCCATCATCTTTGTCTTGAAACCAATTACACGAAATTTGCCTTTTGTGGTCAGAGACAGCCATGAAGGAAACGTTTACACCCTCCGTTCATAATTTCTTTTCCTTGTAAAAAAATGAAATTGGTTTTTTGCATATTCAAATGCCAGGGTCAGGTAAAAAAGGACACTTTTTTTCCAGGATGCAAATGTAAACAGAATACATACAAGAAAACTAAAGAAAGGCAGCCCAATATATGATCACACGCTCATTCTCTATGGGATACATTCAAATTCGGGACAAAACACAAAAAAAGGACAAGACAAGACATCTGCCCAAAGGGAAGAAACGTAGAGCAGCATCAGCAGGACATTCAAACTATTGCCAAATGCCATGAAATTGTATCTAAGATACATCTGATAGGGAAATTTTCTATGCCTCTGGCACAAAGTACATAGAGGAATGTATTCCAGTTCTGTGCCTAATGTGTGGGCGTGGGTAATCATCCTCATCATCATCGTCGGCCTTTGTTGGCAAAAAGGACAAGTTTGAAAAAAGTGAAACCAATTCAAATAGTTGAACAGGTACACGAATCATATAACAATTGGATCACGTCGTATAACAACTTTTTTCTTCAATTGATCAAATGTCACAAATCTTATATAAGATTCATGAAAAGGATTCGAATTTCGTACTCTATTAAAAATGGCTCCATTATGTAAAATATTGTATATTCTGTATTTAAAAAATATAAATACTATTCATAAATCAAAATATTTCAATCACAATATACTTTCTTTACAATGTTATTTGATCCCAAGATCACTTTTAATAAACTTTTAATCAAACTTTAACTAATTTTCCGTAAAATTCTTATTATGTTGACTTATTAAGTTTTTTTCCAAAGTCATTTTCAAAATTGAATTTTTACGATATAAATTCTGATCATTCTTTTCAATAATAGTAATGATAGAAGCTTAATCCAGGTAGATAAATATGTATCTTTAAATTCTCCGATAAATTTCTATCTATTTATAGATTTTAAGATTCTGAACACTCAGGCTCGACCCGTAAGGAAAAACCTTACAAGTTTAATTATTGTCAGGAAATTGAAAATAATCTTTTCTCCATTTCATGTTTTAGTATTTTTTTGGTGAAAAATCTACATTTTCGTGCGCTCTGTCTACCCTAAATGTAACAAGTTTGCTGATTTAAGCACCTGACAACTCTAGATAGAAACTTACGTGGATGGTCCAAGGCTTTTTCCGCTTTTATTGTTGTTGTTGTTGCTTTCACTGATTCGACTGTTTCAGTGTCAGTAGTTGTTGTTGCCTTTGAGTTTGCATCCCAAAGACGTTGTTGTTGTTGTTGCTGTAGCACCATCATTTTCAATAACAATCCGATAATTAAATTATATTATAGCCAAAAATTGTTCCTCTTGCACGCACACAAAGTCCGCAATTGCATTAAACCACTAACACGATGAATGAGCAAACACTTGGAAGACGGAACACGGTTTTCCTTTCTTTCTTTCTTTTCCTTTTTCGTTTTCGTCTTTGTCTCTTTTGGGTTCTTAACTATGTATTTTCATCGCTCAAGGCACAAACCCGACGACCTTCTTGCTTCGTTAGCCGAATGCAACTGACAGCTCGAGGTAAAAACGATTGCAATGCAAACCGTTATGTGCACGACGATGACTGTGACTGACTGACTCTATGTGTGTGTGTGTGTGTGTGTGTGTCTCTCTCTCATTCTCTCCTTCTGTTTCCTACTTTAACGTTTGCTCGTTCTCCCCCTTTTGAACTCACACACAAACACACACAATCTCACTCACACTCTGGTTCCTTTTTCGACTCTTTTTTCTTTTTTGGTTTATGATTTGCAGCAATTGTTGTTAGTTTTTCCCATTTCCTTACCGTTCGTTGTTTGTCTCACTCAAAACTCAAAGTTCTTCTCTCAAATTCAACCCCGACAACTGTGGAACGTATGTAGTTTGCATCTGTATGGGTACGAGTGAGTCGTATTTGTGTGCCTGCATTCTGATCAGATGGAAGAACTTTTACTCCATTTATGCACTTTCCCCTCACAATACAATTTTGTCCTTGTCCTTAGGCATTAGCATAGTAGTTGTAGTTGTAGTAGGTGCCCGAGATGTGATATTGGTAAGGAAATTGAGTTTCGAGTCGAAATGGGTGTGGCCTATTCCCATATATCCCATATACCGGGGGCATTATATATGCACTTTATTGCTGCGCAGTTGCCATCAGAGGAATATTTTTTCTCTTTGGTTCACATTTTTGTTGCATTTGTAGTGAAATCATAATGCTGCATACAAATATGTGTGCATGGTAATAAAGGTACACACATACATAGAGAAATATGGCATTTTGGGGCTGATTTTCAGGTTTCTTTATAGGTAATTATGACTCCCTCTGATGTAGCATAGAAAACAGTATTTAGTAGTGGGAACTCTTAGAGTTACATATAAGTAGACTACGACTTATTGAAATAGTTTTAATTCTCAATTAAGTTTTAATTCCCAATTTCTATAAACAAATTTGACTAAATATCTCGTAAATATCCATTTAAGATTCGTTTATAGAAAATATGTGTACAAAATATAACAAAGTTAGTAAAATTTTACAAACTTATGGCTTTAAAATTTTCTTCATATAAAACTATTTCCATATACTTTGAAAAATTTTCAAAGCTGAAATTTCGAATACGTATTCTTCCTGTCTACAACGACCTTTCTTATCATTAGACCTATAAAAACCCCATCTCAATAATATGGGACTTATGTACCTATTTTATGTTACTTTTTTCATGTTAGTATTATGAATCTTTGAGAATTCGTTTTCTGATTGTAGGACTTGCCAATTTTTGTTCTATCTCCGACTCTGCCACAATTAATGATCTAAAAAACTTAATCAGTTTTCCATAAAGAAATATTTGATTTTACATACTTTCACGAATACCTTGTACATTGTTAGTTATCAACAAGGGAAAAGATAAAAAGAAGATAATTCTAAAATATAGTTTTTTAAAAGTGTGTCAATGCATTAATTTCTTTGGTTGCGATAACTTCACATGAATTAGAAGAATTTGAAGAAATAAATGTAGTTGATTAGAGTCAAGCAGATACACTGCCTGCAGTTAATTTAATAGATCAACCAATCGAGAACCCATATATATATATATATCTCCTGTATATAGCACCTACTACCTACTGTCCTTTACATATTACTTGCATTTTGATGATTTCCCTAAAACCCTTCATCTTCTGTATATTTTACTCCAAATCTGAACATTTTGTGATGTGATTAATATAAGCACACACAGACTTGAGCAAACACCCACATCACACAGAAGAAAGCTCATTCATATGGGAGACAACAGCGGACAGTGCACTGAACTGAGAGTTGAAGTGGGTGAATGAGGTGAAGAAAGGGCAGAGTAATTACAACAACAAGTGCAGTTGTTGTTTCTTACTACTAAAAATGGCAAAAGGAATTTATGCACATATATACCCAGACACCCTCTGTATATATGTATATAAAGTATGTGTGAGTGTGTGTGTGTGGTGACATTTTATGATTATGAGAGTGTTGGGCGACTGCTGCTGCACTTTGTCCTCTTAAGTTTGGCTTCTCTTTGTTTGGAAAGTATTTTTTTTCCAAAGGATAAGAAAATTCTTATGCGCCTGGTTTTCATTTCCGTTTTTCCCTTTACGCCCACTCTCTCTCTCTCTCTCTCTCTCTCTCTCTGTTGCTGTTCTGGAAAACGTACAACGTTTTAATTAAAATTGCAAAATTAATGCTTTTTCTTGGCAGACGATTTTGCGGGCCACCCTCTATCAAAATGGTTTATATGTCTACATTAAAGTGCCAAAATGATTTAAGCAGAAATCAATAAGAGGAAATTTCCCCGTCTCTGACTTTGACTCCTCGACAACACAACTGGATTTCTTGTCAGGGAAACAAGTTGCCAACTAATTTCAATAGTTATCCTTTTTGACTTCACTTCCTTCACTTTGGTTTAGTTTGGGTCCTGCGCTGTCTGATTAAACTTGTCACTGGCGTAGACAAAAGATAAACACTAACAGGGCGGTCGGTGTCTAGGCAATTTGATTATTTGCCAAAAGCAGAACAGGACTCGAACTTCAACGCACACACACACACACACACAGAAGGCACACACACACACACACACCCACACAAACACTCGTACATACACGGCATGTAAATACGCATATGTATATACAAAGGGGGAAACTTTTCTTGGGCATTGCAAATTAATCAAGAAAATAAACGCTTGGCAGCATCGGAAAATTGTTGCTGGCAACCCCCGCACAGGACATTCAGTACACCCATCCAGGACATACACAGACACTTTGCATGACGAAAACAGACAGAAGGCAAAAGCAGAAGGACCACAGAGGACAATGATGTCCGATGTCCGTTTCTGAGTTGCTCTGGGTGAAATTTTTGTTGCAACGCATTAAAATGACATACCAATTTGCGTTAAGCAAATACGACGAGACGAGAGTAGTTTTTGGGTTTTTATATTTATTTTTCGGGGTGAGAAACAAACGAAGCAAAAAGAAGGAATGGGAGAAAAGCGACTAAAATGGGGTCCTTAAATGTTATGCCAAAAATAAAAGACAACCAAGATACTTTAATATGTTGGCAAATGCAAAGGAAATTGAAAAGTTCAAGTGGAAAATGTAGCAAAATTTAGAGTAAAGATTTGTCAAATTCTTAAGGAAAGTCGGAGGAGAGAAGTAACTAGAATTAAATACAAAACTATTAAGATTTATAATTAGGTAAATGCATTCATATTTGAATATTTGAAATGAAACTGAAAAGAAATTATTTATTCGAGGACTGTTCTAAATGTTTAATGTTTAATTTTAATATTTAAATTACATTCTCCATTGTTATTTTCTTTTAAAATTTATGAAGGATAAGCAACTGAATTACAAACTTTTTTAAATAAAAACGTTTGAAAAATTTCAACTCTTTGCTAAAAAAATTCATCATGAAATTTCGCGCCAAAAACTTGCAGTGAGTTTCTAACGAAAATCAATAAACCGCCAAACAGAAGCAGGATAACAAAGGACACCTTTGTCAATGTCCCCTTTTTTTGGCCTCTTCTCATCTCTTTTCTTTATTTCCTTCCGCATTTTTAGCGCCGCTTCCATTCTTTGGGTTTATTTATTAACGTTTATTGATTTCGCTTCGCCTGCGTTTTCTTTTCTTTAGTTTGCCCGTTTTTTTTGAGCAAATCTGCCACAAAAAATCGCTGTCAACTGATTTCGGGTCCCAACCCTTCGGAAACTACAACAACAAATTTTCTTTCAATTTCTTTTTAAGAAAATTGTGCCTAGATTTTTGGGTAAAAAGAATAGAAAAACTAAGGACAAGCAAAAAAAATGAACTCAAGGGTAAAAAATTGAGGATCAGTGTCAGGGATTACCAAAGATCTTGCACAGCTTAGCAAACATCCAACTACCCCTTAAAGGAAGACGCTACAGAAGGAGAGAGAGAGAGAAAGAGAGACACTCAGAGGGAGTGAATAAGAAAGGCATCTACTTCTTCCTTTTTTTTTGGGGTAGTTCAAGTCAATAATGCGTAATTTTTTAAGGTAAAAAATTGATGGAAAAAATTGCACAAAAATTAGGTAAGACATTCTTTTACTTTTGGGTGCAAAAAAAAAGGGAAAAAATCAATTTCAGTAAGCAACGGTTTTTTTCTAACGGAATTTTTGCACAATTTTCTCACGCATTGGAAATTTATGGAAACTCAAGGCTCTTTTTATACTCTTCGATTTCTAGAATCTTGGTTTTTGTTAAACCTTTTTTAATTTCAGAATTTAAAATACAACACAAATTATATTTTTTTTTGAGTCTGAATCTTTTTAGTTTGTTTGTTGTTATCACTTTTGACTGAATAATCTTTGACAAACAGTTTTCTGTGATTAAATGTTTAGGACAAACTTATTATTATTATAATTGTAATTAAATTTTCAAAGTCCTACATATATGTATACAGTCTTATATAAAACGCTATTCACAAAGAGGGACGGATTCCGAGAGGTGGTCGAAGGGTTTCACACCTTTAATATCTTTGTTTAAAATAGAAGTTAAATGAAATTCTTAATTATTTACCTAGTTAGTTGTCTATTAATATATATACTTTACTTTATTCTATAGTCCTGTAGTGCTTATCAAGAAAGCTACTACGTGGTTGTACTACCTTAACAAATCAAGGATTCATTTGATGTTCTCCCTCTCTCTCTCTCTCCCTCTCTCCTTTGTGCATAATTGTGATTAACACTAAGCATTTTTGTAATGGTCTTAAAAACCAAGTTTGGCCATTTTTGAAATAATGCAAATTTAACCCTAAGGGAGCAGCCATGCTTGAATTTTTTATCAACTTTAGGTTTTTTTTTTTTTGGGAAACGCTAAAAAGTCTGTGAAAATGGATTTACAGCTTGTAAAGCGTTTTTATTGGATTTACTTTTTACCACCACCACCAATACCGAAACCAGCAAAGAAAGCAGAAGCTCTACCCTTCACAACATCACCGCGGTTCACCCCTCCCCCAGAAACTCCCCTCGATGGGTGGGTCAATTGGCCATAAGCTGCTCAGGAACACAGTGCACAGTTGGTAGTGACACCAGCAGTTCAAAAGTTGAGCTTTCTTTTATTTTATTTTATTTCTTCATTTTATTTTTTTTTTTGGCCAGGGGTTTGTTTTTTTTTTTTTTGGCTCTTTTCTCCTGTCAAAGGTTACCTCATGCAATTGTGGTTCGCATTTGCCGCAAGCAACCTTTTTTTTGTGTGTGTTGGTTGTACCAACCACCCACTGCAAAATAAAAAAAAAAAAAAACCGAAAGTGGTTTTAAATTCCATTAAATAAAGTTGTAAAGGTTACGCACTTCTTCGCCCTTCTTCTTCGTCGAGTACTTGAGAATTTTCACGCATATTTTGTTCGCACTTTTGTGTAAAATTTATTAATATTTTAGTGATTTTAAATGGAGTTTGTGTGTTCGATATGGTGGACTCTCTATTCTCTGGCTCCCCGTATTCGATTCTTTTCTTTTCGTTTCTTTTGTGTGTATTTTTTGGAAAGAGTAAGAGAAAATAGGTAAATCATAAGGAAGGGACAAATGGGCCTGACCATGACATGGCTCAAAACTGAATTTAAGTGGCTTGAAGGCAATTTTTTGCTCAGCGATTTGTGAATTGTTTGACTTGTATTATGAATTTATCCTTTATATACTTTAAGAGTTAAGAAATTAGTTTCAATAATAGTTCAGGGAGATATTTAATTAAATATTTTATATGTTACTAGTTCAAATTGATTAAATGAATTGTACGATTGGTAAATAAAGTTTAACAATGAATTCAAGGAATACAAAATATCAAAATCAAACCCAAAAAGTGGAAACAGATTAGGTTCGATGTATGAATACTGTCAAAACTTGTTCAAAATATTCCCAAACTATTTTTGAAGCTATCAGTTTTGATGTACTAATTCATCTTGGTCCCATTTCATTAAAAGTTTTGAGAAATAAGTTTTATAACTAATTAGAAACTGGCTTTATAATTAGCCGAAAACATAATTGTATGTGCAACAAAAGAAGTTTGTTTGATATCGAGAATTTCATTACATTTCAGATTCTCCTGAAGCATTAAAAAGTGTTTAGAGTAACTTAGGAAAAACTCGAAACTCATTAGCTCATTCTTTTAGTAATGTTTTTTAATTAAGTCCTCTGGAATTTGGAAATCATAATTCAATATTTCCAATTAATAAAATAAAGCCCAAGTGAAAAAATAAGTACAAAAGAAACCCATAAAATTTACCTTTGTTCTTCGGGCTGCAGGCAACGACAAAACGTTGCCCATTTGGTAGCTCCTGTTGTAGTTCCTGTTGTTGCCTAGCCAGCTCGTAAATGCTGAGGTCCTTCGTTGAGTTAGGATGAGATGGAGATGTCGTTGGTCGCTGGTCTACCATGGCAAGTGAAGGCAGAGGCAGGGACATTGGGGGCAAAGCATCGAGTAACTTGCTGCTAGCATGATGAAGATGATGATGATGATGGTTATGACGATGATGATGCTGATGATGACCATCATAGATGACGCCATCCCAATGATGGTTGTTATGCTCAAACTCGATTTCCTGCTCTGTATCCTGATGGTCTGGCTGCTGTTGCTCCGTCACTTCCTCCTCCTCGTCCTCTACGTCGCGCAGACGTTGCTGTTTGAGTTGATGTTCGCGTATGAGACGATCCCTTTCGTGAAAGTGTTGAACGAACAAATGTTCACCAGGAAGGGCTGGTGCGGCTGCTGGAGGGGCCGTAGTTGGAGTTGATGTTGGGGAAGTCTGCTGTTTGACTGGTGGGTTTAATGACTGAATGGTAGCTGGTAACGTCTCTGTTTTGTTTTGGGCATTAATTAATGTCCTTTGTTGATATTCTTGGGCATGCTGATGATGCTGATGATGATGATGATGGTGGAACATAATTTCATGCAATGGCATTAGAAAGTCTGGCAGGGATTTCTCCAGCTTTGAATTGACAGATGTTGTCGTCGAACCGAAATATGGCAGACATGTCTGCCCTATACCCCCGGCTCCATCTGCTGTGGCTCCGCCATCTCTTAGAAACGGCAACATCAGCTGTTGCACGGTTATATCCTTATTATTGTTGCTATTTTTATTATAATTATTATGTTGATAGGCCAAGCCGCCATCGGGTGGCCTTAAATACCATGGATTTAACATTGTTGTTTTTGCCGGGCGACAGCTTGTTGTTGGACCCAAAGCTATAAATCAAGAAAGAATAAAAGAAGAGAGAAAGGGTTCAATCGCTGGAAAATACAATCACATTTTTATAGACTTGCCTAGGGAAAATTAAGTGTGAATTGCTAACTTTTTTACCCCAAAAAAAAGGGAAAATACGCAAAAGAGAGAGAGAGCGAAAGTGAAAGAGAGGGAGGAAAAAGGGTTTTTCTCTTTTAGATATCATTATCTTATAACTTCCCTCCTGCCTGTTGTAACCACCTATCATTCCGAGGGCTGTCACTATCAATTACTCATCATTATTTCATTTTGTTACGCCTATCACCCCCCTAACTCTAGCCCCTTCTGGGGGTTGTTACGCCATTTTATTCCTTTTGCTTCAATCATTTTTCCACATTTCTTTTTTTTAAATGTTTAATCAGTTCGTTTCGTGCCGTTTTAGTTCGATTTTCATTTATGACTTTGATTGATTATGAAATCTGTATATAATTTGTATTTTATAGTTATTATTAAGGGTGGAGAGAGGTGTCTGGGCTGCAAAATCTGAACATTTGTTCATAAAGTGTGGGCGTTTGCATTTTCCAGGGGCTACATTTGCCCCTTTGTCATAATGGGTGGACTAAGGGCGAGGACTATTTTGTAACTCTATTAGAGAAATTCTGAAGGCTACTAATGGTCTCGATGAAAGGACGAAGGGATCAGAGAAATCTCGTAATAGATAGAAATGATATAAGTAATTACAAAATATGAACAATTATTTTACAAAATATGTTACGAAATCTTAATTTCCGTTTTAGAAAATATGTTTAAGAATTTTAATCGGAATCCTTCCGTAAATACATATAACCACCCTCAACCTCTTGTAACTAAAATTAAGTGTTCCTTTTTGATTCTTCATTTTATAAAAATGGAAAAACTGCTCATCATCATAAACATTTGTTGATAATTATCATAAACTCCATTCAAACTGATTGCTTTTAATAAAGAGTATAGAAACTTTGGCTAGTTTTGGGATGAAAATTCTTGTCTATTCATTCTGGCTACTGTTTGTCAGATGATTACTCTATTTGAGATCATTTCATGAATGAAACTGCCACCTAATGATGCATACCGCATAAAAAAAAAATACAAAACAAAAAAGTGATCATCAAAAATAAAAATCCAAGTCCAAGGTAACCGCAAAATGTTCATTAGAGCGCCACAAAAATACATAGACGAGAGAGAGATCGAAAAAAAAACATATTTCCAACTGTGTGAATAATGAGAGAAGTTCACGAATCAGAAGCTACATATATGTAGGTAATTGTGGTCTAAGTTTAACCAATTGTCCAGTTGTCCGAAAGGTAATGTGATTTATGGCTAGAACAAAGTAGAAATGCCGAAATAAATGAGTTAGGGGAGAATGTGACTAGGACTGACCGACTGGCTTATCAAATTGTTTGTTATAATAATGAAAATATTAGTTAGCATTTAACCCTGTTTTTTTTTTTGTTAATATTCAGAAACTGGGCGTGTGCTGGCCACGCGACATCTTAAAGATGCAAAAAGGGGTAAAAAGAGTTCCACAGGATGGAAAACCAGATGTTTGCTTGGCATGGGAAGTGTGGCAGGGATTATGAAAATGAAATGAGAGTTGACAGAAGGGAAAGTGTTTATTTCTCTCTCTCTCTGTCGCCCTCGGTTTCTCTCTGTTCTGACTTTTAATTCTCAGGTTTTCGATTTCGATTGAATAGCCTGTCACTGTCAAGTCATTCGTATAAAGAACTCAAGGTGAAAGTTTCAATCAATTGGGCTCTGCTTGCACAGTTGCTTTGACGTAGGAGCAGCTGCTCCTCCATCTACTCCTCCGATTCCCTTTCTTTTTACCACAAGCCACAAAACTGGCAATTGTTAAAAAAAAGAAGGAAAATTGTAAACTAAATCCTTTTCTCTCCACCTTAGGCTCAATTTGCTACAGAAGGAAGGATTGCGTCTTAAAAGCAAGCTGTTTCAACTGAAAGATCTATTTTCTCCATCAAAGGTTTCGTTATTTTGGCGGTTAAATCAGTTTTTTTTTCCTCCTCTAGTTTACAATTTTGTGTGTGTGTTTTTTTTTTTTTGCCATTGTTACTTTGTGCGCGATTATATTTACCTGCAACATGGCGATTAACACGGCACCCGGTCGCTGGCTCTATATTGAAGGATACATCCTTTTACCTGAGGCAACTCGCCGCCCGCCCCCCAACCTCTATCGCATGAGTTTTACTTGTACTTTATTTGATTCCTATTGCGGCAAAACTATCCTTTATCCTGCAACCTTTTTATGTGTTGCATGCACCGGCTGGCAAACACATTAGAGCAGAAGCAGCATGAAGAAAAAAGTGAAAAAGGTAATGGCCAAAGGGGGGAGTAACACAAAAGTGACAGCCAAATGCAATTGCTGATGGCTTCGAGAAGGATTTCCTTTCAAATTACGCAATGGAAAATCTCTTTGGACATAACTCAATTCTTTTTTTTTCAAAGGTTTCATTTTTATAGTTTTTTCTTATAATTTTTTATACTATGGTAATAACTGTAGACCACACACAGAAGTTATTATTTTTTGATATTCAATTATTTGTCTGCCCATTCTAACGAGTGTTTAAATTTAACTTTGGTGCTCTGAGAAGAAATACCGACATTTGGATACGCTATAATATAAATAATTCAGAGAAATAAAGATGAAATGAAAAGGTTTACAGGTTTTGGTAACTGAGAGACTTGAGGATTTAACTAAAAAGTAGTTAATATATATAGATCCAATGGCCAAGCGCACGAATTATCAATGGCAAATGTTGAATTTATTAATTTTTATATACCCCTTCTTCACACAGATGTAGGGTATAATATAAATGCCAAATCACATACCAGATCAACAGTTGAGAACCATTTAGAAAAATGTTTGCATTATAATTGCTGTGATTATTTGTCGAATGGGGTCATTAACATGTGACATTCAGTTAGGGCCACAAACGAAATTTAAAATCACTTCAAACACACAAACACAGCAAAAACTTTGATCTATCATAAGCGATAAAATAGGTTATAAACTTTTGTTTTATTTTTTTCCCCCCTTTTGCTCTACAGAAGAGCTATGCGACCTGCTGATAAGTGAATAATGATAAGAGAAACATTTCTTTTAAGCTCAAAGTGCGGTTGTGACTTTATTTTTTATTTTTGGCACAAATTTGGTTGTTTTCTTTATTTTATTATTATTTTTTTTTTTTGTTTAATTGGAGAATGCTTAAGATCTTGGGGATAGAATCAGAGATTTAGAATAACAATAAATTTTTCCACTCCATTAATGCGATTTTTGTGGTTACAAACTGATGATGATGAGATGAATTAGCTTATGCTTCTATATCAGAGATGAGTGCGTGATGGCTAAAAGTTTTAACTAGACTAAAACTTTTGGAAGAGAATAAAAAACTGACTATGATCTTAGACGGATCTTGAAAATATGTTTTGAGGTTCGGCATGGAAAATTCAGTAATTTGTTTGATTAAATATTTATTGAAATCGTCTGACCACTTGGAAGATTTACTACTTAAGTTAATTATTATTCTAAATATTGATATTTGGGTGGTGTCCAGACCTCTGAGATTATTATGATTTAAATTGTGCCTTTCTTCCGAAACGAATTTTGACGTTACCTCTGAGTTTTGTAAGTTATTTTAAATATAGTTTAAAAAAGAAATCATATCTATATTATCGACATACAAAAAATCGATAAGTTTAAGAAAATCTTGTTGTAGAATTGTTTCCGAAGTGTCGTTGCCGAACATACGCGAGCATTTACAGTGTATGTGAGGCGACAGCGCTGCGGCAGAGCTAGGCCCTAGTCCGGGGCCGTGCCGACCATTGTTGCAGAGCTATAGCAAATGAAAATATTTGTAGAATTGACTGCAGATAGAGTACATTTAGAAAGATTTGACAAAGTTTTATGTTAACCCAACAGTTTTTAAAAGTTTTCTTACAATAAATTCAAGCGTTGAATATAAATAACCAGTATTCATGTATCAGTTGATTTGACTAACATAAGAATAAGTAAATAAGTTATGTTTAGGTTTACCAGACTTTAGTTTTTAACTACTTTTCAGTTTCTACTTAGTTTCTAAGTAGAAGTTTCTTTGCTTTAGACATTCGACTTGGGTTTCATTTACAACACGCTGTCATCTCTAGCGTTGGCTTAATCTGAAGAGTAAACTGTAATCATAAACACGCGTCATCTGAAGCGTAGAACCAACACCATCTCACACCATGGCTGTCCTCTATATAAATTGCCAATGTTGACTGCCAAAAAAGTTTAGAACATTTGCGGTAGTTGAACGGGCGCGTTAGTCGAGAACCCCACGAAAATTGTGTAACGCATCATGATCAAAGCTCTATTGATCACGTTGATGGTTTGGTGTCCGGTGGCACATGGCAACGATAATGACGATTTGTTTTATCTGCCCAAGCATACAAATCATACGGAAGAATTGCTCGAACAGTATGGAAAATTTGTGCTAGCCAGCATGAATCGTAGCATTGATCCTTGTGAGAATTTCTATGAATATAGTTGTGGTGGCTGGAAAAAGTCTGACATAATCCCGGAGAAGGCGCGCAATACAAGTTTTCTATATGCTATTCAGCAGAAAATAGATGAACAAGTTCTAGAGTTTCTGACAAATGTCACCAAAAAGGATTTGGAAGTCAATTCAACATCAGCGGAAGTGAAAGCTAAACAATTCTATGCAAGTTGTTTGGAAATGAAAGCAAACATGTCTCAGGGCTATCAACACATAATGAGTCTGCAGGATGTTGCATTTAAGGATGTGGCAAAAAATGATTCCCTAAATTGGATAGATATCAATTTTATGTCCTCATACGAAGTGTATCCTTTGTTACCCATGAAGGTGCATTATAGCACGGCAACAAGAAAATTTGATATACTTCTAACACCACCGGGAAAACTCTTTTCCAATATCAAAGAGGAGGCCCTGAAGAATATGACCAAGGATTTTGGTTTCGATGAGAAAGGTGCTAAGGACTTTCTCTCGACTTTTGCGAATCTCACACAATTCGAAAGAAATCTTACAGATCATGCAAAAACGCGCAATGAAACGGAACAACTTACATTAGGGGAATTCATAAGCAAACATCGTTTGGATAGAGTCAATTGGACGAGATATTTCGAGGTGGCATTTAATCATTCCCAGAATGCCGATTGGCCTGTTCTAAATCAATTGGATAATGTCAATGAATTGGTTTACTTTCTTGAAAGTACCAACAAGGAAACTTTGATATCCTACGTGAAATATCGTGTTTTGCTTAAGTTCTATACCCTGTGGAAGACACAATCGAAGTTGGGAGGTGTGAAGAGTGAGTGTCGTTCGCATACCGAAACCTATTTCAATTACGCCTTGTTGCCATGGTTCATTGGCAAAGTTTTCGATAAGGAACAACGTGCTGATATCTTGGGAATAGCCAAGGATATAAAAGATACCTTCTATGATCTCCTCGATCATTATACATGGCTAGACGATGAGACGCGTTCACAAGCGAAGACGAAATTGGCTTCTATGGATATTTTGGTGGGCTACACGGATGATTTGCAGCATCGTGATATGATTGATCAGGTGTACAAGGACATTGAGATGACTACAAATTGGCATGAGAATCTCTGTACGCTGGAACAAAATCGTGCCAAGATCCGACTAAAGTCAGTGGATAAAGCCTTGATACCTCAGATGATGCCAACGCGTACAGTGAATGCTTACTATGCGGACTTTTTGAACTTGGCCTTCATCACCATTGGCATGTCCCAGTGGCCCTTCTATCATCTGGATTTTCCACCAGTTCTCAAATACGCTGGTGTCGGTAATATAATTGGTCACGAAATGGCCCATGGTTTCGACTCGTATTGTTATCAATACAATTATGATGGCAAACGGGTCAACTGGTGGTCCGCAGCATCGCTGAGGAATTTCAAGGAGAGATATCGTTGCCTTGAATCGCAATACAATAAATTCATAGTTATGGGCATTCAAACGAATGGTAGTTTAACTTCCGGTGATAATATTGCCGACAATGTGGGCCTGCGTATGGCCTATTACGCCTACAAGAAGAGAACCGGGGACAAGGCTTGGCAGGATAAACCATTGCGTGGCTTGGACTTCACCAATAAGCAATTGTTCTTCCTCAAGTTTGCTCAAACCTGGTGCAATGGCAAGGACGATGCTGCCAAGATGAGTAAAATAAAGACTGATGTGCATGCCTATGATGAGTTTCGAGTAGTTGGCACTCTAGGCAACATGCCCGAGTTTAGTGAGGCTTTTAAATGTAAATTAGGCACCGATATGAATCCTTTGAAGAAGTGTGTCGTTTGGTAGCAACAAGATAAATAAAATAAACAGAAAAAACTTTAATTTAATTGCAATTGCATTTTCATTGGTTGAAAAAAGGAAAAAGGGAAATATTGGTAAGAACTGACAAGATATTTCTTCAAAAACGGAACTGAAAGAATAATTTGTCTCTTGGTTTTTCTTTTCTTAACAACATTTTTATAATTTTCTTATCCTGTTCCTCTCATAACTCTTGTTTTAACAGTAACAAAATCCTGTGAAGGTGCAGTGAAATTTTTTGTAGTTCTCATAACCCTAAAGATTATGTAACGATATATGTAACCGGAACTGGCCTCAATTATGTCAAGTACAACCAAGAATTACCTATCATTAATCAATAAATGGTCACGCAGTGTAAGAACCTTGGACCATCCAGCTGACGCCATCTGACATCTTCACACCTTTCCTTCACTCTACGTTCGCTGGGGCAACAGGGAACCCTCGAGGATTGGACCATATGTGAAGACGATGATGCCAAGCCGCTGCTAATATCATTTTAATCGCGTCAAATTAAAGGTTCATTGAACAAGAGTTCAGTTGCATCGACTTTTTCTTAAATAGTATGTTAAATACCAAAGAGAACGAAAAACTCGAAACTAAAAACTCAAACCGTAACCTTTACAAGTAGGTGGAGTTAAAGAGCCAAAGGAGAAAATTAGATTTTTAATTAAAATAATTTCATATGCAATTTAGATAATCGTTTGGCCAAAAAGAAAATACCAACGCAGAAAAAGAAGAAGCCTTCTTCTTTGCAGCGATCGCTGGCTCCCGCGATCCATATGCGATTTGTTTGCGGCAAGAACATTCGAGGTTTACTTGACTTTTTGTTGTTTTTAGTCCGGGGCGGGTTTTGGTTTTTTTTCTTTTTTTTGTTGTGCCCCGAAATGAAGGCGGACGCCGGACGCGGCCAAATAAAATGAAGCACATTTTTTATACAAATCGTCGGCAGAAGAGTCGATGTGAAGGTGGTTCAGGTGGTGGTATAGGAGGTTGCATCTAGATGGGGAATGGGAAGATTTTCTGGCCACGGTCAGGGCAGTTCCTTCACTCACGCACAACCAAACTGCAAAATATTTAAATTGATCATCTCCATTTAATAAAGCCAAAGCCTTCGGATGGATGGCTTAAAATATTAGAGATGACAGCGTGACATATTTAGTGCTAACAACTTTCAGACTTTTTTGAGAAATGGAGTTTGGCAAAATACTTGTTAAAACAGAAGAAGAAAAATTGCAATCTCAACAATGATTTCAAGAATAATTTGTGACATTTTGAAGATGTTTGTTTGCATATTTTATACTGTATCCTGAATATTTTAAATTGGTAAAATTAAAAAAGCGTTGCCTCGACTTTTGATGAGTTTATGAAGTATCTCCTATGTAAATCCAATTGTTAAGCAAGTTGGGATTTAAATATCTAGATCCAAATCAAATAAAATAGGAAATTTTAACTTTCAAACTATTTCTGTTATTTTGACCTTTATCACGATGTCATCTCTTGGCATTTGCTGCTGTTGCTTCCTGCTACACAGAAAAAGAACAACAGAACCAAAAAACAGAAGAAGAAAGAAAAAAAAAAAACAAAGTTCTTAACTTAATTTCGCAACGATTTTCATAATTCACCATGAACACCCGGCTTACAGCATCGATCTGAGTGCCTCCACTTGTCTTCTGCTTCCAACTTCTGCACTGACTGCAACTGTTTTGGTAGTTGGTACCTGACTGAATGGATTACTACCTTTACTCAACATGCCAGAGCCTTGCCCCTTGTGCCTTTTGCCATCGCGCGTTGTCTTGCCTTGACTGTGGCTCTTTGCCTTTTGGATGACGCCCCCTTTGTTCAATTTCTCTGTGGGATGATGGGAGTGGAGGTGGCTGTGGCGGTGGTGATGCCAGTAAAGTCGAATGGAAGAGGTTTTTGAAGATGAGGCATTGGCTAAGCGGCGGAAGCAAGCCGCCAAGTTGGTCTCCTGCTTTCTGCATGTAATTATGGTAACATGGTTTTGGCCGAAAAAAAATAAATATATTTAAAATAAGATCGAAGAAAGATATATAAACTAGAAACTAGAATTATAGATAAACGGAGTTTCGAGAGTTTCTTAAGATTTCCAAGTGTTAATCAAGTAACCATTGCACTCTGACAACCCTGGTAAACAACATTTCCCATAGACCTCACCCACCATTTGCAGCGAAGATTTTTGTGTGCAGCAAGTTGATTTTTTATTACGCGGTCTACGCCTTTTTGATATTAAAAGCGACAAGCCCCAAAGTCTAGGCACATTTGGGTTTACATAAATGAAATTAATGGGATCGAATACAGAAAGAGAAAGGTAGAGAGCAAATGAGATAGAAGAGAATGGCTATGAGTGGAGGATTATGGAGGCTAATTTCACTCGAGAGCTCATTGTGGACGGGCAATGCAATTATGAGATCAATTTTCCCATAGTCAACGATTTATTTTGCAATTTGATTTGCCTATGAGATGGTCGAATGAACGGATGGATGGATGGAAGACCACCTAGATGATGTGTAGGTTTGCCTGTTGTTCTTTTAAAAAGAGAAACTGTTAAATTAATGATCTATGCGCAATGCAGATTATGGCTAAGAAGTCACTGTTTGAAAGCAGAAGTCCTGCTGAGTGGCCAGATCAGTAGGTTGATCTTTCGACTGACTTTACCTGCAGACTGAGCGACCTGTAAGCGACCTGGCGCCGAAAATCCATAACAAATGCATGAAAATCCGTTAGACTTAGAGATAAACTCGATGAACGCATGCACATACGCATACGAAAGGACGAAGGATAAGCAAATATCTCGAATCATTTCGTATGCAGCAGGCGTCTGCAGACTGACTTTTACAGTTTGCACTTCAGTGACGACAACTAACGACTACGTCCTGCATACATACATACATATATGCTATCTATCTATGTATGCGTGATGGCTGGCTATTGTGGAAAACTGTTTTTCTTTCCAGTTTTTCTACACCTTTTTTTTCGGCCTGCTAGCTGGTGATCTGTTGATCGCTTGAACTGTTGATCTATCGGTAGTTTCTTTACATTGCGCTTCTTATTCTCTCTTCTTTGTTTTAAGGTCTTTTGTTGTTTGTTTTTGTCGAGAGGAAAGAAAAAATGCCATTAATTTGTAATGAGAAAGGTGTCGGGGCTGCTGGTATTGCTGGCATTTGGCAAAGTCAAAAGACAAATATTGCTGAGAACCGCCCACATTATCTTTCTTTTTGAGTAGAGTCAGGTTCTGCTTAAAATCAATTAGTATTTCTATTCTTTTTTCACAATGAGATGATGATCATCATCAGCTGTACTAAAACTAAGAAATGAGTGGAAGAAAGTAGGCGTTCGACAATATAAAACATGATATATAGACTAAGTCAATTGTTTTTGTAGTCTTAAACATTAAATACACAATGGACAAATGTTTCTTGTATGCACCTGAAAAAATTCATTTTTAATTTTCCAAATTTTACCCTGTTACAAATACTTTCAATACAAAATGTTATTAAATTATGTTTTCTATTATCTGAAACATTGGGATTGCTTTCCTGATTGAATGTTTAGAGCAATACTAACGAAAGTTCTAGAAACTAGTGCTATGTTTAATAAGTCAATTTAACATTTTATATATTTTAAACCTTAATTGAAACTAGTTATAATTTTAGGTTCAATGTCAAAGAGAAAAATTCTAAATATTTTCTGTAAGATATGTTAGATACGTTTTCCAGATAAATAGCTTAGATTTGTACCAAAAAGAAACTCCCTACAAAATAATAATTAATTTACTTTATTAACTAAGTACCTACCTACATATTGAAATATTAATAAAATTAACAATTAATCGGTTGCATTTGCTTAAAGTTTCGCTTTTGAGTTTCGCTTTAATGCCTCATATTCAGTTGCATTTAACACTAAGTTTTGTAGAAACACGAAGAGGCATCTAACTAAACTTTAAGTCTACTTACAATTGTCCATTTAATGAGTTAAATCTCTTAAAAACAAAAAACCAAGACATTCAGAGGCAGAGAGGAGGAGTAGATACTGATGCCTAACGATGATCTATATTAAAATTACAAATAACCAAAAAAAAAAAAACCAAAAAATACACAAAACTTGGTTAAATTTCATTTGACTAAAAATGACTTTAATTTCCGGTCGCGTGTTACGGTTTGGGTTTTTTGTAGTTTTTTACCAAATTTCTGATAATTGCGGCACTTAAAGAGGTTTTTTGTGTGTGTGTGTGTTTGCTGTGTGTTTTGCATGTCATGAGAGCATTTCCGAAAGATCAAAGGCAAAAAGGAAATGGATTTACATATGAAGATGAATGAGTGCTCTGAACTTTAATGAGCCATAAATATTGCATCAATTTTTGGTTGTTTAAACAAACAATTGAGGTCACACACAAAGAAAAAGAGACAGAGTAGAGAAGGGAGTTCCCTTGAGAGCTGGGAATGATATCATCCTAAAAGATGGGTAAAACTGGCAATTTCAATAATCGAAAGAAAACAAGATGTTTTATTTTTTGCCACCATTCAAAGAAGATGCTCTGCATCCATCCCCCTTTGCCGAGTGTGTGCGATTGTGTGTCTCCCTCCCTCCCTTTCCAAGATGGATGAAGTGTTTGACAACCCTTTCAATCTTCATAAATGTTCGCACTCGGCGGTTCCTAGAGTCCTTTTTTTTTGTTGTTGTTGCTCGAGCAATATTAGCCCGGGTCCCTTGTGTCGCATCTTCTTCTATCAAGATGACGACCTTTTGCCTTTTTTTTCTCTTCTTTGGCAACCTCAAGGGGCGACCTAGACGAGAGGCAATAAAAACAGAAGTGAAATCTGTTTAAACGCATAAAAAATTGAAAATCTCATAAGCATGCGTTTGGCACACGAGGTTTTTGTCAACCCAGTAAGTCAGTGGCTATGTCGAGGGGTTATTCAAGAAAAATGTTCCATGTTCCCCTCTTGTTAACACATTGTAAATACCTCGTTTTTCACTTAACGGGTTTTTAAGTACATATGTATGAAAGGGGGGGAAATCTGAAATCTGGTGAAGAGAATAATAAATGAAATCGTCTCAATTTAATTGCTCTTACTAATAATATTCGACTACTATGAAAGTTAAGATTTTAAGGTCTCTAAGAAAGTTAAATAAAATAATTGTTCGTTTTAGAATAGTTGATTGGAATATGTAAACTTATTGCAAATGGCCAAGTCAATTGGACAACTGAACAACGAGGATTAGGGTTCTATTACGAGGCTAGTTTATGGATGTTGTTTAATTTTAAGCCGAGGGCAACTAATGTCGGTGCTTGTAAAATATAGTTAGGTTGAAAGTTTGCAACTAGAGTAGAAGTAAGCGGAGTCGTTATAACCGGATTCTACTGTATATCCTTTACTGATAATAATAACAATAATGTAAACTAATTCCTGCATTTCTTAAGAGAGCAACGATCTTTTAAAAAATAAATAAAGTTTTAATTTTTATTTTTAACTATCTCAGAAATAACTTTAAATTTCTTCTAAACATGAAATGATCGTGTTAGCCCTTGGCAAATGAAGTTTCTTTTCTTAACCAGTGACAAGTGCCGGAAATGGTTAAAAGAGAAGAAAAATGAAGCAATACAAAGAACCGAGAGATATATTTGAATGCATCCTCATCAGCCGACAACAGTTGGTAGTTGGTATCTTACTTTACCCATTTTCCCTTATTGTACGAAAAGGAAACGGCGCGGCGTTAAACCAACAACAAGAACAACAACAGAAATTTTCATTCAGATGGCAAAGTAAAATGTATCTCGCCAATCGAAATATCTCATCTTTAGCTCAATGCAACGCCGCATGAATGAAAATAATTATGATAATTGCAATGGGGATCGAAATGTACATAGTTGGAATGAGATGGTTTAGGGCTAGAGAGATAGGGAAACTAATTGTAGGCTCTCTCACTTGAGAACCGCAAAAGAAGCAATCCGTCGAGAGAAGAAAACGGAATGAGAAAAAACTCAATAAAATCCCATTGTTGTGCTTAATTATTGTACCGAAATTCAAATCGAAATCGACGGCCTACCCAAAACATACATACACATTATATTCAACCGAACAGGTAGTTTTTTTAGAACGACCTGTGAACGATCATCATTTATCTTCGAAACGGTGCGCGAAATTTGAATGCATTCCGTCAGTTATACAGAAGCGGAGATACATACATAGAGAGGTGCATCTTTATTCTTTGTTATTCCCGGTTTGCATATAGATTGAGGTTTTTCTCAGTGCTTTGTATTTGTGTGGAAATTAGATCCTATTTGGCTCAGCGTGTGATTAGCGCGTCCCTTTGATGATCTGATGATGATAGACATGGAGCGAGTCTCAGCCACGACCACAATCAGACCAGATCAAGTTTTCTCTTCTGTTCTCTGTTTTAATGATTAATATTCAATCAATGTGTAGGAACATTGTAGGTAGAACGAAGCAGCTCGTCTCTGTCTCTCGACACAGGTGCAATTAAATTCAAATCAAACATTTATTTAAATTTTATGCATCGGTTGGTGGCTAATTGAATTGCAACGAAATTACCTCTTAGGGAGGGGAAATGGAGGAGACGGCAGCGAAACCGGAGATAGGCCACAGAGATTGATTAGTCAAGTTTTAAGAGGATGAGACTCCCGACGATTGATAGAGTTCTTCAAAATAGTCGATATTAAAAGTAATCAATAAAGTTATGCAAGAGTGAGAGCCAAAGGCAAGTGACAAAGGGTTCAAAAGAAGTGCGGAGTGAAGAGTAAAAATTCAAAAAGCTAAGCTAATTATCTTATCGATTGTTAGATTACAATCTAAACATTCTAATATGAAGTCATATAAAATTGAAACTAGATTTCTTTTGAGTAATCGAACTAACAATATCAATCAATACTTTAATTATCAAAAGCTTGAAACAATTCTTTCAGGCATTCAATTAACAATATAAAAGATATAGAATTTATTATCATAACTACAGCTTTCTGTATTGTTTGTAATATTACCGAGATAAAATCGAAAGACTAAAAAATCTAATCAAAAATCTCTTTGAAATAATACTTTTACAAAACATGCAAAAACACCTTAAAACGGAGGCTTAAATAAAAAGTTTTAACAGTGTTGATAAGTATGAGAATATGGGATAACAGTATTGATATTTTAATGTATCGAAACATTTTTACTGGTGATCAAATTAACCAAATTATAAATTTTGAATATGTACAGCGGGTGAAAAGATCTTAAAAGTAAGAATGTTGACATTCCAAAAGCCACTGTTAATAAAAGCCTATGCAACTCACTTTAAGCTATCGATATACAACTGTATCGATATTAATCGATGGGGTCTTAATGTCAATTCATATTGGGTTATCATTTCACTTAAAATGGATTTTAAAAGCTTTCAATAAAATCAGAATACCATTTACGGTATAACTATTTAGTAACTAAGTATAAATCATCTGAAAAGCTTTTAAAAATGTAGGAAAATTCTATTGATTAATTTCACTAACCTGATGTTTGATGATTTTGCGTGTAATTTTCCATGCCACACTCCATGAATTCTTGTTTAACTTGTATGTGCGGTAGACGTAAGATTTCCTCTATATGGTTGTTGGTGTTTTTGTTGTTGTTGTTGCTGTTGCTGTTAGTGGGTGAATTGTTGGCAGTGGGTGGAACTGGGATTAAAATTGGTGGGCTAATGTCTTTGGGGTTAAAGCCATTCAAATGACTCAAGTTAGAGGGATAATTAAGAGCTGATGATGTTAGAGTTCCAGTTGTTGCCATGGCTAAATGATCATTGACTAGACTTGAAGAAGAAGAGGCCGAAGTAGCAGCTACAACGCCTTTGCCAGTAATTTGAACATTAACACCTGATGTTGCTAGTGAAGTTGCAGTTGCTGCGGCTGCTGCTGCTGATGTTGCCGCTGCTGCCGCTGTTGGTAGAGACGTCAGCAACATCGTGGCCTGTTTGGAGTCCAAGTGTTGCTGATGATGGGAATTGTGGTTGTTGTTGTTGCTGTTATGGTTGATGCTGTTGTTGTTGTTGTTGCTGGCCAGCAATAATGGCATTGTTGTTGCTGACTCTGTTTTTTTCACAGCAGTTCGTCAGCAGGCAGCAAATTGCGTCGCTTTGATTTATGACACCAACTGCTGCTCCTTGTTGCCTTTAGCAACTTGTTGATGTTGCTGTTGCTGCTGCTGCTGCCGCTGCTGTCTCAGATTATGATATTGACCCATGAAGGAGGCTGCTGTTGATGCTGCAACAAAGAAAAAACTAGTTGATAATTAAAAATGTCTTCTTTGCTCCCTTGCTGAAAGCTTAATTTGCTGTTAAGTGCTTTTTAAATATCTATATATAGGTATATATAATATATTATCGTCACTTGATTCCATAATAACGTTGGCCGCGTAATTGATTTTCAGTTCAGTGAAAAAAAACAACTAAAACAATGAATTGCATTGACTAGGCATTTGCAATAAGATAATTGAAGCGGATATAGTTGCTGATTAACTAGTAAAAACTGAAATATTTTCTGGATTACGTCATTTGAATGTGACATTCGCGAATGACCCTAGGAAAATTAAATTGATAACTAATTTCTATTTGATACGAAATTCTTTTAATGGATATAGTAAAGTTATTTGTTCATTTTTCTTGAAATAGGATTCAACTAAATAGTTGGATTCGAGGTATATAAAAACAGTTTGCTTTTGAAATTATTCTGCATGAATTACCTAAATAATAAGAATTTTACCTAACCAATCCAAACGTTAGCTAAATCTATCATAAAAATTAACTTTTTAGCTACTAAAATAATTTTACAGTCACGAATAACAACTTCAAATTTTTCGAGTAGTTTTTAGAAACTTTTGGATATGATCTTAACCAAATAATTCTAATTAGCATACAGCAAATCATCTGTTACCAATATTTTACAATGTTTTTTTATTTCGACAATTATTCCATTTTTAAAATGATGTCAGTTTCGATTACATTAACTTATCTCAACAGCAAAACATATTAAATTTTCCTGAATTGATTACAATAAATGCATTTCCTGTTTTCTTAGTCGATTAATTTCCCAAAGTCAATTTGGGGTCAGCAATAAAAAAAGAAAAAAAAAAAGAAATGTAGAATAAACTTCATTCATAAATTGTCAACAATTGAAATAGACAAAGTGATAAATATTTACAAAATAAAAACGAAATTGTTGTAAATTGAAAACAAATTGAAGTCAAATGAGTGATAAGACGAGGCGAGTGAGAGTCGATCGAAATCAAAGGAAATGTGACGATCAAACGGCCGCCTCGTCTCTTGGTCGACCGATAAGATAAGTGAAAAGTGCAGCAAAACTTGTATAAGTAGGTGCCACACAGACAAGAGACAGAGAGAGAGAGAGAGAGAGAGGGAGGACAGGTGGAAAAGTGGGTGGATGGCAATGGGTGATGGTGTTGATATAGGGGTGCGACCGACCATTTACATATGGCATGACATTAATGGCACTTGTAAAACACAAATCAATCGTCAACAAATTGGCCCATACGAGGGTCCAAGTCCAAAAAGACTACGACTTCGAAGTGGAAATCAAAGTAACTTCTCTCTCTCTTTCTCTTTCGATTGTTATCAATATTGGAATGGAAAGCAAATTATGTTCTTTGCATGTCAGCAACCAATTGCCGTGACTCGATCAAAAGGAACCGAAAAGCAAAATGCACTCACTCAATCTTTCTCTGTTTGCTTTTGGTTTGGTCGGATGTATGTACATACGTATTGTAGGTATATAATTCCCAATCAAAAATTGGTTATTTAGTATCGTTTATTGCTTTGTTTATGTTAAATTGTTTTTGCCTATTTTTATCTTGTTTTAAATTTAACCACAATACCGTTTCGCTCTATAAAGATAAATTTCGTTTGCTTGCGATTTGATGTAGTAATAGCATTAATTTGATTTTAATGTTCAAACACATTGATAGAAGACCAATAAATATTTCAAGCATTATAATCGGAAATACATAAAGTCGGTTACCCTAAATAAATTTCAATGGCCAGAGATACGCATTTTCTGAGAACTTGTCTTGGTTTTTAGGTAACAATCGTTAGAGTGTCCAATTGAGATATGAATGATGCATATATTAATTATATTCAGTTTTAAAATGGAAAAGTTTTAATGCCAATTTAAACATAAGAATACTTTTTAAGTTTAATAATTTGCAATGTTCTTTTCAATATTTCAGTTGACTATTTCAGCTTCGATTTCCTCTTCTTTTTTTACGGGGAACTGATTTTACATTTCTTTTCGCCTCTTATAGATTTAATGCTCATGAAATTTGGAAAGTACCTTTATATGAACTGCGTTCTATATTAATTATGGACATACCTATATTATTTACAATTTCTTTCTATCCTTTTGTATTAAGTAAAGGCCTCACATTACTCGTAAAACATGATTAAATTGAAGGTTAATAGTAGTTTTCCCATAATATTTAATCTAATTGTTCATATAATATACCTATAGCATAAGTATAGAAGGTAATATTTTATAGTAGTTTACATTTAAAAGTGGAAGTTGTTCCTAGGCAATGTTAGCCCATCAGTTAGCTTACGACGATCTTCTGTTTTAGATATATAGATTTAAAAGAAATACATTGTATTAGTTTAGATTTTAATACCAGTCTACAATATTTATTCAAAATTTAACCTAACATTTTGAAAGAACCTAATACAAACATGCAATTAATTGTGCAAACTTTAGACTGTAAAACAAAACTAATAACCTTTAAACCTTTGTGAATTTATTTTTATTATTTACAATATAGAAGACCCATTTGAATTAAAACATTTTTTGAAATTATTTATGCAATATCGTAACATTCTGAAATTCTAAAAAATCAGAGTCTTGGATCAAAATGTAGTAGGAATTTTCGTATCTTTCGTATCATTGATGAAGTACTAAGGAATAAAATCTAACTCAGTTCTACATGCCTGTCGATATACCCCTATTCAACACACAAATAATAACATTATTTAACAGTGTCATTATTTAATTAGACTGGTCACACTTGTCTTTTTGACTTCCTCTTTAGTACAAAAACTTGAAAAATATATATGCGTTACCAGTGTTGTGTTTGAGAAATTAATAATAAATTATACATTTTATATCAAATTAACTCAAGTCAAATAGATCATTTCTTAATCCCATATCTGTAGCGTCAAGATTTCTGTAAACTAGCATTTAAAACAGAAGAAAAGTTTCAAATTGGGCATCGATCATAGATATCTGGTTCTAAAAACAACTTCCTAAATTTTCGTCTAGGTACTTTCTACACAATACACAAACTAGGTTTTATTCCAAAAGGAAATGTCTTTCAGAACAGCAATGCCAACTGAATTTTATTCAAATTACAGACTAAAAGCAATTAAAGGTTATTTACTTATTTGCGTAGCTGGAACTAGTTGGAAAGTTTATAGATTGTTATCTAGATGGTTATAGATTGCGAAGATTTTAGTCCACAATATTGTTAATATGGGCACGTTTATACAAATTGATGAGATTTAAACAAGATGCATATATAATTCATGATATATTATTATTTAGCATGATATAAGTTTTTTTTGTCACCGATAACCTTTAGAAAAGTTGTTAATTTTCAAGTGCTTGGGTACAACAAGTGGCATCCAATTAAATAAGTACCTCATTAACGTTCCATTTTGTGGGATAAAGAGAAAACGTCGTCACCGATCAACGGGAGGAGATCTATCTATCGTTCGATCGATCGGCAGCTTGGTTTAGCGTGGGGGCGTTACGGACATGAATTGATCATTGACAGGTACGAGAGGCACACGACTCAACTCGACGACACACGACACACTAACTTCAGGTTATTACTTGGCGCACCTCCTTGTTAGGGTTACTAACTTCACTCCAATTTCAATTTAATTGTCTCTTTTTTTTTTGTGTGTTATTATTTGTTTCGTTTTTGGTTGTAATTGCAATTCAGTTGAGTTCGGCTTCTACGCTTTTTATTCACGCCCGGGATTTTTGGTTGGCTCAGTGTGTGTTTTTCTTTCTTTCCACTTCTTCTTCTTCTTCTGGGATCTGGAAAAAGGGCGAGACACGCTTTTTGATTGACTTCCGACAAACGACTGACTTAAAAAAAAAACGCGCAAGAAGATATGGGCAAAAAAAAGAAAAGTAAATAAAAAAATCTACTAAAAAAAGACTGAAAAAAAATGCCAACTTTGCGACGACTTCAGCCGACGACTAAAACGACGACGCTGACGACGTCCACAAAATGTCAAGCAGCGAAAAAAATACTGCAGAGAGATGTGTGTGCGTGTGTGAGATGGAGAGATGTGTGTGTGTGTGTGTGTGCCAGCAGGTGGCTGTGCGGTTCTAAAGGGGGGCAGAGATGGGGCAGTGACTTGGTATTTTTTTTCTCTTTTCTTTTTCCTTTAAAATCAAAAGCTTGTATTGTGTGGGTGGTTGGGTTAGCATCCTATACACTGGCATCTGTGTGTGTGTGTGTGAGTTTGAGTGAAGGAGTGTGTGTATGTGTGTGTGTATATGGGGGTGGCCCATATTGGATTTAGAATTATGTTCTGCCTCTTTTTAGGGGGCAAAGCAAAATGAAAACTCCTCTGAGTTGATTTGTAGTTTTTTCTGTTTGTTTGAAAAATGGCACAGAAGAAAATCTAAGAATTTTTGGAAAATAGCAATGAAGAGAAATAAAAACTATATACAGAGTCTAAAATTATTAAACAGAAACACAAATTTGTGTCAAAACTTCTACTTGTGCAATCTAAACTTTACTTTTTTGGAGAATTTGTGAAAACTACTTAGCAATTTTAAAGTTTTACTTAGCTTAAGTCAGAAAATGAAATGTTTCTATATAAAGAAAGATATTTTTGTATTAATTACCCAATTTCCTAGTTCTAAAATTAAAAATAAAACTGAAAATAGACGAACTGAGTGTCTAAATTTTATAGAATTAGCTGAAAGAGTACTAAAATTTTCTGAGAGAAAAATGAAATTATAGAAAAGTTTACTACTTTAAATCGAAGTTTTTTCATTAAGTGTTTTTTATATTTATTCTGTTGATAAATGAAGATATGAATGATAAGAAATCTAAGAAATCATTTTTTAAATAGTAATTTAAACTTTCTAAAATGTTTATTCTACACTGGTCGTTAATTTTTTTTTATTAACTTGACCGATTTGATAATTTGTTTTCATAAAGAAATCAGAATTTAACTTTCTTTATCTGAGGGACGACTTTATTTTGGTCATTTAACTACAAAACAAACCAATTCAACCCACTTTAAAAAAAAAATCTTAGTTTTGCGGCTTTTTATGAAATTTTTAAGAACATTTATTTATTATTTAAGCACAACATTTAGTTTACTTTGGGAGTAATGACTCTGTTTTCATTAACTAATATTAAACAATGCTATAACTTGTTGTAAAAAATACTTCATGTTGTTTCCACAATGTAAAGAAACATGTTTGGCACAACTTTTATTTGCTTTAATTATTTTAGTGCAAGTTTTGTTTGCACAATTAATCATTACAGAAAGAATTTGGATTTTTTTTTGCCGTCGGCAATCAGATTGAAAAGCGGCCATTAAAAAATTATTACGCATACGCCCCACACACACACACACACACACACACACAAATAAGCACATAGAATGACAAGACGAGGAGAAGAAAGCGCAGCAAAATGAAAAGCAGGCAAAAAACCACATTTAACATGAGGACCAAGCAGAACCAAGCAGAATTATTCGCTTTGCTGTCAAAAAATTGGGAATGTCAATGGCAAAACAAAAACAAAAACTGCAAAAAAAGCAACCAAAAATGAGAGAAGAGACAACAGAAGCGGCTTAAAGGCAAAAAGAGCCGATAAACGCATAAATTATAATAATTATACACGCAAAAAAAAAGGAAAAAAATAAACAAAAACTTCAAAATAAAAGGCAACAGAGAGACCAACGCGAGAACAATCGACAGGAACGAGAATTGAGTATCGAGATGTATCGAGGAGACAAACGACGAACTTGAGTTGCAACTGAAAACTGCAAGTTGCAACTAGACCAGGCCAAAAAACAATTCGAGGACCTCCAACTTGCGATCCACAAAAATGTGCAACAAAGTGTCTTGTTGTTGATTTTATTCAAAATGGTTTGTTGGGGAAGTCCCCCGCCAGTTCCCCACACACACACACTCACACACACACACACACAACAGAGGCCGCGACAGAGATAGATAGATTTAGCCAATCGTTTTGTAGCTTTATAGCTCTCTCTCGCTTACTTAAACTCTCTCTCTCTTCCAGTTGGGGCGCATGCTCCACTCTCTTTTTCTCTCGCTCACCATCTCCTTCTTTTGCTTTGTCTCTCTCTCTCTTCCTCTCTATGTCTCTCTGCATGTTTTTGGGGGGGACTCGCCAATTCGCTTTCAGCATCTGGAATTCGCCGCATTTTGGCAGCATCTTTACCTTTTCGACTCTTTGCTTTCCGCTAATTTCCGTTCATTAAAGTTCTCCTTTTGGCTACCATTTTCTTCTTCTATTTCTCTCCTCTCCTCTCATGCTCTCTTATCCTCTACTTTCGATAGTATGTACTCTTAAAGTTCTTCTTAGATCTTTTTGGGTGGTTTTTGTGTCGAACTTTAATTTCATTGATTAGCACAGACCAAAAACTGTTCTTGTTCTTCTTTAGTTGTAGTTTTCTTTTATTTTTGGTATGTCACTTTTTCGCACCCCTCCCATTCCCCCTCTTTGATGAGTGTGTGTGAGTGTATGCTTGTGGCATGATGGGCCTTTGTTTTGCTTTCTGTCTAGTGTTTTTGTTACATCTTTTCTATTTTTGCCGTTTTATTTATTTTTTTTTGGTATTTTGCTTCCGTCTTAAGCATTTAAGTTCATTTCTCTGAAGGCTTAAATCGTCTAATTCGATAAGTCGGAGGGCACTTGCATAACACTTAAATCAGTATATTTAAATACTAAAGTAATTGCTTAGTAATTTTAAAGTATTTAAGTAATTACATTTAAATCATTCATTTGATTTGGTTTTTATTTCTAAAGAATAATCTTCATTTTATAAAAAGTATTTAAACTTAATTTAAATTACATTCCCAAAGTTAGTTATTAATATTTATATATTAAATTTGTCTTTTTTTTACCAATTTACTTATAATCTTTCACTTCAACTTTTAAAAACTAATAATTTTGTTATTAAACAGCCTAAACTTTAAACCCTTTAAATTTGTTTTAACTTTATTTCGGCAATTTAAGATATAATTACATTTTCATTACAAAACTTGAAAAAATATGACATCGTATTAATTTTGCTTAGTATTTGAAATTTGAAGGTGAAACTTGAATTGATATTTTATGTACCAAATATTTAAATATTTATTGAGTAATAAGAGTTTTAAGCTTACTTATATTTTAATGTCACTTTAATTCCAAAATATATCAGTTTCTATAAGAAACTTTTTAACGTTATGTACATTAAGTACATTATTAGTTAAATCATTTATTTATATTTACAGTTTTTAGGTTTATTTCTTTCAAAAGATGCAAATTAAGCAAACTTAACTTAAGTTCAAATATTTCATCTGAATAATTAATAAAAGTTTCCCACTTTTGAATGCTTATAAAATATCAATTACTTTTGGTAATTACCAACTATTAATTGGGATGAACAAATTGTATTTTGCGTTAGTCGAAAATAATAAAAAGAACCATGTGTTTACTCTTAAAATAATCTCTTTTGAAGATAAGCTTCAAGTCGGCTGACTTATACTTAACTATGAGAACTTTTAAAACTGAGTGAATCATATTTCATAAAGTATTTAATTATTGCTAATTAGTTGCTCAACATTCGGGCAGGTCTTTACTTTAAACTCCTTCACCAAAAAGAAGTTGCCACATGTGTGCACTAAGAGATAAGAGCTACAGCGAGTAGCGTATATTGAGTTCCTTTGGGCATTTGACTATCTGAACAGCTTCTACACACAATTCCTTGCCACATACGCCTCATAAACCACAAACAGTAGTTTTTTGCCCCCCAAATACAATTTTTCATCTTGAAGGGCCTCCTGATAGGATTTTCCTTTTTTATATTTTTCATTTTTTCTTAGAATATTTTTTATTTTTTCCTTTCGCTTCGTACATAAATTTTGATATACATATAGCGAACATTTCCTGTCTCTTTTTTTTTTTAAGGCGACATAAAAGTTGGAACAGAGGTTCGCAACTCTCGCAATATAAGTATAATTTTATATATAAATCTGTATGTATATGCATGTGTGTGTGTGTGTGGGTGAGAACACAATGGCAATAAGGGAAAGAAGGTTCTCTATATAAAAAAAGGAGGCAAAAATGGGGAGTTGAGAGTAGAGGAGAAAAGGTTGCTTGAGTCGTTTGGGTTGGTTGCTTTCAACTTTTGCCGTAGATGTGACTTTTCATTTTTCATATGTTGAGTGCCCCACACACACACACATACACATTTACATTATATGTATATGTATAGAAATATATAAGATGCCACCTCCTTGCAGGCTATTTTCATTTTGCCTTTTTACTTCCCTTTCTTTCTTTCTTTCTTTCTTAGCCAAAGTTACGTTCGAAGTAAATGGCTTTTGCATTGTAAAATGTTGCATACATTTTCCTCTACTTTGCCTGTCTCTGTGTGTATGTGTGTGTGTATGTGTGCGTGTGCCGTTATGTGCCCGGAAAATCTCTATATATATATAAAAGCAGAAAAGGAAAACGACTGAAATGGTAGACCCACTCACTCACACACAAACAGAGACTCTCCTGCTTTTTCTTGCTCGACAGTTTTCTCTTTCTATTTGCCTTCTCTTTCTTGGCTACGGTATATTTTAAAATTTATGAAAAATAATATTTTCCATCTACACACACACACACACATTGACAGAGTCAGCCTTGAAGCCATATCCTGGTTGCCGTAAGGCGCACAATCAGAATACAATGGCTGCCTAGGGGGAAAGGAAATGTTCCTATTTGAGGTGTAGGGGAAAAACGGGGTCCAATAGTTGGAGTCAGAAGCAAGTGAAGAGAAATGCTGGTCCACTTGGCTTTCCTCGCATTTACGTACAGAGTTGCAAGACCAGGGTTGTCATACTTTTTGAAAATTATATTTGATGTTTACGTCTTGTTGTTAAATGTTACGAAGCACTTTTTGTTTTAAATGGAATTATATGGAGATATAAATGTTTTTCCCAGTAATCTCATAAAAAAGAAATATTTCAAAATATTGTCTTTTGCTTATCCGATCTTTCTGTAGAAAACTACTGAACACTTTTTCACCTTAAAACTGATCATAAATTAAGGAATAATAAATATTTATTACTCTTTCCTTAAGATCAATCCTGGTAATAGGGTGTGTTAGATAATGATTATTCTTCAGATATTTAATAATAATGTTTTCATAACTTTCCCACACTGGAGGTCTTTTAAGTTCCAATAAGTGTTGAAAAGTGGATGATAAATTTCAGAGGAATAAAAGAAACAATAATAAAAATGCTAATAATGGCTGCTTGAACGACATTTTCTTCTAGTTAATACTTTTTGGCAACTCTGGTTCAAGTCAAAAGCATTTCCATTATGATAATGTAACTGCACAATTTCCCAACTTGAATGCATCACACACAGACACACACACACACAATGCCAAATATGTGTGTCTATGTATATAGAACATATACATATATATATAGTTGTTCCTTTTCTTACATTTTCTCTGTCTCTCTCTGTCCTTTTTTCGCTTGCTGTGTGAGAGAAAGAAAATTTTCATATCCTGCACATGCACATGAGAACATGAAAAACTGCACAAATGGCAGAAAATGTTGCAAAAAACTTTACTTGGACCAGGGGCGGGAGGTTGGTTTGGGTGAATGAAGCAGGAGTGAGCCAGCCAAGGACCAAGGACCGAGAGAGCATATACATAAAATACGATAACTCTGGGGGCCAAGTAGAGCTAGACACACATATGAAAGGTATTTCTTCCTCCTTTTTTCACTTCTCTCTATTCTTTGTCCCTGGTCGCATATGTATATACAAATGCAACGTTGTAAGGTTTTCCCTCTTGTTTTTTCTTCAATTTTCCATTTCTTTTTGTTTCCTATCGTTTTTAGAATATAAAAGGCGTTGCCTTATTTGGGGGCCTTCGTTTCTATGTAATTACAGTTGCTTCTTCTGTTTGCACCTTCTGAGTGCCTCTTGAGAACATATAAAATATGATGGCTTTCTCTTGCTTTCTCTCTCTCGTTTTCTCTCTCTGTCTGTCTCTTACTTCGTTTGTTATATAAAACTTTTGGCATTTATGCCATAAAATTAAGTATGAAATTGAAAAATGGCTTACAGGCAACAGCAGCAGCAGCAGCAGCAGCACATGCAGCAGCCCTCTTATCCTCTGCTCCTTTGTCCCTCTTCCTCTTCTCTTTCGGATCCACCAATTCATATTGTGAAATTAATTTTTAAATATTTATGAAACTCAAACCTAGGCAAAAGAATTTGTACATATTTGTTTACGATGAGGGGATGTAAAAGTAAGAGGTGAAGTCCAGGTCGATTGGCCATTTTCAATTTTCGTGTTCTGTTTCAGTTCGTTCGTTCTTATTGAATTTTTAAGTGTATTTTGAATTGAGTCCGTTTTGTAGTTTTCCTCAGTTACTTTTTTCATTCTTTTATTACATGAAATATGAGCAAAAGAAAATTTTATTTGAAGTGGGCCACAGGGCGTATGAGTAATGTGCTTTTCGTGTTCCTCTCATACAAAATGAAATAAATTTGATATTGGGTAATAGGCAATTGCATATGTAAGACATTGGAGAGGAATTTCTCGTAGACAATTTTTTCTTCTTCTTTAAATTACACTGACAGAAGATATGTAGACAAATTAATATTCTCAGAAATATAGAAAATCAGTCAAAATTTTAAGTGACTTAAGTAGAATATGCAACTTTTTCTGCTTGTAGAATCTCTAAAGAATGTTTCTTACTCAAAAATGTTTGTATATATCAAAACTGAGTTCAATTCTTACCCAAACTAAGACCATCATAACCTTATTCTTCATTTGGCTCAGCACTTTTCTCTGTTCTACTAAATTTTTACCTCAAGAGCCCGAAAAATGTTAATCTGCTCTTATGAATATATTGATCTTAAACCAAACTTTCTTTAAACAAATATACTCTGGAAAGTAAGTATTTTCGATACTCAACTCATGTTAATGAAATTCTTATTATCTGTTCCCTTTTCTTATTGATTTCGATTTCATTGAAAAAAAAAAGAAGAAAACAATCTCAATTGACCTATATCTCCGACTTAATATCAATGTCAATAACAAAATCAGTTTGCGGTTATCTTAAATGACTTTTACTTGCTGATTACTTGATAGCGATAATAATGTACTCTTCCTCCATATCCAAGTGCATCTGAATTGCCCCTTCTCTCAGCTTTTGCTTGGCTTCTGATTATGATAATAATGCGTGAGGTTGGCTTAAGCACGGAAATTGCTACCTTTAGCCTTACCTTTTAGCTTTGCCTTTTATACACACTTTTTTCGCCTAATAAGCCAAAAGTCGAGCATTATACAATGTCTTGCAGGGAGAGAGGCTGCAGGAGGAAGATAAGTTGGAGGTGGAGGCTGCTGCAGCACACTTGTGCTTAACAAGCTGTTTTGCATGGTCAGGCCCAGGCATGGTTAGAGGCAACGAAACCAAGCCCAGTAGTAAAAACAATGCCATTTAATGTGGGAAAAAACGTCAAGAATGCGCGTTGAAAATTTGCACGCCACGGCAGGCTACCAGCTCCAGATCGCAGCTCTCAGCTCCAGTTCCCTTCATATGCAAAAAAGTTAAGTGGCAACGGGCCAGCTGCAAGTCGGTAGCTCTACCCAGAGCTCACTTCACTCCGCTACCTGTAGGCTCAATCTATACCTTATCTGTTACCAAGTCGTTGATTTTTTTTCTTCTCATTTTGCTTCTTGTGTCTGTATGTGTGTATGTGTATTTTTTTGGCTCTTGGGCACGAAACAATTCACACTTTTGCAGCTGGGATGTGGAGCTGAAGCTCATGTTGGAGATGGAGCTGGATAGGGATGAGGATTGAGGTGGTTGTGGTGGTAAAGTTGCGTGTCGGTGGCTGCTTTCGGTTTGCTCTGTTTACTGATCATTTGCTTAAATAGCCCAAGGGGACACATGGTTCTGGTGCAAGCCACACACAAGCTGAATCATTGCGGAATATGGGTGGCATCTCAACGAAGGTGTCGACTGGCTACCTTCTGTCTGTATGGATTTTGCGTGTTTATCGCGATGCATTCAAAGCAAAAAAAAGAAGAAGAAAAAACATATATATATACCTAATAATAATCATCTACATGAAGTAAGAGCACACAATTTTATACTTTATATGTGAAAATTGTCTTAAACAATTACTCATAAAATTTTATCACCTATGTAGGTCCTTTTACACTTATGTAAATTTATAGTTACATCTTCAGCATCTTGTACAACTTTGTATATATGTATATACAAGATATTAAAATAATAGATATCTTAATATATATAAATCGCGTGTCACAATGTTTGTCCTCAATGGACTCCTAAACCACTTAACCGATTATAATAAAATTCGCACACCATGTGCAGTTCGATCTAACTTGAGAGATGGGAGAGAGTTTAAATCTCAAATTATAGTCGCAATTTTAATTTTTCAAAAGCGGGCACCGCGAAGCGTGGCAATGTTTCTAGTTATGATATATATTCATTGTTCATTTGTAAGTAAAGAAATATTTATTATTTTAAAACTAGAAGAAAGAAGAAATATTTACATCTTTCATCTATAAATTGAAACTTTGCAGCGATTCATTTGGATTTTTTCTTATTTTGAATGGTTTGAAGGTTATGATATTGGAAAGATTTATACAGATATAGAATATATGTACTGTGGGATTGATCTGGTAACCCAAGTTGAGTGAGTCGACTCAGAGTAAGACGATCTGGCAAGTCGGCTAGACGCAGAAAGAATTAGTCGATGAGTAAGACGAAATAAAGTCGACAAAAGTTTAAACCTATATTTAAATAAAGTAGTTATAAAACTATTTATTTTACAAATTATCCCCTTGTACTTAATATAGGAAACGCATTAGCTTCAAGATTGAAAGATACTATAAAAATTTCGAGTCTAATATGTTTGTGTATCAATGTCATTTGTCATATGTTTTGTGAATCAAGATTATGAAATATTTGTTCTCTATATAGGCATTCTTTAAATTTAGTTGATATATGACTTCCCATAAGATTAAGAATTCAATACAATCAAATGGTATTTAAACATATTTCATAATGCTATACTTTCAATTTGAATTTCAGGTAATCAGTTTTATCCTAAAATCAACAACTGTCCTTATTCTTTCTTTTGCTCCCCCTCCAGCTCAACGATAAACTGCGACTTCAGCCCACACAAAAGAACCAACTCGTTTTGTGTGCTAAAGTTCCCTATTCTAAACCCATTACTTAGTGACGAAAGAGAGTATATTATTTATGAGTAGTTTGGAAATATCAATCAACACTCTATTAAAATTAAAAGTTATATTTACAAATTAAATATACTAAGAATAATTGATACCAAATCAAGGCATAACGTCAAGTTCGAAATAATCAAAGACTATGAATGAAGAATATTACCATAAGACATTAAATAAATAATCAAATATCTGTTTTAGATAGATAGTGAATGAAATGTAATAAAAATATTCCGATTTCTAAATAAGCAAGAAGTCTAAGCTTATCACTAGTCCAGGGTATTTCCATGTCGACTACTTATTCAAGCCAAAGTTAAAGCTAGCATACTGGAGAGAGGCTAATAGACATTTTGCCTATTTTAATAAGTGGCAGAAAGGCGTGAAATACTCGCAGTGCTCAAACGAAGGCAGTTTTAAAGATCGGAAATCAGAGGGATTGGGGTAAATGCCTTTTTCTTGCCTCTATCGCAGTTTTCAATGGTGGGGGGTTACCACCTAGGAGTAGTTGTTGTAAGTTTACTGTGGTAAATATGATTTTTTTTTTTTGCAGCTGTTGTGTTTTGTTTTCAGTTGTCTCTTTTTCTTTTCCTTTCCTTTTCTTTTTTTCCTGTTGGCTGTTTTGTGTTTTTTTGTGTCTTTTTTTTTTTGTTTTTGTTGTGGCCCAAACTCCAAGTGCAACTCCAGCCAGTCTGCAATACCAATTTGAGCTTGAGGCTCGAGGGCTCTTTGCGGACCACAAGGTGAGAAATGAGATTTTAATCGGACGTGTCTGATTTCAAATGAGCTTTAATGGGGTAGCCATTTAGAGGCAGCCACTGGTGGGAGGCCTCCACGTTCCTTTTAGCATTTTGGTTTAGTATATTTATTTTTATTATACCATTTTAACTAGCACAACAAAAGAGAGAAACCTAAAAATGTGTTCAATTGCATATGGAAAATATTATTAAAAAAGTTTCCGAAATTTTCGGATTTTAAGCTACCCAAATTCTATGTTCTCCTGCCGAAATCAGTTTCGCTTCTCACTTGTTTTGTTATCCCAACATGCACGCAATGAACCTAACAGAGAGAGAGAGAGAGAGAGGGAAGAAAGAGTGAGGGGAAAGACAGTAGGAAAATAAGAAGGTTTTTCTTTTTTTTTGCAATTAACTTGGGCAAGTTTTTAAATATTATGAAACACGCACACGTGTAAATATGTAGCTCCCACACACAAAGTAGCAGCCGCACTTGAGTAGATCCTCCAGCTACTCGAAGGCAACTCCATCTACTTCTTCAATTTGGAACACTTGCAAAATTGTGATCTGCCAGCTCTGATAAGCTCCAAGCCACTGCAGCAGAAGAAGTAGAAGGAGTAGCAGAAGACGTTCCAGCTGAACCTAAAGCCTGATCCGATCCGATCCTAACCTTGCCCAATTTGCCGGCTGCATCGAATGTTGCTTCTGCTTCTGCTGCTGCTGCTGTTGCATTGGGAGCTTCCGCTTCGGTCTTTGGCTTGCTTGGGGTCTGGGGGATCCATACAACAATTTTATTTACGAGTCATGCACTTTGGAAGCTGAAGCAAGATTTTCGCGTTTGGTACATGTTCGAGTACTCATTCATTCATGGCTAGCTAAAATCAAAACACGCACCCAATCAATATTTCTCTTTTTTATTTATTTTTTTTTGCTTAGAAATAAATTTATTATATTGCGGGGGGAAAGGCATATAATTAATGGAACTTCTTCAGCAGATTTTTCTAGAATTTTTATATACATCTTAATTTCTATCAACATACATTATCATATATGAAGTTTTTTTGAATCCTCGTTGTGTTTAGTTAAATAGTTAAATATGAGTTAATTTTTATCTGAAGCCATGTCGACTCTTTATAAAATGCAAATGCTCACTTCTTTTAATTAATTTCGACTCCTTTTTGATTCATATTTCTAATCATATACGCCCATACAATTTGTTATTGTACCTTTATATAAATCTGATTTTGAGAACATAGAAGAGTCATTTCCGAATCTTTTCTTAAATATGATAATAATTTATTCAACAAGAGAGCTCGAAAATACATTTACATCGTGGTTTCTGCTTAAACTATGTTTAAAATGCTGGGCGAAATGTACCAAATAATTATCATTAAAATTATCTAATCCCGTGCCCATTATGCTTCCCAAACAGGATATAAGATATAAATGAATATAGTATATATAAAAGTAATATTAAAGGGATTACAAATTTTTGATTATTGTGCTCTTAACTGAAACGTAAGCTTTAACCTGGTTTTTTTAAGCCTTAAGACCAATGAAACTTTAAATTTGGAAAACCTGTCACTTTGTCACAAAACCCCCTTTTTTCGCTTATTTCTTTGATTAATTTCTAGATTGTACATATCTTCAGCAAAATTCAATTGGTTTTCTTTCTTCTAAGCGCTGCACGATTTTGCAATGGGTACAAAAATCTGTTTCATAATTTTCATAATAGAAACATTGCAAAACGATTATGTTAATGAGCTTTCTGAACCAATTAATTATATTAAGATGATCTAAGCACTCTTTGATATTATTCAAGACATTTTATCGTATAAACAAATTTCATTTATTTTGTCATAGAAAATGCCGTCGGAGCTTCAGAATATTTTACATAATTAATTTGCCGTCATATGAAATCAAATCGCAATGCAATTTTTCTAGACTCTGTTCTTTTTTTGGTGTTTCATTGACCCAAGTTCGCAGAGTCCAAGTTGTCGTTTGCCTTCGGTATTGATCTCAGTCTGGTCTGGGTTTTTGGTCCTGGTTCTGGTGTTTGGTTGTATTGCACTAGTGCATGTCCTTGACTCCTTTGCTTTGCTCCGAATGTTGGCTCAATCGAAGTGCTTGACACTTTTCACTTTTCTTTTCTCTTGGCTCATAAAATTACGAGTGTTTAACTTAGGTTCATTGCACTAAATGGGCGAACATCTTTGGTGTTTCGTGTTATGTAAACTGTCTGTGTCGTCCTAAAAGGGTTTTCAGTTACAAGTTAAATGTCCTTACCATGGGGTCAAGATCCCATACGTAATCGTTTCTAAATAAAAACCTTGGCAACAGAACCAAATGAGAAACAAAAAGCATTTAAGGATGGCAATCATTTGTTTCACTATTTATGGTAACTTAATGAAAAAACAATTTTAATAAGCATAAATTAATCTTCGATTTAATATTATTCAACGAATGTGACAATGAAAATTCAACATAGAAATCGTAAATGTTTATGATTAAATACGGTCAACAATAATTAAATATGTATGTATGCACTTGATGTACTCTAATATGTATTACTAATGCGTTTACGATCGCGACAAATGTGCCATGAGGCACAATGACAATGTTTTGCTCTCTCCCCCCCTACCGCCACACATAGCACTCCCCTTTCCCACACGCCTCTCTGAGTGGCAATGAAGTCAAAAACCGTAACATGGCCACACAACATGATACAAGCGACAACAAAAACAACACAAAAATTAATAACAACAGCTACAACAAATTTCATTGCTCTATGTGAGGTGAAGTCATTAAATTTACAATAATAAATGCTTACTAACAATAACTAAAACCCCAAATGGCCAAAGAGAGAGGAAGAGAGAGAGTGAGTAGGAAAAGTGTGTGAAGAGATAATGCCGCTCGACCGAGAAGAGATATGGGCTAAATGAAAAAGATGTCATTCCCCAAATGATAACATACTAAATGTACACTGAGAGAAATTAACAACAGAAACTTTATCAAATATAAACAAAATCCTTGAGATTTTGAAATATATTTCTAAAAATTTTATAAATATTATAGATTTTAATAATCAATACTTTGAAAAACTGACTAATTTAGTTTTAGTTTACTTTTAGTTAAACTTATAGAAAATTTAATCTATTAGGTCTCTGATAATATTACTCAGAACGTTTTAAAATTCTGAATAATATTCAAAATTTTATTTTTTGGAATTTTTATTTTATTTACAGGATTTTCTTAGTTACATGTACATTTTTGAACTCTCAATCTATAGATTCGAACTTAAACTATTCGATATTAGTTTGCAAAAGAAATCTACCATTAAGTATTCGCTGCTTTAACCTTCAGGATGTCAATATTTTCCAGCTGATTGGATCCTTTAGTCATCTGCATTTCTTTTTATTAGTTTAATTTTTGAATTTATTAAACAAGCTATACGAAATTTTAAAAATTGTTCCTTTTTTAGCGACCTTTTTTGGTTCATTCATGGATTTCATGGATTTTCAAGGTATAATCAAAGTAAGAAAAGCTGTATAGTAGATTTGGTCAAGACATGCCTAGAAAGGCAAAACACATTTTTGGAGATTGTAAATATCTAGACAAATCTTCAAAATCACTGATCCAATTTTCATTTTTTTTCTTTGGTTTGGATAGATGGATTTTAATCGATAAGCCCAAATTATTATAGAAATCATTTCCAAAAATGTCTATAATGATTCCTAACCAACCTAAAGAATTGAATTTTGTTTAGGTAAAAGATAAAGCGAATTCGGAAAGAGTTTTGACTTCATTGGCTCAAGATTGACTCTAGTTTTTGAATGAAGAATAATGCTTTGTGTTCTAACTAAATTGTTAACAACAGTTTGTGGACTCTCTGTATCAAATATACATATATGAAGTCGAATTGGTAATGATTTAGTCTGGAAATCTTTTACAGTCTGATAACTCTGAATTATATTTTTAGTAGTTCCCGATAAAGTGGTTTGCTCTAATGGATATGAGTTTTCGTTTGGTTTTTTCAGTGCATTCAATTGTGTATCATCTAACTTTAAGATAAGCATTAAAACTGATTTGTTTCTAATTAAATTACGTTGTACAAACAAACGGTAGCAACATATTGTGTATGTATGTGGGATTTGAGTATGTGGAAATTAGAATTGTTAAAATTGAAAATTTGTTCAATATTCTGATTTGATCAAGTCAAAGAAACATAAATTCATTAATCACATTCCTGACTGCCTGCCTGCCTGACTGACTGAGTGACTGAGTGAGTGGCTTATCATAAACAGACTTAAAAGTGATAAACTCAATTGGAATTTTTTACTTAAATTGGTTACGCAAAAACCAAAGCCAAAACACAACAACAAGAAAAAAAAAACAGGAGTGAGGGAAGAGTTAAAGGAAAATCATTTCCGATACGTGATCAAGGCAATATTTATCGCCCAGCATCTCCAAAAAGAAAAAATGTTTAACCATTTAACCAAGGGAAGAGAGAGAGAAAGAAGAGTACAGATTTTCTGACTTTTTTTTTTGTGTGAAGTTTGAATCAGTTTCAAAAGGCTCGTAATGAGGCCAGGCGATGGTGAAGATACAAGATCTAGTTGAGAAATGAAACGAAACGGGTTGCAAGAGACATAGGAGAAGTAGTAGGAGTCGAAGTAGTAGATGGCAAACTTTGATATGGTAAGCACTCAAAACTGAAGCCGTACAGAGAGTTTGCTGTCTATGCAAAAGGCAAGAAAACCAAAAACAAAAGAACCTCCACTCTGGCAGAGTTCTTTTTTTTCTGTTGCTCCTTTTAGCAGATTTTTATCAACTTGCTAGAACGCGAAACGCGTGCACGAGCTGTCAAATCAGGTAGCCTAACCATATCGTGTACTCATTATGATTATGACTCTACGGAAAAGTAACGAAAAAAAAAAAAAAACAAGAAGACAACTCTAAACTTCTTTGTTGTGGTGGGTGTAAAAAGTGTGGCAAGGAATGTGTGGGAAGTCTGTTGCATAGAGCAGGGATAGAAGTTTTCAAGGAGAATTTCCATAAATTTTCACCATTATTCAATGATACTAAATTGACACACTAATTGATTTAAACCAATTAATCGCACGAAACTATTAAAAATTCTTTGTAGTATCTAGTACCTAAGACTACTGCAAACAGACATATAAAAATGCTTTACAAGTACACAAAAGTGTCATTCCATCACTCACTTAAAGTATTCATCCATTAATTGCCCGAAAGCCAATTGGCGACGCATCCAATGCCAGGAGAGTTGAAGGGGACGCCAACTGACGCCAAGTCAAGACGAGAGTCCTCTGGACGAGACATTTTCGATGACTTTGAACGTGGTCGTCGTCGGTATTCCCTCTTTCAAGTCCAAGGCGGCAGCCATAATGCAATGAGAAGCTGTGCTTCCAGGGGGCAATTACCATGAGTTCAGTTTGCCTCCAAAAAGGCGACCAGCAGCAAAAGAAGTGCAAACGACGCAAAGGGAGGGGAAGCGACCAGGAGTTAAAGAAGATTTAAATCAGTGCAAAATGCTAACTGCAATGCCATGTTGTTCAGCAAGTGCTGCCAATTTGGCAGAACAATTTTACATTAAAAAGTAGATTGATAAGCCAGAAACAAAAGCAGACAGATATTGTAAAAGAGTTCTGTAGCTTTAGGAGTATCTGTAAATTTCATACTTACAAACGCTTGTAGAATATCTCAATCATAATCACACCTCTGAAAATCATTCCAACTGTACACAGTTTCATGAGGTCTTCAATAATTTACAGAGAGAGAGAACGAAACTTTAAAAACTATTTAACAAAATTATTGAACAATAGAATAAGGTTTGATTTAAATTTCAAATAGATCGTAATCTAACCAGATAAAAAAAGTTTCGTAATCGAAATACAACTTAAAACACAGTTTCATTAACCCATTCTACAAATTTGCATAGCTAATTTCAGGAAGAGTCCAACTCCCCATAAGTTTCCAAACTCTCCAAAAATATAATAAAATTTAACTTGATATACATAAAACCAAGTTACGACAAAATATTTCAGTCAAATATTGAATTGAATTTTAAAAATGGGTTCAAGTCTACAAACTTGACTAAAATATTAAAAGCAAAGTTTTAAGGTCAACTCCACAAAATCTCAAAAAATATATAAACCAACCAGCTTATGTATGTTTAGCTGAAAAGTCTAAAATAATGATATGATACTATGACGAACTCTATAATATCTCCAAACTCTATAAAGATGAATTCTACCAAGTCTCCAAAAACTTTAGAAAATCAGCTAGCCTTATTTTAAGCCAAAATATCTAAAACTAAATGATACGATACTATGACCAATTCAACAAAGTCTCCAAAAGTTCTCAAAGTTATGAAATGGTCTAAAAAGCTTCTTTCATAAACCGTTTAAAAAGATCTACTCTACAAAGATTTTAAAATTAATGGTGTAATATGATGACTAAAGCTAGAAAGTCTCCAAATCTGTCTAACTAATGAAATAAAGTCATCAATAAAAGCTCTACCTAGGCCAACTCTAGAAAGTCTTCGTAAAGTTTAAGTTTATCTTTAGTCAAAATATTTAAAAATTACAGATTTGATATTATGATTTACTCTACAAAGTATCCAAAAAAACGGTTGAAGTAGTGAAATAGTCAATGTAAGTAGGTGATGAGGTTTACATTTTTCTAAGACTTCTGTTCAAATTGATAAATCTTTTTCACTTGGCCATGTGTGCTAAAAAATTGTTAAGATGTTGTGGCTTCTTTTTGTAAAGTTTGGCGTGTTTCTATCTGTCTACCTGCCGAAGTCACTCAGCACTGAGAATGGCTTGTGACAGACGCAACGGTTGACATTGAGGACTCGACTCGCTGTCTGGCTGTCCGGCTGCTTGCTGTTGCTTCTGGTGATATTCAAAGTAATTGCTTGAAAAATGCAATAAAAATGTACAAACAAGAAGCCAGGAGTGCGAGAGAAAGAGACAAGCCAAGAGAAGGTAGACGGGCAGAGTGTGAGAGATGGAGAGAAAGAGTGAGATGGAGAGTGAGAAAGAGAGATAGACACGTTGTTGAAGAAGATGGTGGAATCTGGCTGGGAACGCTTGAGTATGTGAAAAAGTACAATTGTTATGGTGGCATAAAACTATATATATAACTAAGTGGACATTGGACACTGGATGGCTGGATGGATGGATGATGCCGCCGATGTCTCGTTGAAGTTGTGCGGTTGTGCTTGTGGTTGACAGGCATCAGGCAGTCAAACGGGCAAACGGCGTGCAGTGATTGGATGCATATCAAAGTAGACAGCGGGAACAATGAAAGGCGGCAAAAAAAAGTTGAGACACACTGCGTAGAATTCGACTTTTTGGTCCTCAACTCCCAGCTCCCAGCTCCATCTTCATCTCCATCCAACAGACTTCTTGCATGTATCTTTTGTCTTTTGGGTAACGCCTTTACGCAAAAACAAACTTGACGAACGACGATTCGTTTAGCAAATAATCATGTAGTAGGAGGAGAATTTTATATTGAATTCCATTTACCAATCGCAAAAACTTTGAATCAATCCTTTTTTAGATACTAACCAACAACAAAATGTCTTGCATTTAGTGGATCATTGCAAATATTTTGCCACTAACTTACGACTTTTTATCCAAGCTTTCAATTTAATTAAACTTCCGTCTTAATTAAATTTAAATTTGCAGTTCCAGTGGTCAGCGGTATCTTAACAAAAGTGGAGCAGAAACCATACACATGGGTGTAGTTGGCAAAACATTTAGCAGAAAAGGATTTACAAATCAAGTGTAAAATTATGAAGGTTCAGAATTAAGAATCACATAGTTTTATACGTTTGCTAGAATAAAAACCACTCAAACCCAGCTTTCCTCTCTTTTTCGCTGTATCGAGTTGTAATTCCCAACTAGTTTTAGTGTTTAAGTAGTGATATGGTCTTAAAATTCTGAAGCAAGCTGCTCTTGTTTTGTTTGTACTAAAATAACTTAAAGCCTGGTTATTGGTAGGATCAAAACCCAAATATTGGTACAAGTTTTTAAGAATCTTTCGATTTTTTCGATTATTGAAGATGTGTTCAGGTTATTCGCTATGTTGGTGCAACCCTTTCTATGTGCACGTCAAAATAAACACCTGCTGAATTTACAGCTGTTTAACAATTAATTCGTTCCGTTTGTATCGATTTTCATTTGAATTTTACCCTTTTTTTCGCCTACGTCTCTGTTAAGCATTTTCATCTCAACCAATTAAAGCAACTAAATGAATTTGTTTGACTTTCGTGGGAGCTTAAGCGCCTCAGTTTGCCTTCTGTTGATGTTGTTTCCTTTACGCCGATCTTTCAATTCGATTATATTGAAATAAATTAAATGTTCTTCAATTGAATAATTAGCAAAATGTTGTTGCTATTGTTGTTGTTGTTGTGGTTGTAGCTCTTCTTCGCCACATCCGTCGAGCGTATCGATTTCGAGTAAGCCTCGGTCAGGAGAAAAGTGTCGCCGATTGCCGTCGCTGTTGTCTCCATCTACTCTGGCACATCTGGGACATCGGTGGCGTCAGTTACAATTAAACATTTTCAGCTCTGTGTGGGAAATATTTGTAAGGGAAGCTAATGAGGAGAGATAGCGGGAAGGGGAACAGGGGCTGAAGCACTTGGGTTAACCGCGTAAAAGAAGAAGGAACCGCTCTGCCTATTGATTTGCTTTGACAAATTTGTTCGGTTCTTTGTCGTCAAAGTCTCATAAATTCTCATTGCATCTATGTAGTTTATGTAAAAGTAAGACTCAAGCGGTATGTTTGGGGGTGGGGAGTGGAAAAGCGTGGGTTTCTGCTTAATTAATTAATTGGTTAATGTTGATATATTGAATAAAGAGGGGAAGATGTGTCTCTTCTTTGCATTGGCTATCAATTGAGCGTATAATTGTTATGAGGGTCATTTAAATAAATTCAATTTCAACTCGACAGTTGGACAGATGCCGGAAGGGCAAATAAAATATATTAAACCTAAACAAAACTTTTATTGCCAAAAAGTTAAAAGTTTTAAACGATTTTAAAAGTGTAAAATAATACATATACTTGTATACATTTGTGACCTTTTGTAGACTACATGTTTTAATAGTTAATCCTAATTTAGAGTCGAGTGTGGTTCAAGATTTGTAGTTTAACTTTTAGAAGTAAATAATTTTCTATGGGTGTTTTACATAATATATTAATAATTAATATGTAAATATAGTACATCATTAATTCATTTAATGATTATTTAATATTAGATCAGCATTTAAGCAGTTTGAATAGTTTTCAAGAACCTAGCAATATATTTAAGAGAATTTTGAACTATTTGCATTATATTCGTATATTTTTAGTAGTTATATTTGTTGAATTAAAAATGTATTTTTTGATTATTCTTTGGACTATAAAAGGTTAAAACGTATTCGACAACATTAAAATTCTTGTCGGTTAAAATATAAACGAATATTTATTGGGAAGGTAAATAAAAACCAGAGGGCCGGGGCTAACTTCGACCGCGTCAAAGTTTGTATACCCTTGCAACTTTTTTGGTAGCTCTTTCCTTACCTATAGCCATCAAAGTGGAAAAACGTTTTACATAAAAAGGATAATGTTTGCGAAAGAACGGCCAACAATCTTAGAATAGGAAATAACGAAGATATTGATCAAAGTCACTGTTTTCCACCGATAGTTCCTATGGGAGCTATATGATATAGTTACCCGATCTTGATCAAATTTGGCACAGTGAGTGAGTGAGTTTATGTGTAATAAACACACCGATATTAAATTTCACGACAATAGCTCAGAAAATAACGAAGTAATTGAGAAAAGTCACATTTGTATGGAAGTTATGTGATATAGTGGTCCCATCCGGCTGAATCCGAGATATACAACCCCTGCAGTATATACAAGCCTACATGCAAAATTTGAGCTCTGTAGCTCCAACGGTCTAGGAGGAGTTTGCGTTGATCCAGACGGACGGACGGACAGACGGACGGACAGACGGACGGACATGGCTATATGAAATCGTCTCGTCGTGCTGATCAAGAATATATATACTTTATATGGTCTGAGATGTCTCCTTCTATGCGTTGCACACTTCTGACCAAAATTAATATACCTTTTTGCAAGGGTATAATTATCAAAAATAAAGCAAGTTTTTGCTGGGGTGACACTAAATTATACTTATTTAATACAGTCCTCCGTAGATTAGTTGTCTAAGTGGCTAAGTCAATTAGTCAACTGAACAACGAGGATCATTCGGGTTCAAGTCCCATAGTTAGGTTGATAGTTTACAACTATAATGTATACTGATAATACTAATATTTACATATATACTTATTCAAGTAATTTTACCGAATCTATCAATAAGAAACAATAATTTCATGAATTGAAATTTAATTTCTACACTATTTTTAATATATATATTAACGAGCACCGACTTCTTGGAATTCTATACAAACCGAAACAAGCTTTGGGATAGCTTATCAGTTGAATATTCAAATAAACAATATTAATGCTAATTACAATTCGACTTCTATTAGTCATTCAGTCACGTCTGACTTCTAGATTATACGTTATGAACAGCTTGATTTCTTTGGATTCCTTATCTGAGTCTTAATTTTCTGTCGCTGTGCTGTATTTTTTTATTTCGATGGCATTGTCTCTACGCAAAGTTCAAGCCCTGAAATATATTTACCAAAAATATATTTGTATTTGTTTTTTGCAAAAAGGGTATATTTACCGTGGTGAGAAGTGTGTAAGGCATTCTTTAATGCCATATATATATAAATAACTTCCGACCGATTGTTATGAAAATTAATATGTGTCAATTCGATTTATTTTTTAATGACCTTGTCGAATTTCATAAAGATCTGGTGATTATATCATAGAAAAGGAAGTCCGGAAAATAATTTTGACCAGAAAATCTTTAGGCCTCCAATACGACTATCACCAAACAAAGGAATTAACTTACTCACATAATTATCTATTATATTGCAATTGCAATAGAAATCAGATAACTAAATTAGATATATGGATACTATTATATATTTAAATATACGAAAAAGTGGAATGCTCTAACATAAAATTTGCGAAAATTCGATTTTCATTTTGATGCTCATACGTTTGAAAATGACTAAAGAATTTTAGACAACTATCGCAGGGTAAACTCAAGTCGGCTTTCATAGTTCATAAACAATAAAATGCAAATAATACCAAATTTTATTCGTATCAATAACAGATGAAGTAAGTCGTCTTGCCGACTTTGGTATACCATGCACAAGGTGAAACAAATATTTTAAATTTCTGCACACTAGCGCCTCCACTAGCCTATTGCCAACTCCATCCTTTTGGACCCTCTAATACAACACATTTGTACGAATTTTTCGTGTGTTTCTAGTCCGATTTTAATCAAGTTCGGTAGATCGGTAGAAATGAGTAAGAATAACTAGCGTGACGAAGTTTTATAAATTATGAAGGCGGTAGTGGGGGTGGCAAAACTTTTTAATAATCATAATCTGCGCGAATACTAAACAAATCTAAGTACCAAATTTGGTGCCTCTAACTCTTATAGTCTCCGAGATCTAGATGTTCATACGAACGGACGGATGGACGGACGGACATGGCTAGATCGACTCGGCTGTTGATGCTGATCAAGAATATATATACTTTTTGGGGTCGGATAAGCTTCTTTCTTCTGCCTGTTACATACATTTTGTCGACTTTAATATACCATTTAACCTAATGGGTGCATGGTATAATAAATCTGCCAAGTAAACCTAATCTCAACACAAGCGCAATGCGAGAAGACCAATGAATATTTCAAATTGAAAATCATTACTGTCTGAGACATTTAAGCTGAAGAACGTGGCAATTGGCAAAAATAAAAAAAAATTTAAATTTTATACAAGAAAATTACACAATTTTTTGGAGTACTCACCGAAATGAATTTACAAAGATTCATTTTACTTTCGGGTCTCTTTCTTTTTCTGGGATTCGTGGACGTAATATCAAAAACTTTTGCAAATGAGGACGACTTTTGGGTAAGTGAATTGTCAATAGTGAAAAGTAAAATACATTCGGCTTATCAAATGTTTTTATAGAACTGCGGAATTTCAAGTGCACAAGGAGATATCTGCGGGTCATGTTGTTACAAGTCTGTGAAGGTTCTATTAGCCTATGCAACAGAATTAAAAGAGCAGGTTAAATCGAACGACTCAAAAAATGCAGAAAGAGATGACGAAATAGCTAAGCTAAGAAAGAAATTGCTTGAAATAGATTATTATAGAGGTGAAAACGCGGAGATTGATGAGCTACAGAAAGCGAATGATGCGTTAAGAAAAACAAATGACGATTTACTCAAACTTCTCAGTCAATCGATTCAGCATCAAAATAATGTGGCTAAAAATGAAGAGTTAAAGGCGGAAATAGCAGAAGTGAAATTGAGAACAAGAAATCAAGCGATCGATTGCATCGCTCGCCAGGACAATTTAAAACAAGAAATTGAACTCTTAAGGAAAAAGTCTTATGACTCGGAAGAAACTCATAAAATTGTATTGGAAAGCTCCAAAAGTGATTTAGCAAACTTAAGATTAAGCTTTGAAAAAGAACTAAAGTCGAAAGAAAAGTTGGCAAATGAAATAAGCGACTTGAAATCTCAACTAGCATCCTATCAGGAGTTAAAGGCGGAAATAGCAGAAGTGAAATTGAGAACAAGAAATCAGTCGATCGAATGCATCGCTCGCCAGGACAATTTAAAACAAGAAATTGAACTCTTAAGGAAAAAGTCAAATGACTCGGAAGAAACTTATAAAATTGTATTGGAAAACTCCAAAAGTGATTTAGCAAACTTAAGATTAAGCTTTGAAAAAGAACTAAAGTCGAAAGAAAAGTTGGCCAATGAAATAAACGACTTGAAATCTCAGCTAGCATCCTATCAGAAAAACTTGGAAGATGCGCAAAATCAGATAGTAGCTAAAAATAGTTTGATCGATAGTCATTCTCTAAAACTAAACCAAACTGAGATAAGTCTAAGTGATTGTAAGCGAAATTTACCGAAAATAGGTTGCAAAGATCTCCCATCGGGAATTCATTTAATTAAAATTCCCGGACTGGATCCGTTTCGATCTTTCTGCAAAGGCGAGATAGATGGAAATGGATGGATAGTTGTGCATAGGCGACTTAATGGTAGCGAAAACTTTTATAGAAATTGGATAGACTTTCGAAACGGTTTTGGTGATTTAAATGGAAATTTTTTTATTGGTCTTGAAAAATTGCATCGCATCACCCAAACGGATATTTATGAACTTTCCATAGAAATTGTGTTCTATTATGATACTTTTACAAATGTTAGATATAATCATTTCAAAATTGGTGATGAAACTAAGCAATATAAGTTGGAATCATTGGGAGAATTTCGAGGCACGATCGACAATCAAATGGAGAGAGGCATAGGACAAAAATTCACGACTTACGATCGTGATAATGATTTGCGCAGTGATGTGAATTGTGCGGCAGAATTTTATGGAGCCTGGTGGTACGACAGATGTTGGGGCCCGTAAGTAACCAATTAAATCCTGCTTATACAATTATTTATCCACAATTCAATGTGTTTTTTTAATTCTAGAAATCTAAACGGACGATATTATACAAGTGAAATCGAAAAAAGGGATAGTATGAGCTGGAATGGCTGGTTTTCTCTGAAATCAGTACAAATGCTCATTCGACCAAAAAACTCTTCAAATCAATGATAAATCACTAAAAATATATTTTTCAATGTTTTAAACTTTATATTATTATTTGAAATAAAATTTTTATTCGCGCATTTTATATGAAATTGAAGTCTTTGAAATGTGTTTTCAGCATCCAAATTTAAATTTATTCAAATCGAAAGATATATAGCTATGATAAGAGATAATCCCTGCTAGTGAGGGCTCAAGTCAAAATTTTTTTTTAAAATTTACAGGTTATTTAAAACAAAAACCAGAGGGCCGGGGCTAACTTTGACCGCGTCAAAGTTTGTATACCCTTGCAAGTTTTTTGTGTAAAAGGTCTAATGTTTGCGAAAAAACGGCTAAGGAAATAACGAAGATTCTGATCAAAGTCACTGTTCACCACCGATTGTTCCGATGGGAGCTATATGATATAGTTGCCCGATCTTAATCAAATTTGGCATAGTCGGTGTTTAGTGTAATAAATATTTTATTTCACGACAGTAGTTCAGCAAATAACGAAGTTAGTAAAAAAAGTCACTCTTCGTGACTTGATATAGTGATCCGATCCGGCTATATATCCGAGATATACAAACTGTGCAGTATTCTACAAGCATACATGCAAAATTTCAGCTCTTTAGCTATTACGGTATAGGAGAAGATCCCGTCGATCCAGACGTACGGACGGACGGACATGGCTATTTGAGCTCGTCTCGTCATGCTGATCAAGAATATATATACTTTATATGGTCATAGATGCTTTTTTCTATGCGTTGCACACTTCTGATCAAAATGAATATACCCTTTTTGCAAGGGTATATTAAAAGTTTCAATCAGTTTAATCCCAATAGTCAAATATTTTCATGCTAAAAACATTACGAAAACTTTAGAATAGATAGAATAAAAATACAATGGGACCTTTTTTGTTTGTAGTAACTGAACAAAATGTTTTTCCCTTTCAATGACAAACGAAAAATCCCCCTGTGACTAAGACAATCTCTATAATTTTTTACATGTGGCATTTCTTACAAAATGAATTAATAAAATACAAAAATTTTGTCGAATTAATCATGTCATTTTGAATCGCCGCCATTAAAACACTGACAGGCCATAAAATCCAGTCGAATGATTTGCATATTTTCGCTTAAACCACAAAAAAACGCAAATTCCCAGGAGAAGGCATGAGTTTCAGCCAATGTGAAAGGCATTCCCAGACAGAAAGTTATCATATAAAAAAAAGTGAGGAGGAGGGATGAGTAAATCCACCCTGTGAGTTAAAAAAAATTATACTGGACGCCCTATCAAACGTGCCACAGTCTACGACGAAAGGGTGGCATTGGTGGAAGGGTGGTGGGCATCCACGGCAATCATTGAATCCTTATTACTGTCATTATCGATGGGTTCCTGTGGTTTCCTCTGCTTTTGCGTTAAATTTCATTTTTTATCTGTTTTGTCCTCCTTCTATATCATACTCGGGGGTAATTTTCTAACTAATTTCAGTTTAGTTGCGCAAACGAGCGCCACGCGTGTCCTTTGGCAATTTTCAAGCCTGTGCGCCTTTATTTTTTTTTTTTGTGTTGGTTTGCTTTGTGGTGAGAACTTTTGTCTTGTCCTTGTGGCTGGTCGTTGTCATCATCGTCCACAGTCGTCGTCCTGGTCATCGCCATCGTTTAGCGTATTAATTGTCACAGAGTATCGCATGGCGGCCGGTCAGAACTTTACCTCACTTGGAGGCGTAGATGGTGGTTGGGTAATAGAAGTACAGCGGAGGTAGCTTAGGACCTTCCTTTTTGATTAGCAACGTTTATCGCAATTCCAATTCCAATTTATTTGTATTTGAATTGTCTTTTTGCGTTTACGCTTTTTTATTTGCCCAAGTCAGCATATTGAATTTCAATTTCAAATTGCTTTCTCACACCCACAACCAATGACCCCTGTACGCCTACCACGCCCCTTATTTTCTTCCCCTCATTTTTTGTGTTTTTTTAGTTAATTTACTAAGTAAATAGCCAAGGAACTACTCCGCTTGACATTTGGTTAAGTTTTTTCTTTTATTTTTTTGGTGGCATAATCGTTTTTGGGTGTGTTTCATTTTGCTTTTGGCCATGACAAACTGAAATCCATATAAACAGCTGACCAACCAATGAATGGATTAGCTATATCTATTTCATTTGAATTGTTTGGGGTGAGTAAAAGATTATAGAAATAAATGGACTAAAGGTGCGGAAGAATTAACCATACTTAAGTAAGTATCACAAATGCTTAAGAGCTCTAAGAAATTTCTCCAAAAGTTTTTAGTAATATTCCATTTTTCGTCAGATCATTTAATCAGAAACTCTATCCTTTGTTCAGTCTGGGATTTACAATAAAAAGAGGTGAGGCAAATGTTTTTTGGGCTAGAAAGTTGAATAGTTTTGAGTTGAATTAAAATCAAGAAACATTTTACTTGATTCCTATTTGTTTTCAATGTAACAAAATTTATCTTTCAATGTTTCAAACAGAAACAAATGTTTCCATATTACTTTGTAAGCAAATTTAAGACTATTTCATACCTAAGTATATCAGGCTTACTGACAAGTGCATAAGTGATCCCAAAATATCGATATAAAAAGTGCCGCGCCAAGAACACACGTAAAATTTGTTTGTATGACACAATATTTATATTCGGATCAGTTCACGATATCGTTTAGCAAACTTAAAGTTCACAGACCAATTTATGATACTAGAATATAAGAAATTAAAACCAAATAATATTAATTTATTACCTGCCGTTAAAGCCTTATCAAATGTGCAAAAATGTTTCAATTTGAAATTTGCCAATACTCAAGACGGCGGCGGCGGCGGCGGCGGCAATCGATAACCAAAATAGAAATACACAAATGAGTGCGTCAAATATGCCAATCTACCTACCTGTATAGTAGGTACTCTATATGCATGACTCTCTCATCACCATCATCAGTCAAAGTCGTATAGCTTATCTATTGAATTTAAATTTCATGCCAAGACTGATAAACATAGATAGAAGAGAGAAAGAGGGAGGGGGGAGAGGGAAATTGGGAGTGAGCCAAGAGTATATATAGTAAGTAGTAGTCTGACGAGACACTTGAAACCTGATAAACTCTCTAGCCCGTAAAAATGACCGATTATATTGACAACGACACATTTCTTTTTCTTTTTTTGGGTTTTGGTTTTGTTTTTGTTTTTGGAGCATATCAGACCAGAGACGACAACATGACTTCATTAAAAGGTTGGAGAAGGTGAAAAAGGTGTCTAAAAAAATTATTGCCCTAAATAAACAAACACTTTTTGAGTGAACTGTGAAATCGTATTGTATATTTACCCTGATAATCATAGGCGTAATTCAATTCAAATTGCTGCACTGAACGAAACAAGCAATTAATAAATAAAAAAAAAAAATTCTGAAATTTCCGCTTTCCGAAAGAGATAGCATATAATATGGTACAACAATATGTAAACAATTATTTATACACTTTATTTTCTATATTTGTATTTATGACTGCATCGCATGGCTTATCGCTAAATACTGATATTAATAACAAATAATGAAAAACCAAAATTCTTGGAACATTTTTTTATGAAAATTACCTAAAGTCAAAGTCTTTGATATCGTCACATAGAGAGCCAAGGAATTTCAGTGAACTTTGGACAAAAACCGAAACGTTTTAACTTGTTGATCAGCCATTTTGTTAGCCACTTGGCAAGAGTTTTGCATTTTGGCCAAGCTTCCATCGTCTGTGTACACTGGCCAGGCCAATCAATCAAGTTTTTTTGTGTTTGTTCCTTTACAAGATGGAGGCAAGTCGCCTCCATCCTTTTGCTAAACACAAGCCACATAAATATGCAAGGCTCCAAGACCAAGAGGGGGGCGCAAAAAATGAAGAAAAAAGCTGCAACAGAAAATTGTGAACTTGCCCCAATGAATTTACATTGCCAAGGTGCAAAAGGGGCAACAAAAAAAGTCTAAAGACGAAGTTGAAATGCTCTTTAGTCTGTGGACTTATATTTATACCTTTCAACCTTTACGTTCTCCAAGATATACATATGTAAATTATATTTTGTTTAGAATATTTTGAATATTTTCTATTATTATTATTAAACATCTTTAAAATCAAGATATTTTATCAGTGACTTATTGTAGGATTTATATCAGATATATTCAAATGAAACGTAGTTTTTGAGAATCTTTAAATAGTATTTGACTAACGAGTGCCTTTTGGTTCAATGTGTTATGAATATTTAATAAAACAAGTCTTTCAAAAACACTCAGGAAATAAAGATTCGTTATGGTAATGCAATTTATACGAATATTTAGGCTTTGCAATACCAAACCCAACTAAAGGCTTTGCAAAACATTTCGAAAATTAGTATGAATTATAAGTATTTCTTTGGTTTCGCTAACAGAGAAGAAAACATAAAAGTGGATATCTTTTCTTAAAATATATTGTTTTAAAAGAGAGAATAATGGTATTTACATTTCGGTTCTTCAATATAAATAATAGAGCCAGTCTATTTCCTGATAATACCCCAGAAGAAAAAGTGTATTGAGCCTGAAAATGAGCAAATGACAAACAGCTCTCTGGGCGCAGTCATTGCCATTCTCCATCCCAGAGGCATCTCTGAGGATGACAGTGATCATTGGGCATCTCTCTTACCCCATCCTACATATATCTCAGTTGTGTATTTCTCTGTCTCTGTGGGGCTACTGTATCTCTATCTGCATTTCTGTCTTGTTTCTGTTTACCACTTTTTGCTTGATTCGAGGTTGAAAGTTTCTTAATTTATGTGTTCTACGGGATACGATATGCAATTCAGTTGTTGACCATTCCTTGATGGTTTCTAATGACAAGAGCCAAAGGAGAGGGGAATGAGAAAAGGTTTGTGTCTTTATCTTGTAATATTTATTATACGACAATACGAAAAACATTTCGATAAGCATTAATTAATGTTGAATATTATGAATACTAAAATCACAGCAATTCCATTTTTAGTTAAAGTCAAAGTAAGCCCAACAACTTTACCCACCATTCATTAGACTTTAATGATGTGTGTGTGTGTGTGTGGGTATAGATCTCATTATGGCAAGACCTTACACTAATGTTCGTGTTATGAAAGCTGAAGGTGTTAATTTAATTAAGCAAATTAGACTGACGACATATACAGTAACGTATTCAAATTCATATGGAAATCAAAGAAGCAGAAAACGAACAAAGGCAAACAAAATGCTTGCGACCTGAAAATTTTCGTTTCGCCTGAGTCTAGTTAGACACAGACAGTTGAGTCTCCAGTGACTGGATGAATGACTGTCAAAAAAAGCAGAAAAAATGGAAATGGTAAATATGAAAGCAAAGTATCTACAGAAAGGAAAAATATATAAATCTAGGCAATTAATCAAAATATTTTCAGGCATTGTGTGTGGAAAGCAAACATTTACATGCCAAAAATAGATAAACTGTTGAGAAAATATACCAAAGGTTCACAACGAAGTGGCTATACCCTTATGAGTTCTTTGCTTTATAGAAATATAAAATTTTTGGAATTGTTTATAATGTCTAAGACATAGAAAAGGATATTCCTATTATTATTTATACGAGTTTTTTCAATAGTCTTGAGTAAGATTTGATTATTTGATTAGTAACTAGTAAGTTCAAGCATTATCGATCTAATTCAATATAGTATTTAACAAGCATTTGAAAAACATATTCCATATTTTCGATAATGAAAACTAATCACACTAATTCATATCAATCTTTGATGAAGAAATTGGCTATTCACATGATTTGGATTCGAAATCTACTCAGAAAAATTGGTAACTTTTCCTCTTTCCGAATATGCATTATTTGGTAGGGTATACACAATGTCAAAAGTGCAATTGGTCATTTAATGGCAAATAATGGAAATGGGAAATGATTTGCATTTAGTGTTTAATCCCTCGAGAGAAGAATCGCTCGTTTTCGAATCGTTTAGCTGACATCAAAAAGATATATTTACTTTGATCGAAATACTTAATATTGTTGCGTGACTTTTGCATTAGTGTGTGAGGGTAACGGAACCGATTAGACAGCTGACGAGTACAATATGAATAATTGGTTATTGATAAAAAATAAAAACCAACACAAAAATTGGTTACTTGGTAAATTGATTGACAGTTGTGTTGGCATTTCGACCGTCAACACGTCTATATAATTGACTTGAATACAAAAAAAAAGACAAAAACCCACCCATAACCATCCAACTTAGCTGGCAAATTAATTTTCCTATGAATTGAAATATATTTATGAATTGCTTTTTGACGAATCTACACTCACACACAGTCAGTCACACACACTCAGACACACCTGATCGATTACGTTGCTCGTGCTTAAGAAACAAAACTATAAATATTATGACTTATTGCATGTTTGTACATAATTTTGTGGTTTCGCTGCAGGGACAGACAGACCAAAAACAAAAAAAAGTAACAAAACAAAACGTAAGGCAAATGGGTAGAATTGTTAAATATTTCCGTTTTTTTTCACAAGGATAAGGCAATACACTGACAGAAACCGCAAATTTATGACAGATAAATGGACTTAGAATTGTTTAAAAAAGCTTATTATTCAGTTTACTCATTAACAACTAAATTAAATACAAATTAAGAGAAATAGTTGGTGCACAAATTATAATATGTATTATAATTCTAATACTCAATATTACACCTTGTGATTGACACATGTATTTTTGTAAGGTCTAATTAATACCTTTCGATTTATGCGACATATGTAGATATACATAAGTAACTGGACGATATGGCCACATTTATATAAGCATCTTTGATCTACTTGCCTAAAAACTAGCTTTTCGCAAATATCTTAAAAACAGGGCTTAAAATAAATAAACGGATCTCAACATTGAAGTCCTCGACTTCAGGTTTTTTGTTGACAAGTTCTCAATTTGGACGTTCACTTTTGGTGTAAACTAGTGTTTAATGGTGTTATCACTCTCCTCTCATAGAAAATTGGGAATAATGACTAAATCAAATGAAGAATTAAAAGCCTTTGTATAAAATGATTCATAAAATACATAAATTTTGTTAGATTTCTCAAAGTGCATAATATTTGCAGAAATGCAAAAGAATAACTAAATTTATAACCAGTTTTTTTTGTTGCTGTTGTTGTGGTTGTTGTTGTTGTCGGGGCGCCACTTTTTATCCAATTGAAATGCCAAAGATGTGCCACGCCCCAACCACTCATCCACTGCAAACGATAGTCTCCACGCCTGCCACCTCCCCGAGGGGGCTGCATCTTGTTGCAACAACACGAAATTAATTCTTTGCATATGCTGCTCCTGCTCCTGCCCCTTGACTCTTGCCTTCTCCTGATCCATGTGGTCCGTTTGCCCCATCTTCGACTTTGTCTGGGGGATTGTATAAATTAAATTTGCTTACACCAAGTTTACTCCAAACGCCCCTTGCATGTTGTTTAGCATATAGTGCCACGCCCCAATATTGTTAAAGGAGGAGACACATTGCAAAGGGCCAAAAGTAGAGAGAGAGAGAGACTGTGGAGAGGAGTCTTAATTATAGCTTATCACATTTCCATAGTTGGCTGTCGATCGAGCTCGTTTTTCATTTTTGTCATTCGATAATTGTAGGCCTTGGCAGTGCGAGCGAGATGGGGAGAGTAAAAGATACTTATGCTCTATCATTTCGGTTCACAGCCATATAAATCACAATTGCCAATTGGCATGGGACAGAGTCACTTTTGCTGACCTTGACATTCACTCGCGGTAGATGAGAATATTTTAGTTACCGTTAGGCCCAGAACCTAATTGAGAATCACCAAAAATTCTTTTGGGGTTACCGCACAAAAAAACCAAAAACAAAAACCTCAAATGTCGCCATACATCAGAGAATTTTCAAGTTGGTTTTGGTTTTTTTTGTCCATTCGCTTTCTTTTCTTCTTTTGTCTTTGGCATTGGGAATTTTTTCCTCTTTTTTTCCTTATTTTTTTTTTTTGTGGTTTTTGTGAACGGAGTTTGCCTATTTAAATTTTGATGGCATTGTGCACACCGCGCCGGCTGTTTTCCAACGGTTCAAAGGCTTCGATGCCGATTCCATGCGATGCGTTGCAATGCCAGGCGATCAGATCCCCGTTCATTGCGGAATACAGAAGCTCCAACTGATCGCTCTTGCATTAGCATCGATTTTGGTTTGATGGCTCAGAAATGAGAGGCAGGCTTGCCGCTTTTTTTTTTACTCTTCGGTTGATGTTGTCGTCAGTTGTTGGTATTTCATCAAAGTGAATAAAGCGGCAGTGATAGATAAAAAGGGTTGCCAAGGCTCCGGATAAATATAAAAGTATAAATTATTAGAGAGAAAGTGAAAGATAATAAATTGGGAAGGAATTTTTATATTTTTAAAACTAATTTTAAGAAGTTTTTGATCATTTTAACTTTTTGCTGCATACTTTAGGGGGCTACATGATGTTCTTTTTCGCTATAATGCTAAATAAACCTTTACAGAAAGCGAAATTCAAGTCGTGCTTGACGTTGTGCTATACTTTTTAATATTATACAACTTTAAAGTTGGTGGACAAAGTAAATACCACTTAAAATTTTCATAGCATACCTTAGGGGAACATAAAAATGACTTAACTCTTCTTAGCTTGAATCATCTAAATGTTAAAACCAATTAATTCTTCATTAAACAGATTCTAAGTCACATTTATTTTCTAATTCATCGTGAAAACTCGACAGCCCTATTCAAATTTTTGCAATGTCCCAGGCAAAACGAAGACTGGAACAATCAACTAACAATTCCAATTCCGTTCCTGATTTCGATTCTATAAACCGAAAATATTTATGCATTTTGATGCGGCAAAATGAATGATTTGACTTTGACTTTGATGAAAAGATGTCAGCAAAAAGTTTGCTTTTGTGAGACAAAAGCCAGAAAGAATGCATTGGGGACAGCGGAGATAGAGAAAGGGAGATATGTATATAGAAAGAGAGGTAGATAGAGAGGTAACAGCTTTGGTGGATATTAGCGCAAAAACGCTTGGATCCTGCCGACAATTTAAATGCGCACACAGAACCCAAAAGCCGAAGTAGTTGAGGCAACAGTGTGTTCAGTTCAGTCCTCGAGTGGCAACAATAATCAGAACATGGCCAAGATCTTTTTGCCATGCCGTGTGGCTTGCTTGCCTTGTGGATTGCTTTTGTGGCAAATGTCGTCTTGGTCATCGTCTTGATGAAAGCGTCAGAAATTGATGGATGTGAATGCTGTTGTTGTTGTTGCTGTTGTTGTTGTACTGGGACCATCATCACATCATGGCTTTTGCCTTTGTGCCGCGCAACGCAAATCTTTTGGGCTACTGTACTTTCAACAACATTCAACTTCGACTCTGGCTTGGGCTTTGGCTTTGGCTTTGACTTTGGCTTTGGCTTTTCGGGCCTTTTGAAGTTGAATGCGGTAGCAATTTGTGCTTTAATTTGAGTTTAAAAACTATGCACAACTTTTGCCATTGTATTCCCTCAAACGGGCTCAAACGGGAAAAACTTTGACAGTTGGGAGAAAAAATATTTTCTATATGCGCACTCAATCCTCTTTAATCATCCAAATTGCACTTAGTCTTGGCCAAAAACTAGTACAAGAAGTAAAATAATAGTCTATTTTTACATTCACACAAGGGCAGTCCTTTAAAGTACATTAAGTATTTGTTAACTGTTCAATATATAATTTTCCCATGACTTGATCTACCTTGATTCCATACTCGTTATATCGACCACCCTTCGGTGATAAAGTATTCCAAATGCCACAAAGTAATATTATTTGCGTGTGGATAATGCATAGAACCAATCGAAAAAAATTAAATTAACAAATGCATTTGGTAGTCATAACTAGAATTCAATAATATTTTGGACAGGTGTGCAGCAATAATTCCAATAATTACAATAGCTACAATTTCAAACCACGTGTATTATGCAATTTTAATTTGCCCTCGAAACCTAATTAGCATTCATATTCTTATTGAATTCGTGTATACATATTTACATTATTGTGCATATATTCTTGCATATGGTGAGGCCCGTGAAACAATTTGTAAATTATACCAAAAAGGTCGAAACATGCAAGAACCTAACCACTTCCCGTTTGCAGTTTTCCCCCATTCCCTTTGCATGCGAATGCCCTTTTAACGTGGGTATATCTCTTTCTTGACAAAAGAAGAAAACGCCTATTTTGACCATTAGTTTTAGTTTAATTTCTGGTAAATTTAGTAGAAAGGAATGTTTTTTATTAAGGTAATAGCATTACATTATTTAGCATTACTTTCTTTTTACTTAACTTTTATAACTTATTTCTTTTATTTTTCACTGGGTCTTCTACGAATATATATTAAAGCTCATTCTTTCAAATAGATACGATTCCTGATCCTTATAAAGCTTATTTTCCTTACAAGAACGATCTCAATCCTTTCTAGTTCTAGTTCGACCTTCAAACAATGTTGCTTATAGCCAACAATCGTTCCCGAAAATTCCAAATAAGTGCCAAGCAATATGAAGTAATCTTAACTTCTAGTTTAATTTCGATAATTAACTTATCTTCAGATTTTATTATTTCAATTTAAGTTTACTCTTTTATTCGGCGAATTTCAAGAAGTTTTTTTTAAATTGTCATTCCATAAATAGTCAATGGAAAGGGTAAATGAACATCGGCTTGAATATCGCAGGGTTGGTTCTTCAGTGGTCTAACTTTTCCAGTACATATTTCTTTTTTGTTTTTCAGTTCTTTGTTGCCGCCGTTTGATGGTCATTAATTAAAAATTAGTTTTGTAAATATTTTGCTCGCCTCTTATTCGCTTTTTTATTTATTTCTGCTTTTTTTTTTGTTTGTTGGTTTGGTTTCTTGGGCAAATTAAATTGTTTTATAACGAAGTGTCTGTGACTCGAAGCGAAGCGCAAAAACTGGCGCCGCATCTCGTTCTATGCATTTGGCAGGCCTTTGACTCAGGCCAAGGGGGGCGAAAGGGGCATGGCCCAACTTCCACTTTGCATGCGAAATGCAATGCAATTGCTGGCACATGCAATTCATGCCGCTGGTCTGCATATTATTTGTGAATTTAATTTGCAACAAAACAAAAAAAAAAAACATAAATGCATTCCCTCATTGCCTTTGCTCATACATACTTAGAATGAATGTCTCTGATCTAGAGCTTGTGATTGCCATGAAAACATAATGGTAATGGCAAGGAGAGGCGGGAAAAGTGCGGCATGGTGGAGGTGTGTGGGGCGTCTATGTTAATGCAATACAAAGGCAGAGCCCAAATGCTACAGCAACACCTACTTCATTATAGGCAACTTAATGAAGGAAGCTACTTAAAGCCGCCTCATGATCATTTCATGCCACTTTATAATTTAGTTGTAAAGTTACAGTGGCACCAAATGCAATAAAAATGCATTTAAAATTCTTTAAAAACTCAATAGAAGTATTCACAATTATAATGAGATGTTGAATTTTTGTTTTAACGAGAATTTACTTACTTATTTTGGTTGTCTATTTTCATCTAGAAAATATACTATCATAACAGGAAATCTTAAGACTATGTCTCATTGAAGTTAGAATTCAAAATTCATATTTTACTTTAACAATTAAAAATTTTCCTATTTATTGTTAGTTGAAGAATTCATCAATTGGAATGGGAAAATATTTGTATATTATAAAAAAAATTGTTGCATTCAACTATTTACTATTTTATTACATTATTTAAGAAACATTTAAATGGCAACCTTATAAATTTGGATAATGTAAACAATTGAAATTTGCAGCAGACACATTAAGCTTTCGATTGATATAGTTTTAATTTTAAACTAATTTTGAAAATTACTAAATCGACCTTCTATAGTTTTCTATCTTAGAAAGACAAAATGAGTTGTCATGGGCCTAGTTCTTGGGCGTCTCCTCTTATGTTCTTCTTTTTTTTCCATAAATAAATTATAGTCTAAGAGTCTGGATTTCGTAGGAATACAACAATTCTATATCTGAAAATTAAATTCGTTGTGATTCAACTTCTTGTAACTTTTGTTTTATTGTGAATAAAAAGAATCCCAGTGCACTGAACTCACTGTAATCTTGTAATCTATTGTGGGCGGTGCTTTATGCCTGTTAGACTTTATCAAACCTTATATATCTTGTTAAACCAAGAATAAGATTAGGGGGGAGAGGCAAGAATCAGCAAATATACACTTAATGTTTGCGATAATCAGCAAAGACAAGCAAACAAAACACGAAACAATCGTAAAAACAGAAATATAATGAATCTAACTGAACCATATAGCCATAGAAATTATAATATATATTACCTCATTATGTAAATAAATAAATATATATATATTTATCTCTCTGAAATAGACTTAAACCATGCAAAGACATAAAAATCTAACCAAGAGATTCGAATTTAATTCACACGCAAAGGCGAAACCCTTTTTCTTAATTTTTGCTCATTAAATGAACATAAAAAGAAAAAAACGTTGCGAAAAATTTAATTGTATTTTCTTGTTCTGCCATGCAAATGATTACGCTCCCCCCAAACACTTTCCCCACACCTCCTACACACACAAACACACAGTCACACATCAGATCAAGGGAAGATATTAAATAACCATTAAAATGAATAGTCGGCCAAGATGAAGCCAATTAAAGACGTTGCTCTGCTGCAGTTGCAGTTGCAAATGTGTCATAAAATTTAATTTATTTAAATTAAGACAATGTGCGAAATTTGCGTTTTTAATTGTTCAGGAAGCTAAAAAATTATCTGTGTAGATATATTTCCTACTCACTTTCCATTGTCGAGGTTTTGCGCTGCAATTTTCACAGCCCTTGAAAAATTGCAGGCGGTTCTGGAACCAAAAGAATACAATGCTTAAAACGAAACAATGGCTTAGAAATAAAAATTAAATAAAGTCATCAAGTCTATTTACAAAAATTTCAAACAAAACTCTCTGAAAAACAATTGTCAAATGGAGCGTAGAGAATATTGTATAAAACGTGAAAATGCAGAAGTCAGTTAAGAGAGTTCCGTTGAGTAATTCACTCGATCTGACCTATTCGGTCGCCCACAAAATTGTTGACCAGGTGCAAAACTGAAAAACCTTTCAATAGTGGGTCTCTCTCTCTCCCTATCTCTCTCTTTCTTTGTGATGTCATGTGATTTATGATTTTCATTTGTCTGCTTGTTCTCTGCTCGGGGTTTTCATAGGAAAACTCGGACAGCAGCCCACGGGAACCATAGCAACTGTCTCTAGTTTTTGTGTAGGCGTCTAAATTGGTCTAAATAGCACTCGATTCAGACCTATAGCCATCGTCATCATTATGAAACATCATCCCCCATAATATCTCGCACTTCTGGCACGCTTCTTCTTTGCCAGTATCTCCCTCCAAAACCGATTGCTGCCCCTATACACCACGAGATCCTCTTCATAACCCCTAAACTCTGACCAACAGCGAGTCCTTTCTGTTTTGTGTTTAAACATAACGTTTAGCCGCTCTCCTTCGAGTGGCCTTGACTACGATCCTTATCGCGTGTGCCTTTATTGCTTATAATATCATCGAAAGTGCTTTGTCATTCCACAAAAACAGAGAGCAAAAGTGGTGGGAGATTGAGGTATCCATTTGCGAGGGTGGAACCTATATTACATATTTGTTCCTTCTTCTTCTTTGTCTGTGTGGAAATTTATTATGACATTTGGCGCGTGTTGAAAGGTTTTAATATGCGGAGAAAGGGAAAGGGAAAGGACTAGGGGGAAGCCAAGCCATGTGGTTAAATAAAGATCGCTTTAAGTAGCCGTAGAAGTCCAATCAAAACAATGAATATATAGCCCAATGTTGCCTTTAATATAAAACACAAAAAGAAATGTCCATATAAACGAAGTTCCCTTTCAGCTCGATGGAAAATAAAAATTATAAATTAGGTTTTGACGGTAATAAATTGGAGAATTTAAAAGTTCTTTATTATGTTAGTTGGACCCATTTGGAAGTATATTCACTTACAATTCATTGTTTGGTAAGAGTTACATCGATAACTTGCTGCTAAAATTAATATATTTAACATGATTTGAATCATGGCAAATCGAACAATTTTATGTCCCAAACTATGCATGTTCCACATTCTGACTGATGAGCAAATGATCTTTCCTATACAAGTGATCATTAAAGAATGCAACTTCCTTAAAGACTGATCTGAAATAAACAATGAAAGGAGTAAACAAAAATTTGTAAAATAATGCAGCAATATAAAGGCAAAGAGAAGGAATCAACAATTTAAATGATTGAGTTGAATGACCATTTAAAGCCTTAAGAATGATATATGTAATTAGATTCAAATAAATTAACAATATAACTAAGAAATTGAATATGAAGACTAAATATATAGAATGATAGCTTAAGGCTATTAATGTAGCTAGTAGCTACATATATAGCTAGATATCGAGTAAGAAGATTGGATGTAATTTACAATCTCTGCCCAATCACATTATAAATAAGTAATTATAGAATGAATGAGTTGAACTGAAGGATTGGCTTAAATAATAATGAGAAATCACAATGAGTAAAACTAATCAATTATTTTTTATAACATTGAATCAACAAATTGAGGGATTGAACAGAAACTATGAACTATTGAATGAAACGAATTTAACATTGAATCAACAAATTGAGGGATTGAACAGAACTATGAACTATTGAATGAAACGAATTTAACATTGAATCAACAAGTTGAGGGATTGAACAGAACTATGAACTATTAAACCTTGAAATGATTAAAATGATATTTTTTTAAAATTATTTTTAATTAACGAAACGAATGAAAGGAATATAGCCACAAAATCAATCAATGTAATATTATAAAATATTGACTGAGTAAACAGAGTCAAATACCACCATGAATGATCATAGTATATGAACAGAATGATTGAACAGAATCTATTACAGAATGCATAAGCAGAATGCACGAAGAGAACAAATGAATAGACTGAATGAAATGAATGTAAAAATGGTCGTATACGTATCGTATTCGTATGAATATTAATGAATAATATGCATAAAATCTTAGCTAATGGTGTCATTTCAAAAAACAATCCCTAAATAAGTATTTGTAAATTAAACCTTTTGCAAATCAAACGATTTTTCTGATTTAAAATCTCAATACACCAAGCCCACACTATTTGGTCTTAAATTAAGTTGTTCCCAAGTTCTTTCTAACGTCTTAATGCCGCGTTCCCATTGCCAATCCTGGAGCCGTATGCCCAACTAATTGTTAATTGTCAAAAATAAAACCTTTGAGGCTAAAAGAACAAGTGAAGTTGTCCAAGTTGCAATTGGTTTCCCCCCTCTTAGTCTTAAGTGGTTATAGTTATACTTAAATATTTTTTGTTTTTGTTTTTGTGACTTCTTCACACATCAACGCCCACTTTTCTGGAGCACCGCCCCATTTATCAATATTCATTTAGTGTCGTCGTCAACTTGTTGTTGTTGCTGTTGTTGTTGTTCGTTCTGCTTGTCTTTGCTGATGATGATCATTAAAAGTGCTGGAAAAGAACAGAACAGAACGGAGAAGGAGACAGAAAGAACAAAAAATTAATTGACGGGCGCATAATGACAGTTTATCTGGAAAAAATTGTTTGCTTCGAGTGTTGAGTTTTAATTAAAAAATTATTGGATTACGTTCTGTCTTCCTCCCTTCCATACATCTCCCTCCACCCCTTATCACCTCATCAAACGCATTCATACCTTTTGCTACTTGGTTATGCCTAAGCGTAAGCCAAAGTATTTTATCTTCCTAATGACAAAAGGAAGTTGCAAGTTGCTCGTTCGAGTGGCAAAAAAAAAAACGAAAACAATTTGTGAGGTCGCCTTATTAGGAAACTTTAACTAGGCACTTGCAAAAGTTAGATTTCCATTCTATTTTTCAATTTTGTTTTTTTCTTTCCCCTTCTTAGCTTTGACACTGCCTACCAATTGTTTTTGCCCTACCTCCTCTCCCGCCTTAAATTTTTGACTGACATCCTCAAAGAGCGACAACGGCGGCATCGGCTGTCTGATTTTTGATCATGGACATCACTCTATCCGACTGCTCCTTCTTCCCTTTCTCCTCCTCAGTCTCCTGCTACTCTTCTTTTGTAAGGAAGCCATTACACGCATTGAATATATTTCAGTTGCTGATCCACAAGCCAAAGTCATCTTCCTTTAAGGTTTTTTGTTGTTTTTCTTTGGTTTGCTTTGTCGTTGTCTTTTGAAGATGGTGGGGCAACAAAATTTATGTTTTTTGCCTTTGTCTTGAAATGCAAATGCATTTTTTTTCACTAAATATAACGTATGTAGGACTTACATTGCAGATACAACAGATCAAAATCGAAAAGGTTTGAAAATATATGAAATCTTTGCTGAATATAGGTATTTCGTAAATGTAAAAGTATTCTGTAAAACTGAAAGATTCCTGGGAATTATCAGTTACAGCATCCATTTATCATTTTCATATTGAAAAATTTATACCTTTCATAAGTGGAAATTGATAAAAATCTTACTACATTTTTTATGTGGGTTATTTAATACGTAAGTAAAAAAAAGTATTTTTTAGCAAATTGAATGAATTTCAATAAAAAGGCTTATGAGTTTAGCTAGTAAATATTTTACCAAGGCCAATAAGAATAGAAATTGTTAAATTGAAGAATTGTATTTACATTTTCACTTCTGTTTTTTGTTGATAAAAAATTATGATAACATGCTTGAGTCATAGTTAATCCTCTAAGCTCTTTGGGTTTTTAATCAATTGTCATATAATCAAACAAATAATGAAAACTAAGTATCAGTATTTATGATTTTATAAAATCACATAAAAAATGTGGAATCTGCAGTTGCAAGCTTTGCCGTTCTTTTTTCGCTTCATTTAATTTGAATTCCCAACTACTTTTAGCGTGGAAGATTTGGTATGGCCATTACAACTTTGGATTCTTTAGCGAAGTCTGCTGATGATAGAACTTGGTTGTTCTTGAAATAGCTATACAGACAACCTGTTCACCTTTTGTGCAGCCTATGACTTAAAATCTTATAAATTAGTAAGATTTATTGACCTCAAACCGACTTAAGCCTAGTTTTTATAAAATAACGATAAGTGCCTTGAAACACACTTAAGTCTTAGAGGGTTAAACAAATTCAGATGATGATATTGTTGCTCCATCGTTTCTTTTTCGAGAAATATATTAATTGCACTGCAATAGTTCCCATATTCAGAAAAATCAGAGAAGTGAGTTGTAAAACATATATCATCCAGAGGGTTAATGGTTAAGTCAAATCGCTGTGTATGGCATTCATACATAAACTCGTTTCTTTTTAATATAAACGTTTATCGTATTGGTATTAAGCATTAACTTGGTTGACCCTTAATGCTTTCAGTTTTGTGAAAAGCAATGGCATACTTGTTCCCCTTTGACAACCCCTTCTCCGCTTGTTTTATTCAACAAGTTGCAGACTAGTTGAAATTCTTTTTTTTTCGCCGTTTTTGAAATCAAATGCAGAAAAAACCACTGGAAATACTATGTACAGAGTAAGCCAGCAGGTTCCATCGATGCATATTCATAGGCTTTAGATGCCCCTGCCGCTTAGTTTCTCCTCCTGCAACATGATGTTACCCTTACCCCCTGCCAAGTGAGATGCCAACTGTGTGCTGAACTGATAAATTAAACAATTCCAACTAAAATGCAATGCATTGCAAATTTTTCTGTTGCTGCACTAGAAAGTTTGCTGCAACATAGAAATGAGAAGAAGAAACCAATGACGATGATGATGATGAGGAAGAAATTTATGCCTTGTACTCGTTAGTTTTGATGTCTTTGGTGCCACCTGATGATGACTGTCAGTCACTCCAATGCAAACAGATTTAAATAATCCGTTTCAAATGGTAGAATTTCCTGGGATTTCAAAACCCCCACAACATGTCCCCCTGCCTCCTGGAAGGTAATTAAATGTGCTTTAATTTGTATAATTCCCTTGATTTATCATATCAGGTAGAACTTTAAGAAATGAATATTTACCACATCAAAGTTAGAAAGTTACCTGGGAAAATCAAAAACAGAGTGAGAGAGAGATGGTTAGATAGAAAGACGTAAAGTAGGGACAAAGATTTATCTATCTACAATGTTGTCGGAGTTTTACGAGTTCAAATTTTGCATTTCTCTCCCCATCAATTGTTGCTCTCGGCTTGATCTTGTTGCATATGCAAATTTTTTTTGGCTAGTGGTGGAAATTCTTGTGAAATCGTCATCATCATCGTCGCTTGTCTTATAATTACCAGCAATTTTCCATGAATTTATTACTGAAAGAACAGCAAAGAGCAGGCTTAAGTGCGCTCAAAGGGGTCGCAACAAGCGATTTTTTTTTCTTCTGTTGCTGGTCTTTTTTTTCTTTTTCCTCTGAGTACAAACAAACAGACCATAAATAGTAGAAATTTCCACATGACACGCGATGATTATGCGCGATTCCATGCAAACAAGTGTCTGTTAGGGATGGGATGGCAGGCGGGGCGGAGGGCGGTTCAGGGTAAGAGGGGACTGGTAGAGGGTACACAGGAGGGATCATCATTTGCGTATATGTCTCGCTTTGTTCGACTGCATTTGCCCTCCTCCTAATGAGTACAGGCGGCACTCTTATTATGTGACAGGTTTTTAAATTGTCCACAAAAATAAAATTGTTATGGTGAGTCTTTCTTACTTAAATAGAGAATTATCTTATTATGTTATAGAGAAGCAATTTCTATTCGCCAAAAATATATTTTGTAATAAAATGAAATATTATGAGACGGTCCTTATTTAATCCTTGGGTAAATATATTTTCCTGTTTCCTAATGAAAATTGGTTAGTTCATAATTTACGTAAATAGATACTGCCAAAAAAGATATTTCTAAATGTATACATTTTGCGTAATCTTTTGAGATCCTTACGTTCATTTTCCTTTTGTTTTAATAGAAACTTTCTACAACAACTTATTATATAAAAGTTTTTTAATTATTGATATCAAACTATGAAGTTGAACTTCCTTTTGACGTAATCTTTATATCATTGGCGGAAAGAGGTCATCATTTTGGTGGGGTAATGTAGCCATTCGGTAGTAAAATGAAAAGCGTTTTTGGATATTAAAATTAGATAATTTTTTTTAAGAAAAATCTAGGTTTTGAATGTTATGTGACGGAGATATATTACAAAGTTAGTTTCTGTAATTTTGTCGTTATTATTGGTATATTTATCTAATATTTTGTTCTTTTTCAAATCAACATTAAGAATTTGAATCGCTTAATGTGCCTGGCATCATATTGTTTATTTTCTTCTATAAAATGATAAATTTTGAATTTGTAATTTTGACATCCCTCATATAGTATTTTTGTTAAATCGTATTGTTGATTCACTCGATTACTGGCAATAATCTAAACTACTTTAGATTTAAATTTTTGTGTGGCTTTGTTCGATATCCAAAGGACCAACCAACTAGTGATGTAAAAAAACATCGATGTTCTACTGGCGATATTTCTCGATGTTAACTGATGCTTTTGTTAATGTCGATGTTCAGCAATGCATCGATGTTTTACCAAAACATGGGTTGTATCAAATTTTATCATATATCAGTTATATGAAGCTGTCTTTAAGAAGCCTAACTTAACTTTAAGCGCATTTCTTTCAGATTTACAACAAAGATGAGGTAAAGGTGTTTTCACCGACTGGCAAAATGTTAACAAATAAAATAAATTGAGAAAGCTCAAATCAGTCAAACGAAGTTTTATTTCGGAAAGAAAAGCCCATAAATACTTTATCGAATAGTTTTTGAAAGATAAGGCCAATATTAAGAAAAGAGACCAGCGGGTTTCAATATTTTATTAATACTTTAATCATTTAAGAATAAATTTAAATACTTTTATGAGAACTTTTGATTATTAGAAAAAAGTTAACTTTATTAAAGAAAAACGTGAGAAATACATCGATGCATCGAGATTTTATTAGCATTGAAACCATCAATGAACCTACACATCGATGTTTTTATTGAAATTAACCTCACTACAACCAACAATTTGCGGTGTCAGTTTGACAAGTCTTCACTGTAGTTGTTTGGCTCAGCACACATTCAACAATGGGGCAAGTATAATTTTTAATTGCTCAAAGCGCAAGCGACACAATGACTACGACAATGACGTCCCCTGTCCGGCACCTTCTGCCCTCAAGTTGCTGTTGTTGTTGTTGGCAAGTCGAAATCGCAGTGAATTCACATTTTGATGTCGGCTCTCCATTGATAGTGCCCCACACTCTCCCCCTCTTTCTCCTTACTCTTGTCCATTCCACAATCCCTTGGCATGACATGACTGGGCCTCATCTGCATCTCATATTGTATCGAGTTGTGGATCAGATCGGATTGTATCGTATGGAATGGACTGGCGGCCGAACCGGGTGTCTGTTTCTTATTAGAGACTTGGCTTGAGACTTACTCACTCTCTCGCTCTCTCTCTCTCTATCTGTCTCTTCTCTTCTGTGCACGCGGTCGAATACAAATTCCATGAATTAATTTCAGTTTTGCATGTTGTTATTTATTAAAATTTTTAATTTTTCCCCATTTTACTATCGCGTTCCGGAGTCTTTGAAGCAGCAGCCGCCAAACCGCCACTCGACAGTTGAACTAGTTACGTGATTCTTATCTTTCAAATATTCCCTGAGCTCCCCTTTTAGTGCCAAAAAAAAAAATAAATAAAATTCAAAAATTGAAATTAAAAGAAAACGTCTCATAAGCGGTATTAGCATTTAGTTACAATAACGACTTTCTGATACTCTCACAAAGGATTCGTTTAACGTTAAACAGTTAAAACGGTTGACAATTTCCCAATTTGTCTAATATGTAGGATAATGTCGGTTCGAACCACTTAGGTGAAGTAGATTAAATAGGTAGGTCTTTCGAAGACTTTTAGATACTAAAGTTTCCGATATTGTTCGATCCGTTCACCATGTTTATCGGAAGATCCGAATTTTTTTAATGATATCGATATTCTTTACTAATAATCGTAAGTTTTACTTGTACATACATAGTTAAATATATTTAAACTCCACACTTCCGCATTATTTAGTCGTTAGGCACAGACAAGCCTTCAATCTAAAGGTTCATATTTTGACGTAATCGATATATTTTTTGATAAACTCCTTGTGTAAGGTATTGTTCTGATTAAAAATCAGATTGATTGGCTGTAAGATACCTAAATGATAGGTAAATTAGGTTAAATCGATTCTAGAGTTGATGACGATCCAAAATATATATGTAGAAATGATATGTGACGTGACTTTTAACACATTTTCCTCTATTTGTCCTTCATTTTCTTGGTACATGATATACATACTTACTCCATTCCACAAAAAAAAAAATTAAAAGACTTTATTCTTTGAAGTTATTTTTAATAGTTTTCGAAATTTTTATTAAAGTTTTCTTTCTTTTTTTGTGTGTTTTTGTTTAGTTTTTTGTTTGTCTTTTTATATTTGTTACATTTAAAAATTCTATTAGTATTTTGTTTTTACACATTTTACACTTACAAATGGTTTTCTCTTTTCTTTGTTTATAAATTCAAAAGGATTTGATAATGCATTTTTATATAATTATTTTTATTATTTTTTTGTTTTAGTTAGTTTACTTTTGCCCATAACATAAAATGTATTGCTAAAAATATTTATAATTTTAAATTTCTTTGTTTTTTTTTATGCATTTTTGTTTGTTTTTTTGTTTTGTTTTACGTTTAAATGTAAGTTAAAATTAAAATCATTCAATTTGATTATCACAGTATTCACGCACAATAATTCAAATAAATATGAAAGGATTTAAAAGATATTTTTATATAATAGTTTATGTATATATAGTTTTATATTCATTCGCTAGGAATAGTTGTGGTATTTTGTTTGACTTTGAAAATGGTAAAAGACTATACTTAAATATTAATAATACGCACACACATATACATATACATATACATATATGACATACATATATAATTATACATATTATTCCAATGATTAATCATTTGTTCTTTCGTTTATATTGAATAGAACAAATGATTAGCATTTGAATTGTACAAAATTTTATGGGTTAATTAAATGAACTTTGTTTTGTTCATTTGATTAGCAAAAATTTTGCATTTGTTTTTTTTATAATTCTAAGTTGTTACAATAAATACAAATACCATTAATAGTTAACATATAAAACAAACCCCAGATTTGTATGTGTGTGTGTTAATTAAGCTAATATTTGATGTGTTTGCGTCTTTGAACCTGGAATGAGAGAAGCAAATAAAGGTATTTCATTAGTAATAACTCAGAGACAAAATCAATTGGTTAAAAGTTAAGTAATTGTCTTGATAGATAAGTAGAAACTTCTAATATGCTATGAGGAACTGCTTTATACTTTAGCTGAACTGGATCACAATAGACTCATTAAGTCGTATAAAGGTTTCAATTATGGATATCTTAGCTTAGATTGGGTCTACACTACACTATACACTATACTTAATTTCTTTTGAACTAACTCCTAATGTAGACATTTTTACAGAATAATAAAATCACGAAATGTTTCTGAAAAGTTCTACAAGGTGGTCTCACTTTTTTAAACTTTGTGTCACTTTAACTATCATAAAAAAACTTAAAGTAAATTTTATAAATCGTTAGAAAAAACTATTTCTAGTTGTACACACCTGTTTATAGTTTGGCCAGTTGCATTTTCTATTTTATTTGATTTATTCCTTGTGTTTTCCTTACATTGCACTTTTTGTCCGCCGAATCTTTGGCCACCCATTACCACCATTACGACTGTTTCTAGTGCATCATGTAGGGCGACTCGTCCATATCATCTCCACCGGTGGGACTGTCCAGTGAAGGGTTGATACGCTTCTCCTTCTGTCGACGATTGCAAAACCAAACGCGTACGACTTCCTTCTCCATGCCCAGACGATCGGCCAGTTGACTGATTTCCTCACTCGTCGGTTTCTGATTGGCCATGAAAGCCTTCTCGAGAGCTCCCCGGATGGTTGTCTCAATCGAAGTGCGCTTCTTGCGACGACGACCAATTATTTCCGGAGTACTAACCGTGGCCTGTAGGGCAGCCGGGTCGAAGACTCCGCCTGTGGCTTGAATTGTGCGATCGGCATCATCTAACCACTTCTGGAGTAAAGGCTTCAGCTTGCACATGTTCTTGAAGCTCAAGTTCAATGCCTCGAAACGGGATATGGTGGTCTGAGAGAAATCATTGCCATAGAGCTTACCCATGGCCAGGCCCACATCGCCTTGAGTGAAACCAAGTTTAATGCGCCGCTGCTTGAAGGTTTTGGCGAACTGTTCCAGTTCCTCCAGATCGGTGGTCTCCTCGGGTGATGGTTGCTCACCAGCTGCTCTGGCACTGGCCACAGTTTTCGCCTGCGGAGTGCCAGCATTGATGGCCGTGGAGCCCGTGGAGGAGATCTGAGTGCCACTGGTTGGGGTACTGGGCGTTAGGATGCCACTCAATTTCAAACTTGCCGAGGAACTTGGCGGTGTAATCTGCAGCATTGTGGTGGTCGATGTGCTGGCCGCTGCCGTTATCTGTGGCGGTGAGCTGGCAGGACTTCGCACCGATATGGGACTTCTCATGTTCGGCGTAGAACTACGCGGCTGTGGCAGGTTCATGGATGTTGTTTCCTCCATTTGACGCTTTTGCAGCGATTGCAGTTGCTGATTGGCCTGACTTAGGGCCTGCAGTTGGCTTTGCATTAGGAATTGGGCAGCAGCCACTTGGGTGGCCAGGTTAGGATCATCTTGTTGCATGCCCAACGAACCATTTCGCAAAAGTTCCATATAACTGTTGTATTGTTGTTGCAGGGCAACTTGACGTTGCTGCAACAATTGCTGGAACTGAGCAAAATCCTGGGCGGACAACAATGGATGATGACCAGCAGCGGCAGCGGCCGCCAATTGGGCTTGCGGTGAGGACATGCCTGGCAAAGCCAGGAGCGGATTAATGCCATTGGCGGCCGCAGCAGCAACAGCAGCTGCCATTGAAGCAGCAGCCATTGTTGAGGCTGGTGGAGGAGGAGAAGCTGCTCCTGCTGCTGCTGTTACCGCTGCCGCTGATGATGCGGCTAGATGAGGAGAGATCACTGGACGATTTAGTGACTCTAGGGGTAATGGTGGTGGCGACGTGGTTGTCTTCGAGGATTTCATGGAATTGGCTGGCGATTGAGTGCTATGACGTGAGTTATCACTGGTCAAGTTCAAGGCTCCACCATTAGCATCATCATCATCGTAGTCGTCTGACTGTTCTTGCTTGTACTGCACATGATGATGATGATGCGGCAGATGTGGATGATGATGGTGAGCCGGATGTGGTACCAGCAATTGACGTTTGGCCTGCTGTTGGCTCAATGAGAGAGCTGGACTCAATGGTGAACGACAGCGATCACTAGAAGTTCCCACACTGGAATTATTATCATCGCAATCGGAAGCTGCAAATAAGCAAATGCAAAAGACGATATGTTAAAACAAAATTAAGGAAACGTTTCCCTGGGGGATATATAAGGACTCCGAAATTGAACAAGTCTTGATATGTCATTGTGGAAAAGTTAACTTACTTAACTCTCTAAAAGAAAAACTCTCTCTAACTCTATAAAGCATATAGTTGCTCTACATTAGACACACCCAAAATGAACCTTTTGAATTTCGTATTGAAATGAAACCTTTTTTAAAATCACCATAAACAAATATATATGAAAACGAACCGAATTTAAGTTTTTTCATATACTACCCCGAACGCTATGCAAAAATTAGCCATCCAATGTGTGGTCCTTTTTCTCAGTTTCCTGTCTTTCTTTCTCTCTCTTTATTTATTTTTTGCATAAATTTTAGCATTTTCCACATTTTCACTCAATTTCATAGTCGGTTGAGTTTTCCCCCAGCGAAGAAAGAAAGCCTTTCACGTGACCACCCAGCCGAAATTATTATGCCAAAACCAAAAAAAAAAAGAAAAAGAGAGGCAAAATAAGTTTCCCTGGGTCCATCTACTCTTCAACTCGAAATCCACCTTCATTGTGCATAGTTTACATAGTGTTCACCTTGAGAGACACATCAAATGGAATTCTCATGTTTTCTTTTCATTTTGTTGTTGAGCCTCACAGAGCAGCAGCAGAGCTGACGCTTTTAGCTGCTTTTAAGTGCCATTTTAGCATTTCAAATGCTTTTCGTTTTTGGCGATTTGTATAAATTTGCTATTTATATGCATTTTATATGTATGTGTATTTCTGTGTTTGTGAAAGGGAGTCAAGACGAACCAATTGATTTGCAATAATATTTAAATACCACACAAGACACCGGACAAAAGGACACATAGAGTTCATTACCATGTTTCGGACTAGAAGAAAAGTAAAGTTGATAAACCCTTTTCAAAACAGTAACAAAAACGTTGAGCATAGTGTACTATATTAACCCTCTTTGAAGTAGTTCTTCATCTTTGGGATTTTTGCATATGTTTTGGTGGTTGAAGATTTTATTTTTGCTTCTCCCTGGCTACGTGAATTTGATGACTTATTTGCCCAAGTGGGCGACCCACATGGTCAATCGTTTCGTTACATATTGCAGAATGGAAATAAGATGAGCACAAAAAAAGGGGAAGAGTGGGAAAAAATATAACTTTCGGTTCGGTCCAGGCAAAGGCTACGGGAACGGCTACGTGCGTCCATTTGGTATTCAGATGATGTGCAAATTCGATTTGTATGTGTTCTCTGTGTGAAGGGCCTCTGCCCAGGGGCGTAGGTGGTCAATTTAAACAAATTTATTGGGAAAAACGAAACTTTTAAGTTTTGAATAGGACTAAATCCTATGCAGTAAGTTCTAAAGCATATCAATTGAATCTTTGACATCTCTAACATAAGATGGTAAATGAAATAGCCATTAAAATAACTTTAGACTTCTAACTAACAAGGATAGTTCAAAAGTAAATGTAGTTCATTTGTAGAAATAATAAAGTAATCTCTAAACTTCAGAGGGATATTTGAAGTTATTTAAGTAACCGAATAAGCTTAAGTTACTTGGCTTATCTAGAGATCCTTAAGTTTATAAGATTTGGAGTTAGATGAAAACCAAATACAATTTATTTTAAGAAGTACTGCAAAATGTATACCAAACTTTACAGTGCTAACGCTTCTAAAAGCTGAGTTACTTGAGGTTGAGGAAAGAAATGATACTTTGAAACCGAATAAAATACATTTGAAGAAGTAAGTAAGTAAGTAATATTAATACCAAGTATTCGAGTGGTATTTCTAATGAGTGCTGAGAATATTATAAATAAAGATTTCATCTGAAACCTAATAACACAGTTTAGAACTTAGAAGAAAGTAACAAAGAACCCTTCAAATAAAGTTAGTTCCAAACAATTTTGACAATTTCCAAACAATTAAGAATGCCAAGTACATGTTTTAAATAAAGGGAAAGGATATCCCCCCTTGAAAACGCCGCCCTTGTTCATTTAATCGAACCAATAAAAGACGAAGAAAGGCAAATGGTCAGTTTTCATGTGCACAACTGATAGGATGATCCCACACTCATAGCATAGCATAACGGAATAATTTTTGCATAAAATATATGTAAATACACATTTAGTATATGGTTCGTGAAAGAAATCACAGCAACTGTGTCCAGTCCCGTACACATACAGACACACTCCAAGCACACACTCATGCATATGAAAATTCAAATCAAGCAAAAATTCTGTCAATAAACGGGGGAGAAAAAATATATTTATATTGAATAGAAAAACGAAAAATGCTGTGTCCCCCTACTCACCCGTCTCATCAGGGAAGGAAAAAGGTTAAGCCGTGACTAACCGAGTCCCGTCCGTAGACATCGACGTGGGCGTAAAAATGTGTGAATTGCAAATTTTACGCATCTAACAAACCCGTCAATAACGAGTTATGAATAATAATGACTGTCCAACATGGAAATGTAGAAACCTATTTCAGAGGGGGATGGGGGAGATTTCTTAAAGAATTTGTCAAATGGATTTTTAAATGCCACCGAAAACTACTTAAGAAGCTGTTAAGTCAACACTAAAAGATCGACATTAGAGAGAGTTTGAGGTTGAGGGGAAAAGAGGCATTTAATAAGACATCAAACATTAACTTGGGAAAAGAGAATAGAAGTTTCCCTCTCTCTCTCTTGATGTTCCCTAAATCACTGGCAAAAGGGCTGCGACAAAAGTTTTGACAGCCCATTGTATTTGGGTTTTTGGGTTTTTCGGGAGGCAACCCTAAAAATCTAAGCGCGTGGCCAACTCGAGCTATGTATGCGATGAAGAAGGGTTGTTTGGTTGGTTGGTTGGTTCATTTCAGTTTAGTTTCGATTTTCATTTTTCGGTTCCTGTTTATTGTCTTTTGAAAACGCATACATACGAGTGATTTAGTGAAACTGATGCCCAATGGCAGATGTTTCCCAAAAATATGTGTGAGACAGAAAGTGGACAGAATCGTAAATCGTATATTGGGGTTAGAGAGTTTGAGAATTTGAGTTTCTGTTTTTGGACAACAGCTGATACCACTTACCATTCGATTGCAACGGCGACGGTGAACGCGACAGACGGCTGATATCTGAAAATAGTCCAAAAAAAAGTAAAAACCAAACGTTAAATATAAATATATATAAAAATGTACAACATATCCTCCACACTAGACTAGACCATGACACTTAAAGCCAAATGCAGTCGTTGGCTTCACTTAAAAGTTTATGTTAAAATCAATAAGTATATATGTGAGTGTATATAGAGAAAACACAACACTGACCAAATGCTTAGCATTCGGACACTCAGACTCAAGGTATAAAAGGATATTTTTATGACCATCGTCGAGGGAGCAGCAGCAGAACGAACACCGCCACCTGGTGCATGGAATTCGATTTGAATTTCTTTCCTTGCAACATTTGTTTGTTGCATTTTATGAGAATTCGACCAAAACAGGCATAACAAAGTGGCAAAGTGTAAAATTCTGTCTGCGACTAATTTACGAGGCAACTAGAAATTCGAGTTTCATAGCTTTTGAAACGTCAATGTCGTTTCATTTATATTATTGGGGATAGTCATCGATCGAGTAATTAAAGTAGAAATGCAATATACTTAGAATTTCATTGCAAAGATAACATTTATATAAATATTTTTTAAGCAAATATCAAGAACTAAACTTGTCTAAATTGAGAACACATATTTCGTTTTCCTAAGCAATTACTAATGAACTAATGTAATTTCAATTACTGAATCAAATAATTGAGTAACCACATATACAAAATGCAATATTTTTTGTATGTTGGTTAAAAACTCTTTCAAAATAAACTTTTAATTTGCATTTTTCCATTACACTGAAAACTATATGAAATAAGCAATAAAGTCTGTCTTTATTCCAAAGTCTTCCTTTTAATGTACTTGAATATCAATTTCTACTTCCCAAAATCAATTTTAAAGCATTTTATTATTTATAAATTTGAATTCTTTTACTTTAGCTCGTTTTAAAATAAAATAGTTTCTTGAGAAAGGAATTTCTTTTTGTTACTTCTCTGAGTTCAATCTTTGCCCTTTCTAATCCCGTATTTGTGTCTTTTTTGCCCTCTTATCTCACCCTATTGCAGGCCTACCTCTTCCCAACTCATTTAACTCGCTTCTGGCACACTTTTGTCGCCCTTTTAGCTCGCACTAATTAAGGTCCAAAAACTGCCACACGCCAAGGAAAGGGAGAGCAAGAACTCTTGAAGATCGACCTCAAGTGCCCATTTTCTTACAATTAAATGTTATTTCTGGACATATGTGCCGGAACATTTTGGGAAATGTTTTTGGTCCAGGCGCTAACTAAACTGCCACATAAATTATGTTTTTCTCGAACTGAAATGAAAACACACCCCCGCTCAGGAATTCTCTCGCCCTCTTTCTAACTCAAAAAAAAAAGAGCAACATTTTTGTGAATTGAAAACAATTTTGTATAAATTTTTGGCATAAAATCAAAAACCGCAAGCCAACCAACCCTCTGAGGCCCCCCGAGGTAGTAGAATATAAAATTTTAGAGAATTTTACACACAGCGGGTGACGACGAGTGGCGGGTGGGGGGTGGAGGAGTTTGCGGCGATGGCGGTGGCGGCTGCTGCAATCTGAGATATATCTCTATATATATAGTTTTCATGTGGCTCTCATACAATTAGTCAATGACCTCGACCGATGAAAATGGCCATAGAGAGATGAGTGGGAGGGGGGTTTGGCTATAATCACACAAACACACACACACACACACACACATACATATAGACATCTGTACACAGACACACTCCCCATCACGTGCGCAGACTGACTCTATCGATTGAGTCGTCGTCCTCCTCCTGCTCCTCGTCGTCGTTGTAGCTGTCGTTGTCGATGTCGACGGCGGAAGCTGCGTGTCTTGAACTCTTGACCCCTCTACTACCCATGATGGACCAACAAAAATTGTAGCCAAAAAGAAAGAAAGAGGAAAAATAAATAACTAAATAAAATAAAAGAAGAAAAATAACAGACATGAAATGTGCGTGTGTATGTGTGTGTGTGTTTTCCGCTTTGTTTTACTTGAATATTCGTAGCAAAACAAACTAGCAACATTAGACAGAGAGAAAGTAATAGCCTAGAGAGCAAAATCTCTGTCTAACTTCGATGAGACGGAGAAAGAGCGAGCTTAAATCACGGCGAAAAAAAAGGAGCTTGATTAGCAAAACCAAAAATTAGGCATAGTCGGCTTTTAGGCTTTAGAGAGGCAAGTATATAATCTAAAGGACAACGGACAAGGATTTGCTGGAACTAAGGACGAGAAAATTTGCCTCTTTCATAGACTATCATTTAGCTATAGTTCTACCATGAAACTATATAATTTCAAACAAATATTACATCAAAATTTGGAACTTCAAGAATGTTTTAAAACTTACTAAAATTTCGAATAGGTTTTTTAATGGAAACCTAGATTGAGTTTTGATGTTAGACTCACCCAAAGTAAACAATGATATTCATTCTTTGGTATATAAAATTTCCTAATATGACCAGAATTTAGGAATTTTTTGAAATAATTTTGTGTAGTAGAACATAAAATAAACTTTACCTTCTTGACTTAAAAATATTCTGTAATCAGAAAGCAAATGAGTTGGTAAATTCCCCAAAAAAGTTAATTTACCACCAATATTCAATAACAAAAAATTGAATATATTTTTTGGGCCACTTGTAGATTAGGCCATTCATAAAATGAATAATGAGGACATCCTTTCACCAAGTTGATCAACTTTGGAGTCGGCAAAAGTCATTGAGAAACATTCGAATTTAATTAGAATCGCACACACTTGAGAACATAACGAAACTGATTAAAGTTTGTGTGTTTCAGCCTTAAGTATTTATTAATTAATCAGCGTTTACTAAGCATTTTGCGTTGTAGTTTCGTTTCAATTGCGGAAGCTCATATCCGTTAACAAATATTAATGGGGACGACTTTCAATCAAAAATTCTAAGAATTGAAAATTTCTACTACAAACACGCCCCTCTTTCTTCTTCTATGGCAATTTTTATTGCACTTGGTCTCCTGTGATAAGGAAAATTCAAAACTACCTTATCAAGATAGACGACCATCGTAATGCTTCATCGTATGAGCTCATTGTACAATGACTAAAAATATATGATTTGATTTTGGTCAACAGGAAAAAATAACAACGACAACGACGAAAAATGCATAAATATTGTCGTCAATAGGTGTTAAATATATATTAATTTAAAAGTGATTGGCATTGTTCGATTAATTTATGAAAAATTAACCCAATGACGAAATGTGTTTACTCCTTCGAGTATATTCTTGCTGTGGTCAATTCCTAGAAGCTGTTGACGGGTTTCTTATGGTTTTTTTTTTTGCAGGTGTGCAAAATATTACCATTGATTTGACTTATTTGATAAGAAACTGAGGGAAAGATGAGATAAGCAAATCGCTTTATACAAGGTCTTGATGACTTGATGTATATAATGAGCAAATCAAATGGGGAAAATACATATATCAAATATTTCTTCCACTTCTCACGTGTTCAACAGCCTGAATGGTTCAAAGGTACTTAAAACGAGCACGAGGTGGTCAGAATATAGTTTAAGTCGTATTATATATTAAAATTTTAGAGATAATTCAAGATGCAAGTAATGCAAGATTTCCAAATTACTTAAAAGTGGCTTAAATGGGCAATTACATAATCAATTTGACTATTTTTACTTGAGGATTAGGATCATAAATATATATTAAGCCATTTGTCGATTATAATTTCTTACTAAACGCAATCATAAATTTTCGTTTTTTTTTTTTTTGTTTTTAATATCTTATCACCTTCATTTGTTGGGAAAGTCGAAAAAAATCCCCGCTCTATTTTTTCTACTATATGATTTCATAATTTATTCAAGAAGTACTATCTTCTTTTTTTTGACCTTATCTCTAATATTATTCATATAACTAATTTGGAGTACCCGAATTACTCACATTTCAATTGTGAGTCCATAGTTTTACATAATCAATCAAGCCATCCCGTACCACTTGACTTTGAGAGTTTTTCGATGGTAACAGGCAATAACACCTGAGACCATTTTTCGAAAAGGTGTTTAACTTATTACTTATTACGCATATTCACAATTTTACCTACATTTGTCATCGAAAACCCGACGACAAATTGATAAGGCAACAAATTAAATATATTGTTTACAATGACCAAGCGCAATGCACAGCGGTTCCATTGAGTACCCATCGTCAGCACCACAATCGACACCACCTTCATGCCACCACCTACGTCTCAGGTTTTTACATGGCCTTTTTGTGTTTTTATTACATGTCTGAATGTGTGAGTGTGTGTGTTTAGTATATTGTGCAAGAAATGCGTCTTTAATAAATTTATTTTTATGATAGGTATTTGTAATACATATTGGTTAGATTATATATCGAGTACAAACATTAGACCCGGTACCGGGTAGTTCTACGGAAAAGCACCAGCAAAGTGGGTCGGTTTTGGTTATTTATGATGGAGACACCCCAACACTAGCAATATCATACTATTTAATAAGTTGATTGCTCGGGATTGCAATTCTACAAGTGGTCTGGCTTACCCATTTTATATGTAGGTCTTAAAAAACTATCGAAAAAATCACAAGTTTCTGATTTGAAACTTTGCAAATTTCAATATATAGAAATAGATGGTATATTATGTGGATAAACTTACATCGATTCTGCATTATGTGTACGGCGACAGCTGCCTCTCGGGCACTTGTCGGTGTTGTCTTTAGCAAATCACGCTTCAAGGAATTATTATTATCCTCGGGACTAGCAGCGGTATGCCAACGTAGCTCCGACATAACCATTTTCACTTTGACCGAAAAAATCCTTTTCTTTTTCACTATATATTTTGATTTGTATAGATTTCTTACACAAATTGTTCTCAAGGTGTTCTTTTTAGTGTGGTCACTATGCACTGCATTAGATAAGTTCGACTTGATATTAGGTTTTGATAAACGTTTTTCTTTTTTTAGTTGTTGTTGATGATGTGAATACGTCCAAACGCGTTCGTGTTTCGTGTGAAACTGACAATTGTCGGTTAGTCCAAAGCGGTAAGGACACCTTTCTTTATTATTATTTTCGGTTATTTTTTTTTTGTGCTCAAACTTCCTTTACTCTCATCTACTACTACAACACACGATGCTCGATGCGGCCAGACTAACCTAACGGATGGATGGATAATCGGGCTCTAGGCCTGATGATGATGATGATGGACGGTAAAAACGTAGTGTTCTCTGCTTGTGTGACTGAGTGAGCCTTTGTCTCGCTCTCTCTCTTCCTTTGCGTATGCTCTCTTTCTATCCCTCACACACGCACACACACACTCACTCAGAGCCGGCTTGGATTTTGAGTTGAAAATTTAGGTTTTTATGCCCAAAAGCAAAACCGAAGGAAAAAAAACGCAGCTTCTAAAGTGAGGGGAAGGTTTCCGTTATGGGTCTTGTTTTTGCTCGTTGTTGTTGTTGTTGTTATTTAGTCACCCCCAGGAGGTAAGGGTTGATTTTTTACACTCGCACACTCGGAGCGTATAAAAAAGCGTTCGTCTGTGTATAAAAAACTTCTCCACGCGTTTGCCCACTAAACGAACAACGACTAAACGACGAACGATGCGCTCTAGAAGACTCAACGCGTTCAACTAACTGGTTTTCACGTCGGCGCCCCCGAATAGTGCAGCACTTGAATAAAGCTAAGGCTGGTGCGGGCGAAACAAAACGAAGCTTCGCACTCGCTCTCTTATGCTCTGTCGCTCTCTCTCGTGGTTTATTTACCGTTTTGTGGCAGGCATTAGAAATGCGTTCCACACACAGATAGAACATGTCGACGAACGAAACGTCGTTTCCCAATTGGAACATGGCGTTACACATACGCTGTGAGTGACGAGAAGAGGAGAAGGCCTCTTCTCTCGCTCTCATTTGAGTGACTGGCTGTGTGTGTGTGAGTATGAGTGTGTGGGAGAGTGAGTGAGTGAACTGTAAAATGTTTTAAAATTTTATACTACAATGTCTATGGCTCTTTTGGGGGGGAAAAACTTCGTCGTTCGTTCGTCGGTTTCTTGACGCAGCTCGACGAGCTCCATTGTATTGTGTTTGTGTGTGTGTGAGTGTGCGTGTGGGTGTGGCTTAAAATTTAAATTTAATACAGGGGGGAATGTATATGTGTATGTATGTACGATGTGGTCTATGGGATTGCATGAGTCTGTGTGTGTGCGCGTGGGCTTTATTTTTATGCTTGCACGTTGGGCGCCACATTTCGTAGGGGGATGTATGCGTGTGTGTTTGTGTGTATGCATATTATTTTATGATTGGCGAGTCAAAACTTGGATGCTTTTTTCTGTTCATGTGTGTGTGTGATGCTATGTAAAAATATTTTAAAGCCTGCGTCGACGCTGACGCTTTGCTTCAGCCAGCAGCATCCACCCATACAAAGTTCCTCATTCCCTCAACAATACATGTCCCACACACACACACACACATTTGCTCAGTCCTTCTTTGTTCTTGGCATTCCTTTTTTTGTTTTTTCTTTCTTTTTTTTTATTTGCCATTCAATTTATGCACACATGTGCGACTCCTCTGAAATATATGTATGTATATATAGGTAGGGGCCCTCGCCACCCACTGACTTTCATTCCCCTATGTTTTTGTTCTTGCTTAGATCAGATTTGCTCTTTTTTTTCTTTTTCTTTGCATAATGATTTATTTGGCGACATTTATTAAGACAAATTTTATAAACAATTATACAAATATTTGAAATTTAAAGAAAAAGTCGTTTTAATAAGAGTTTTATAGAGTTGCCATGGTGTCAGATGGAAAGCTTTCTTACACGAGTTAAAAATTTGCTTGAATTTGGCATTGTTCGAATAAAATTAGCTTTTTTTAAATGAGTTTTTAAAGAATGGTGCACAAATTTATAATTTTTATTTCAATTTATCGACCAGTTGACACATATTTCTTTAAGTATCTTAAGTATTCTTTAAGAAAAGCAAGTTAGTAAAAGTTTTCCTGGTTTGGTAAACTTTTTATATGGTCCAATTCCTAATAGATACTTTAGGAACAACTATTTTTGTTGGATGTAATACACAAATCTATAAAAAATAAAGACAAAAGTTAAAGTCTCAATATTCTAACAATCAAATTTGGGACTGCATCACGCCTTAACTCCATTTTATTGCGAAATAAGTTCAGTTCATTTAGTTGCGCATTCAAACTATCCTATATACATGTGTATATCCTCTTGTTCCAATCACTTTCTTCATTAACATTGAAAAATCGTTTTAATTATATACATATCATTACATAGAAATAGTACTTTAATTTTTTAGAAAATGACCAAAAATTTTATTATTTTTTTCCGTTTGTTATTTTAATATTTCAAAGAACTGGACAAATTATAACGAAAAGTCAAATGCTTGAGCATCTTCTATATAAAAATAACACCAACACCAACAAATCTGTCAGGTAACAAAAAAAAAGATGCACAATTTTTATCTTTGTTATGGAAAAAACTCATAAAAAATTGTTACAAAAGTCATAAAAAGTCAAAAACAGGTAAAAAGACAAATTTTCTTCGTCTTGGCCGTGTCGTCCTGGTCAAGAGAAAGAAAGAAAAATTTAACGCTGAAAAGTGGCAACACGTTTTCGTCAATGATAAGCACCTAGGGTCGTTTGGCTATGGAACAATTTTGATTTTGCGCTCTTTGCATTTATCTTCGTTTATTTTTTTACGACAATTTCCATGTAAATCATAAAAAACAGTTCGATCCAGTCAGTTAGTCAGTTCGGTAACAGTTTCTCCCGGTTCATCCTCGCCCATATCCTCTGACTACATGTTAATTAGCCAATATGTTGACCTGAAGAAACTACTGGTTATACCCCGGGAGGGCTCTCTCACGTTCGCAAGGAAATGTTAAAAAAAAGGGCTTCTTGACTTTTTCCCTCGGCATGACCATAAAAAATATCAAACTATTTGTCGGCTCTCCTCTACGCTCTGTCTCCCTCTCTCTTTCTCTCACCTGAAACTGTTTTAAACGTCCTTGTCGTAAAATGAAAGAAAATTACTTGTGTCAATGTGTGTTTTGTAGGCAAAGATCATAAAAATGGAAGAGTTGCGCGCTTCGAAGGAAAGGAAAGCAAAGCAAGGCAAAAAATAAGAAGAACAATTTTATTGGGGCAGCCGGAAAATATTAAAAAAAAAAAAAAACAAAAATGGGAAATTTCTGTAAATTGTTTGAGAAAATATCTAAAGAAAAAGTGAAATGTCTAATGAAGTCATAAAATTTGTTGGGTTAGCAAACATGTTGGGATCTCGCCTTTTTTGGGGTTTGTTTTTTGTGGGTTCTTATACCCTGTAAGCGTAAGTTAAGGTGACAGTATTAGAATTGGTTTTGGAAGTTTTACTCCATATTCTTTAAAAGACTGTAAATAAGTTATGAATGTCAACTCAAGTCAACTCAAGATTAAAGCAGCATATAGCAAGTTCATCATGATTCTTTCTTATACAGGGTATTTTCAAGTCCATCTTTAAACTAAACATCACTTTGATTTAAAAAACAAACTTACATAGTTTACGATTTGGTTTGATTAATGAGTAGAAGAAAGTGAATTAAATATTTAATGATAATTCTTAGGTAAACCAAATAAAGGCAAAGGAAGCAATGAAAATTGTAACAAATTTGGCATAATAACTTTTTAAGAGAAAATTTCATCCCTCTCGTTTACTTTTAGTTCAAGTTGAAACTAAACCTAAGAATTATTGCCTAAGTCTAGTAAAGGTGGTTGTTGGTAAGCTAGAATAACTAGTTTTCCATTCACAATGATGATGCAACACGGCATCAGTTTTCCATATCTCCAATAACAACAAATTTTCATTCATCTTTTTCTGTTTTTTTTCGAGGGGGTAACTTGATGATGAAGTACCCGAAATCAGCATTTGACATTCAATGACATTCTTTGATTTTTATTTATGTCCTTAAAAAAATAAGCAGAAATCGTTTCTATAGTCTTCTTTTTTTGGGTAGAAAAGTAAAGAAATCAATTGCGTTGCCTGATGCCAAGGAAAAAAAAACCTTATAAAAAAGGAATTAAACAAAAGAAAATGTATTGATAGAGAAACGCACACACACACACACAAACATTCAGTTGTTACGGTATTTTGCTACCATTTGACACCCCAAAATGAAAAGGACACAACTTGCCGGGTTCTCTCAGGTAGGTAGGCAAAAAAGTAGTCAAATGTCCTTTGATATATGCATATGCGGGATAGACGACTTCTTGCAAGATTCCTCCATCCACATAAGGAAAAGAAAAAAAACAACTGCAGTTTTTTTCCGCTTTTTTATGCAATTTTTAGCATGAAAATTTGGAGTTTTCTTCCCTGATTTTCTTTTTGTATGTTTCTTTTTAGGGGTGGGTAAGGGAAAAGTTTGCATCCTTATTTCTTTTGGCATTGTTTCTTATTGCGTTCTATCGAGGACTTGAAAATGTTTAACGGTTTTGTGATTTATTCGCTAGGCGTTTCCCACGAGTTTTTAGGTAAAAAACAGAGAGAGAGAGAGGGAAATTATTTATTTTTTTGCATCCTTAAAGCGATTTTGGTTGAGATTATTTGTAGGACTTAATGAGGTATTTGTTTAGGGTAATTGCTTGAGTTAGGATTTCTTTACTCACCATTTTGATTTTGCAATTTCAAGCATTGCTCCAAATCTCTTACATCCTTGACATTGCTCAAATGTCCATAGTTTAAGGATGATGGTCCATCTACTTCTCGTTGCCCCTCCACGTTTCGCTGCTGCTGTTGCTTGGTTTCCATTTTCAAGTTGAAAGACGAGGCATTATTGTTGCCCTCGACTGCCTTTGGCTCACTGTATTCATCCAACGATTGCAGTTTTAATTCAAGCGATTGCTCTTGGTCCATCTTCATCTGCTCGGTTGGCTCCTGCTTAGCCACGTTCTCCTCTCTTGCTTCATTCTCCGTTCCTTGCAAAGTTGAGGACGATGATGATGCCGATGCTGATGATGACGAGGACAATGATGATGATGGTGATGGGCAGGGACTTGTGTGATTTGCGCTGACATTGCGCATATGTGTGTCAACATCAGAAGCAGCCACAGCAGTCAAAGTTTCATCATTGTCTTCGATGTGGTTCGTTAGTTCTGTTTGTTGTTGACATTGCGGAAATTTCAAATTTGAAACTGAAAATTATAAAAAAAATAAAAAAAGAAACAATTATTTACTTTAAATATCCCGAAATTCTCTTAAATGTAATGGAATTGTGTCATTTTACACCAATTAATATTATGACCATATATGTATAATTTTTACCAAATAAAACATATCATACAGAACAATATACTAATTTCTTATGATATATGTATATATATCCAGAGAATTGATTCTTATTCTAATATTGATATATAATCTATAAAAAACTGACAATGAGCCATTGGTAAAGTCCAAAACGGATACTAAGATTTTGAGGACCTTTTTTTTGGCTTATTAAATAGAACAGCTATTTCCAGCTGCTTCCGATCTATGGTAACTCAAACATAGATTGATATATTTATTTTTAAAATGTACTTAAATGGCTTTAATTAAAGAACTCCCAACTTTAGTAGTAGTTGGACTTAAAAAGAACTAATCTTAGTTTCAAACAAACTAATTTGGTTTCTTAAAAAATTGTTAATATTTTTACAAGTTTTAACATTAATTTTGTAAATATCTTCTATTGCTTCTATAGTTAATTTTAAGGCATTGAATCTATTTACATATTTGTATATTATTCCAAGATATGAAAGACACCATTTTTTAAAAATATATTATATGTATATATAATTCGACTCAACATTTATTCAAATTTTGAACTAACCAATCACATTGATTCTTTATCTATGCGTAAAGGGTTGACTTACCCATATTGATTTACATAAGCCTTTATTTCCACTCGTTACGCATAAAAAATGGGGGAAAACAGAAAATCTCAGCAACCCTTTTTTTATGAGTCTCTCTCTCTCTCTGTCTGTCTCACTCTGTTCGCCATTTGAATAAGCTTAGCAGTGGAGAAAAGGGGTTGATTTACATAAGTACATAAAAAACTGAGTGTTGGCCTTCATTTTAATATTTGCCCCTAGGGGTTGACTCTGGCCCTCGATACTACGCACACTCTGATCAAATTTTATGATTTTTATGTTCGCAAAGAGGGGTAGTGGGGGGAAGGCGACAACGCACTCTTAAAAAACCAACCAAGCAGGCACATTTTCATTGGCTGAAGTGGCACGACATGTGGGCCCACAAATAAAAAAATGGAAAATGAAAAATATTTTCCTACCAAGGCGTTGAAATGAAACGATGTCCTTGTGCTTAGCAGGATATCATCGCAATGTGTGTAGTACATGTTGTTTGGGCAATTTTACTACCCTTTAAAGGAGGGTATAATGGCTTTGACTAACTTCTAAATCCTTCTGATATATGTATATGATGAAACTTATTAATAGAAAGATAGATTTACAGGAATTACTATAACCGATATTTGAAAAGAATCTGAGATCTCATCATACAAGCTACAAATAAATACAGTAGAATCCGGTTATAACGACGCTCAAGGCAAAGACGATTTTCGTCGTTATATCCGGAAGACGTACTAACCGTATCGTATTGGGACCAACCAATCACTGATCAAACTTTAGTCGCTATAACTGGACTGACGTTATAAGCGAAGTCGCTATTGCCTACTGTACTCTCATTTGCAGAACAGAAAATACCAGATTTTAGGGTATTTAAACTTCGGTTTCTTCACATCACACCTTCGAAGATCTTTGCTGCTATGGAATGTGTAAGCCTACCCAAATGGAAAGATATTTTTTTCGATATAAGTTTTCAAGTGTGAAAAATGAAAAAAACGAAAAGGGTGGATGATTTTCTTTTCAAAGAAAAGAAAAAAACTTATGAATTCCATCATTTCCTTCCCTTGCCTAAAGTTTAACATGAAGAAATCATTCGAACTATAATTACCAAGTTGGAAACCTAACATTTTCACTTCATTTTCGCAAATTTAAATTGCCATTGTATAAATATATTTAGAGATGGGGATTATTATTGTTAAATACATGTATTTAATACAACAAATTTTACGCAATTTGTGTGCAGTTTACATTTTTGTATAATTTTTTATTTATTTTTTTTGTTATTATTATTATTTTTGTTGCTCTCCTTTGCTCTGTGTTTGCTTTGATAATGTTCGAGCGACTTGGAGGCTAAAATTAACTGCAATTTGCAGAAGCCGCCGCAGCGTCTCAAGCCAATGCACATGCAAAGTACGAGTACGAACAAAGAGGGTGGATGAGGGGAGCGGGGGCGGGATCAAGAGTTGCAAAATTTATGCAAACAAGCAGCGAAGTGTAGAAAGGCGTGCACCTAAGCGGGGGCAGTAGCCAACGCACTGCAAATTAAAAGCGCTAATTGTGCTCAGTGTATGCAAAAGGCTTAGGTAGTCCAAACCCCTCGAGCCTCCGATAATTGCGTGCTTAAAGCCCATTAAATTCATGCCACAAAAGAAGAAGAGAAGCGTAGTAAGGAAAACTAAGCGAACAAGCCAAGCTGCAACTTGCCATATAAAATATATACTTATATATCGAGAGTGTTAAGATGTTGTCACAATGTCAGTTACAATGAGAAGTTTTACTTTAACTCCACAAGAGAGAGGACTTTCAAGTCTTTAGGTATACTTTATTCAATCGTTTTCTAATAAATCGAGAAAGAAAACATATTATTATCTTTTGCTTACCCTTTTACACCTAATACATAAAACAACAAATTCTAATTTGCACCTTCAACGAGGTCAGTAGTCCTCAGATTTTGGAAACGCTAAAAATTGTTGGTTGGGTAAATTGTTGGTAAATTAGGGATATACGAATCCTTTAAACATTTCATTTGGTTTCACATAAATTTTTTTTAAAATTTAATTAAATTTTTCAATGTCGATGAGAACCTTGCAAATGTCTTGAAACCAAATCTTTTATTTTTCATTTTTTCCTCTAAGCTGATATATATGTTTTTCAATATTTTTTATCTCTAAAACTCTCTCATTAAAGTCCTTAATTCCTACTTTAAAAAACTGGTCTTTGTGTTTTAGCATTTCCTAGAATTTGTCATTTGTTGTTGCCAAAGACAATTTTCACGCTTCGGTGGCCAAATCCTTAGCCTGTTGCGCAAACATCTAAGATAATGCCGCCTCAGACCTCAGAACTAGATCAGCGTTACACAGATACAGATGGAAGGTGCATTGAAATTATACGATTTGTTTTTGATTTTTCGAATTTTTATTTACCGTTTGACATTAAAAACAGAATGCAACAATTACAAGGAAGTACGAAATGGAATGCTAGAAACCAAAAAAGGTTCAATCGGCAGTCATAAATTTATGTCAGACATTATTTCTTCTTTTCATTCGTGGGTTTTAATTAAGTACAAAGTAAGAAGGAAGACGACCTGCATACAGCACATCAAATACATCAATGTGTACCAGGTGTAAGGTAAATGAAAAGAGGTGCCAAGGTCCTGCAAGGTTCTATGGTTCAATGCAGAAGTCTCTATACACACGATGATGATGACGATCGTTGGGTTGTGTGTCTTGTTTGTCGTGGGAACATCGCAGAGAGGGTGAGGGCAAAGATTTTGGATTGCGCAAAGGACCGCAAAGGCAACAGGACAATGGCAAAAACCAAGTGCAATTTGGCTTTTGTCCTTCCTACTGACTCGCTACACCCGCTGTTGGTTATCTTCCTTTCTCTCTCTCTCTCCCACTCTTCACATAACTGTAACATTTCCACCATAAACTGGATTTTCAAAGAAGGACTCTGATGATGATCACTTGGCATCACAAAAAGTGTGATTCATTTTTTGGGTTCCTTCCTATTATTTGTCCAAGTCAATGGTGCAAGGAAATGTCAATTGGAACCACTGACAATAAAACCGTATACCTAGAGTAATGGATTTTATATATTCTCCAATCTTTATTTAGTAAATAAGTTTTTAGTTCTTATTTACTTGTTCTTTTTTAGAACGTTAACCAAAAATCTAAAAATCTAAATCTAATTTCTAACTACTAAAACTAGTTTCAATCTCATTGATTTATTGTCTCATTTCTATTCATTTAAGACTTTATGTACGAAATTGTCAGGATATAAAAATTACAAATTTTATACTTAAAAGTTGATAAGAATTTAGTTAAATTAATGAACAAATCTTTAGGGCTTCTTATTTTATTACGGTTGACCTCCTTTTTTGCAGATATATCCTTGATTAGCAGTATTAGCAAATCTTTACTACAACCAACTAGGATGTTCTTTTATATCGATTAGCTCTGATGATAGTTATTTTCTCTACTATGAGTATACTAAACAACTTCATCTATCGAATTACGATCCTCGATTTAGCTTTCAGTTCTAAGAACAAAATACAGCGGCATTTATGGAACAAAAGTTGAGCAAATTTTTGATTTATATAAAACTAAAAACCCATGTAGTGCCCAATCAGAAATTCTTTATTTATTACCTACCTTAGAGACCTTTCTAGGACTTTCCTATCTCACCTCAAACTTTTTGAATTTGAAACCTTCTTTTGAACCTTTCTTCCATCCTTTCTCTCATAGAGTTTCCCACACATATGTCTTACAATCCTTTCCCACAAATGAATCCTCTATATTTTGCCTCAAATTTTTATCGTTTTTTGCCATTTTTTTATAATTAAAATTTAATTCTTTTCGAACAAAAAAATAGCACTCGAATTTATGCAGGCAGCCATTAAAAAATATAAAGAACTTTGCTTTATCTACCACCCTTAAAGTTGAAAATACGTTAGAAAAAAGTAAATTCATGAGAAAAGGTTAAAATGTCACTTAAGAGGATAAAAAAATGTACTTTTTTTCACTTAAAATTGGGCGCGCAAAAATCATTGCAAATCATTGGGAAAAATAAAGCGAAAATTGTTTGCAGCTGTTCGAGGCGGAGAGTAGAAAAAGGCGTTGGGCAAAAGGGGTGGAAATCCAAAACAAGTTGGAATATATTTTTGAAAAAACAAATTTCAACCCTGTTTTGCATGAGTCTGTAAAAGTATGATAAGCAAAAACAAAAAAATTCAAAAATCAAAGGCCAATAAAAAATAACGACATGGTATTTCGTTCATATAGATTGTATATATCATGCAGAGTTAGGTAAAGGAATAGGTAGCGCGTGCCTAAAAAGTGAAAAGGATGTGCCATAGCCTTCTGATCATGAGCGTGCTGAGCATGCGTATTTCGTGTGTATTGTGTAACCCAATCCGCTGTTAGGGTTAGAATCTCCTCTACTCTCTCCTCCTCCCTCGATGGCTCTAAAATTTTTGACTGAAGACAATTTTTGTCACTGCAAATGTGGCGGAACAACTCTTCTCTTCACCATTCACTCTCGCTCTCTCAATTCTCGCATTTATCATCATTAAAAGGCGGGTCCCTTAGCACACGCTTCAAAGGATTGTTTGGCTACCAGCAGGAGCAGCCTAGAAGTGTAGAAGTACCGCGATTTAGCAGCTGCTTCTATTTGTATAGAAATTAAATTTGACATGCAAACATTGAGTGCGTAAAGCGAAAGGGGGGCGTTAAAGTGAAAGGATATTTCTCAAAAATATGAAATTTCATCAGAAATATATTTCCTTGATTTTTGACTGTCAACATCCTTCTCTCCTGTAATCGGATCCCCGAAAGAGTGAGAGTAATTTGCGACAAATTTACGCACAAAATTTATTAAAAGGATGAGACACAGAGAAAGTGAGAGGCAAAAGTGAAAGCCATGCAAATGTTTTCCAGCTGTTTCATTCATTGTGTTTCACGCTATGTCAAGGACAAAATGCTCCTGTTTAATTAATGGAATATCCCAAGAAAACCCCCCAAACTGATATTGAATGGACTATTTTAGGATTCGATACTTGCCTTTGAAGGAAACGGGTTTTAATAAGTTTGTCTTGTTATACTCGAAAAGTTTTAGAAGAATTTAATATAGAAAAGCTGGCACTATCAATATAAAACCTTCTCCAAATGGAGAACAATTTCTATAACAAAATTTTCCCAGCCATTTTCACAATGATTTAATTTTCCATTATTTAAAATCATAACACAAAATCATGGTGTATACAAATTTCAACCTGTCATTGTGAAAATGTAATATGCTGCTCAATAAATTTTTGTGTGAACCTCAAAAACACTTTCTCATGCAAATTTTCACTCCCTTGAATGATTTTGCATAAGGTTCTTAGAGACTAAAGACCCGGCTAAGAAGTCTGGGAATCGATCGGTCCCAATAATGGATGCAATCACCTGCAATCCATGAAGAATTGCAAAACAAGGTTAAGGCTAAAGGTCTGGCAGGTAGATGCCAAAAGAAAAATCGATGACAATGGTCCGAAGGACGACTTTCACTGCCAACGGGCATTATTTACACTTGAGCAGAACTCGAAGAAAACGAGACCAGATGAAGAAGCAGGAGTAGGAGCTGGAGGAGGATAAAAGGATCCCTCCATCTCAAAGGCAAACTCATTTCGCATTATCCGCATTGATGGGCCACTCATTATTTTTGATTATTCCTCTCTCTTTGGCATATGTAGTAAGGTAAGGAGCAAGGTGGCCATGGGACGTGGGAATGTAAATATTTCCCTTTTTATTTTTGCAAGGAGAATAGGTAGATATATACATATATTTTACCTTTTCTACCTCGCCCATTATTTTTGCCCATTTCGGGCACTTGCTGTGCCTTCTCATAAACAAGCAGACAAATGAATATAAAATTAAACGAAATTTAATTGTATTTCCACATCCTTTTTTTTTCCTTTATGCCTAGGGTATATGTATTTCCTTTTTCCCCATTTAGTTTTACAATCAAAACGGATATTGAGCCAATAATTTGATTGTCTGAGCAAGCAATTGATAAATGTGTAATGTAATGGCATATATGAAGATCTTTCAAAAGGAGTTCTTTTAAATTGCAATTCTTTAAGAAGAGAATCAGTTTTTGTAAGAAAATTAAATACCATTACTATTATTGAGTTTTAGTCGTTATTGCTGACTTAATTTCTTATAACTCATATATGTATTTATAAAGTTTCATCTTGGCATATTATCTTTTCATATAAAAACTTGAGCCACTTGCCTTGTAAATATTAAAATATTATTTGCGATTTAAATTAACTAAATCGACAAGTTTTAAAAGCATTACACTTGTATGGTGACTTCTCATAGAAATATAAATAACTATAAGATATATACATAAATGTCTAATGATAATGATCAGACAATTCCAATTAGGAAATACCAGAAGAAAAACTTCATGCAACAACGAAAAATTGCGCTTTTGTTGTCCTGTGTAATTGACTAGAAATTTTACTACAAATAAGGCAAAAATTGATGTACAAATTAAAGTACAAAATGATTATAATATAGTGATGTAAATTTCAATAAAAACATCGATGGGTATGTTCATCGATGGTGTCAATGTCAATAGTCGATGCTGTTTTGAAACATCGGGATAAAATCTCGATGCATCGATGTATGTCTAATGTTTTTCTGAATTAATAAAGCTCACTGTTTTCTATCAAAAGTTCTCATAATAGTATTTAAAACTAGTCTTAAATGAATAAAGTATTAAAACCCACTGGCCTCTTTTCTGAATGTTAGCCTTATCTTTCAAAAACTATTATAAAAAGTATTTTTGGGCTTTACTTTGCAAAATAAACTTTCATTCACCTGATTTTGGGCTTATTCAATTTATTATATGTGTTAACATATTGTCAGTCGAGAAAATACCTTTTACCTTATCTTTGTTGTCATTCTGAAAGAAATGCGCTTAAAGTTATAACTTAAGTAATGTTAGAAGGGGCTTTTTAAAGACAGCTTCATATAACTATATGATCAAATTTTTGTGAAAATCGATATCAACAAAAACATCGGTAAACAACGAAAAACATAGCCAAGAGATTATCGATGTTCGATGCTTCAATGTTTTTTTATATCACTATTATAATATAATTATAATTGGTAATTGTTGTAGAAGTAAATACAGAAGGGTTTAACTACAATACTAGTAAATACTTGTAAATAACGGAAATTGAGCAGTTATACAATGTACAATATTATAATGCTCACTTAAGTTGATGAATTAATTTATAAAGAAGTTGAAAAATTTATAATCTTATTCATATTCTATAATAAACAAAAGTAGGGAATTAATGCCAACAAGAATTGGTAATGATAATGGAAAGCACCGCGTTAAGTGGGTTAAACATTACTCTAACCGAATTTATTTTCTTTTTTTTTAGTATAATCTACTTACAATTCTAATTATTTTATTGCATTTTTTTTTTTGTTAAATGTTGTGTTCTTCTCAAGTTATTTAACTCACAACAGATCTCTTTTGTTGTGTAGTATTATTCATAAACATTTTGCCCCACATTAGTCATGGTAATTACCAACAATAATTGCATAAACAATTAGTACAATTATTTTTGCAATTGACGTGATGTTTTGCTGTTGTTGTTGTTGCTGTTGTTTCTAATGCTAGTATTGTTATTGTTGTTATTATAATTTACAATTTGCAATAAAACTCATTATTTTTACACCGAAAACAAACCGAAAAGATGAAGAGAAAAATAAGCAAAATTGCAATTTGAATTTCATTTGCTACTTATTTCTGGCGCATTTCGCATTTCGCACTTTACATTTGCTACTGAAATACTGAAGAACAGCAAAGAGAAACATATAAAAAACACGCAATTGGTTTATCCTCATTAGCATATATGAAGGTATGTATAAAGCAAAAGGAGGATGAGGGAGGCGCCTCATATTTTTTGCCCCTCTTTCATTTTTGCATACATATGTTTTGGTTTTGCAGCCTCGTTGCACTTCATAAATTTTAACTGGAGGCACAATCTAATTAGCTTCACAGTTTCAATGCGTAAACCCCAAGAGAAAGAGACAAAGAATGCCGTGTAGAAGGAAAAAAGGAGACAGAACGAGAGCAGAAAAGAGGGGCAAAGAAGCTGCTTTTAACTTTGCCGCTGTGACTTGAAAAAGATCAAAGCCAAGGATGGGATCAGATGGATGGATGGATCATCATCTTCTTGCCACATTTTTATTTTGTTGTTGTTGTTGTTGTTGTTGTTCTCCTCCTCCATGCCTTGTTATGATGATTTCTTTTGTATTTCTTTTGTGTCCGTCCATCCAGCCATCCATCCAACCATTCGACCATTCCTCATTCATTCATAATAATGCGAAATCAAAGAAACATGTCAAAAAGTCGCTCAACAAGTTGGCAATTGGCAAGTTTTGAAGTCCCAACAAAATCCGTTGACAGGCAGCGTTAAACGAGCTACCAGCAAAATGAAACACAACAACTTGGCCAACTTGGCAAGGGCAAAAACGATTGCTCTGTATACTTTATACTGTTTGTAGTTGAAAAAGATTTAGTTGCATCTTGACATTGAAATTGTTTGATGGTAGACTCATCAGCAGCATCATAGAGAGAATTATCATTACTAACAGGGATGGATTAAGTTGGTTTAGAGAGCCCTTACAAAAAATGTTTGATATAGAATTCAGATATTAAGAATTTTTCAAAAAGGTGGATCAAGTACAACACTTTGGATGTAGATCTCACTCATTATATACAGGAGTGTATTTAGAAAGATTAGGCCCAAGTCTATTAATCGCAGGTGACCTAAAGGTTTTTGAAAGATGGATTCTCATCTTTGTTAATTTCATGGGTTAATAAATAAAATTATATGTATAAGTGAGCCGTTTTGAAAATCTATTTTTGAGATCGTTTTTAAGTAATTTTGAGGTTTACACTGAAATTAGTATTCAATGTTTATCAATATATTAAATATAAATAACTTTGTTTTTTACCCTTGCAGAGGGTATTATAAAATTGGTCAGATGTTTGTAACGCACAAAAGGACACGTTTCCGAGCTTATAAAGTATATGTATTCTTGATCAGCATGAGAAGCTGAGTCGATATAGCCATATCCGTCAGTCTGCCCGTCCATCCGTCTGTGCAATCGGGATGAAACTTGATACTTGAGCTACTTATAGCCCGGAGCAGATAAAGTATGAAAATTGTCAGGATCGGACCACTATATCATATAGCTCTAGAAGAAACATTTTCATAAAAATTTCATAAAAAAGCAATTCGATTTCATTGCTTTAAGTATTACTTCCAATAACATTGGAAAATCAAAATAACAATATTCAATATTACCAATTGATATAATTAATAATAGTTTAATTCACCTTTCACCTTATAATTTTACACCCTGCTAGCTTTCATCAACAGTCATTTCGGCCCTCGAAAAGCTCCCTTCTTAAACCGGTCCTGATGATTACTTTAATGATCATTGTCAGTTTGTCTAAAATTGCATGCAAATTTTAATTGTATTCAGATTTTGCCAACTCAAAACGAAATCTACAGCTGACATTTTAGTATTGTAAATGATCTTTAGAAACCTTGAACTTATCTAAATGATAAAATAAATTTTACCTTTTCAATTTCCAACATCTTTAAATGTACAATTAAATAAATGCACTGCATTTGTAACTAATACTATTTTTTTTGTTTTACTTGTTTCTTCATTTTAATTGCCAGCTTCAAGAGTCAATATCCATTAATTAAACGCATTTCAATTGTAGTTAACCAGGAGCAAAAACAACAACAACAACAACAAATACAACAGCTGCGCAACAACACGAAATCTACGCAAATTTTTGTTTCGCCAAAAGGCAAAGCAAAAGTTGTAATTTTTCAATTGAATGCACAGCAGCAACATCTACTATAATATTTTACTATCATTTTTTGTTTTTTTTAGTTTTTTATTGTTGTAAAACGCACGCACAAGTCAGGGTCGGAATAGGGTGGAGTGGGAGTGGGGGGTAATTAGCATGCATTGCGATTAACATATAATTAATTGTCGGTAGAAGCAGCAACAGTGCAAATGAAAATTGCACAAATACGAAAAAAAAACACAGAAAATAATCACAAAAACAAAAAGAGAATACTAAAATTTATCAGCGGCGGCATCGCCAGCGATCGCATGCAAAATACATTCCCTAAGTGCAATATCACAGAGAATATAACACGAAACGTACAAATGGAATTCATGTGACTGAAGATGGTTAAGAACGAAGTCCAAAGACTCTTACAAGAACGAAAATATAAATATAGTATTTACAAAGCAAAGTCTGAAACCTAGTAGAGTCGTAGACTAGCTCGTTCGAAGAGTATTAGAAGTGAGAAGTTTTTTACCTAGTCATCATGTTGCTGAAACTCTGTGGGAACCTCACAAGTTAGAGAAAGTTTTGTGGTTTTCAAATGAAAACTTAGATTTAGACACAAAACTTGACAGATTTTATTTGCAAGTTCATCTAAAGTAACATAGAGATGAACTTTTTCATGTCAACAAGCGGTAGGTAGTTAGATATAGGCAGTTTTATTTACATCAGAGCCGAATCTAGGACTACGATATGAAAACACTTGGCCCCTTAAAGTACGCAATAGGCTGGCATAGTATTAATTATTTGCAAAGTTTTTTTTAACTCTTCGTATGCCTCGTAACTCAAAAATTGTCTGTAAATTTGAGATTTTTTTTTTCTAAGAGAATTTTAAAGCCTATTGCATACTTTTAGGAGCAAAATTTCTTTCATTTTATCCTTTTCTAGATTCGCAGATGGCATTATGGATGTCTGATATATATTTGTAAAGTATAAATTTATGTAATTTCATAATGTTAAATAAAATAAGATAAATATAGTTTAGCAAAATTAAAGAATAAAAAATCGATTTTCAACTTAATTAAGGAAAAGAATAGAATCAAAGTGATTTTTGTATGATATTCTTTATAAGTATTAGCTTACACTATTAAATCAATTTAGTAAGTGATACGATATTGGTTATATTTTATTTATTTTCATTGTGTTTGTGAAATAAACTACTAAGTGGAAATATTAATAAGACGATCAACTGGTTAGTAGTTACATTCAATAATCGATATTTAACTATAATTCTGTAATACTTCTAAGTGAAAATGAATAACTAGTTTTCAATATAGACAAACACATATTATTAGTAATATATTACTACATAGCTAGTACGTTTCTTTAATGTTAAAAAGTTTTAATAAGTTCCAAGCCTCTTCAAAGTTTCTATGATTAAACATGTAATGCAAAGCTTTATTTCGCTATACAAAAAAAAGAAACTGAAATAGTAACTCAAAGTAATGGTTTTGTAGTATTTAAGTTGGAATTCGGTTTTAATTGTGGTTTCACTTTCTATATTTTCGGTGTATTTCGGTTTTAGTCATCGATACCCTTTCTCTCGTAGTCGAAATACTCTACAATACAGAAAACCAGGTGCATTGCGCACTAATTAGTTGCACAACAGACCGAAAAAACAACAACAAAAAGTAGTTAATAATAATAAAAGATACGCAAATATTTTCAGTCGCTGCCTTCGTCTCTAGCTATCTCACTTGCTCTCTCTCAATCTTTCTCTCTCTCTCTCTTTATTTCTTTCTTTCTCGATGTCTGTCTGCTTTCATAACCGAATGGAAAAATTTTGCCGCATGGTTTTTTGTATGTAATTGAGACTTGTTGTATTTGGTTGGGACGGACTTTCAACATTATGTCTGCAGGCTTATAACAGTTTTGTCTCAGTAAAGTTCAATTAACGCATGGTAAGTAGAAAGATAGATAGAGAGTGTGAGAGAGAGAGAGATCGAGATCGAGTGAGAAAGACAAACCACTTAAGAGCTCAAACAGGCCAGAACGTCTGCGTATCAAAAGACTCAGGCAACGAACTTGAATCTTTAGTTAGAAAATAAAAAACTATTAAATGTGGCAAACCAAAATCCAAGTGGGAGGGAGATACATATATTTTGAATCATATCAATATCGTGCGATTTGCTATAAATAATAATCCGTATGCAAATTCTACTATAAATCAGCTATATGAATCTATCCCGCTGTGCCAACGAAATGAAGTTCTCAATATCGGTCTGGCCACATGCCAAAAGGCCGTTCAATTAGGCTCACCTCCAGGGGGTTAACTCAATGGACCCCAGCACTGAGAGAAATGTGATGACATAAATTTGTGTAGCAATTAAATTGCTAACCACAAACTTCTCTCAGTGTATGCAGACAAGTTCCCCTTCGATTTTTTTTCAGTTTTGCTTACCGGTTTTCCTTTTCCACGTTTTCTGTTTTTTTTATTTGCTAGTTTGGAGGTGGCAATTTATGTAAAAAAGAGACAGAGTAAAAAGAAGAGAGACACAGATATATATATAGAGATAGAGAGAGAGAGAAAGAGATCCCTCCTAGAGTTCCCGCATATTACTTGGGTAATTAGCAAATGTTTAATTATAGTTCACAATTCGCTAGTTGTTGCTCCTTTCTTGCAGTTCATATTTGGTCTCTCTTTTAACTTTATCTCTTTGGCTTAACTAATTGCTCTTGGTGACTTGAGTGGCCCAGGGAAGGAAGGGGTAGACGACTTGCTCTGTCAATTGTAATTAGTTTTGCTCTTTGAACACGGCGAGAGGTGGAAATGTGCAGTTATTCAAAAGAGGTTCGCGACTGGCAGTTAGCTATTTGTTCATCTATTTACCAGTAAAGCCCTCTAGCGTTGAGTAGCAGAAATGCTTCACCATTTCAATTCTAAGGGTTGGTTTCCCTTCCAATTGGTGTATCAATGATCGTTGTTCATTGAATATCTTCGATTTGGAGTTCCAATTGGATTGCAGCATTAAAGGATGTAATTAATGACACTAAACCTAAGTAGTTTTCAAATACTTTTTATGGTTGAAAATGTTTTTCATAATATCTTACTCTCAAACGGAAATCATGTCAACCTTTTTGTTTAAAGATAACCTAATTCTTTACCCGAATTGTTGGTATGTATTTATAATTACTTTGTAATTAGCAATTGCTTTAGAAACTGCAGTAAAATATTTTCCCAATTCGAGGGTTGGTATTATAAGAGTAAGTAATTAGGTAATTGAAATTGTGACTTAACGGTAAATATATTTTGGAAAGAACTGCTAACTGCTTTCTTAAGTAATTAAAAGCTTTATTATAAAAGAAAATATTAGACTTTAGCTTTTATTTAGTTTACTATTAAAGTACTATAAAAGTCAAGTGCTTTAAACCAAGTAAACCAGTACAACTTTTCAATAAAACAATTACCATTTCATTACACCCCAAATTAATTGATTAATTCAAAACAAAACAAAGACGATTATAGTCTTCTAGCTACAAGAATATGGTGAATGTAATTAAAATTGCTTTGTTGTCATTCGATTTGAAAGTTTAGAAACAATTTAACTGATTTTTGGTGAGACACATACAAATTAATAAACAAATATGTACTTGAAAATATAAATTTGTACTGCACCATAATTGCCCCACATAAACGCCACCATCTACCAATGTCCATCAGCAACAGCAACAACAACAAATCGCCAACGTAATTGAAGCTCAAAGTAAATCGCATTCACATATGTGAGATGAGTCCCCCACAGTCGACGGTATTTGCAGCATTACCAATATCAGTGCCAAACGCTGAGCCAGATAGGTGCTCAGTGTTCAGTCTTAAAAGTAAGGTGCATATTATTAAGCCAAAGGATTTATGACACTTGAAAGCGGGCAGCAACATCTACACGGAAAGTGAATTGAATGCATGAATGGAGGGAAAAATGAGGCGCAGCTAAAACACAGAAAAATCGTTGAACATGATGGTAGGATGGAGGGGGGAGTGGAACGATAAGGGGAAGACAAGTTGTGTGCGCACGTTGGACCTGTGCCCGACCAACATCAGTACCGAACCACGTCCGCCAATCTCCGAAAGACCAAAGTCATGGGAACTCTTTGTTGCTCGTACGTTTCCATTTAATTTGCATGGATCGTGCGGACGTCGTACGTAAGACTGACGACTTGGTATTACCTGCCTATACTCCCCATTCAGTCACCTCACCCCCGTCTACGCTGCGGCTACTTTGTGAGTTGTTGGTTGCTGAAGACACAGCAAAAAAAAAAAAGAAGAAGGACGCGAGTCATCATCATAATCAACTTGCAATGGCGGCGGCATCGAGTGCTGCTGCCGCTGCCGCTGCTGCTGCTGCTGCTGCCTCTCTGAAAGCCTATCATTATGATTATGACGAATATTACTTTTGTATATAACTTTTACGTTCAGCCTCAACTCGATCGATGTAGCACCGCAGAGCACAACAGAACGAGTGCGCACACGAGCAACATGTTGCTGGTTTTTTTTGGCTTTTTGCATGTTGCCTGGTAGATTGGTTTTGAATTCACTGAGAGTCAGGGAGTAGTCGTCTTAGCCTAAGATCTGGCCTTAACACAGAAGCGACCTCTCCTCTCCACAATGGAGGGCGTGTTGGCAGCCAACAATAACAACAACAACAACAGCAACTACAACAGATGCATATCTGAAATTAGTTTTGGCAACCCTTCGTTGTAGTTTTTTTTTGTTGTTGTTTCTTTTTATTTTGTTTTTGGTTGGTCTTCGATTCTTCCCTCTACTGTTGTCTCTGGCCTCTGATCTTTTCATCATCAAATTGTAACTATTATCAAACGCTAGATGTCGCTGCTGTCTGTCTGTCTGTCGGTCGGTTTGTTTGCAATTGAATGAATCATTTTATAGCCCCCGTCTACGTCTGAATGAAGTTGTTAACAAACCAAACAACAGCAGCAGCAACAACAACAACAACAACAAAAAAAAGAAAAGAGTTATTAACTGATATTGTTGTCGTTGATTTTTCGCCACTGTCTGTGGGCAAGTTTTGTAGACAAGTGTCAGACAGTCCAAGATTAATGGCAATTCCATGCTCTTAACTACGTCAGCAAAGTTGACCGATTTAGATTGTTCGACGTATTTCAGGTCACATTTATTAGTTTTTGGGAAAAAAGTGTTACAAAACTTCCATTCACGAGGAGAAGTAGTGCTAAATATATTGTATGAATCGCTGTGACTTATGTCGTAGGGAGTGAAGCTTCTAAGTTTCAGATCAGGCCATGGAAAACCAAATTTTCCGGTCACATTCTTTATTCAATTTGAAAATATCATTTTTCATTAACTATCCATAAAATGCTCCACGTCAAACTGACTGGTGAATTTGTTTCAAGCATTTTTATTGCTAAACTTCCAATCTGAATAAACTATTTATATTGAAATCTTAAGAACTTATCGTTAAGATATTCATTTCTTGTTATCGAAATAGTACAAATTTATCATTCGTGTTTGAGGAATATTATAAACGATGACTATTTTATATAGAAAGGTGAAATCTGTTAAGTTTATGTTTGGAATCAGGTTGAGTCCAATGAATCTTAACTTTATCTCGATTAAACAACAAGGTTCTTATTAAATAATCTGAGACTTAATCAAAATAGAAAGCAAAAGCTCATTGAACATTTTTTCTAGACTTAAGTTAAAGAAAATTATACAAATTGATCATTAGAATAAAGTTTCATTGAAATAATATAGAATAAGTTGGCTTGTGCCAACCCCATGACCATATAAAACGACGTCTATAAAAAATGCTCTTCATATGGTCATATTATGAATGAAAGAGATGGCTTTTCTTCATCAATCAAGGATTTTCATCAAGTAGGGATTGCTATAAAATTTCTATATATTTTAAGATTAATTTTGTATAATTTTACAATATTTTTGTCGAACTCTAAATAATAAATTTTTTGTTCTGGCATTGCAGACTGGATCATTTTTATACCCTTTCAGAGGGTATTATAAAATTGGTCTGATGTTTGTAACGCACATAAAGAGACGTTTCCGACCCCATAAAGTATATATATTCTTGATCAGCATGAGAAGCTGAGTCGATATAGCCATGTCCGTCTGTCCGTCCGTCTGTGCATATGCGTTTTACTCAGCCGTCTTAAGAGCTATCGGGCTGAAATTTTTTCGGGGTTTTTTATTACCCGGGAAAAATAAAGTATAAAAACCATCAGGATCGGACCACTATATCATATAGCTCTATGAATTTGATTTTGATCGGATAAATATAACACAAGTTACAGTCAATATAATAATCGGCTCTGCTCCCAGCTCTGCCGGCAGCGCTGTTTGCTGTCTACTACGTCTTTCGTCATCAACAGAGTACATTCATACACACACAGACGCAACGCTCCATAAAGTGTATGTGTATGCGTGCGTTGCTTTGCTTTGGGAATGAGGGAAGAAGAAGAACAAATTGTAAAATAGAGAGTAAAATTGTTTTGTTTGTATATTGATGAATTGAGTTGCAGAAAACAAACATGTAAAATTATTATTTCCAAGGACTGCAAGGGTATATAAACTTCGGCATTAGCTTCTTTGATATTTTTAATATATATTTACTAGCACCGACTTCTTGGAATTCAATAAAAAACGGAAACAATCTTTGGAATAGCTTATCAGTTGAATATTCAACTAAACAATATTAATGATAATTACAATTCGACTTCTATTAGTCATTCAGTCACGTCTGACTTCTAGATTATACGTTATGAACAGCTTGATTTCTTTGGATTCCTTATCTGAGATTTAATTTTTTGTCGCTGTGCTGTATTTTTTTTTCGATGGCATTGTCTCTACGCAAAGTTCAAGCCCTGAAATATATTTACCAAAAATATATTTGTATTTGTTTTTTGCAAAAAGGGTATATTTACTGTGGTGAGAAGTGCGTAATACATTCTTTAATTTCATATATATATAAATAACTTCCGAGCGATTGTTATGAAAATTAATATGTGTCAATTCGATTTATTTATTAATGACCTTGTCAAATTTCATAAAGATCTGGTGATTATATCATAGAAAAGGAAGTCCGAAAAATAATTTTGACCAGAAAATCTTTAGGCCAATACGACTATTACCAAACAAAGGAATTAACTTATTCACATAATTATCTATAATATTGCAATTTCAATAGAAATCAGATAACTAAATTATATATATAGATAATATTATATATTTAAATATACGAAAAAGTGGAATGCTCTAACATAAAATTTGCTCATACGTTTGAAAATGACTAAAGAATTTTAGACAACTATCGCAGGGTAAACTCAAGTCGGCTTTCATAGTTCATAAACAATGAAATGCAAATAATACCAAATTTTATTCGTATCAATAACAGATGAAGTAAGTCGTCTTGCCGACGTTGGTATACCATGCACAAGGTGAAACAAATATTTTCAATTTCTGCACTCTAGCGCCTCCACTAGCCTACTGCCAACTCCATCCATTTGGACCCCCTAATACTTCTTTCTAGTCTTATTTTAATGAAGTTCGGTAGATATGAGTAAGAATAACTAACGTGACGAATTTTTCTTAATTATGGAGGCGGTAGTGGGGGTGGCAAAACTTTTTAATAATCATAATCTGCGCGAATACAAATCTAAGTACCAAATTTGTTGCCTTTAATTCTATAGTCTCCGAGATCTAGGTGTTCATTCGGACGGACGGATGGACGGACATGGCTAGATCGACTCGGCTGTTGATGCTGATCAAGAATATATATACTTCTTGGGGTCGGATAAGCTTCTTTCTTCTGCCTGTTACATACATTTTGTCGACTTTAATATACCATTTAATGGGTGCATGGTATAATAAATCTGCCAAGTAAACATAATCTCAACACAAGCTCAATGCGAGAAGACCAATGAATATTTGAAATTTAAAATCATTACTGTCTGAGACATTTTAGCTGAAGAACGTGGCAATTGGCAAAAATAAAATTTAAATTTTATACAAGAAAATTACACAATTTTTTGGAGTACTCACCGAAATGAATTTACAAAGATTAATTTTACTTTCGGGTCTCTTTCTTTTTGTGGGATTCGTGGACGTAATATCAAAAACTTTTGCAAATGAGGACGACTTTTGGGTAAATGAATTGTCAATAGTGAAAAGTAAAATACATTCGGCTTATCAAATGTTTTTATAGAACTGCGGAATTTTAAGTGCACAAGGAGATATCTGCGGGTCATGTTGTTACAAGTCTGTGAAGGTTCTATTAGCCTATGCAACAGAATTAAAAGAGCAGGTTAAATCGAACGACTCAAAAAATGCAGAAAGAGATGAGGAAATAGCTAAGCTAAGAAAGAAATTGCTTGAAATAGATTATTATAGAGGTCAAAACACGGAGATTGATGAGCTACAGAAAGCGAATGATGCGTTAAGAAAAACAAATGACGATTTACTCAAACTTCTCAGTCAATCGATTCAGCATCAAAATAATGTGGCTAAAAATGAAGAGTTAAAGGCGGAAATAGCAGAAGTGAAATTAAGAACAAGAAATCAAGCGATCGAATGCATCGCTCGCCAGGACAATTTAAAACAAGAAATTGAACTCTTAAGGAAAAAGTCTAATGACTCGGAAGAAACTTATAAAATTGTATTGGAAAACTCCAAAAGTGATTTAGCAAACTTAAGATTAAGCTTTGAAAAAGAACTAAAGTCGAAAGAAAAGTTGGCAAATGAAATAAGCGAGTTGAAATCTCAACTAGCATCCTATCAGAAAAACTTGGAAGATGCTCAAAATCAGATAGTAGCTAAAAATAGTTTGATCGATAGTCATTCCCTAAAACTAAACCAAACTGAAATAAGTCTAAGTGATTGTAAGCGAAATTTACCGAAAACAGGTTGCAAAGGTCTCCCATCGGGAATTCATTTAATTGCAATTTCCGGACTGGATCCGTTTCGATCTTTATGCAAAGGCGAGATAGATGGAAATGGATGGATAGTTGTCCATAGGCGACTAGATGATAGAGAAAACTTTAAGAGAAATTGGATAGACTTTCGAAACGGTTTTGGTGATTTAAATGGAAATTTTTTTATTGGTCTTGAAAAATTGCATCGCATCACCCAAACGGATATTTATGAACTTTCCATAGAAATTGGGTTCCATAATGAAACTTTCGAAAATGTTAGATATAATCATTTCAAAATAGGTGATGAAACTAAGCAATATGAGTTGGAATCATTGGGAGAATTTCGAGGCATGATCGACAATGAAATGGGAAAAGGCATAGGACAAAAATTCACGACTTACGATCGTGATAATGATGCCAGTGATGCGAATTGTGCGGCACAATTTTATGGAGCCTGGTGGTACAAATACTGCTTTGGCCCGTAAGTAACCAATCAAATCCTGCTTATACAATTAATTATCCACAATTCAATGTGTTTTTTTAATTCTAGAAATCTAAACGGACGATATTATACAAGTGCAACCAATACGTGGGATAGTATGAGCTGGGATAGCTGGAATTCTCTGAAATCAGTACAAATGCTCATTCGACCAAAAAACTCTTTAAATCAATGATAAATCACTAAAAATATATTTTTCAATGTTTCTTATATTAAATTAATATTTGAAATAAAATTTTATATCGCGCATTTTATATGAAATTAAAGTCTTTGAAATGTGTTTTCAGCATCCAAATTTAAATTTATTCAAATCGAAAGATATAGGTATAGCTCAAAAAAGCTCAAAGTCAAAATTTTTTGTAAAATTTACAGGTTATTTAAAACAAAAACCAGAGGGCCGGGGTTAACTTTGACCGCGTCAAAGTTTGTATACCCTTGCAAGTTTTTTGGTAACTCTTTCCTTATCTATAGCCATCAAGGTGGAAATCTTAAAATCTTAGCATAGGAAATAAAGAAGTTTTTAACAAAAGTCACTGTTTTCAACCGATCGTTCCTATGGGAGCTATATGATATAGTCACCCGATCTTGATAAAACTTGACATAGTCGTTTATATGTGTAATAAACTCACCAATATTAAATTTCATGACAATAGTTTAGAAAATAACGAAGTTATTGAGAAAAGTCACTGGAGCTATATGATATAGTCCGATCCGGCTGAATCCGAGATATACAACCCCTGCAGTATGTACAAGTCTGCATGCAAAATTTGAGCTCTGTAGCTCCAACGGTCTAGGAGGAGTTTGCGTTGATCCAGACGGACGGACAGACGGACGTACGGACGGACATGGCTATTTGAACTCGTCTCGTCATGGTGATCAAGAATATTTATACTTTATATGGTCGGAGATGCTTCCTTCTATGCGTTGCACACTTTTGACCAAAATTAATATACCCTTTTTGCAAGGGTATAATTATCAAAAATAAAGCAAGTTTCTGCTGGGGTGACAATAAATTATACTTATTTAACCCATTTTGGACCACTGTTCCACTTTTCGAACAGCAAGTTTTGTATGTTTTCAAAGATTCTGTATATTATTATACCATACACCCATAGGGTGAAATGGTATATTAAAGTCGCCAAAATGTATGTAACAGGCAGAAGGAAGCATCTCCGACCCCACAAAGTATATATATTCTTGATCAGGATCAACAACCGAGTCGATCTAGCCATGTCCGTCTGTCCGTCCGTCCGTCCGTCCGTCTGTCCGTCTGTCCGTCTGTCCGTATGAACACCTAGATCTCGGAGACTGTAAGAGGTAGAGCCACCAAATTTGGTATGTAGACTCGTGTAGTATGTAGAGTGATCAATTTTATTTCAAATTTTTGCCACGCCCCTTTCCGCCCCCGCAATTTAAAAAAAGCGTTTATCTAAAAAACTATTCTAGCTAGAGACACCATATTTGGTATGTATATTCGCTTAGTAAATGCACACATTTTGTATGTATAAAAATTTTGCCACGCCCTTTTCCGCCCCCGTAATTTGAAAAACTTGATTATCTCCCGTATTTTTTTACCTCATGCAATCAAATTTGGCACATTTAAATTTAATACTAATATCTAGCAAAATACCAAATTTGATCAAAATCGGATAAAAAACAGTCGAGTTATGCATATAAACGTTTTTCCATAAGGCCGGAGTTGGCCGTTGGCTGGTGGGGGCGCTAGGGTGCTCGTATGATTGAGTGAGCGAGATACTAAGATATGCTTGTAAGAAGCATGTGAAAATGCTTGAAATATTTGCTTTACTGGTGTATGGTATATCAAAGTCGGCGAGACGACTTACTTACTTCATTTGACTACATTTCAATCAAAGGGAAGTATATAGTTAGTTCCACAAAACTTACATTAAATAAACCTTCAAATCCATTTTTGAACCTGTTTCATCCCAAACTAAATGAAGTAAGTAAGTCGTCTCGCCGACTTAGGTATACCATACACCAGTAAAGCAAATATTTCAACTTTATTAAACAAATGCATTTTCACATGCTTCTTACAAGCATATCTTAGTATCTCGCTCACTCAATCATACGAGCACCCTAGCGCCCCCACCAGCCAACGGCCAACTCCGGCCTTATGGAAAAACGTTTATATGCATAACTCGATTGTTTTCTGTCCGATTTTGATCAAATTTGGTGTTTTGCTAGATATTAGTATAAAATTTAAGTGTGCCAAATTTGATTGCATAAGGTAAAAAAATACGGGAGATAATCAAGTTTTTCAAATTACGGGGGCGGAAAAGGGCGTGGCAAAATTTTTATACATACAAAATGTGTGCATTTACTAAGCGAATATACATACCAAATATGGTGCCTCTAGCTAGAATAGTTTTTGAGATAAACGCTTTTTTTAAATTGCGGAGGCGGAAAGGGGCGTGGCAAAAATTTGAAATAAACTTGATCACTCTACATACTACACGAGTCTACATAAAAAATTTGGTGGCTCTAGCTCTTATAGTCTCCGAGATCTAGGTGTTCATACGGACAGACGGACAGACGGACGGACGGACGGACAGACGGACATGGCTAGATCGACTCGGTTGTTGATCCTGATCAAGAATATATATACTTTGTGGGGTCGGAGATGCTTCCTTCTGCCTGTTACATACATTTTGGCGACTTTAATATACCATTTCACCCTATGGGTGTATGGTATAAAAAGGCAGAATGTTTAATTTTTAAAAAAAGTCATTTTGCAACTTAAAATCAGCACGGTCCAAAATGGGTTAATACAGTCCTCTGTAGATTAGTTGTCAAAGTGGCCAAGTCAATTAGTCAACTGAACAACGAGGATCATTCGGGTTCAAGTCCCATGGTTGGGTTGATAGTTTACAACTATATTGTATACTGATAATAATATTAATATACTTATTCAAGTAATTTTACCAAATCTATCAATAAGAAACAATAATTTCATGAATTAAAATTTAATTTCAACACTATTTATACCCTTGCAGAGGGTATTATAAAATTGGTCAGAAGTTTGTAATGCACAGAAGGAGACGTTTCCGACCCCATAAAGTATATATATTCTTGATCAGCATGAGCCATAAAAATTGGAGTATGCTATGAAATTTACATATGTGATAATATTGGATATAAAACCCCAGATCCCAAAATTTGAATTTGATTTTGATCGGATAAATATAACACAAGTTACAGTCAATATAATAATCGGCTCTGCTCCCAGCTCTGCCGGCAGCGCTGCTTGCTGTCTACTACGTCTTTCGTCATCAACAGAGCACATGCATACACACACAGACGCAACGCTTCATAAACTGTAAGTGTATGCGTGCGTTGCTCTGCTTTGGGAATGCGGGAAGAAGAAGAACAAATTGTAAAATAGAGAGTAAAATTGTTTTGTTTGTTTGTATATTGATGAATTGAGTTGCAGAAAACAAATTTTGAACATGTAAAATTATTATTACCAGGGACTGCAAGCGTATATAAACTTCGGCATAGCCGATGTTAGCTACTTTAATTTTTTAATGTGATAAGAAGGAAATCCCATATCTTTTATATAACATATTTAAAGGTGAGTGTTACACCAACCAAAATTTTGAATATATTGACGTTTGGAAAAACTTAATAAACCGATTTTCATCAAACCAATTAATTAAACCATAAAACACTTCTCATTTTTCAAGTAAATCGCTTGAAAAATTATGTTTTGCCACCTCTTCAGAAACAGCTTTATAAGGGATTTTGAGAACTATCGAAATACGTTTCGAATACCTTTTTAGATACAAAGTAAGACCGCAAGCAAGTGCCATGGCTTAACGGTTTGACTACTACCCCAAAAAAAGTAGATATCTTGGCTCGTTGATGTGTATGTTTTTGTCTGCCAGTCTCAACTGAAAATGTGTTGAAAAGTAATAAAAATGTTGGCACAATTTTTATCACCGCAAGAGAGCGCTGGCGTTAAAAATTTTGTTCAACGGCTGGTCAAGTGAAGTCTTACGGGCCGCCTCATAAATGTCGACGTCATGTGGTTTTATTTGAAGTTCTTTTTCTTTCTTTTTTTTTTTGCATGATGGAGGTAACTGCTGGGGAAGGGATGGAGCGGAATGTTTTACGTCGTCTGCATCGGCGCCTCCTGTTAAATGGTAAACGCTAAATGCTTGAAGGTCAGTCAGTTTGGTTTGGTTTGGGGGGGAAACAAAAGAAAAAGGATTTTTGCCGCCTTGAATGAATTTGATTTTTCGTTTTGGTTCTTGAATTATGAATTCAAAATTAATACCAAGAACTGTCTAAGCAATCGCTACCGAAGAGACCGACAACTTACCTTGGCTGGCTTTTGTGTGTGTGGGGCCATTAATCTTATGCTTTTGGTAGTCAGGTAGGTCCTCTAGACCTATGCCAGCTCCTGCTCCCGACTCCTTCGGCTGCTGCTCCTGCTGCTGTTGTTCCTTTTTCGGAAACTCAATTTGCCAGCTAACTGTAAAAGAAGGCTTCTTCATCTCTCTAACGCCTCAAGAAACTTTAGTTAATTGTGTTCCCAGGAAATGAAGGAACACGGCTCGAGACGGAGATAGGAATTGCCCAAAAACCTAATTTGCCTACGCGCGGTTGTTTTTAGCAAACTCAATTAAATTGTTTTCGACCACAGGCACAGTGGTTCCAGTTGGTTTAACAAAAAAACCCTAAGTCGCTTATTGAATTTGTTTAAAAAGCCTTCTTTATGATGGTTAGATGTAGATAAACGTTAAAAGTGAATCTTAGGAAACTGTTTTTCCATGTTTTTTAATAAACGAAATATCAATTACAAAAATAAAGGTACTCATATTCAGAAAAGACTTTGGGCAACTCATTTTAATGTAGCTAAGAAAATTGTTATAAAACTAACTAATCTATTTAGTAATTTTACTAAGGTAATAATTTGATTTGGCTTTAAAGTCCTAGTCTTGTGATTTCTTATTGAGTTAACCACTGTGCAGCAATTTAATTTGAGCATCTTTTCTGGGGTCTACCAGTTGATAATTTTAGCAAATTTTCAAAAGAACAACAACATGAGAATAACATATCCGGCTGACTGAACCGAAACTAAACCAAATTGAACTAAACTTTCTTTAATAGGGGCATCCAACTGCAATTTTCCATACTTATGTATGACATGAGCCAACGAAACAGAAACTGAAAGCCATCTCAGAGGCAATTTGAATCCTGCCTCTGTCTCTCACTCGACTCAGTCTGACCCTTAAAGTTTTAAATTATGATTAAGTATGATCATCTCTGGTGGGTACAATATAGGATCTGTTGAATAATAATAAAAAGCGGAAATGCTAATGATAGGGTTTGCGGACCAAACAGAAGAAACATATTCTGGAACAGCTTGAAACACAACGAAACTTATGTTCTTTGAACAAATTTATAGTTCTTGTGTCTCTGAAATTATTATTTATGCATATAATTTACACAAACAAAACAAAAACAAAAACATCTGCTCCTCTGTGGTTTTATTTTCCAAAGAAAAAACACCTCGAGTAACAGAGAGAGAGAGAGAGAGATAGAGAGAGAAGAATTCTCTTCGTTTGGAACGTAGGCAAATTTTTGCAGCAAAATGAAATATCACGTCTCAACTTTATTATTGCTAATTGGCTTGGGGTGCAAATTAAATTGAGGTACCATCGACTCTTATGAGTTACGAGCTTTGAGTTTCTGCAGAAAAGCAGAAACAGATTCTTAAAAAGGTCTGTACTCTCCGGGCCGGCCTCTGATCGAAAGCGGCGCCATTCATTGCTTTAATTCGGTAACGTAGCACAGATTTACCATTTTTTATGGTAAACACTTCAACTCTTTGGCCATTGGCCAAAGCAATCATATGAAACAGAAACAAAACAGCCAACGCGTTGCAAAATTTAACTGCGCGAACGTGTTGTCTAAAGGTGGCAAAAAATGCAGATGTACTTCTCTAGGCAATGCAGCCTTTTTGAGTCCTCTCAATCGACTCATATCGATGTTAACTTAATTATTGCTATATTTTTAGTGCATTCTACTTAGCTTTAGCTCATATAACGAGAAGAGTAGTCCAGAGTATTTAGATGTTTAATTTGAGTACCGTAAATTTTAGAGTTTGATGAGCAAAAAATTAACAGATGATTTGAGGCAAGAATTGAAAACCCACTAAGGAGTTGATACCAATAAGGAACCCATTAAGGACTCAGACCTCTTATTTCTTTCGAATTTCCTCTACAAAGGGTCACAAAGGAGTTTAAGGAAACCAATTTGATGCTAGTTATATGTGTTTCGGGTTTAAATGAATTGTCAAAAAGGTTGCAACAGAACTAAGAAAAGAAAAAAATGTCACAAAGATAATTAATGGCTATCGATAATCCATTAACGGTGATCGATAAACGGGCGTGACTAAAATAAAATGTCACTTTAAAAAGGGTTACTATAAACGGGTCAAAATTTATGCAAACCCCACTTAGTATAACCTAAACGGACACTTACTAAAGAGAGATCAACAAGGGAATGGACATCGGATTATACTTTTACAAAGCGGCATGTAAAACTTTTGCCACCAGATCGATTACTTAAGAAAGTTAATTATTTAATATGGTCAATCTACAACGAGTTACATCAATTACTGTCGTTAAGAATAATCAAATTTGATTACCTTGTTTAAAGAAAACAAAAAAAATAACTCAAAGTATTTTTTTTCCACTTTATTTTTAAGGGCTTTACGCTCTGGTTTTTTGAGCGCCAAAAATGAAATGCTTTGCATTTTTCCCACACAACCTAAGCGAATTCCCATGGCCTAAGCATGCATAATTTTAATTTATTTGTAGCAACCAATAAAACTAAAAAGCTGAAAATGAACCAAAGCAGAGAAACACACACACAAACACACACAAAAACCAAAAACAACATCGGAGACTAAGAGTTGAGGAATATTTATGGAAATACCTTCGGGGCGGAGCTCCCGAATTGCGAAAACGTTGATCAAATTTTGCCAGATAAGCGACGAAGACGAAGCGGTTGATGGTGATGGGTTATGGTTTTGGTCAGGCCATCTCTTCGATTGCCTAAAGCAGGCAGCGTGACTTCGTGATCAACGGGTAACAAATATAAAGACTTAAGAGAAGTAATTCTTTTCTCATTAAATTTGATTATAAAATTTGTTATTTTTTCAATTAATGTAAAGTTTTATAAGCAATGTTATTTTAATTACGAATATACTTCTCAAAGAAAAATGCTTACTGTGGCAATAAAAGTACCTTCAAAATGTCTTCCGAAGCACTAGTTTACAGTGTTGGTCAACAAAGTAGTAGTAAAATCGAAGCTGTGTCTGCAGCAAGTGCAAAACTCGTGTTTAGGATTTCTGCATAGACTCATCTCTAGGGCTATATACAAAGCTCATATGCATGCCGGCGAGACTTTTCTCTCTCTCCCATTCTCTCTTGGCTCCATCTCGCTCTGGTTTAGTCTTTGTGTGTGTGTGTGTGTGTGTTTGTCTGTCTGTCGGTTTTTGGTGGAGTCATCATCAGTGGTTCAAGGCAGGAGTCGAAGTTGGATACGAAGGCGGCTGCCTTACAACGTCATCAGTTTTTGAAGGCGTTGCCCAAAGAGCAACCGCGCAGAAGACTGTGGGAACTCATATTGCATGCTGCACACATACAACTCACCCAAAGTCATCTCACTCTCGTCTCTCAGCCTCTCTCCGCTCAAACGATATCGTGCTTTTGAAATCTGCATTTTTGACTGCACAGAAAACGATGTCTGCAAACGTTGCAACTCGTTTGCATTTCGTTTTTTTTTCTTTTTTTTAGTTTTCGTTAAGCCTTCTGCACAGATTGGCTGGGCCATAATCTTTATGCCTGCTTGCAACTTGAACTTGCCTCAGCTTCAGCCTCTATGCACTTGATGAATAACTGTGGCGGCAGCAGCAGCAGCAGCAGCCTGAATTTGACGGTAGTCGTGCTTTGGTTATAAAAATTGAAGCCGCCATTAAATTCTGACAGTTGTCAGGCTTTCCTTAAGCAGTTGGGCATGAGACTTCAAAATGGGGAGAAAATGGTATCTTGGGTATAGTTTGCAAGTTTTGCAGGAAGAGGATCAGAGCGGTTGGCCGAAAGATACAGATGGGAAAACTGCTGCTTAATGGCTAATCTGTCCCACTCCCTCTCTCTTCCTCTCTTGGTCTCTCTGGGGAATTGTGTTTAGTGATCACTTTTAGTTTAGTAAACTAATTTTCTAGTCAGCAATTTGTAACTTGAAATTGTCGTAAGTTAGTTGCTTACTAAAGGGCAAGTAATAGAAAAACCAATGCCGAGCGAAAGTTGAAATAAATGAAAACAACTCAAATTAAAATTCAATTTTCCCTAACGACCCTAAGTTTACCATCATTCAAAATCTAAATTAGTTTACCATTTATTTTATGGTACATAATGAAGAACTTAAAATGTAAATGAGATGAAAAGTTTAAGAAGTTTGTAATTACATCATCACTTTACATTACAATTAAACTCTTCCTAACTGGTTTTTATTTTCCGAAACATCAAACTATCGAAAAGTAATCGATAAGCATATGTAAGAGTTATAATCGTGTATTATTTTCTCAGCTTTAATCTCAAATCACAATGGATGGCTTAATATTTTATGTTTTTCTAAAATACACGTCTGGCCTCTGCAAGCTTTTCAGATAGGAAGCAGGTATCAGCGTTGTCTCTTTTAAAAGTCATCGATATCACAGCGTTGATATCGATAGAACTTAATCGCTACATAATATAGGTTAATGCTTATATAATAGGGTTATTTTATATATTTATTGGATTAGCGTTATTGTTAAGTTAAGCAAACGTAGACCAGTGGATTTATATGTAACCTACAACACATAATAATCATAAAAATGGATTTTGTATTGACCCATCATACATAGATGAAACGATATGATGGATCTCAATTGCCTTCAATTTAAAGATTAGTGCAAAAATGTCACTAGACCGATAACTTAGCTAACTTTAACTAATGAACTCCGATATATGGCTGATAACAGTTTTTTTTACCCTTTGTCTCGAAGTGATAATCGACTAGATTTAAGTAATGAAAAAATCTAAAAATATACCAAAAATAAACTAGTTTGATTATAATAAATATAATTTGTGAATTGTTTGAGTTTTTAAAGCTTTTAGATCAAAAAACTCATGATAAACTATAGGAATGCCCTTTCCAAGCAATTAAAACCACAACTCCACCTACTTTTTGGTTCGAATTCCAACTCGGAATGCTAATTATCATGTCAAAAAAAAATATTATTCATAATTCTTTATTATTCTTCAACGCTTTCAATAGAAAATCATTAATAACTAAGCAGTAGGTACAAAAAGGAAGGTGTTATAATCATACGTCAAAGGTGTTGGTAGCAAACCTTAATTTAACACTCTTCACAAAGTCGATGTGGAGAGGTGTCAAAAGTATTTCCCTGTCTCTCAGCCGCACTTCTCTCTTGAGACCTGTCCATGCCCCACCTGCTTTTCGTGTAACAAATTGCCAAGCAGCACGTGGATAATTGATGAGCGGCATCAGCATCAGACTGCACCCAACATTTTACATAGACAAAACGAATAGAAAGAATAGACAGCATCAGGCCCAGTCACCCAGTCCTATGTCTTAGCTTCCATCTCGAACCGTTTCTCACTTAGCCATTTGGCATCAATTCAATTGCCAACTAATTTGAATATAATTTCCTCTGCCAAATGACTTAATCCTTTTTTTCTTTTTTTTTGAGGTGAAAAAAAACTTTTATGCAAATCATTTTTTAATAACTCAAAACGAAAGAGATGAAACCATGAAAGCGAAATGAACTGGGGCGAGAATGTCTTGCCTTTGTCCAGACGTTGATTGCTTTAGCTTTACCTATTGTCTGTTAGGACGCCGTCTTCTTTTTTTTATGACTTTTGATTATTATTAAAAATGATAAATGAAGATGAGTTCTTGTCCAAAGAGCAGAAGCAGATTGCAGTAGCAATTTGAACTCATCAAGCAAAGATTTGGAGTGCTTTGAGTGATAGGTTTGAAGCTACCGGCGAGACAAAAACAAAAATCCCAATGCATATAAGATAAAGAATGTCCGACAAATTATCAAAAGATACAGTTTAGAATACTTCGAACCTATTGATCTGAATACATGGAAAGTTAAATATAAATAGATTAAGAATATTCTTGGAGATTCAAAAAAATTTGAATATATTCCAAAGTTTAAGCAATCACAACTATCTCTTATTTAAATATTTCAGCAAACTTATATATCTATAATAATTTGTAAACTCAAATTTTTGGTATAATAACCACTAATTTTGAAAGTCCCGGACTTGTGGAATTGTCTATATATATTTGCAATTGTTTTTAATTTAGGTATTAAAGTATATTTTTAGACTTTAAAAGGATGTATGTAAGGTAAAAAGCTGGATGGTGTCTAAAGTAAAAGTATCTAATGGTGTTATTGGAAATTTTAATCAGTATTTTTGTTATCACTAGCCGATATTTAACAATATCCACAAAGTACACATACTACTGTAGTAGGCCATATATAATGACCCCAATATACTGACTTAATAATCTTAATATACTTACCTAAACAAGACTCTAACTCTTAATTAACAAATATAAAATAGGCCTAATCTAAGTGCAGCTCTTTTACGATCGATATCAGTGGCATCGATATCAACTCTGTTATATCGATGACAAATATCGAAACTCTTTCTATCAAAGGAGTTTCTGAATAGTTAAATTAAATTAACTTTAAACATTTTACAACACTTAAACCAACTTCCAAATAAGCGAACATTAGAAAAACAATTTTAAGTATGTTGATCTAATTAAGTGTTTTTGTCATATTTTAGAATTTTGTATTAAGTATTTTCTACTTCTACTTTAACTGAATATTTCAAACAAAATGAAATATCTTCATAATAGTTGTTATATGTACGACAAAATCAATTTAATACATTTATATTCTCTTAGTTTCATTCACAATTCGTATATGTACATACATATATAGACCCTCAACTGAGCGTTGTCATTCATGAATAATGTTTTTAAAACCGCAGCTCAGCATGGTGATCATTATCATGGTTCGTTATATATATATAAATGGATAATTTTATATATATAACTTGATTTCTTTGTTGTATCATTAAGGCTTTGTATCTGCTCTGTGTCTGCTCGATTTTTGTTTTTAATGAAAATTATCTCGTTGTTGTCTGCACGCAACAACATGAATGAATAAGTGAATATGAAATGTGAATGATATTCTGAAAGCAACAGAAAATTTACATACTTAGCCCTAAGAGGCTAAAGGAAGTGATATCATTTTGATCCAAAAAGAAATTAACCTCTCCGGATGTAAAATTAATTATAATTTATGAAAATGTTGCAAATTTAAATTATACATATATGCAAAAGCGATTGAATGAGGTTACAAAACAAAGACACTAAAAATCAATTAGTAATAAGAAATCTGTAGGAAAATTAGTTTAACAACTTCTGTGCCTCACCTCTTTGTTAAATTGCAGCTGCAGCTGCCAAAATAATCATAAAAAAATATGAAAACAAGATCAAAACTTACCGCCAGCAGCATTTTGCATGTCGTCATCATTGGCGGCAACTGTTGCAGTTGTTGTTGGCGCCTGTAATATTGTTGTTGTTGGCGTTGCTGATGCTGTTGCTGTCGTTGTTGTTGTGATTGGCGTGGCCAATGATGCAGTTGCCTCAGGCAAATCATCATTTTGTTGTAATGCAACTAATGAGGCGGCAAAATTGACGTGTTGCTGCGGTGTGAAATTGAAGAGCGAAGATGTTGCTGCTGCTGCAACAGCAGCTGATTGAGTTGTTGGCTCGCTTTTAATTGTTTGTTGTTGTTGTTGTTGTTGCTGTTGCCAGTACTCGGCAGCAATCAAATGTTGCAGACTTTGTGTAGGCAAATGTTGGCCAAAAAGATTACTTAAATGTTGCAATGGCGTGCTAGTGGCAACATGTTGTTGCAGCAAATGTTGCTGCAGCAGCAATTGTTGCTGTTGATGCTGCTGTTGCTGCTGCTGCTGAAGTTGTTGCTGCTGCTGCTGTGGTCCATAATGCGAATGATGATGGTGATGATGATGATGATGATAGAGCAATGCATTCGCTGCATTGCCACTCTCATTGGCCTCGCCATTGTGTTTGTATTTGCTTGTTGTTGTTGGCGTTGACATTGTGTTGTTGCTCTTGTTTTTGTTGCTGCCACTGCTCGGGGGATTGCTGTCGACACTATGACTTCTTTGATTTGTGTTGCAAAGTAAATTGGATTTGTATTCAAGTAACATGCTAGCAACCTTTTGCTGATATTGATGTTGCTGATAATAGTTTGCTAGCAACAATGGCATAATAATAATTTTTCCTAGCTAACTGTGCCAACATTAGAGGCAACAGCAGCAGCATGAGCATAGCCAAAACGTCTTCTGATAAACACTGGTTTATGGTTTCCCTACACAATAAAATCAGAAATAAAAATTAATAAAAAAAACATATACTAAATCTTTAAAATTTTCAAATACTTTAAGTTTTTATACTCTTTAAAGTTTTTCAATGGTGGAAAATTACATTTTCCAACAAAAAAAGAACTCAAAACTCAACAACGTGGGTAATTCGAATTGTATAGTAGGAAATCCCGTTGTTTGTGTACTTACAAATTAATTAAATCTTAAAAAGTTAACTTTTAACAACTTGATATTTTGATTTAATGTGAAGTACTTAAGTACTTTGATTAGAAATTAATATTTATGACAACTGAAATTTGAACAATCTAATAAGAATTGAAACTCGCAATTATTTTTTTTTTTTAAGTAATAATTAAATATTTGTTCAATTCGGATGAAAAAAACCTTAAAAACTAAACAAAACCTACACACAAAAAAACTAAAATAGCTTTTATTTTGATTATTTTTAAATCACAGATTACTATTAATTTCATAAGCTCTTTTAAGTCCTGCAATTACCGCTAAGTAATTGTAAAAATATTTAAAACTGTAAGTTGAATATTTAACTTGTTTGCTTTCTAGTTTCTCAACTTTTGAATTATCTTTCTTCACTCCAAAAGAATTATTTTTCAAAATTTTGCACTTTGTTGACCTTTTAGATTTAGATTTTGTTGTACGCTTTAATTTTTTCAGTTTAGAAAATTTGATTTTTAATTTTTCTCTTTGAAATTAAAATTCAAGCCTAGACTTTTTAAATCGCATTTTCAGCTTAAATACATACATATACCTATATATATTTATGCAAACTCATCATCTGGCACGCAAAGTTTGATGGACATGTGAACTTGTTTCACTCTACCCCATCCCACTTCCCCATCTCTCCCCCATCCATCCTTATTCTACCGCCATGATCTGCTACTGCTGCTCTAACACTATTTTTTGTCATTTTAATTAGTTCAATTTCATATTTTCACCTGACAACAAACAGCAGCAGCACCAGCCACAGGCAGCAACAACAATTGGTAATAACATGACCATGACTTGACTTGAAAATTAAAATCGGAAAATGCTTAATCATTGTTACTTTTGTTTAGCTTATCGGAAGAGGCACACAGGGCACACAACGACCAAAAGGGAAGAGAAAAGAAGAAGTCTGTCAAACGGTAGTCAGAGTCAGCATTGAGGCAATTGAACTGAATATACATAATCGGTCGAACAATAGTCACAGACAAGACATGGAGCCAAAGCAGAAGAATATAAAAGGCAAAAGACACTATCTTGCACATACACTGAGAGAAATTTGCGTGCAAGTTGTACCAAGTTATTAACACATAGGAAATAGGTGCTTAAAATGTTTTTGTAAGGTGTTCTGAAAAACAAATTCATCAATTAGCAGTTCCTTACATAACAATTTTGCTATAATTTTCTCTATTCAATTAAAAAATTGTACAAAAATATATAAAAAATTAAAAGTTTTTTACTAAAAGTTTGTTTGAACTAACTTTTTAGTAATAGCAGTAAAAAAGAAATCGTTATTCTAATAAAAAAATCATTTTTGGCTTATCTTTCCACTCACTTAATTGGTTGGGAATTAAAAGATCTTTTGAAATATTTCTATATTCTTGAACTAAAACGATATTCTCATACTAAATAATTGCATATTGCCCAACGGTATATTTTTTTTCAAGTGTACCAATTGATTTTACAAGCAAACATAAGGCTGATTGTAGCATTTAACTCCCCTGCATAACAAACAAAAACAGAAAAAAAAACTTGTCTTCAACTTGTACATCGCTTCGCACTTTTTTTCTTTATAATAATTACAAGTCATCTACCTGATGTTTTTGACCATTTAAGCCACAAAACTAACAACAACCACATTAAAGAGGATGAAGAGGAAGGGGGCAAATACGATGGACAGTAGCCCTCAGACACGATGGGGCAATCATATAGAAATAAATAATCATAATAATAATAATAATAATAATCGTAGACCAAAAAAAACAAATTTCCATTCTTCTAGACTAATACCATTTAAATTGTGCGTAGCCAAAGAGCCCAAAGTCATGTTCTATTATTAAACAGAGGAAGAGGAAGATGATGAGATTGAGAAAAATTGATACAGGTATATGTAAGTATGTATAGGTAAACCTATGTGAGCAGATCGATATCAAATGAAAAGTGCAACGGAAATGTCAAGAAAAAAATGCCACAAAATGACAAGGCCAAATTTTCAATTTTATGCTAACAAATTTAACTGCTGCCTAAGCTTATTAAGGTTAAAAGAAATTATTAGGAGCAAACTGTTTCAAATGTTTGGACAGTTAACAGTTTAAGCAGATGCCGGTCTATAGCAATCTGTGTTTAATAAGGAAAATGTAATTACTCGTAATTACTTGTATGTGGAATTTCATAAATTTCTATTCTTACTTAACTTGAAATCGTTGAGATATAAACTAGCCATATTCTTTACCATTGACACTCCCATTATTTTAGCAATCTTAATAATTACTAATAGCATATCACATATTTAACTTATATGTATTCATCATTACCATAAAAGTCCAATCCAATGCTAGTAGTATTTCATTTTCTTGTATTATCTAAGTCCACTCGCCTTAAGTACTAATAATCTAATCGACCTAACTGCTTTAGGCGATTGCCATTCAAAAAACTAATTACTTGGTGAAGATAGGCGACATTTATAGTACTTAAAAACCTTTAATATGGAAAATAAAAGTAATATCCTTCAAGTAAAGTACTTCTTTTGGAGTTTTGTATTCACTACTTACTTAGTTAATTATAAATAATGTAGAATTGATTTATGTAATAGCAAGTGCTTCGTATCTAGATTGTCAACATGAATAATTAACTAAATAAATAACATTTTTAAGTAACAAGCTTAAATCTGTATCGCTCATAGTATTTTGTTGATAACTTAAAATTAATCTCCACCTATTAACCATATTGAAATAAATATTTTAGTAATTAAAAACTCAAAGACAACCAATTTGACTTAAATTTGAATTGCAAATGGGTAAAAAGTTAATTTGCTAGGTAAACAATGTAATTCATATTATCTCATTACACATATTTAATTTACATTACGTATAGTTTATTTCAAATTAAATTGTTCAAAATAAATTACAGATAAGGATTATGTATAAGATGACCATAAAGGTTGAAATTTTTATTGGTATTAACGTTATCTAGAAATTACCATTTCCCAAGAAATTGAAAAGCCCATTTTTTAGTAGCCATGATAATGACTAACTCTTTAACTAAGAAGTGTACTTCCCCCTTCCTGTTTTCAAAGACTCTTATATAAGATAAGTACTTGAGCTACATACATCAATATTTTGCAAACCCCATTGACTAGCCACGTGATAATCATTAATTACGCCAGCGTCTGTTTCTTGGGAAAAGAGAAATAAAAATTTGTGTTAAAAAAAAAAAATAAAATAAAACGTCTGTCCATAAATTTCATATACAAAATGAAAAAAAAACACACACACACAAGCCAATAACAATTAGAAAATTGTCACCAACAAACACACAACAACAATGGAGTGCCATTCATTTCGTCAATTACAGTAGAACCTGCCTAGTTAAGAGGGGCAACCAACTGCCTACTAACCGTGTGTTTGTGTGTGTTATCACGACTTGGCGATATCGTTAACAAATGGAAATGAGTCAAAGGCAAAAAAAAGAAGCAAAAATAGCAGGCAATCCGTTATGCATATCAATACAAGGCAATCAGTAAATTTTTGGCTAATTATTATTGAGCTGAAATTGGGTTAATTTGTCTTAGTTTGTAAGTCAAAATTGTTTCATTTGCAAGTGCGTGCTTAAAGCGGCAAAGGGGTCGAGCCTAGAGGCTAAGCCAACATAAGCCAAACAAAATACATGCATAAGTCCCTCCATTTGGCATTTAACAAATGAGGCGCCCCCAATGTAGACAAAAGGAAAACAAAAAATCAACCCATTGCATTTCTGACAGAAATCGATGAGAAACGAACTGTCTATTTGATTTTGACTTAAATATAATTAATTTTAATTTTTGTATATTTTTCTATATAATGCTTATGCCATTTGCCACTAAATTTCTATTAGCATTCTAAGTCCTAACAAAATAAACCTAAAAATAAACAGGAAATTTATGTATAATTTAATATGGAAAGTCTGTATACCCTTTTTAGGTATTGTTACTCTTTTAGCTAGTGTTCTTTTATACATATATGTACAAGCATACAAGTTTGTACATATTCGAAAAAAAAAACAATTATAATCGTCGTGTTCTATAACTGAGCTGGATATGTTTCGAGTTTCGAAATAAAAACCAGGCTCTAGAATCCAGAAATCATACATAGTTTAAAAAATAATTAGAAAAACAAACGAAATTATAGGTCCATACATGTACCACAATGGACCGAATTCTGCAGAACTGATTCCAGAATTTCTGTAGTTTATTGATGCAAAAACATACGAAAATTGAGGTCATAAAAAGTGTTTTAAGTCTAATAAGTCTCCTGTAGTAATTTGGGGGTGCTGATCACGGCCCTGTACCTAGTTTTTGTCCATAACGTCAGAATTTCGTTACAATTATGCAAAATGATCTCATATGCAATATTTTATATAAACATATATTTTATATAAACAAATTATTATATAGAAAATATCATTATTTTAACCTTTTAAAATTTTAGGTATGATTTAAACACAATTTACAAATTACCAAAGAGACAGTTCTTTGTTATAATGCGAAATATCTTACTCTTATGGTTCCAAAATGAGTAAAATTTGAACCAAAAAGTATGCTATAGGGATTCAAAGAATTTGATGCAAGAGAATTATTGGAATCTTATGACTCTAACAAATTGTTTATTAGTAATGTTTGCAAACAAGAGCTTTTTTCTTAAAAAAATATGTTAAAAATGTAAACAATTTTAACCTTTCTACAGTAGATTTAGATTTAAGATTTTTTGATTGTGTGCCTATTTTCCAATCCCAGATCCCATGATTTCACAAAATCTAGATATGATGGACAAAAAATGAATATGAGAATCAGCGTACCCGAATTAGTTAAAAACACCTCTCAAGTTAACATAGCCAACAATCACGTCAGTCTGTGTAATTATATTATGCCGAATAATAGTAAATTATTAAATGTTTGAAACAGCATATAAAAAGGTATTATATCTGTACATGTATCATAGTCAATCCATATTTTGGAACAACATTCCTACAGTTTTCATTGGACGACTTCTACCTGTCGATCTTAGAAAACATTCCAAGCAAGTGTTCAGAAAGAAATGCCTTTAGTGTAATTACTAACGAAATAAGAAGACAACGAATAAGTAAATGTTTTGATATTTGTATACTAAAATGTGTGACTCCCAACACCTTATAATGAAATATATGAATTACTTTTCAATTGGATCTTTTTTACTGAATGAAGTCAACTAACTTTCTACATTGCTTATATCGTAACTAGATATGCATAATTCTCACTTTGCAAAGGGTATATGGAGTAGCAAAAGAGTTAATTCCAATTTATTTTTAATATATCATCCAAATTAAAAATAAATTTCAAATGGAATGTCAGAAATGTAAGCTAGGTCTTTGTCGTTTTCCTTACACATAGATAAATTTATTCATAGAGTTTATCTACCTGTTCTATCAATTCTTATCAATATTTACATACATAACAAACAACTATGCGTTCCTAATAAATTTGTAACTTAAGTCAATAATAAGAATAATAATTATTATAATATTATTATTATTATTTTTCTATCGGGAATTTCATCAGCCTACAGTTTGTTTTTACCTGCCCCCATTTTTCTCGAATCTCTATTTTAATCCAAGGTGCAAATGAGGCCACTTGAAAATTAGCGAAAAAAATAAAAATTAATTTAGTATCGCTCCCAGTCCTAACCTAACCCAAAAATAGAGAACCAGTTGAAACTGGTGTAATGAGCCGAGCACCGAGCCCCCTAAATACCTACAATCAGCTGAAGGAGAAACTTGAACCTTGCACCGATAAGTGACCAACGATCAGCCCATACTCACAGAAATCGTTTTTGTTTACCTCATCGGTCCCGATTTCCAGGAATTACGTTTGATAACCAGATCAAGTGCTCAAGTGCTACACCAATAAAACCACTACTCAAATCAGGTGCCAGGTCGAGTGAATCAAAAAATTATATATGAAATGATATTTGTTTGTTCATATTTTGCAACAATTTTGATGTGTTGTTATATATTTTTTTTTTTTTTTGGCAATATATTGCTTCCGATTCGACTCAGGAGGGAAATTAGGGGAAAACTGGCTTATCTGGAGCAAGATATCAAGAATGCTTTCTTATCGGGCGCCAACTTTCTTAGTTGAAGCTTTGGGGTTTTTTCTTTGTGCTGACATACCTAAAGCATATAAATTATACGTAGATAATGGTATTGATATGTAAATTATATTCAAATTTATAATTTTCTGATAAGATTTCAAATTTAAAGTTATCTCTGATATATAACATTGAGTGATAACGTTAGTATATCGCGTAGAAATATAATGAAGAGAACTTTTTTGTTTACTTGTTGGTGCATATCAAGGTCGAACACGTGTTATGGCGAAATTAAATGAAATGCTCTACAAATTGGCCTTTCTCATACACAAATCTCCGGGTTTACTGTACTTTTTTTTTAGAAATCAGTGGGGTTCGACTTAGTCAAATGAAAACGAAGGGAATAAAGTTCAAATTGAACCCTATCTCTAACTTTGGAAATATGAATTCGCTTAAAAAGTAATTCAAATTCTTACTTTAAACCAGAGGGCCGGGGCTAACTTCGACCGCGTCAAAATTTGTATACCCTTGCAACTTTTTTGGTAACTCGTTCCTTACTTATTGATGGCTATAGGTGGATGGCTATATAATGGAAAAACTTTTTATCTAAAAGGGATATTGTTTGCGAAAGAACGGCCTACAATCTTAGCATAGGAAATAACGAAGATATTGATTAAAGTCACTATATTCCACCGATCCTATGGGAGTTATAGGATATATGCACCCGATCTTTATCAAATTCGGCACAGTGACTAACAGATAGATTAAACTAACAAATGTTTAATTTGAAAGCAATCGCGTTAAAAGTAACGAAGTTATTGACAAAAGTCACTGTTTTCGAAAGATCGTTCCTATGGGAGCTATATGATATAGTCACCCGATCTTGATCAAATTTGGCATAGTCGTTTATATGTGTAATTAACTCACCAATATTAAATTTCATGACAATATCCCTGAAAATAACGAAGTTATTGAGAAAAGTCACTGTTCATGACTTTGCCGTTTGTATTGGAGCTATATGATATAGTGGTCCGATCCGGCGGAGTCCGAGATATACAACCCCTGCAGTATGTACAAGCCTACATGCAAAATTTCAACTCTGTTGCGCTTAAGGTCTAGGAGATGGCTATATGAACTCGTGTCATCATGCTGATCAAGAATATATATACTTTATATGGTCTGACAATAAGATGCTTCCTTCTATGCGTTGCACACTTGTGACCAAAATTAATATACCCTTTTTGCAAGGGTATATTTATCAAAAATAAAGCAAGTTTTAGCTGGGGTGACAGGGGTGACGCTAAATTATACTTATTTTATACAGTGGCCAAGTCAATTAGTCAACTGAACAACGAGGATCATTCGGGTTCAAGTCCCATAGTTAGGTTGATAGTTTACAACTATATTGTATACTGATAATAATATTAATATACTTATTCAAGTACGTTTACTAAATCTGTCAATAAGAAACAATAATTTCATGAATTGAAATTTAATTTCTTCACTTTTTTTAATATATATGTATATTAACTAGCACCGACTTCTTAGAATTCTATACAAACCGAAACAAGCTTTGGGATAGCTTATCAATTAAATATTCAATTACAATCGACTTCTATTATTCATTCAGTCATGTCTGACTTCTAGATTATACATTATGAACAGCTTGATTTCTTTGGATTCCTTATCAGAGATTTAATTTTCTGTCGCTGTGCTGTATTTTTTTTTCGATGGCATTGTCTCTACGCAAAGTTCAAGCCCTGAAATATATTTACCAAAAATATATTTGTATTTGTTTTTTGCAAAAAGGGTATATTTACTGTGGTGAGACGTGTGTAATGCATTCTTTAATGTCATATATATATAAATAACTTCCGAGCGATTGTTATGAAAATTTATATGTGTCAATTCGATTTATTTATTAATGACCTTGTCAAATTTCATAAAGATCTGGTGATTATATCATAGAAAAGGAAGCCCGAAATATAATTTTGACCAGAAAATCTTTAGGCCAATACGACTATCACCAAACAAAGGAATTAACTTACTCACATAATTATCTATTATATTGCAATTTCAAAAGAAATCAGATAACTATATTATATATATAGATACTATTATATATTTAAATATACGAAAAAGTGGAATGCTCTAACATAAAATTTGCGAAAATTCGATTTTCATTTTGATGCTCATACGTTTGAAAATGACTAAAGAATTTTGGACAACTATCGCAGGGTAAACTCAAGTCGGCTTTCATAGTTCATAAACAATGAAATGCAAATAGTACCAGATTTTATTCGTATCAATAACAGACGAAAAAAAAGATGGTTTAAGTCGTCTTGCCGACTTTGGTATACCATGCACAAGGTGAAGCAAATATTTTCAATTTCTGCACTCTAGCGCCTCCACTAGCCTTCTGCCAACTCCATCCTTTTGGACCCCCTAATACTTCTTTCTAGTCTTTTTTTAATCAAGTTCGGTAGATCGGTAGATATGAGTAAGAATTTTCTAAATTATGGAGGCGGTAGTGGGGGTGGCAAAACTTTTTAATAATCATAATCTGTGCGAATACTAAACAAATCTAAGTACCAAATTTGGTGCCTCTAACTATTATAGTCTCCGAGATCTAGGTGTTCAATCGGACGCACGGATGGACGGACGGACGGACATGGCTAGATCGACTCGGCTGTTGATGCTGATCAAGAATATATATACTTCTTGGGGTCGAATAAGCTTCTTTCTTCTGCCTGTTACATACATTTTGTCGACTTCAATATACCACTTAACCATATGGGTGCATGGTATAATAAATCTGCCAAGTAAACATAATCTCAACACAAGCTCAATGCGAGAAGACCAATGAATATTTCGAATTTAAAATCATTACTGTCCGAGACATTTTAGCTGAAGAACGTGGCAATTGGCAAAAATAAAATTTAAATTTTATAGAAGAAAATTACACAATTTGTTTGGAATACTCACCGAAATGAATTTACAAAGATTAATTTTACTTTCGGGTCTCTTTCTTTTTGTGGGATTCGTGGACGTAATATCAAAAACTTTTGCAAATGAGGACGACTTTTGGGTAAGTGAATTGTCAATAGTGAAAAGTAAAATACATTCGGCTTATCAAATGTTTTTATAGAACTGCGGAATTTTAAGTGCACAAGGTGATGTCTGCGGGACTGTGATGGTTTTATTAGCCTATGCAAAAGAATTAAAAGAGCAGGTTAAATCGAACGACTCAAAAAATGCAGAAAGAGATGAGGAAATAGCTAAGCTAAGAAAGAAATTGCTTGAAATAGATTATTATAGAGGTCAAAACACGGTGATTGATGAGCTACAGAAAGCGAATGATGTGCTAAAAAAAACAAATGACGATTTACTCAAACTTCTCAGTCAATCGATTCAGCATCAAAATAATGGGGAAAAAAATGAAGAGTTAAAGGCGGAAATAGCAGAAGTGAAATTGAGAACAAGAAATCAAGCGATCGAATGCATCGCTCGCCAGGACAATTTAAAACAAGAAATTGAACTCTTAAGGAAAAAGTCTAATGACTCGGAAGAAACTCATAAAATTGTATTGGAAAGCTCCAAAAGTGATTTAGCAAACTTAAGATTAAGCTTTGAAAAAGAACTAAAGTCGAAAGAAAAGTTGGCAAATGAAATAAGCGAGTTGAAATCTCAACTAGCATCCTATCATGAGTTAAAGACGGAAATAGCAGAAGTGAAATTGAGAACAAGAAATCAAGCGATCGAATGCATCGCTCGCCAGGACAGTTTAAAACAAGAAATTGAACTCTTAAGGAAAAAGTCTAATGACTCGGAAGAAACTCATAAAATTGTATTGGAAAGCTCCAAAAGTGATTTAGCAAACTTAAGATTAAGCTTTGAAAAAGAACTAAAGTCGAAAGAAAAGTTGGCAAATGAAATAAGCGAGTTGAAATCTCAACTAGCATCCTATCAGAAAAACTTGGAAGATGCTCAAAATCAGATAGTAGCTAAAAATAGTTTGATCGATAGTCATTCTCTAAAACTAAACCAAACTGAGATAAGTCTAAGTGATTGTAAGCGAAATTTACCGAAAATAGGTTGCAAAGATCTCCCATCGGGAATTCATTTAATTGAAATTCCCGGACTGGATCCGTTTCGATCTTTATGCAAAGGCGAGATAGATGGCAATGGATGGATAGTTGTCCATAGGCGACTTAATGATAGAGAAAACTTTAAAAGAAATTGGATAGACTTTCGAAACGGTTTTGGTGATTTAAATGGAAATTTTTTTATTGGTCTTGAAAAATTGCATCGCATCACCCAAACGGATATTTATGAACTTGCCATAGAAATTGGGTTCCATGATGATACTTTTACAAATGTTAGATATAATCATTTCAAAATTGGTGATGAAACTAAGCAATATGAGTTGAAATCATTGGGAGAATTTCGAGGCATGATCGACAATGAAATGGAGAGAGGCATAGGACAAAAATTCACGACTTACGATCGTGATAATGATTTGTACAGATATGGGAATTGTGCGGCAAAATATTATGGAGCCTGGTGGTACGACGGCTGTAGGGGCCCGTAAGTAACCAATCAAATCATGCTTATACAATTATTTATCCACAATTTAATGTGTTTTTTTAATTCTAGAAATCTAAACGGACGATATTATACAAGTGCAGTCAGTGAAGGGGACAGTATGAGCTGGGATGGCTCGACTTCTCTGAAATCAGTACAAATGCTCATTCGACCAAAAAACTCTTCAAATCAATGATAAATCACTAAAAATATATTTTTCAATGTTTCTTATTTTATATTAATATTTGAAATAAAATTTTATATCGCGCATTTTATATGAAATTGAAGTCTTTGAAATGTGTTTTCACCAACCAAATTGGAAAAATTTAAAGTTATTCAAATCGAAAGATATATGTATAGCTATGATAAGAGATAATCCCTGCTAGTGAGGGCTCAAGTCAAAATTTTTTTTTAAATTTACAGGTTACTTAAAACAAAAACCAGAGGGCCGGGGCTAACTTTGACCGCGTCAAAGTTTGTATACCCTTGTAAGTTTTTTGTGTATAAGGTCTAATGTTTGCGAAAAAACGGCTAAGGAAATAACGAAGATTCTGATCAAAGTCACTGTTCACCACCGATTGTTCCTATGGGAGCTATATGATATAGTCGCCCAATCTTAATCAAATTTGGCACAGTCTTTTGTTATTGTAATAAATTCATAAATATTTAATTTCACGACAACAGAAGTTATTGAGAAAAGTCACTGTTCGTGACTTTGACATTTGTATGGGAGCTATACGATATAGTGATCGCCTGAATCCGAGATATACAAACTGTGCAGTACATACAAGCCTAAATGCAAAATTTCAGCTCTTTAGCTCTTACGGTATAGGAGGAAATCGCGTCGATCCAGACGGACGGACGGACGGACATGGCTATTTGAACTAGTTTCGTCGTGCTGATCAAGAATATATATACTTTATATGGTGATGCTTCCTTCTATGCGTTGCACACTTCTGACCAAAATTAATACACCCTTTTGGCAAGGGTATAAAATGTTAACATGAGAATAAAGTAAGAGTGTGCTAAGCGTGTTGGATTTATTCTGAAGTAAACGAAATAATTATGTGAACGTTTTGGATTTTAATTTATTTATTATAAATTACTAATTTGTTTTGGACTCAACTTAACAATTTAGGTAATGTCTACGTAATACTTAATAACTAAATTAAACAAATAAGATACATACGAGAATTTACTAAGTCACAATAACATTCCTTAACCTTTCTAAATTAATGATGTATTTATAAATCTCCGATGATAAAATATATCTATTCATTTATCTAAAATATCTAAGCCTCGTGCCATACATTTGCATTTTGAAATTTATATATGCATATGTAAGTATGTATATATATCAAATGTGTAGATATTTTAAAAGTATTTGAAATTTTGTATTTAGCCTAAATAAGTTTATAAAAACATCGTTCAAATAAGAAAGTTCAATGGAGCCAAGTAAAAAGCAATGTTTTTTTTATCAAAGTTTTTTTTTGAAATTAATTAATATAAGCTTGCTCGTTTGACCCAGTAGCGGATCTACGGGGGGTGAAAAGGGGTAAATTTCCCCATCCAAAACTCCAAGTCGGATAGACAATCAGAGTTTGGTTAAGAAATTTTACTTGGTCAAACAAATTTTTGCCTTAAAATCCCCCCCCCTAAATCAAGGGCACGATCCGCCACTGGTTTGATCTGTCTTGTTCAGACTATTACAAATTGAACCTTCGATTACTTAAAAAATAGTTTGTCTCAGAAACTACTCATTTAAATCATATTAAATAAAAACCTCATTAATGAGATTTCAAAGTTCTAGCACAGTGGAAAACGACTTTGTTTCTAAAACTTTTTATTTCATTCACAGGATGTGTAAAAATAACTTACTAAAAACAGAACAAACCTTTTTAAAGATTTGTTATTTTAACTTTCTTTTGATCTTGTTCTTTACCTTTATTCCCATTGTCCTTGTTCTATTGATCATGATTTATTTTAAGTGAACCTCTTTTTGCTCAAAGTTCATTTAATCTTTCAATTTGTATATGTCATAGACTTATCAGCTTGAATCACTTGGTCTCCTTGAAAATATTGATTAGTTTATTGCCCCTATCTACCTCCCCTCCTCGCAATGGCCCACCTCTTTAAGTGTTAAAGACACACGTCAGCAACATGATATGCAAAGTGTGTGAGTCTTTTGGTAGGCATTGTCATGGGCAAGGTGTTAGTGGGAGGCACCTGGTTATTAGTTTTGTTTCTTCTTGGTAACATTATTATCTCAATACGCAACTCAAAAAGTCAACTCGACTTGTCCCGGGGTTTGTCGTCTTATCAGGCATAGTGAGTCTATTTGTGTATCTGTGTATGTATGTATGTATGCATGTGTGTATCTGTGTGATGTGGGTAAACAAATTGAACTCATTTCTTTAAACAGCTTCGACGCAATTGTCGTCCAACATGAACACGAGTCCAACAAATACAATAAATATGCTTCAATAAGTCCTAACTTGTAGCATGTCTTCGCTTTAAATCAGTTACCAATATGGTAAATGGACTACAACTACAGCAAGAAGAAGACGTTCCCGTTTTTATCTAATTAGGCTAAGCAGTCTTGAACAAATATTGATGAGTAGAGCAAGAAAAGAACAAGAACTAGAAGTAAAGGAAAAATAATCAATCACTTGATCGTTACAGCAAAATGGTCTAGTTATCTCCCTCTTCCTCTCGGTTTCTCTCTCTCTCTCTCTCTCTCTCTCCCTGTCTCTTTCAAAGATAACGGCATTTGAATAAGACACGGTGTTTTCTTCCCCATTCCTACCACTCGAGTTGTATTATTGTTAGTGCAGCGGCCTGGCACAAGTGTTATGCTAATAAAACGACAAAATCGTTCGTTTATCAGTAAATGGAACCTGCTCATACCTTATATACATATGTATATGTACATACATATATTTATGCCATATTTACATTGCACCTTTAACAGAGAGACAGAGAAATATTTGTATAAATCGATCCATCGATCGATCGCTCCGTTCGATTTCCCTTGGTTACTTTGTTTATTGTATTTATTTCAATTTCAATATTATTTATCACCATCGGTTAACCACTTAAACAAAAATCAACAGGTACGGAGTTACCTTAGAATAGTAGGTTATACATATTTATTGTTTACTTTTGGCTTATGGCCGCCTCGCCACATACTTCATATTTACCTCCACCTCCATCTATGTATATATCAATGCGGTACAAGGTTCTGATGGGTTCAGAAATCCTACTAAAAACCACACAGCTGGGTTGAACGAAACCCAATAACTCAATAAGTTGAAGTTCTTTCTAAAGATCATAAGAAACTTGTCGCCGACAAAACTATATCTCATAAACAAAATTCATTTGTTTTCATTATTTTTATATAAATTACGAAATTGTGTTTAAAATCAGAGATTAAAGTAGATGGCAAATTATAGATCATCAATTTAAACCTTACAGTTAGTGGCCTTTTATTTCTCAAATTACTACTCTGATGTTTCAAGTTCTATCAAATTTGTCTCAATAAATACTAAAATTTTCTATTAATATAGAGCTAAGATCTATGTGAACCCATAAGGACTATCAGTTTTTCCAAAGGCAAACAATTTAAGTCATCAATTTAACCTTTGTATTTAAAAGAATATCCCCAAGTGCAAGATATCATTAAATTATATCCACTTATGAAAGATCTAATTGTTATTTTAACAAATGTCATACTCCTGTAGGAACAATATACAGTAATACTTCGCTATAACCAACTTCATTACAACAAAACACTCAAAATAACGAATTTTCTGTTAAGTCCTTAGAAAAAAGTAATTAATACAAAGGAGTTCGAATAGCAAATCAATAGATATAACGAAGAATGAGTCTCCTCAGATATCGATGTTTCACTGTACATATTCATGACTTCTTTGGCTATCTCCAAAGTATTGGAAAATTCTTAATATTTAATCATCTAATGCCAGTTAGTATAAAACATTACATATTCGTTGCACAGTCTTTACTATAGTGACTGAACAATAGGGCTATTGAATTTTTACAGAAATATTTATTCCCAAGTGCAAAATATAAGTTAAAGTTTAAGATTGATAATATATTAGATAACTATGTTTTCGAATTCACATCCTTCGTAAAAACATATTAAATGAACCTTTCAATTAAATAAACCTTCTCTTTGCATACATAAAAGATTTCTTTCCTTGTATAACTGTTTAGTTTTGTTTGAAAAATTCTTTAAAATTTAATATAAACTCTATTCCAATACAATTTAACAGTTTTTAATTAACTTAATAGAAATTTACGACCAATCGTATTCAAGTCCTGAGCCAAATTTGTGATAGACAAATTCCTAATAACCAACAACTTATTTCAAATAATTTGCAATTATTATAAACGCTCAAAAGTCCTAGAAATTTATTAGATAACATTTGGTATTACTTTAATTAATTTAAGTCTAATTTTTTAATTGCATAAGATTATAGATATATATCTATGATTGAGTGATGGCTTTAAAAAATGAGATATGTAGATATGTGAATGCAATTTTTATTTAAAACTTATCTCCTTGCACATTTAAATACTTGTTACTCGAAATAATTACACAAATTTAATATAAATAGTCTCGTTTTTAAGTATTTACCTTCTTTTATTCTACTGGGCAAATATTTAATTAAAGTTGTCGCTTAATGGGACACGAAGAAAGTGATTAGCACTTAAATTTTTCATTCGACACTATGATTCAAATGGGAGAGACAATGCACAAGTATTCCTTTTTTATTTTTTGGCTTGGCTTTTTCGAGGCTGTTCAAAAAGCCGTCGTTAAAACGCTTTAAGCAATGAGGATCACACACATACACACACACACACAAATGTGAAGAGCCAGTCGATTTCGACAATCTCGAATCGAGAAACGTTCGTTACGAGAGCTAAGACAGAGCGCGCGCGCACTTGAGTAACAAACCACCTGAACGCAACTGAAGTCAACTGAATTCGTGCTGAACTGAGCTCGCAAAATGTATCTTAAAGATGTGCAGATCGCACACTACAGACAACAGCAAAAACAACAGGCAATATTTTCTTCTGTTTTTGCGCCAACAATAAGCAAATAAACAAACGACAGCAACTGTTGCACATTGCTGCAGCAACAGTTGCTGCAGTTACCATTGCAATAGAGAGCAACACGAACACGATCACCAGAACGAGAGAGAGAGAGAGATCGCGAACGATCGTGAGATAGAGAGAGACTCTGTTTATGCTCTCTTAGGTTCCACAATTTTCTGCACTGGTGTGTGTGTGCACGAGTTAGTTGAAAGCTCCAATCGCTCGCTCTCTCTTTCGAAAGAGATGGCCAATGACAGTAAGCTTCGCTCTCTCACACACACAATTGCCATATGCAAATTCAATCATTCTTCCATCTCTTTTTAGCTTTAGCTTTTTTCGCCTTCTGACTAATCCAATTGGTTACATTTTCTACTGTTGCTGCTGTTGTGCTCTTTTGGCTTATGATCAATCCAACAGATACATTTTGTTTTTACAGCGTAGGTAGCAAAATGTCAAATTTTTAAAACTTTTTTATTTGTGCTTTATGTACCCCGAGATTTATCCAATTGGATTTGTGTTTTGTGTGAAACTGGTTTAACGATTTTATCTGCCATTGGATAGATACATTTTTCAGAAATAAATCAAAAAGCTCTAAACAAATCAGAAAGACAACTAATTTCAAATATATACATATATAAATGTGTAAAAAGCTTGGTTAAATATATTGTTGTTTTTTTTTTTAGATGTAACTCAATATAAAAGATATTTTGAGTTATAAGTTGCTATCAATCGGTTTATGAGACATTTTATTTATATATTTTTTATATTGGCGGTGTCCGAGAGTGGACAAACAACAGAACACCATGTTATATCATGTACTTTGAGATAGGTTCAGGGTGTAATGTCTTCTCAGGCGCCGAATTAATTGAATCTCCAGTGCGCTGTGGATCTCTGCATTTGATGTTAGGAGGTTAGCATCAGACACAATTATCAGAGCTTTGTTCTGGAAACGTTGAACTAAAAATTCATGGGGTACTCCCTAGGGATGATCTGCGTAGCACGAGCCAGTCCTTTGTCCAATATTTTCATCTGTACCATAATATAAAGTGTCAGGTTAGCCTTCTATACCGGGTTCCATCATCTGGCCCCAACTTATCCTACAAAAATTAAATATATATTTACAATTGGTAAATATTTACTTACGTTACTCGGGCCCAAAAAAGCCTTAAACTACATAAATTTGATATCAAACGAACGAGAAAAATTCCACGAGTAGGACCTCAGGTGCGCCTCGAATACGCGGGCTTTTTGAAACTTTTGTTCGCACTATTCTCAACAAACGAAAATATTGTTGAGTTTACCATATTTCTTGATTTTAAAGAACAATTATAGTTTAGAATACAATATTCGGCTACCAGAGCAGCCGAATATTTCTCAATTTTATAATTCAGAGTAAAATATTTGGCTGCCAGGGCGGTCAAACAACGCGCCAAATAAAAAATAGCGTTTGCCAACACTGAAATCTAAGTTTAGCCGATTTTTTTCACTTTTCAACACTAAAATCTTGAGTAGCTTAAGTAAATATTTACCTTTAAATTAAAGTTTGGCTTATTTATTTAATTAAAGTTAGTAAGTTATTTATATAAATTACAAAATTTCACCCCAACTTGCCCAGGACTGCAACAAATTTTAAGAAATTCATTTTAAAGAATGTTTTTAATTTCATTTATGTATTTAATAATTAAAATAACTATCTTGAATAAGCATAAAATACTTGATTCCACACCAGGAGTAAAGGTATAAAGTTCCCGTTGGTATCCTGCTCAAGAAACATTAAGAAAGGTTTGGTAAATAATATATAATAAATATGTATTCAAATTCAAGTAAATAAAGACAAATATTAAAGGTCAATTGTAGAGGTATTTTAACATTAGAATCCTTCTTAAAGAAAAAACTCAACTTCTATGATTACATAGTGTGGTCTAAAATTTAGTGTTTATATTTACATAGATAGAAACAAATGATTAGCCCCATTCTGTGGAACGGTGAAATGCTGATAAATAGACGTCCAAGTCCCGAAGTTCTCTCGAGATTTATCTTTAACGAAACAACCGAATAGTTGAGATCAAAAGGCGTAAGAAAAATTATGGTTAACACCTGATATTTCAATTCCCTTCGATAATGAATCGCAATAAATTTACTTTCCCATCCCAGTTTTATAATCAGCTGATCTCTGTAGCAACTCATCTTGAAGTCTCTCGTTGACCTTAAAGACAAATAAAAAAAATTAATCAACAATTAATCAAGAGAAACAACAGAAAATACCAAAAAATAAAATAAAATAAATAACAAGAAGTCAAACTACTGAAATCCATTCAACATTTTCAATTCTTAAGGCCAAAACGAAAAGAGTTTTCAAGCCAAAGAAAAAGAAACAATGCCTTTGGCGCCGCAACATTTTGCGGCAATATCTTTACGCACGATCATCTTACCTGATCTCTGACACAATTCCTTGAGCAATTAAGTTAAAGAGCCAGTGGTACAAGGGAGACAGAGACAGCGACAGGGACAGAGGCCGAAGGGTGGGGAGTCCAATTTGCCGGGGCATTTAAGAAAGCTGTCAACAGATTCTCTCAGACTTGTGCATAATGTGGCTGGCCAACTGACCGACCGACCACCGATTGTTTACCATATGCGTATACAACAAAAAACAAAAAAAAAAAGTAGTAATAAAAAAGACCGCATACCAAAATGTCAACTGAAGCTTATTAGCCTGTCGTTTGCATTTTATTCTCTCCGCGGCGGTCATCAGAGAAAGATGTAGGCAAAAATGAGAGAAAGAGAGATAGGAAGCGAGCAATCCTCAGAAAAGTTGAATTTGAATGCAAATTCCAAACATTTCTTTGGCCTTTAGTTCATTCAAATGCTGCCGACCACAGGCACAGTGGTTCAAATGCTATAATAATCGATTGGCATATTTATTCATATACCATTTTTGTTTTAAATAACCTGTAAATTTTAAAAAAAATTTTGACTTGAGCCCTCACTAGCAGGGATTATCTCTTATCATAGCTATACATATATCTTTTGATTTGAATAACTTTAAATTTTTCCAATTTGGTTGGTGAAAACACATTTCAAAGACTTCAATTTCGTATAAAATGCGCGATATAAAATTTTATTTCAAATATTAATATAAAATAAGAAACATTGAAAAATATATTTTTAGTGATTTATCATTGCTTTAAAGAGTTTTTTGGTCGAATGAGCATTTGTACTGATTTCAGAGGCATATAACCATCCCAGCTCATACTATCCACGTTGCTGATTCCACTCGTATAATATCGTCCGTTTAGATTTCTAGAATTAAAAAAACACATTGAATTGTGGATAAATAATTGTATAAGCAGGATTTAATTGGTTACTTACGGGCCCAAACAGTCTTTGTACCACCAGGCTCCATAATATTTTGCCGCACAATTCACATAACTGTCCAAATCATTATCACGATCGTAAGTCGTGAATTTTTGTCCTATGCCTCTCTCCATTTCATTGTCGATCATGCCTCGAAATTCTCCCAATGATTCCAACTTATATTGCTTAGTTTCATCACCAATTTTGAAATGATTATATCTAACATTTGTAAAAGTATCATCATGGAACCCAATTTCTATGGCAAGTTCATAAATATCCGTTTGGGTGATGCGATGCAATTTTTCAAGACCAATAAAAAAATTTCCATTTAAATCACCAAAACCGTTTCGAAAGTCTATCCAATTTCTCTTAAAGTTTTCGCTATCATTAAGTCGCCTATGGACAACTATCCATCCATTTCCATCTATCTCGCCTTTGCATAAAGATAGAAACGGATCCATTCCGGGAATTGCAATTAAATTAATTCCCGATGGGAGACCTTTGCAACCTGTTTTCGGTAAATTTCGCTTACAATCACTTAGACTTATTTCAGTTTGGTTTAGTTTTAGGGAATGACTGTCGATCAAACTATTTTTAGCTACTATCTGATTTTGAGCATCTTCCAAGTTTTCCTGATAGGATGCTAGTTGAGATTTCAACTCGCTTATTTCATTTGCCAACTTTTCTTTCGACTTTAGTTCTTTTTCAAAGCTTAATCTTAAGTTTGCTAAATCACTTTTGGAGCTTTCCAATACAATTTTATGAGTTTCTTCCGAGTCATTAGACTTTTTCCTTAAGAGTTCAATTTCTTGTTTTAAATTGTCCTGGCGAGCGATGCATTCGATCGCTTGATTTCTTGTTCTCAATTTCACTTCTGCTATTTCCGCCTTTAACTCTTCATTTTTAGCCACATTATTTTGATGCTGAATCGATTGACTGAGAAGTTTGAGTAAATCGTCATTTGTTTTTCTTAACGCATCATTCGCTTTCTTTAGCTCATCAGTCTCCCTGTTTTGACCTCTATAATAATCTATTTCAAGCAATTTCTTTCTTAGCTTAGCTATTTCCTCATCTCTTTCTGCATTTTTTGAGTCGTTCGATTTAACCTGCTCTTTTAATTCTGTTGCATAGGCTAATAGAACCTTCACAGACTTGTAACAACATGACCCGCAGATATCTCCTTGTGCACTTAAAATTCCGCAGTTCTATAAAAACATTTGATAAGCCGAATGTATTTTACTTTTCACTATTGACAATTCACTTACCCAAAAGTCGTCCTCATTTGCAAAAGTTTTTGATATTACGTCCACGAATCCCACAAAAAGAAAGAGACCCGAAAGTAAAATTAATCTTTGTAAATTCATTTCGGTGAGTATTCCAAACAAATTGTGTAATTTTCTTCTATAAAATTTAAATTTTATTTTTGCCAATTGCCACGTTCTTCAGCTAAAATGTCTCAGACAGTAATGATTTTAAATTTCAAATATTCATTGGTCTTCTCGCATTGAGCTTGTGTTGAGATTATGTTTACTTGGCAGATTTATTATACCATGCACCCATAGGGTTAAATGGTATATTAAAGTCGAGAAAATGTATGTAACAGGCAGAAGAAAGAAGCTTATTCGACCCCAAGAAGTATACATATTCTTGATCAGCATCAACAGCCGAGTCGATCTAGCCATGTCCGTCCGTCCGTCCGTCCGAATGAACACCTAGATCTCGGAGACTATAGAATTAAAGGCAACAAATTTGGTACTTAGATTTGTATTCGCGCAGATTATGATTATTAAAAAGTTTTGCCACCCCCACTACCGCCTCCATAATTTAGAAAAATTCGTCACGTTAGTTATTCTTACTCATATCTACCGAACTTCATTAAAATAAGACTAGAAAGAAGTATTAGGGGGTCCAAATGGATGGAGTTGGCAGTAGGCTAGTGGAGGCGCTAGAGTGCAGAAATTGAAAATATTTGTTTCACCTTGTGCATGGTATACCAACGTCGGCAAGACGACTTACTTCATCTTCTTTTTTCATCTGTTATTGATACGAATAAAATTTGGTATTATTTGCATTTCATTGTTTATGAAGTATGAAAGCCGACTTGAGTTTACCCTGCGATAGTTGTCCAAAATTCTTTAGTCATTTTCAAACGTATGAGCATCAAAATGAAAATCGAATTTTCGCAAATTTTAGGTTAGAGCATTCCACTTTTTCGTATATTTAAATATATAATAATATCTATATATATAATTTAGTTATCTGATTCCTATTGAAATTGCAATATTATAGATAATTATGTGAGTAAGTTAATTCCTATGTTTGGTAATAGTCGTATTGGCCTAAAGATTTTCTGGTCTAAATTATTTTCCGGACATTCTTTTCTATGAAATAATCACCAGATCTTTATGAAATTTGACAAGGTCATTAATAAATAAATCGAATTGACACATATTAATTTTCATAACAATCGCTCGGAAGTTATTTATATATATATATGACATTAAAGAATGCATTACACACTTCTCACCACAGTAAATATACGCTTTTTGCAAAAAAAAAACAAATATATTTTTGGTAAATAAAATAAATGGTAAGTTCAGGGCTTGAACTTTGCGTAGAGATAATGCCATCGAAAAAAAAATACAGCACAGCGACAGAAAATTAAATCTCAGATAAGGAATCCAAAGAAATCAATCTGTTCATAACGTATAGTCTAGAAGTCAGACGTGACTGAATGAATAATAGAAGTCAAATTGTAATTAGCATTAATATTGTTTATTTGAATATTCAACTGATAAGCTATCCCAAAGATTGTTTCGGTTTGTATAGAATTCCAAGAAGTCGGTGCTAGTAAATATAAATTAAAAATAGTGTAGAAATTAAATTTCAATTCATGAAATTATTGTTATTTATAGATTTAGTAAAAGTACATGAATAAGTATATAAATATTATTATTAGTATACAATATAGTTGTAAACTATCAACCTAACTATGGGACTTGAACCCGAATGATCCTCGTTGTTCAGTTGACAAATTGACTTGGCCTTTTAGACAACTAATTTCAGTAGATTAGTATTAAATAAGTATAATTTAGTGCAGTAGTCGGCACGGCACATTCCCCGGACTCGGGCCTAGTTCTGCCGCAGCGCTGCTCTCTCACATACACTGTAAATGCTCGTATAGGTTCGGCAATGGCACTTCGGAAACAATTCGTCTTGTGCTTGTCAGAAAAAAAATTAAATTTAAAAAAAAAATACCAAAGAAGCTAACATCGGCTATGCCGAAGTTTATATACCCTTGCAGTCCTAGGTAATAATAATTTTACATGTTTGTTTTCTGCAACTCAATTCATCAATATACAAACAAAACAATTTTACTCTCTATTTTACAATTTGTTCTTCTTCTTCCCTCATTCCCAAAGCAAAGCAACGCACGCATACACATACACTTTATGGAGCGTTGCGTCTGTGTGTGTATGCATGTACTCTGTTGATGACGAAAGACGTAGTAGACAGCAAGCAGCGCTGCCGGCAGAGCTGCGAGCAGAGCCGATTATTATATTGACTGTAACTTGTGTTATATTTATCCGATCACATTCAAATTTTGGGATCTGGGGTTTTATATCACATATGTAAATTTCATAGCATACTCCAATTTTTATAAAAATGTTTCTTCTAGTTCTTCTAGAGCTATATGATATAGTGGTCCGATCCTGATGGTTTTCATACTTTATTTTTCCCGTGTAATAAAAAACCCCGAAAACAAATTTCAGCCCGATAGCTCTTAAGACGGCTGAGTAAAACGCATACGCACAGACGGACGGACAGACGGACATGGCTATATTAGCTCAGCTTCTCATGCTGATCAAGAATATATATACTTTATGGGGTCGGAAACGTCTCCTTCTGTGTGTTACAAACATCTGACCAATTTTATAATACCCTCTGCAAGGGTATAAAAAAAAAAATAGTACATATGTCAAAAGTCCACTTAAAAAATGTTTGTTGACAAATGAAAAAAATTTATTTTTTCTTTATTGAAAATTTGCATTTGATGTGCAATACGTTATTTGTTATCGAATTCATTAAATAATAATGTTACACTACCTTTATGACCTAATTATAATGCATTTAAAAGTTGTTCGAAACATTTTAATAATTATTTTGGCTAAACAGTTTTTTTTAGTGTAAACCAAGAAAACGTTTCGTACTTCCTATTTGTTGCCACACACACAAATGCAAAGCCTCATATTTGATTGTATGCGTGCCTACCCCTGATTTAGTGTCACCCCAGTCACCCCATCAAAAACTTGCTTTATTTTTGATCATTTTTTACTTTTGATTTCTTGAATGTCAGACTTTTTTCTTAACCCTTGTGCGCCTGTGAAAAATATGATATTTTATTTATAGGGAGCATTTACAAACGCTAATCCCAATGCTTTTCTTCCACAGTTTTCCCGCGTAAAAACCTTTTGGTGCATGAATTTTGTTTAAACTCGCTTGTGGTCTCAAGTGGTGACACTGTGCAACAAAGAATCCTATGCGGATTCAACTAGAAGTTGGTGGTCATCTACTGTTACTATGTTTTAATTACCATTTTTGAATGTCTTTCCCCCCATTGGTATTTTGCAGAATTCCATTTGCTCAGGCCATTTCACATAATATTCAAGTAGCATAAAATTGCAAACACATATTATTGACACATCATTATCAATCAAAAGTTATGCTGAAAGAGAATGAGGAAAGTCAGCGAAATGCTTTCGCAAGCGACTCAACAAATAAACAGAAAAAAAAACAGCATAGAACTAACCAGAAGTAGCTAACCAACCCTTTTAGCTAGTTGCAGTTGCAGTTGCAATGGCAGTGGCAGTTGCAAGCTTCGTTTTCTTTATGACCATGATTTATGGCAGAATTCTTCATAGGCGGCCGTTCTGCTTAGTGCACCATGAAGCTTAAACAACATCAACGAGAGGAAGGAATCAAAAAGACAGACTTGCTGACACGCACAGAGAGAAGAAACAGAGACCCTACATACGTACATACATACATACATACATACATACATACATCGTCTATATTCTCTCCATCTGGTTTCTAGGTTTCTCTCAATTCTCTTACTGTGCGCAATGCTTTATGATTTAATCCGAATTGCTAGTTTTGTTTAACATAAACTGTCCGATTTGATGTTGTTCATAAAATATTCGGAAAGAAAGTTTCTACTTCTCCATTTGTAATGACCATAATTTTGGTTAGTTTATTATTAAATCTAACGTATGTATTTAAGATGATGTCCACATTGATGTACATTAGCGTAAATAATCAACATTTATGTAATTAGTCGAAACAACAAAAGGCAATTGTATTCTCCTTCTCTCTTCATTACTTTGAGTTAGTTATCATTGATTCTTCTATTCAAGTTTCCTTAGTTGATACTACTTTCAGGTCTAATTGTGTCTTAAAATGCAGTAAAGTCTTAAGATAAATTCTGCATTGACTTGGGTAATCATATGTTTAAATATAAAAGCGGGTGATTAGCTATTAGAAATCAAAATTTGAATTATTAACTTGGCTGCAATTGATCAAATGCAAATATATACTTAGATTAATCCTTAGTCAAATCCACGTGATCTTTGAAAGATCTAGCTTATAATTATAACATTTTGTTCTTGTACTTATATGATCTTTATATGAAAATTATCTTGGACTTATACAAGTTTTAACAAAAGCATTTAGCTATATAGAAAATATTTTTAGAATTATTGACAAAATTATTCGCTTTAAAAAGTTAAATCATTCTCTCTTTTGTCAGTTCGTTTGTACCTATAAAGTTCTATGAAAATTACACAATCACTTTAAAGACACATTAATTCCGCTTAAAGTTATCCGAAAAAAATTTTAAAAAAGTAATTGGATTTGTCATGGATTTGTCGATGCCAAAATGTATTGCATATAAAGAAGATTTTTGTTTAAAAACGATTTGAAACGGGAAGAGGCCGAATAGATGACTTTTTTTTTAAGGTCACCCCTTTTGTAGAACGATTACTAGAAGTTCCATCAGAACGTTAAGCATTAGTGCTGCAAAATAATCGATATTTTCAAGTATCGATATTTACGATATTCTAACAGAAAAAGATCGATATTATCGATGTATAGACACCATTTTTTATTTCATATTGTTTAGAGAACAGTCTGTTTTTATAATGTATTAATATTCCTAAATGGATTAAACAACTAATTTTAAGATGAAAATAAAAACAAAAATCAAACAAAATCGCATTTATTTTATTCATCTTCTTTCAAAAGGTTTACTTTCTATTTTTTATTTTTTATTAAAAAAAAAATTAAAAAATTAATTAACAATGAGAAAGCGTCCATGGCAGTTCGATTGGGATCAGAAACCTAATCAATAATGTTAAATAATGGCAGTTTGATTAGAAACTAAGGCAAGACCTATCGCTTTTTCTTCAAAAAAGTTAACTTGATGACGAAGCACGTCTTGAGTTGCCGAGTTCAGCTTTGCTAAACATTCTCTCAAATTTTGGCAGATGTTGTGCATTAGTGCAATAATTACCTTCCAATACACTAAAGGATCCTATGATTCTTATCCATATGACGATTTCGACCAGTTTTTCGATATAACGATATTAGGAAAATCGAATCGATATAATTCCAAATTTCGAAAACATCGATAATATCGATACTGCTGCGATATTTTTACAGCACTATTAAGCATGTATGTATTTGTAACTCAGTAGGAAAATTTGGTACTAAAGGAATACAATTAATATTCACTTTGAAATATGTGTAAACTAACAATTTTCGTCACATATTGTTTCAGAAAATGAAAATTTAAATCAGTTGAAACAAAATTTTAGGACATGATAAACTTTAACCCATTTACGGTGATTGTTAAACTTTGTAAACAAATGACTAACATATCATACATACAAATTTTGTACTGTATTTAAATATGTCAGAAGGTTTTAAGCTTTAGTCCCAATTAGTCAAAAAAGAAAACTTTCCACTGAATATCTTTAAATATTTTTGCACCCGTAGCAGAAAATTGTTTCTGCCCTCAGATATTTTACTTAATGATGTCCGTAAAGACATGCAGAATGGTAAATAAATATAATAAAATGTTTAAAAACTACAACGACTTAAATAAACACTCCATAATGTTAAAGTGCCTCAATGCAATTATCATTTAAAATTGGTTTAACTTAAATTTAAACGTATTACTTTTTGTTTACTTAGGACTTTAATTTCAGTAATGAGTAAAAATATGGAAATAATGTCTAACGAAACTTGGCAAGTATTGCTTAAAGTGCACCTACAAGATCTTGTATATTAAATCCCAGACTGAATATGTTACAAGTTGTTATCTTTCTTGGTAATTGAAGTATTCCTTTTCGGTTGTCTGGCACAAAAAAAGGAAAATAAAAAAAACTTCATTTCTCACTTCACACTTGAGACACGCCAAGTTGTCTAACTTGGCCACAATTTTCCTGCAATTATACGAGAAAAACATTAATCTTTCACGCACTTTAAGTTGTTATCCCCGTAAACCAGGAGTACTTAGCATTTAAATTGGAAATTTACAAAACTAAGAACCAGAAAAGGGCCGGAGCTAAGAAGCAAGAAAAGAAACAGAATTTCATGTCCTGTTGACAAATTGTGCAATTATGCAAAAGACAGAAATAAACGAAAAGAAAGCTTCATTTCTCAAGGGGGATACACAAAAATGCAAAAAGTTAATAATTTTAATTGTCGCAATGAGCAAAAAGAATGTTTATAACACAAAAGGCAATGTGTAATTAGCCTTCGGGTCTGGCGTTTCTTCTGGAGCATTACAAATGAGTCGTTGGCGTGCGATTCTTCTTATTCTTTTGATACTTGATTATTATAATACATTTTGTTTAAGATTTTTTTTTTTTTCTTTTTGTTCTTTTTCTTTATATTACAATTATTATTGTTATTATTGTTGTTGCTGCTTTAATTCTTCTCAGGTTGCTGGGTTTAATTGTTTTTTAAGCAAACATTTAAGGCCATGCACTCGTTAATCAAATCGAACCCCAAGGGCACTGACTACTTGGTTAGTTAGTTATCAATTTGGCTAATCCATATGCAATAAGTTTAAGCAAAAAGCAAAAGAAAGCCACATGACTTCAATTTCAATTAGCATAGGCAACAAAATAAGTCCAAGTACTCAAAATTCGTCATAATTACTCAACAAATTCAATCATTGCCCAATTTTCTTGGCCTCTATGCTTCAGATCGGTTTGTGGTGATAGTAAATGGGGGCTTAACCCAGCCTCTCTGCCCTTAAATAGTTGAAGAGATTTTCATCTAAGTAATTTAATTTCATCTTTTCTTCTCTTTTGAATAACTAATTATGGCCACAGATTTTTAACAGTTTAGGGCGCCCCCAAAATGGACGTTGCGATGCACTTCCTCTCATTGAACTGCATTTAATAATTTAATTGGTGGAACCCATAACTATACAATCACATTTTGTAATTATGATATACATCTCGGTGTTGGGACTAATTAAATTTTTCAATTTAATAAACCTCTTGAATATTGTAAAGTTTTTCAATGGGCCATAGCAATTAAAGCTATTTTGTTATTAAAAAAAAATAAATAAATAAAAACTTCAACTATTGATCTCTCTGATTAAGTAAAAAGAAAACTGTATAAAAACCTAACGGTATTAAAAATAAATATAAATAAGAAACGGAATTATGTTATTTACTATTCCAATTTTCTGGAAACATTGTTGAACTTAAAAGAGACAATGAATTTTTTGTCTGACAAAAAGATCTACTAAGAAAGTTGGCATAAATTTTATTTCAACTTCAATATATTTATAATACAAATGCATTTATCTTTTCCTTCTGACTCTGAGTTATTAAAATATTTGGTTAAATGAAAATATAAGACTAATTTTCCATCTATCGCACTAAAAGTGTCTGATTTGAAAGTTATGTTCACAAAATATATAAATCGTTATAGTTAATAGAAAATTTAACACTACAATGTTTAATGTTTGAAAACTTTTCTTTAGTTAAGTAAATATTTCTTAGAAATGTTTGCTGCTTAGTTCTCGATTTTAAAAATTATTCTCCCATACACACGTTTGTTACTCTCAATGTTTCTGGTGATCATATATCAAATATGTTTAATCCTTTAAATAATCGATGATATATGGGGGGATAAATCAATTCAAAAATGTATAACTTATATGGGCGAAAAGAAATTAAATCAACATCTTTAAAAATTGTGTATAAATACATAAATATATATAAAGAAAAAGGGTCGCTAAAATCAACAACTATAAAGAAAAACTCAATTAAAGTGGAATGAAACTAGAACTGCAATTTATCTATATAAATTACATAGTAAAAAGGATTTCCTTAAATAATTTTTGTGCAAATATTATAACCAATTGCTATAATCATTAGATAAGTTTTAAAAGGAATCCGTAGGCATTTTTATTGCCTTTAATTATGTTGGGTAACACTTAATATTGTGTATTTGAAGTTGTTTTATGGCTTATATACACTACTTGCCAATACTTTATTTCTGTTATCTCATAGGGAAAATATACTTCACTTTCATTAAAATTTGAGATCCTATAATTTCAATTTTCTTTATTTTAAAAATCTTTGTGATTCATTGAGAAAAAAAGTGTCATTGACAAAACTAAATTTGAAAAAAGTGATATAAACCTAAAAAAGAAGTGAAAAGTGAAGTAAAGAACTAATTTCTAAAAAAAAAAGTAAAAACTAAAGTAAAGAACTAATTTTGTGATTTACTTGGGAACATTTCTAGCGTTTTTTTTTTGTAGTTTTGCACTTGTTGGCTTAAAAATTCTTGTGTGCTTGCGCTTCATGGTTTTGAGTCGGCAAAAAGTCTTTGAAAATAGCTAGAAATCAGTTGAATCCTTATACTATATAGCACATATGCAATAAGTTGCTGCCTGTTGCTGATGCTGGCCGATGCCGATGCATTCGAGAGTTGCAAAAAATGTTGTACGACAAGCGCCAAGTTTGTTTGTTGTTATTGTTGGTGTTGTTGTTGTTGTTGTCGTTTTGTGTGGGGCAACAAATGCAACAAGAGAACAAAATTAAAGCAAAAGCAAAACGTTCCACAATATCGAATCGAAGCCGTTTGGACGTTCGTCCGCCTTGGCACGACCAAATGTTTTGTACCACTTTGGCTATATATGGCAAAATTAGTGGGATGTTTGTAGATGTTAGTAACGCGGAGAGGAGAGAAGTGTGTAGAGAGGAGGCAAAACGCGGGGCGAAGGTGTTGTTAAAGGTGTCGTCGTCATTAGCACAATGTTTCAGAGTCCGTCTACGAGCTGAAGTTGCGATCTGGAAAATAACGAAATTGTTGTGTGATTTTTGCTTATGAAATTTTATGCACTCACCTCTCACCAATCAATACCTTTCCATGGTCCGATCCATGGGGGATCGAGCAATCGCTTGACATTTCCTCACGCCAATAAACGTGCAATTATAATAAAAATAATCATCGACTAGCCGACTTGCCTTAGACATCGTCTCCCGTTTTGGTTGCCGTTTGATGCTTGCGATCCAGACGAGGAAGATCCAGACAACTGGATTATCGCCTCATTTGAAGCAACTTTTTTCCATCTGCGCCCCATCCTGCCATCCATGGCCAATCCCAACGTTCTCTCATTCTCCTACAATTGGCGAGTAATTGCTTTGAGTGAGTGCATAATAATTTCTGTTTGGTTATATCAAGTTTTTTGTATCCAATCCTTGAGGTGGCAGTTTTTTTTCTTTCCATTTCACTATTTCTTCTAATCCATTTAATCCTTATTTGGGCATGTCGTCTGGGAATGTGTTAAGGCAGAAATCGAAATATCATAATTGTATAGATCATGGTGAAAAAACTTAATTATAAATTAATAAAATCTTGACCAAATCGAGCGAAATATATTATATCTGAAAAAAAATTCTATTACAAGGCAATCTCCTATAAGGTGTGGCAAAATCTATCTGTAAAAACCAAATGTTGAAATAAAATTAGCATTGCCAATGTTGTCTGTCATTGAGCAAAAAATTTATTGAATGTTTTAAATTAAGATTGCAAAAGTAAAAAGGGGGAAAATAAAAAATATAAAAAGTAAAACTTGATACGTATGCAAAAGTCTCACTATTTTAATATTTTACTTTTGTAGCTGCTTAAAACATTACGAATTTGAAGCTCAAAATCTTCTTCAAATGTTTGAAGTTCAAAATCTTCTGATTGCAATGTCGTACAGCATAATACTCTAATATTATTAAAAATAACAAAAGTCTCATTATTTTAATATTTTACTTTTGTAGCTGCTTAAAACATTACGAATTTGAAGCTCAAAATCTTCTTCAAATGTTTGAAGTTCAAAATCTTCTGATTGCAATGTCGTACAGCATAATACTCTAATATTTCATAAGAGAATCTTTCAAATATTTTCCTAAATATTTATTTTTAATTCGAATAACAGAAAATATTGGCACAAAGCAAATTTACTTCTAGTTTGTATGTTTTGCGGTTGTAATTCTCAACTGGTTTTAGCGTTTAAGCAATTTCCAAATATTTGGACTTAACAATGGTTTAAAAATCTTACTCATAAGACTAAGAGACGGCTGTTACCTAATAATTTATTTAACTGTTTCAATAGTTTAAAACAAAAAAAGGTTGTAGAGTACTTAAATTCTAATTATAGGAAAGATAAACTTAGATTAGATTTAAAAATACATTCTAAAAACCACACAAATGCTTAAGGATTAGAAAATATTTAATATATGTTGTAAATATTCAATGTTCAACAAAAATTGATTAAGGTAAATAATAATTAATCGTATTAATTAAATTAATTACATGATATTATTGTTGAAAAAAATGATCTCATTTGTCAAACAAAGATTGTTAAAAATTTCATAACTCTTAAGTCTTGACATCAATTCAATTCAGTTTGTTATAGTTTATCCACTCTCATTTATAAGCTGACACTTCAATCCGCACACGCTCCAAAACTCTGTTGTGCTATGCTTTGACACGTATCGATAACAAAATAAACAATAATCAGCAAGAGTTTAGGTTAATTAAACTCGGACTTGTTTGAACACGAGCTCCAAATAGGATGAATAAAGAAGTGATGAGAAGGGTCCGGAGGGAGATCAATTTAAATATTTGTGCTTGGCCACGCTTTCAATTAATTCATTGGAATCAATCTCAACCTCAAATTGATTTTGCTCGATCATTTCCGTTTCAGTTGGGTGACATGCTGACAAATTAGACAAATAGAAAACATGTCAAAAATGAAGCAAAGTGAAAAAAAGGTAAAGACTTTAAATTACCCTTTCCAAGTGAGAGAGAAATCTTAGGTACCTCTCATCAGATATAATCATTTTTTGACTTCTTGTTCAATTATCACTTCCACTTTGAGATGCATTCTCATTGGTTGTAGAGTATCAATCGAAAAATTAATGTCAAGTCATGGCGTAAGACCAGAAGATAAAGAATCAGTAGCCCAACGCTAATTAGAATAAAGCCGAATCAAAAGAAAAGCAAACAGATATAGGTACACACATGGGTAGAAAGAGGAAAAGAAATTTAAAGTCATGCTGCAAAAGGTTTCCGCCTTGGGGAATTGAAAGACACCTCTGCCCTGTGCCTCCTGTCCCATGTGTTCTCTCTCATGACTCTTTCGTGTACATATCTCTCATGTGTCTCTTGTCTAGTTGGCGTAATCAAAATCCTTTTATAGCATTTACATAGCAGCACATACAAATCAAGTAATGTCTCTTTGGCTATTGGTCAAGTTGTTGCCGTTTCTTTCTTTTCATTTTTTTGTTGTACTCGTATTTAGTTAGTTAGTCATTGAGACTTGCCAATGGTTTACACATCGATCGTGGGAAAATGATCGATTTCATCAAGCGACTCCTCATCCTCCCTCCTCCTCCTTCTTCTGATGGCCGTAATCGTCTCCCTCACCTCCTCTTGTCCAGCCTGTTGACTGACTCTGAGTACATGACATCGAACATGCCAATCGAGAGGCAAACGGCAACTGCAATTGAAACGTGTTCATAAAGCAATTTTCTATCGGTTGTTTTTTTCCTCCACTAAATTGTGAGGCTAATGTCGAGTTTTTTTTTTTCTTTTGTGACTTTATGAAATGTATCTGACAGATTGTTGCCAATTTGGCAAGCTAAAGTTAAAGCTCCTTTTGAATATTGATGTGAAAAGCGTGGAAAAAGCAATTGATTGGTCATCTAAGATGAAAAATTAACTCTTTGTTTATTTTATTTATAACCACGTGACCCCAAACTAGTCTAAAATATTTAACATATTGACTTTAAGAACTATATTATTATTTATATTATTTAAATCTGAAACGGTCTTTAATTTTTATCCACTTTAAGTTAAAATTTTAAATTGCTTAAAGAAAATAACTAATGGTTTCGTTTTGCAAATGACTTTGCTTAATTTGCTCGAATTGCCACCACGTTTTAACTTAGAAAACTTAAGTACTACGTTTAGTAACAGACTAAGAAGCCAACAATTAACCAATGCAACAAGAAAACAGCAACAGCTTTTTTTAATTTTAATTAGAAGGTCAATATAAAGTCTGCACTAGTAAACAATTTGAAAAATATTAACAACAAAATTTTAAATGCCAAACTACGCCAAAAAGAAAATTATGTGCATTCTGCATTCAAATGTGCTTTCAATTTAACCTTAAGAATCAAAGAAACCCTTTTAGTCGAAATATTTTCTTTTTGCCATTGTAGTTCATAAATAAACCAGAGAGCCGGGGTTAACTTCGACCGCGTCCAAGTTTGTATACCCTTGCAACTTTTTTGGTAACTCTTTCCTTACCTATAGCCATCAAAGTGGAAAAACGTTTAAGGTAAAAAGGCTAATGTGTCCGAAAGAACGGCCTACAATCTTAGCATAGGAAATAACGAAGATTTTGATACAAGTCACTGCTTTCCACCGAGCGTTCCTATGGGAGCTATATGATATAGTCACCCGATCTTGATCAAACTTGACTTAGTCGTTTATATGTGTAATTAACTCACCAATACTACATTTCATAACAATAGTTTAGAAAATAACGAAGTTATTGAGAAAAGGCACTGTTTGTGCCTTTGCCGTTTGTATTGGAGCTATATGATATAGTGGTCCGATCCGGCTGAATCCGAGATATACAACCCTTGCAGTATATACAAGCCTTCATGCAAAATTTCAGCTCTGTAGCTCTTACGGTCTATGAGGAGTTTACGTTGATCCAGACGGACGGACGGATGGACAGACGGACAAACGGACGGACATGGCTATTGGAACTCGTCTCGTCATGCTGATCAAGAATATATATACTTTATATGGTCTGAGATGCTTCCTTCTATGCGTTGCACACTTCTGACCAAAATTAATATACCCTTTTTGCTAGGGTATAATTATCAAAAATAAAGCAAGTTTTTTGCTGGGGTGACAGGGGTGACACTAAATTATACTTATTTAATACAGTCCTCCGTAGATTAGTTGTCTAAGTGGCCAAGTCAATTAGTCAACTGAACAACGAGGATCGTTCGGGTTCAAGTCCCATAGTTAAGTTGATAGTTTACAACTATATTGTATACTAATAATAATATTTATATAATTATTCATGTACTTTTACTAAATCTATAACTAACAATAATTTCATGAATTGAAATTTAATTTCTACACTATTTTTAATATATATATTTACTAGCACCGACTTCTTGGAATTCTATACAAACCGAAACAAGCTTTGGGATAGCTTATCAGTTGAATATTCAAATAAACAATATTATTTATTATGTTCATTACGTTATGAACAGCTTGATTTCTTTGGATTCCTTATCTGAGTCTTAATTTTTTGTCGCTGTGCTTTATTTTTTTTTTTTTTTTGTCAAGGCATTATCTCTACGCAAAGTTCAAGCCCCGAAAAATGTCCAAAAATATATTTGTATTTGTTTTTTGCAAAAAGGGTATATTTACTGTGGTGAGAAGTGTGTAAGGCATTCTTTAATGTCATATATATATAAATAACCGAGCGATTGTTATGAAAATTAATATGTGTCAATTCGATTTATTTATTAATGACCTTGTCAAGTTTCATAAAGATCTGGTGATTATATCATAGAAAAGAAAGTCCGAAAAATAATTTTGACCAGAAAATCTTTAGGCCAATACGACTATCACCAAACAAAGGAATTAACTTACTCACATAATTATCTATAATATGGCAATTTCAATAGAAATCAGATAACTAAATTATATATATAGATATTATTATATATTTAAATATACGAAAAAGTGGAATGCTCTAACCTAAAATTTGCGAAAATTCTATTTTCATTTTGATGCTCATACGTTTGAAAATGACTAAAGAATTTTAGACAACTATTGCAGGGTAAACTCAAGTCGGCTTTCATAGTTCATAAACAATACGAGATTTTATTCGTATCAATAACAGATGAAAAATGAAGATGAAGTAAGTCGTCTTGCCGACGTTGGTATACCATGCACAAGATGAGACAAATATTTTCAATTTCTGCACACTAGCGCCCCCCCTAGCCTACTGCTAACTCCATCCTTTTGGACCCTCTAATACAACACATTTATTCGAATATTTCGTGTTTCTAGTCTTATTTTAATCAAGTTCGGTAGATCGGTTGAAATGAGTAAGGATAACTAGCGTGACGAAGTTTTATAAATTATGAAGGCGGTAGTGGGGGTGGCAAAACTTTAGTAATCATAATCTGCGCGAATACTAAACAAATCTGAGTACTAAACTTGGTGCCTCTAATTATTATAGTCTCCGAGATCTAGATGTTCATACGAACGGACGGATGGACTGACGGACATGGCTAGATCGACTCGGCTGTTGATGCTGATCAAGAATATATATACTTCTTGGGGTCGAATAAGCTTCTTTCTTCTGCCTGTTACATACATTTTGTCGACTTCAATATACCACTTAACCATATAGGTGCATGGTATAATAAATCTGCCAAGTAAACATAATCTCAACACAAGCTCAATGCGAGAAGACCAATGAATATTTCGAATTTAAAATCATTACTGTCTGAGACATTTTAGCTGAAGAACGTGGCAGATGGCAAAAATAAAAATTAAAATTTATACAAGAAAATTACAAATTTTTTTGGAATACTCACCGAAATGAATTTACAAAGATTAATTTTACTTTCGGGTCTCTTTCTTTTTCTGGGATTCGTGGACGTAATATCAAAAACTTTTGCAAATGAGGACGACTTTTGGGTAAGTGAATTGTCAATAGTGAAAAGTAAAATACATTCGGCTTATCAAATGTTTTTATAGAACTGCGGAATTTTAAGTGCACAAGGAGATATCTGCGGGTCATGTTGTTACAAGTCTGTGAAGGTTCTATTAGCCTATGCAACAGAATTAAAAGAGCAGGTTAAATCGAACGACTCAAAAAATGCAGAAAGAGATGAGGAAATAGCTAAGCTAAGAAAGAAATTGCTTGAAATAGATTATTATAGAGGTCAAAACACGGTGATTGATGAGCTACAGAAAGCGAATGATGCGTTAAGAAAAACAAATGACGATTTACTCAAACTTCTCAGTCAATCGATTCAGCATCAAAATAATGGGGAAAAAAATGAAGAGTTAAAGGCGGAAATAGCAGAAGTGTAATTGAGAACAAGAAATCAAGCGATCGAATGCATCGCTCACCAGGACAATTTAAAACAAGAAATTGAACTCTTAAGGAAAAAGTCTAATGACTCGGAAGAAACTTATAGAATTGTATTGGAAAGCTCCAAAAGTGATTTAGCAAACTTAAGATTAAGCTTTGAAAAAGAACTAAAGTCGAAAGAAAAGTTGGCAAATGAAATAAGCGAGTTGAAATCTCAACTAGCATCCTATCAGAAAAACTTGGAAGATGCTCAAAATCAGATAGAAGCTAAAAATAGTTTGATCGATAGTCGTTCCCTAAAACTAAACCAAACTGAAATAAGTCTAAGTGATTGTAAGCGAAATTTACCGAAAACAGGTTGCAAAGGTCTCTCATCGGGAATTGATTTAATTGAAATTCCCGGACTGGATCCGTTTCGATCTTTATGCAAAGGCGAGATAGATGGAAATGGATGGATAGTTGTCCATAGGCGACTAGATGATAGAGAAAACTTTAAGAGAAATTGGATAGACTTTCGAAACGGTTTTGGTGATTTAAATGGAAATTTTTTTATTGGTCTTGAAAAATTGCATCGCATCACCCAAACGGATATTTATGAACTTGCCATAGAAATTGGGTTCCATGATAATACTTTTACAAATGTTAGATATAATCATTTCAAAATTGGTGATGAAACTAAGCAATATGAGTTGGAATCATTGGGAGAATTTCGAGGCATGATCGACAATAAAATGAAGAGAGGCATAGGACAAAAATTCACGACTTACGATCGTGATAATGATTTGGACAGTGATGTGAATTGTACGGCAAAATATTATGGAGCCTGGTTGTACAAAGACTGTTTGGGCCCGTAAGTAACCAATTAAATCCTGCTTATACAATTATTTATCCTCAATTCAATGTGTTTTTTCTATTCTAGAAATCTAAACGGACGATATTATACAAGTGCAATCAGAGAAGGGGATAGTATGAGCTGGGATGGTTTTAATTCTCTGAAATCAGTACAAATGCTCATTCGACCAAAAAACTCTTCAAATCAATGATAAATCACTAAAAATATATTTTTCAATGTTTCTTATTTTATATTAATATTTGAAATAAAATTTTATATCGCGCATTTTATATGAAATTTAAGTCTTTGAAATGTGTTTTCACCAACCAAATTGGAAAAATTTAAAGTTATTCAAATCGAAAGATATATGTATGTATAGCTATGATAAAAGTAATCCCTGCTAGTGAGGGCTCAAGTCAAAATTTTTTTTTAAATTTACAGGTTATTTAAAACAAAAACCAGAGGGCCGGGTCTAACTTTGACCGCGTCAAAGTTTGTATACCCTTGCAAGTTTTTTGTGTAAAAGGTCTAATGTTTGCGAAAAAACGGCTAAAGAAATAACGGAGATATTAATCAAAGTCACTGTTCACCAACGATTGTTCCTATGGGAGCTATATGATATAGTTAACCGATCTTGATCAAACTTGACTTAGTCGTTTGTATGTATTATAAAATCACCAATATTAAATTTCACGACAATAGGTCAGAATATAACGAAGTTATTGAAAAAAGTCACTGTTCTTTGCTTCCTTCTATGCGTTGCACATTTCTGACCAAAATTAATATACCCTTTTTGCAAGGGTATAAATAGAAGGTTTTCCTACTTTTCGCACTCAACTTTCATACTCAATATAATTCGCTAAGATTTCAAGAAAGAAAAATGCTGTAAATACTAATACCATTTCAATCGATTATCATTGATTTTAGTCTAATATTTATCAATTACACATTGAAAAAATCAATGTTGCCAATCGAATTAGACCTCCAATGTGTTTCCCAAATCTGGACATACTTTTGTTTATCCTAATACTTACATTTTAGGCAAAAAGTTTACCAACATCCGAGTTGAAATGAATTGTCAAAGTAAGTTCGCAATTATCCAGGAACAGTTTTAGTATACATTTTGAAATAGTTAAATATATTCTTCATTGTTATACGAACGCTCCCAACTCTTCTCTTTGATGAACAAAATCTAACTAAATTTTGGATTGTGATAAAAAAAAAGTACAACCCTTTGCCTTAAAAAATGGAATGGCCCATTCAACCCTTTATTCCTTTCCAGTGGTTATATTTAACATATTCCCCTAAGCCTTTTTTTTACTTGTGTTTTTTTAGAACTCTTCCAACCCCTGCAAAATACATACATCCATTAATTGTCCGCTAGATGGCGCTGTTCTCATTTTTTTTAAAGGCAAAGATTTCTTGAACGTTTTTCTGCAGTATAAATTTTGTATAATTAATACTCGGCTACTTGAGCCATGCACAGCTGGCATTTAACTTACTCCCCGCTCTTGGCGTCTCTGCCCCACCTCTCGCTTGTTGTTAATAAAATATTTTAAATAATTCTGTAATCTAAATGCAGTCATCGTCATCATCAACTCTCGGCGACATTTTCTTCTCTCTTGGATGGTTTGAAATGTTTTGTTTTTTGTTTGTCTGTTTGTTTGTTTGTACAAGCTGGAACAGGATGCTTGCTCTTGCTGTGTCCAAGAAATTCTAAATACCAACGAGCTGCAGCACAAATCACAAATTGTCACGTTAATAGTGGTACAATTCCCCCGCCTCTCCAAACAAACCCCTGGCCAACGCCAACCCCTTCCACCCGCAGCGGGCATCTCATCATCATCGCCATCATCATCATCTGCCGCGGCTTTTGCGGCTGAACTTGTCTTGCATTTCGCATCCGTATAAATGCAATGTAAATTTTTTTGTGTGTATTGCGCGCCATTGCATATGTCGAAGACAACAACAACAACAAATCGAAGGAAGATGCTACGACCAGGAAGAGGGAAAACTGAGATAGACAGAGCCACAACAAGTGAGTGAAAGAGAGGATGAGTTGCGGAGAAGGAAACGGTTGAAGTAGGATGACCAAAGACCAAATTAGAGATGTCCAAGTGAAGACGTTTACCATGTGATATAAAAAGAATATAATTACCATTCTATCTATCGACCGAATTTACCGAATTTTTTCATTAAATGAATTATTTTTCATTTACAGCTGATCGAAAGGACAGGGCCTTTCAGACCACTTGCACTTTTATGAGCCTTAAAGACTGAAAAGAAGGAGCATTACTCCTTTTTATGATCTTCCCTGTGATGCCTAAACAAAATTGTCAACTAGTTTCATATTTATGACTCATCTTTCTCTTCGTCTAATCATTTTGGTTTATTCATATTTTCCAAATATAGCAGACATTTCATTTTAAACACAACACAGTTGACTTGCCTCTTTTTTAAAAAGTCTAAATTGTGAAAAATTTGTTCTTGGCATAAGCTGATGATTGTTATTAACGTAACCTATTAGGTTTCAGTCATTTGTTTATTTAAAAATTTCTGAATCATAGACATTATCGTTGCTTTTTCGTCAAGTATTCCTTAATGTAGGTATGTGGGTAAATAATTGATCCAAAAATTTGTGTGAAATTTCGCAACACTTCAAACATGATGGATCATAGATCTTTTGAGCATTTAGACCCACTTATTCCGACTTGATTCCTTATTTTGATCTTGAGCACGCTGTCATCTCTAATCTTTTCATTGGCCATTGGCAGCTTCAGTGGCGACTTCTTTGTCTCTCAGCACGTTTTCGCCTTGATAATTTATGAGACGCCTTATTAACATCAGTCAGTAGCAGCATCAGCATCACATCACATAGCATCAGATGATGCAGTCGGCCAGAAGCCAACAGGCAACAGCCAACTGGTTGGCTTTCTTGGAAAGGCATCTCCGTTGGTTTTGTTCGTTTGCTTTGGAGGCCTTTTTCTTTATGCGCATATTGCCACATTTTCACTCATTTTAATGTAATTTCCGTCTCTTTAATTTGTAAATTATTTAAACAAAATAAAAGAAACAAAAAAAATTGTTTATACCTCACATTTAACTCTGTTTGTGAACTCACAATTTATGGCCTGTTGTCCGAGCCATGCAAATCAGTTAGCCAAATCGGAAACGAGACCTTTAGGCCAGCTTGATTTGACTTCATTCTATGCAAATCACTGAATCTCGTTAGGGTGGCTCTCGCTTGTTCGTTTGTTGCAATTGCATAATTTGCATAAGTATTTCGACTTTCAATTAAATAACCAAAATCAGACAAAATCGTACAACAAAACAAAGCGAGATTGAGAAACATTCCAAATGTTAATACTCGAGAAACAACATTCACCAATGACCAATGACAAATCTCAATTGCAACAGCAACAAAAATGTTTGCATAAATTGCCATAATTGTTCATAAACAATTATCACCATCATCATCATCATCATCATTATCATGGCTACGGGCTAATTGCCCTGGCAATGTTGTCTTAAAAGGATTTCAAGGACTAATTAGTTGCATGATTTTTCATAAATTTTTCTTTGAAATCAAATTAGCTCGTCCCAGTAGCAAATTACAGTATTTAAAAATCTGAAATAAGCGCAAAATATATTGCAAAGGAATTCCCTTTTAAGCACAATGATGGACTGGTCAAAAGGGGCGTCACCATCGAATGGGCTTTGAGAGTATCTCAAAAAGGTGCCGACAAACGATTCCATGGGGACGATTCCTCTGTGTCCAGTAGCTGACGCATATTTAAATTCATTCACTCAGTTTTTTGTTAACATAGAATTCAAAAACCTTGACTCATTATGGCATGACGTTTGATTATTCAAACTGATTTTTTTTTTAGTCTTATTGAAAATGGAAATTTTGTTGTGCAAATTTTTTTAAGATTACCCAGACAAACAAAGTGCTATAAGTTGACTAGACTTTTCCATTAGCATTTACAAAATTCCTTTTAAAGTGATCATCGTGCTGTGAATTACTTATTTTCATTATTCACTTTACAATCTTATGTCAATCTTATGCAGTGCTGCCTGAATCTATTAAGCTAAAATTGCTAGATTTGGAAAGAAAGTTGCCAAAATTTTTAAAAAATTGCCAAAAAAATTGCTAAGCCCATTATTTTAATTTTTAACAAATTAAGTTATACAAAAATAAAAATCGAAATTCAAAACTCTTAAATTAATAAGGAGCATGATCTTAAACAATTATAATTACATTTACCTACAGAATACTTAAAATACTATCTAGTTCGTCAGCTTAAAGCTGTAGGCATAAAGCTGCTTCCTGCTCCTTCGTTTTGGTCGACTTACGAACGAAAGGCAACTTATTTTTTTGGGTAATTGAGCCCATCACAGCCACGTGTTTTTTGGAGGCACCGTGGTGACGGATGTCAAAAAAGGTTTGCGCCAATTGAGGACTTGCAATATGCACAATAAGCTCGCGTTGGATCGGAGATATCCTAACGAATCCATTGCTTGAATTCTTCATCCTGCAGCCAGGCATCACGAAAATGTTGCTTATAAATTTTCGGCATCTTGTTCTAATCTCAATCACTAATCACATGTAAAGAGTTATCGTTGTATATGTAATCGAACCGCTGAGTCAAATACAAGTTCCGAAACATTCATTGATCTGGTGGATCTTCATTCATTTGGAATTTCGCAGTCGATGACAAAAAGGTAAACAAAATGCAAAAACCCTGAAGGAAAATATAATAATATATACTATTTTTATAATAAAATTGCTAAAATTGCTAGCAAAAATAATTAAAACTGCTAGATTTGTGGCTAATAGCATTTAAAAAAAAAAATTGTAAATTTTAGCAAATAAATTGCTAATCAGTGCTACCAGATCTTATGTCATAAGAGCCATAAAGGGAATAATTATTAGAGCTTTAGTCCAATTGATTTCTAGAAATTCCTGCAAAAGTTATCTATGGGATCAAAGATTATATATATCAATTTTTATCTACCTTGCAATTGAAATTTTAAAAAATGTATTACTTCTATTAAAGTTTTAAAATTTTTGGTTCACAATCGAAATTGCAATTTCAATTATCAACGTAAAATTAATTTATTTCTTAAATAAATTCGATGATTAAATGAGATATATTGAAAGGATAACATAAAATCGAAGCTTTTACATTTTTCGAAAAAATGTATTGCAAAATAAATAGTTTCTTTGGCTTTTAGTGTAAAATTATCTTAGAATCAAGGTCTTAAATAATATTTAGAGTTCAAGTTTGTTTTATTTTTTATAGTCTCAGCTCTAATACTTAAATTTAAACAGTTAATGGTAAATGATTTACAAATTTTAATATTAAAAACTTATTTTCATTGTAAGAATTATTTAAAATTTGTTCAAATCAAATGAATTGAACTTGATGGTTGAATTTTACTAATTAAAAAAAATATTCAACCCAAATAAATTTTAAATTGGTATTACATATTTCTTGCCTGCCACATGGCAATACAATTTTAAAATGCGAATTTAATTTTAAACACATCAAGCTTTAGTTTTAATTTGCCACATTTGTTTTAGCCTTAGCTCACCTTTGAAACGCTTTAATCACATGGGCCCCACTTAACTAACTGACTAATCTAACCTCGTGATTTCTAAATAATTATGCAAATTTTATTGTATTGCAAAGGCAATTATTATTGGTTACGTTAATAAGCAGAAAAGCAGCAGCAACAAATGAATAACGAATACTTGGCAAATTATTCAAAAGGCAAAATTGATTTCTACAAAACAGCTGCAAAACAACAACAACAACGAAAACAAAAACATAAAAAATAAAGAAAAATTGAACTCAAAATCAAATGTGAGGCGCGAGACATGGCAATTGATTTTGAGTCGAGAGTTGAGTGTTGAGTGTTCAGTTCTGTCCTCGAGGCCTGAGGCCTGAGATCGGGCAGGTAGGCAGTCAGCTAGCTGTCAGTCACTTTGACGTTTTTGACCAAATCGTGTAAAAACCGTTGAAAACGACAAACGACACGTCGATGCCACAGCTGAAGTAAGCAGTTGAAGTCCAACAGATGCAAGTCAAGCTGCAATTTCCCAGTGATGGGACAGTGAGTCAGTCAATTTGGTCGACTGACTAAATTTTGCAGTGAAATTTCCATCAATTTCTAATGAATTAAATGAAGTGTAAAAATAATTAGTTTATTTGGCCATTTTCTGAACTAAAGTCAAAGTTTTCATAGAGTTTCGAATGTTATTTGAGATATATGAGATTTTTTAACAATTCATCATTAAATCTTCTTCACATTATTATTATATATACAAGTTATTTATTTAAAATTTTCACTGATTAAAAAAAAATCGAGTAAGACACTAAAATTTAATGTAATAATTTTATTTCGATATGTATTTCGAGATATTTATCTAAAATTGTTTTTGAAAGTCGAGAAATTGAATTGTGGTTCCAAATTATTCATTTAAGATCAAGTAAAAACTTGAGATCAAGTAAAAACTTTTTGAAATACTAAATACTTACTAAATTTAGTTAACATTTGTGGTTTTGGTTAAGAGTAGAACTTTGGTCGTTTCACATCTCTAGTTGGTCCTCATGTCAATTGTTTTTGCAGGCATTTTTTGTCACCAGATTTCTTTTTTTGTTGCGTGTCTCTTGGGTTTGCGATTCGATTAATTGTTGTTGGAAAATGTAAATTATTTCGCTTGGCATTTTTGTTTGTGTATTTATATTCTCTCTTCTCCCTCCAACACACTTTGTTGCAGTGTGTTTTGTATGTTTTTAATGAGGTAAAATATTTGCATTTTGATTGACAGCACAAAACTTTGGCTTGGGCTTTTGCCAATTGTTGCATATTTGGCAAATACAATATAATATAATAATAATGAAGAGGCAGATGACAGAAAAAAAAAAAACCAAAACATGTGGCAATACCTTGAACTAAAATCAATTGGCAACGCCTTGAACTAAATATTTTATATAGATGGCAAGGCCTTTGCAAAAAAAAAAACTCTTTGATCTAAATATAGCTGGCAACCTTAAGTCAACCATGAAAAGGGGTAAGAAAGGGGTAAATATATGCTTTTTTTTCAACAAGTTTTCGTTTTTTTCGCTGTCAAAGGGTTGATTTGTCGACTCCCCTCTTCCAAAACCACCCTCCAAAAAAGTGATGTAGTAAAAAAAACCATTCACCTTCCAGTTTTTGATGTTGTGCGCATATTCAAATTTTTCCTCCCACTTTAAAAAAAGTGGGAAAACTGAAACTCTTGGAAAGTCATTGCTGGGAAACTGATTTGTATAAAAGGCCATTGCACAAAGAGACTTTTCCTCAATCGTTTATCGTCCGCCTAGAAACTCGGTTCGGCTGCCTTTCATCCTTGGAATACCATTCATTGGATTACTTAATATTTGCATTATATTCACAGCTGGATACTAACGAACTCTAATGACGGATTACACGAATTTGGATTAAACTTAAGAGTTATAAAATGAACAGGGAGACTTTTGTTTTAATAATTGTGAGGAATATTCTTTTAAAAAGATAAAAACAATTTATTTAGAAAGGGTAGAAATGTTCATATTAAATTATTTTTAATTTTATTTTCCGAATTGTTGTTATGAAACTTGTGAAAGAAGCTAGTTATTAGCCGATATTCTTGAACCCGATCAGAAATCTATATTTTCCTTCGCGGCTAATATGTCTCAGTTTTTTTAACGACTAAATTAAAAGTTCTTGTTAAGTCTTTAAGACCCTAGATCTTCCCAAACAATCGTTCGGTTTGAAAGTATTTTTCAAAACATTTTGCTTATGCAACTACCTAAATGAGTAAATATATGTAGGTATATAAACTTTTTCTGTTAAGACTCCTTCTGCCTTCTTTACTTGTGATTTAGTAACATTTTTCTAAAGTAATTTACTCCAATTAATCATCTTCATGCTATCGAATTGATTTCTATTCAAATATACATTTTTTAACACATTTTTTGTTGCTGTTAATTTTTATGTTTGTAAAACATTTCGTTGCTTATTAATTTACTCAATTCGTTCAGCAGTATTTATGAATTGTTTTTATTTCAATTTTTAGTAATTATAGTCCAAAAATTAATAACCGCAGAGCAATAAAATGCAAATATAAATATACCAGTTAAACAAATAAATACAACAAGGAGGAAAAAACAAAAAATTATAACAATTTGCGTGCCAATTTGTGAACAGAGGCAAACTGCAACTTGGGCAAACTGTTTATGCATTTTGTGCAGCGAGTGCAACAAATTTAATTGTAGTAGATCAGACATGCATTGGCAGTAAAAATTATAACTAAAAACTTAACAAACAAAAAAAAAAAAAAAACAACAACTAGCAACATCTTTACCTTAAAGTGGCAATAAAAATGCACAATTCCAAAAAGAAGGCGAAAAATCAAGTAATGCAGCCGCAGCGACCATGCAATGATATCATTTCAAGAAGAGACGCCTGAGCGTGTTGTTAATTAAGCTCATTAAATTTGAGGTTTTTTTTTGCTTTGGTTTTAGTTTTTTTTTTTTTCGTTTTTCTGTTGACGTTTGACTACTGAAAAAAAACTAGTTACTTAGTTCTTCTAACTATAAAAAGCCTTAAGCAAAACAAGGAAATGAGTTACCTGCCACTTGCCTATTGGATACGCAAAACTGCACTTTATTTAATAAAAATACACATTTTTTCGGGCTATTTATACCCTCACAAGAGAGCAGCTTAATCCTTTCGATTCAAGGCTTGCATTGTTTTCTTTATCAAACTATTTTAAATACATTTGTGATAGGTTTAACACCAATATCTTTAGTGAGACTTCTTTTAATCTTCATTCAAGTTGTTTGTTTGGAATTTTGGAATGTAGACTTCATTAACTTGCTGTTAGTTATGTATTTTTAGTCTTTAAATCGAGAAAGTATCTTAAAGAAAGTCCTAATTCTAGTAGCTTAATTTCTTTAATACCAATAGCGCATTCATAAAGTTAAAATACAAATGTAAATTAAAGATATAGAGCATGATTTTAGAATATTATTACATATGAAACTAAGAAAAAGAAATCTTTTTTTAAGGAAACGAATGATGTGAGGAAAGTTATCTTTGTAATCTGTGTTCTTCATTTAAAAAGGTGGTAATTTGACGAAAATGTTGCACAAATTTTTGAAATACTTAGAAATACTTTTAGATAGATTCTGGCTTTGGATATGGCAAGGACTTTTCTTGAATATATTTTAGGTCAAGATTTGTTTTGTGATACAGGAAAAAAAATGTAGTACCAACATTTAAAAAAATATTTCTAGGATTTCTTCACAAGTATCTTGACCTTAGATCCAAATAGTTCTGAAGCAGATTCTCAGTTGGAGTATACTCTATTTGCATGAGAATCCTTTCCGGCCTAAATGGAATGCCCTTTAATATTTCCAAAACTGTAAATGGAAACGCTTTTTAAATAATACGTTCAAGTGTTTTTTTAAGTAGAGTATAGAAATTTCAGCTAAACTTAATTGGACACTCGCGTTTTGGTCTTATTTTTAGTTACTCGTCAGCAATTTGTTACTTTTCAGCATAACTCATAAAGTGGAATTATAAACAAAAAAAAAAAAATTTAATCAAATATATATATAAGTAAAAACTACAATAATTTGGTAAAATTTATACATATTTAAGTCACTATTTTTTTTTTCGTTTGCTTCGCTGCCAACTCTTTCACGTTCGTTGCCCAAGTCTTTTGTTGGGCCAACTGCAAAAATTTTGATTTATTTACTTTGGTCATATAATTTTCTCATTTATTATAAAATTTTTAAGATTTATTTGTGGTTTATGATAAACCACTAGGCCAAGAGGTTGGTTGGAGAATATTGGAGTATGCAATTAAAAATGCTAAAATTTAGTAAGTTAAATTTGAGTGAAATGCTAAAAATATTTCAAAATGTTTACTTAGCGGTTAAATTGAGACTTTGATAAATTGATATCCATATATTTGGGTTTATATTCAATTGGAAAGAGAACTATAGAAGTTACTTGAGTTAATTTTAAACAACTAAATTTAAAATCTACGAAATAAATCTTTTTTGGAATGAATGTAGTTTTCTATAAATTCTTTTTTCCTAAATTTTCTACATTTTATTAACAAATGCGAATTAATTAATCTCATACTTTTCCAACAAGAAGAACTTCAAATTCTGTACTTTTCTCAAGAAAAAAACAATATAAAGCTATAGCACAGTTCCCTTTTTTTACGATTCCTATTAGCAGTTTACATAAATTTGCTAAAGAATCGTTATTTGTCATGCATTTGGCAAAGGGTTACTGAACAATGGGAACAATGTTCTAGAGGAACATGTCATTAGACCGCCCAAGTGGAGGAGTTTTCCTCCTCCTCTTTTCTTTATTACTAAAAATAAGACATTAAATGGCAAATGAAAATTAAAATTGCTTGTTAGTTAATAATGTTAATTTTTAATGGATTGTCAGGTAAATTTAACTTTAACATGCAAATCGAATAGATTATTATTTATATGGAAAACGGGCAAAGAACATGTTTCAAATTTGCACTTCTCTTTAGGAATAGACACTGAGAGATCACTCAGCTGGATGATTATGGGCCAAAAGCATGCAAATGGACAGAGTTAGTTCAGACTTAATCCTATTCGTTAATAAACACATTAAAATCGAATTTGTTGTAGTCTTTTTGCTCTTTCTCCTTTTTTCTTGGTTAATACATACTAAATAAGTTTTATGCTATTAAATTAGAAGCAAGTAAAACATGTGATTATGGTGAAGATAATAACATGTTTTAAGGTAGATAATTTAATCGGTTGGTCTAGTTAGGCTTTGCGTGAGTTTTCGTTACAGCAGCAATATGAAAAAAGATAAAGAAGGGCGTGTCCAACGATATCTGCTTATGGTTAATGATATAGCCTTAGATGAGAAGAGTTGTCAGCTATTTTGCATAATGCTGGAACTTATTGCCGGTTTTACAGATTTACGTTTCAGATTAACGGATTAACAATTGGATACATGAAGAATATACATAAATGATTTCAAGCATCCGACTTTCAAATACCCTTTACAATGAAAACCATTTTGGAATGTTTTATGATTTCAAATGGATTTAGTATTTGAAGGATTTGAAGTATTTATTCTTACATTTTTGCTTCATGCATGCCCCTCAAAGTGTGGAACAGTGGAACGAGCTGCCTGTCTTATGCCAGATGTTGCAATAAATTCGTATGATTAGCTTAGGTAAAAAGCGGCACGCTGGCATAAGAAAAGCGAATTTGATCTAATAAGAAAACACTCGAAAGATTTGCGTTAAAGAAAATCAAGATCCATCTTTTAATTTTAAGTTTTAGCCTCAAATAATTTAGAAATGCTGTACTATACAATGTTATAATATATAATAGTATAACATTTACGGATTGTTCAAGTCACTTTGGCATTTATTGGATGAGTCATTTTTAGAGATGGTACGTTTAAGCATATGATACGGAATAATCGGTCCGAGATTCTACCATCTCACACTTTGATTAATCGATTACTTTTATTTTTATTTGATTAATATGATTAAGTAATCGATAAATGTTTGTTATATGCCCTCACTAGTTAGGGATGTAAAATAAATTAAATTTATTTGCGTATTAAAAAAAAACTGAAACATATAACTTTTATTTTGACTAGGCACTCAAATACATTATTTAATACTTATATATTGGATTGTTTTAGTCAAGAATCATGATGTTGAATTCAGACAAATGACCACTGTGCATTGGCTTTAATAAACCCCTTTTCTTTATGGCAGCATGGTATAAATATGTACATAAGAAAAGAAATTGTTTCTAGTAAACTTTATTTTATTATTTCCCTGAATTCTGCAAAAGTTTCATGCCATAAAAACGAAATACATTTTATGCATAACTTATTTCCATTATTTCAGTTTGCATGCAAACATTAATAAACAAAGAAGAAAAAAAAAAACTGTAGTGAAATATAGTAAAATAGAGTGTTAATTTATTGGTCTTGTCTGGTCGGACCCACCACTGGGAGCCCTGTCTCTAGACTCTTGGTAATGCCGTGAATGCATTTGCAATATTTCACACTTTAATAAATTTGCATGATACCCGCCAGGCGCACGATTCGGTCGCTTTAATTACTTTTGAATTGCAGATGCGAGGGTAGCTCCATCGAATTCCTGGAATCAAGACCAAGAATATGTTGCACTTTAACAATGTGAATATGTTAGTAACTAGAAAATAAGGTAAATATTTACTTAAGCTTACTCTAGATTTCAGTGTTGAAAAGTGAAATAAAGCTAGATTTAAGTGTTGGCAAATGCTATTTTTTGTAAAAATATTTTACTCTGAATTATTGAATTAGGGAATGTTCGACTGCTCTGGCAGCCGAATATTGTATTCTGAACTATATATGTTATCTAAAATCAAGAAATAATGTAAACTTAACAATATTTGAGTATTCGAGAATCCGAAATTTGGCATCTGGCAACACTATCTCAAAATTTGACAGCTTCGTTTAGCCGCAAATAGCGACTTCCCACTAAAAACATGATTTTTCTTTTGTTAATTACACAAAAGCTACATAATAAATCGCCGAGGCGCACCTGACGTTGTGCTCGTGAAATTGTTCTCTTCCGTTCGACACCAAATTTATGAAGTTCAAGCGCGTTTTGGGCCCGAGTAACTTAATTAAATATTTACCGAAAATAATAAAATTATAAGTTAAATCAGTTAAAAACGATGCAATTGCAATATGAAAAGAAAAAAGAGGGATATATGTATATTTTTTTGAAAAATTTTTAGGCAATTCATAGGATTCTAGAATCTAGACCATTTTCCAAAGGAAAATCAACACCTCATTTGTTTAAATTCATTTTTCCCTTAGCAACACTAACTTTGACGAATTTCTCAGCACTTACACATGAACTATTTTTCCAACACTTGCGCATGAATTATTTTTCCAACACTGCGTTCTGTGGCTATAAAAGGGAAAGCATAGAAGCTCCGCCAGTCAGTCAGGCACTTAACTCCCAACTGGCTCTTCAACTTTTTCCTATGTTTTCTATTTTAAAACAACTTTCCTTTTTTAATCGTTTCATACATCGATGTAAACATCATGTTTTCGCTTCTAAATATGATTCTGCTACTTTATCTAAACCATTTTAAAATTGAGGATTAATTGACATTATCTACGCCGTCACCTCGTTTATTCGTTACATTTTCCCTATTATTACAACTTCTACCTTTAATATACAATATTCCATTGCCTCAATGGTTAGGTGTATACTTCGTTGCAGTCCTGCGTAAGCCATGGCGTGCTCCTTGTAAATATGAATGGGTATTCCAAATGCTCATATAAGAAAACGGATTTCCTATCTGGATGACTTTCGGCCTCCGGGATTCCATTGAGTTTGTTGTCTTCCGACTCTGAGCTCGTCGCCATCATATTTTTTTTTTAAAACTCGTTGGTTGAAAAGTCTAGCAAATCCACTCAAAGAAGTATCTTTACACCAAATTCTTTAGTTTTACTCTCCCGCTTACGAATGGAAGAAATTCTCTTATAAAAAACAATTTGCACAATTTTCGTAAATCGCAGGAGTTTGTCGTTGATTTTCTCAACCTTGAATTTTCCATTTCGTTGATACGACATTGTATCCCTGTCAAAGGAAAAAGAAATCACGCTAATGATCGGCAACCCTCCACCAGCTGACCATCCGACCCTTCCCACCTCTTTATTGGAACGTGTTTGGGATTAGAATTAATTCGAACGGCCATCGTCCGTCTGGGGCTGTTCTTTGAAGATTGCACAGCCAACACCCTCGCTTCATTTAAATTGCAACAAGAAGAACGTAAGGGAAAATGAAATTCAGGAACATGCTTTCTGCGTAATTAGTGAGAAAAATCCTAGTCGGGAAAACTGCAAGAGCCAGGTCTCTGAATATTCAGTGAAGCGTATCGGGCCCCATGGCTTGCTGGTTTTTGCGTATATTTCCATTTGATTGCATTTCCAAAAGTAACATTCATTAGGGTGACCAGTGTCCAAGTTTAGCTGCCATTTCCATAAATAAGAAATGGATGGACGAAAAGAAAAAAAAAAGTGGATGGCATATGCAAAACTTTCTCATTTCATTTGAATTTCTTAGCTTAGCTCCCTTTCGTCTGTCCATAATTATGAAGATGAATGTCCTTATTGCTTTTATATCCTTTTCGCGTGCATATGTATGAGGGGGGCTCTATCTGAGTCTGTGTGTGTGTGTGTGTGTCCTGTGTGTCTGTATCTGTGTGTGCCAACATTCTTCTATTAATAATGCCTTCAGTCGCACAGTCTGCATACACACGTTTCGTTTGAATTTTTGTTGTGTTGCCAACTGTAAGAATTTTTGTGGAGCAACAGTGGGACAATAACCAACAAAAGTGTGACACATATGACGCACAAATCGGTCGCTTTAATTACTTGTGAATAAAAGTTGCCAGAGATTCCATTAACAATCTGGAATTGTTGCAATTCTAATGAAATGAATATGCTGATTTTTATAATCTATAGTGAAAAGAACTATCAGAAACTTGACGAAAACTCAAATATGTATTTAAACCAAATTTTTAAAAATAATACCAATAATTATAGAACCCTAAACACAAGAAAATATTTACATTAAACCATGAAACAGACTATGAAAAAAGATTAAAAAATAAGAAAATAAAAAAGAATTACTTGAATCATTCAAAAATAAACACAAATACAGGAACAAATGTTTTTTGAAAATGTCAAAATAAATCAAACATATTCAAGATACTTTTTTTAAACATTATAGACATATTTCCTTGGTCAACACTAAATTTGTCTAATTTCCGTTTGCCGTTAACAGCACTGACTGTATGTAATTTAGCAACACTCACACATTAATTTTTTTTCAACACTTTCTCTTTTTTTTTTGCAACACTTACACATGATTTTTTTTTGTTTTGCAACACTGCGTTCTGTGGCCATAAAGAGGCAAGCATAGAAGCTCCGTCAGTCAGTCAGGCACTTAACTCCCAACTGGCTCTTCAACTTTTTCCTAAGTTTTCTATTTTAAAACAACTTTCCTTTTTTAATCGTTTCATACATCGATGTAAACATCATGTTTTCGTCCCTACAAAAGAGGCAAATTATATTTGTCATAGAAGTTTTATGGTGTATGTGTTCGATTACCTCAAACAGTCTCCATTATGAGATTCCGTATATTTTCCTTATTATTTCGACTTCAAATTATATCTTCCATTTTGAATACTCCATCACCTCCATCACCACCAACACAGTCTCCATTATATTTCAGATTTCACTCCGGCAACACTTCTGTGTTATTATTAATATATATATTATTTTAATTTTGGAAGGGCTCATATTATATACATATATCCTCACTAACTCGATTAGTTTTAGTCAAAAATGTATAAGTGACTAGTATTTTCTCATATCATCCTTAATATAAAAAGGTAAATTAAAGTTTTTTTTCACTGACATCCAGTGTTGTATAAGAAATTCATGTGTTGTGTGTAGAGACGGGCATGGACCGTGCCGTGCCTTAAAAAAACCTTTAAGAGTGCCGGGCCAAAACATATTTCTTCAGAAGATACAACAGACAAATGTTTCCAGATGCTTTCCAATGACTTAAGAGTTAAGAGATTTAAAAGTATTTTTGGATTCTTTACCCAATCTCTATTTGAAGTAGATTTTTCTAATATTTTGAATCACTGTAATGCCTCCCTTTATTCTCTTAAATCGTGTTTGAGTGGGTGGGTGAGTTTTATTTCTTTCCTCTACCATTTGGACCACTTCTTCCATGTTTGTTGTTTCGGTTCTTGCCACACATCGTTTCATCCTGCATTTGCGGCGGTCCGCAATAATAAAGGAAAATCCGACAGGATGCTAATGCGTATTTAGTTATTTAGTTTATGTGTGTGAGTCGTGAGGAGCGACAAGCGATGAGCATTTATGTTTGTTTTACGCTCGTGTGTGTTTCCATATCAGAGTGTGTGGGTGGGTGGGAAAAGGGGGAGGTTTGGCCTAAGCATAAGAAAAATATTTGCATATTATCGATTTTTGTTCGGTTGAGTTTTGGGGGAAAAAATAATGTTGAATACATAAATTTTCCCAAGACTAAAATACATTTCAATAAGATTTTCTCTTTATATACGTAACTTCCCCTCCCTTTCTTTGAATTGCGCCTCATCTTACATTTATAGCAGCTTTTCTTTAAGTAGCTTTTAGGCTTAAAACAACAATTTGATTTTCCACAACAAGAACAAGAAAAATTCTTATTTCTAGTTTATATAAAATGGAGAAAAAAGCCCAGTTCTTAAAAATAAGTAAGCGGATTTTCACAATTTAAATAGCACGTTTTCGGTTTTGTCAGGTTTTTTTTTTCTTCCATTTGCCATACATTTTAGAGGGCAAAAATGTCAAACATGGCTCACTTTGGCCCAATTAGATTTGCCCTGCCTAAGAAGCTAAAAAGCAACCCCCATGAACTGAAAAATGAAATGGTTTTTCTTCATTTTGGAGTGAACCCCAACTCTGTTTCCCTTCCCTTTCTGTACGTGGGATTTTCGAACAGTTGGGTTTCTTTTCGTGTGTGAAGGAGGAGTTGGAGGCAGGGGCGTGGCAGACATTGTAAAAAATGAAAAGCCACCTACACAGCCACACACAAGTCAACCAAAATTATGAAAAGTAATGAACTGAAAATTGAGTTGCAAACAAAAAAAAAAAAACCCATGGAAAATATAAGCAAAGGAAAATCAGTTTTGCCATCTCCCTCTTCTCATAAATAAATGATTATATTTTACACAATTTGGCAATCAATGGAAAATATATTACATGAATATTATGAACTTTGAGAAAATATGTGCCAAAAAAGTTTTAAAAAATATAAACTGCCAAGTTGAACTATATTTTACATTCGGAATATTAACTGAAGATCAATTATATAACATAAATAATAAATAAATGAGATATAATGTAGATAGTTCACTGAGACATCAGTAATAAGAAAGATTTTCAAACCGAAATTTTAATGAAATTAGATTCCACAATATTGGAAACATTGTCTACTCAAATTTTATTCCAAACAAACAAATTTTAAAACTATATTTAACCCATTTTCAGTTTCAACAAAAATAAAATATTCCAATTTACATTAACATCAAAAGTGATTCAATAGCTAATAAAACAAACTTACTAAAAGCTAATAAATCAAACCAAATTATTGAGTATCTAGTTTTCTGTAAAATACTTCTCAAACTTTTAAAAAGTATCTAAATTTGATATTCAAAAAGTCAAACAACGAACGAAAACGAATTAATTCTGAACCGTGTGGGTTTTTGATTATCCCTTTTAATACAACAAGCAAAATCTATCTAAAGCGTTACAATTATATTTTACTATATCTTTTTGGACTTTATACCTCTTCATTATAGTCTTCTAGAATTTTGAAAAAATAATTCGTTTTGGCCTAAAAGTAGACAATGCAATAATGTCATTCAAGTTCTTATGAGATAACACACGCCCAGTAAATTTATCTGAGAATCAAGCAATTTCATTTCCATTGCCATGGCGATTATTGTCCTCTCCCCCGTCTTTCCTAAAATGTCATCACATTCGTTTACACACACACATACACACGCACAGAGACAGAGATAGAGGCAATGGTCGTGTAAAACTCATAAAACACATTAAATCCAATCGAATAATCGAAATGTCACATTAGTTTCTAAAATATGACCAGCCAACACGTAAGCAAGTTCCACCTAACCACTGCCCCATTCCCCCCGCCAAAACTGGCAACCCCATTTCCTTTCCACCTCTTCCTGCCATCACCCTCTCGCCCAGTTGAGCCAACAGAAGTTAACGAGAAGACACAAATGTGACCCCCAAAAACTCTTTTTGCCTGGCCTCAGAGACACACACACACACCCAGTGCGAGCCTTTTGCCAGGACTTTGTTTGTCCTTGCACTTTGTTTCAGCTAAAAACGTTTTCATATTCAAGCTCCTTCCCAAATGCCGTTTGCTGTTCTCTCTTTCTCTTTTTTTATGCCCATTGTCCTGTGGGTATAATTTTAATGGTCAAATCGCTGCTGCTTTTGCTGTGGCTGCTGCTACTGGGGAATTGTCTATATGTTTGTTGAAATGGAAATTGCTTTTCTATTATTTTTTCTTCTCTTTTTGTTTCTTTTTTTTTGTCTTCGAAATTGGCATTGAAAACGCATAAAAACAAACATTACGCAAAAAAAACGGAGATTTATGATTCGATCTAACAGGATAAAATAGAGCCCATGGAATTTGCAAACGAAAAAAGCCAGAAAAAGATTGTTGCCTTGGGATTTGTTGGTGGTTTGTTAGAGAAGTGAACAAGAAAAAATAAACTTCAAAAAATGTATTTTTTAACAATATTTCCATAAATCGTTCGAATGAGCTTGAGGTCATTTTGCGGAAAACCAAAAATGAGCAGGATGACTGTATAGCGCTATTTCAAGGACTATCAAGATCTCTTATCAGCAGACCTTGCTCTCTTATCAGCAGACCTTGCTAATCACTCTAGAATTGTAGGGACCACTACATCACCACTAAAACCAGTTGCGAATTGTACCTAGATGAAGCAAAAGAAGGCAAGCATAGCTTATAACTCCATAGTTCATTTATTGTGTAGTCTATTTCCATTAATATTAAAAAGAAATGATCTTATTAAAATATAAATCTTATGCTTTATGCCAATTTTACTTACAAGAAAGATCCTTCTGATCCTTTGAGCGAAAGAATATTAAGAATTAGCAGCACTTTTTATAGTTGTCTTATTACTTTATGTATTTGGCTTCATTTGGAGAACTTGAGGGAAAACCCTTAATAAAAATAACCATTTCATTGGATTTTGTTGGAGAGGAAGAAGAGGAAAATCCCTTATACAAAGAAACTTTAACTCATTTGTATGCCAAACAGCAGCACAACTAAAAGTTTTTCATGTGACTCCCCCTCGCCCCATGCTTCTGTCCTGCCACATTTTCTCCTTTTCTTTCTCTCTTTGCACTTATTACTTATTACTGGACACAGACAGAGTCCAAAAAAAAAGAGAGAGAAAGAGGAGCAAAAACCCTAGACATGCGAGACATGGAAATTCATCATCAAAAATGAATAATGTCTACACTTAATGCGGCTGTGTCCTTTTCCATTCCCCTGCCAGGATAAGTCCCACACATCTATGTGCCACATCTCGCATTTCGCAACACACCCCAAAAAAAAGCATATATATGTTTATATATCCAATTCGCACCCCATCAAATGGCGGGGCGTGAAGTAGAAAAACTACTCAGGAGATACAGATAGAAGAGGGGAGCCATGGAGTGAGGATGGTCACTGGAAAAGGTTGCTTGAATATTAATTGTAAATATGTCGAGAACGCACAAAGAAGGAGGGATAGAGAGAGAAAGCATGAGGCAACGGCAAAAAAGGGAAACAAATGTGCAAACTTACAAATGCAGGCAACGTGCATGAATAAGGATTCCTCTTGGATTCGATTGTATGATGCAATGGAAGGGGATGGAAGTCCGTTCCTGCTTCTACCAGCCAAATAGGCTGGCAAAAGAAAATCTAATAGATTTTTTTGACAAGTGGCAGATAAAAACTTGAAATGCGTTCAGAAAAGCTGTCTAGAGTAAGGAAATGACTGATTGAATGGGGGATTAGAGCAACAATTTGTGCAACATGTATATATCTAAGGGATAATTGATATTCAGTTGGTATATTTCTATTTTCAATTCAATAGTTCTTCAAAATAACGTATATATATTACTGAAAGATATATGAGTGAAATTATGAATGGTAGATCAGACCTCAATAACCGTCAACCGTTTGAGAAGGGCTTGCATTATGTTTCACTAGTTTCTTTTGTTGTCGCATTTTGAGGGGCTTAAATCTGTTCTGAATATCGATATTTGAGTAGTATTTGAATTTACACGTAGTTTAACATTGACTTTTTTAATTGAAATTCAGTCTGAGCTAATGAATCAAGTGAATCAACGAAGAGAAGAAAGTCCAATGAGCTTTGAAATTGACAAACAAAAAGACTAGGTAAGGGATAATTTAGGACGAAACTCGAAAATCGAACAACATTCCGAAAAAATTGTATCCATAAATAATGGGCAATTAATATGTAACACGTTAGTCTTTCGATTTCGATTTGGGCAACTCTAAATGGCCAATTCTTTTCTAGCCATTTGTCAATTTTGATGTGGCCATAAAAAACTAAGCCTACACTCTCACTCTTACTCGTTCTCTATAAATCACCATTAAAAAAACCAGGCGCGTTCTTTTTCTTACGTCCTTAGACGATAAAAATAAAATTAACTCAAAAAAAAAAAGAACAAGAGAAATAGAAACGAAACAAATTCAGAAAATAGAACCATATATCGTATTATGTGGCGCTCATAATTCACCATAGTTAATCCTTTAAATAGGACATTCATGTTATCCAGCTTGGACTTGGCATAGGCTGCTGAAATGTGACCATTAAAATAAAATTTATATCAATAAAATTTAATGCCAAATGACCAAGTTCCAAAAAGAAAAAAAAAAACAAAAAAAAGGAAACACACAACAACCAAATAAAACACTTCTCTCTCTATATTGATATTTATGATATTTTGCAAAGCGCATCATTATAACTCTTATGGGATTTATGCTACTTATATATGTATGGGATAAGTCAAAAAAGAAAAAATATCTTTTAGCTTTATTAGATATTTTAGGCGACGGAACCTTTAATGCAATTGGCTCCTCATTACGATTGTCATTGGAGAAATTAACAAAATTCGTCTGCAGTTCTGATTTGATTACATAAGACACTAAAAACTTGATTTAAGCTCCACTATTACATATCAGACAAATAGATGGCAACTAGACATAGATCAATAGATAACCACTAGATAAAGACTGTAAAAAAACTGCGTACTCTCCGTCTAAATATCTAATTTAATGGCCTTAGCTCTATTTGTATCAAGAAAAACGTTTCATTATTTTGGCTACCTTCCTTCCTTCTCTCCCTTCTTAATAAGAAAGGATCCTGGATTGTTACGCACTTTTTGTTGAAAGAGAAAATCCTGCTTGTCTATTTGGCTTTTCACGAACAATCATCAGCAGACACTGCTGGAAAACTCCAGGATTGTCAAACCATAACTTCAACGATAAAACTAGTTGGGAATTGCAACTACATAAAGCGAAAAGAGAATGACAAAGCTTCAAACTGGTAAAAACGCGTAAAATGATTCGATCTTAGCATTTGATTTGAGACATCATGTTTTACGGTGAAAGTTTCTTAGAATTCTTAGTAGGATTTTAGCACTTTGTACTATTTTTGGCTCTGAAAAATAAACCGCGCCCTAATATATATAGTTTGAGAGAATGTCAGTGAACTTAATGAGACTTTCTTATAAATTTTCTTAGACTTCTTAATTATAAGTATAATTGTTTAAGATTGTATGACGGTAAGTTCACCAAAAAGTTAACCAACTTAGAGTGGAACAAACACAATAGATAGTTCATATGGAGACAGAGATCGGCTAAGAGTTACCACAGTCGGTTTGCTCTATTAAACGATAGAAAAATATACTGCTTTTCACTAAGTCATTTAAAATGTTCACGAAATGTGTTCTTCTAAAAATATGCCTTTATGTTCTTTCTCTATTTATCCAAACTCTGTATCAACATAGAATACAGCTAAAACAGATTGTAAACTTTGGTATCAGGGAGCGATACATACAAACGTGTGTATACCATTCTCATGAGGTTTTGGCCAATGATGACGATTAACCCTTTTTCTTTAATCACATAATCTAATATATTATGTTTCATGCAATTTCTGCTTTTGTTCCAATTTCCCTTTCTGACAACTACATTATTTTCCATTTTCATATGTGTGGTGTGTGTATCGAAATATCGGGTAAAAGAAATTAATATATGAAATCAATCATGTATAATTTTCATTATTCGAATTGCCAGATCATGGGCTAATGAAAAAGTTTTTCTCTTTGAAAAATCAAACGAAATGCATGAATTTTTGTCATGCTTCATCATTTGCTACCGCGCGAGGAAAACTTTTATTTTTGCGGTAATTTGAGCTCAAAATACAATGGAACATTAACCCCTTGACGCCCACCCCGAAGAAAGCAACAGCAAAAAAAAGGGCATTCATTAACTGTGCAGAGCAGTGTAATTAATCCTCAACAGGCGTCTCGTCTCTCACTCTCGTCTCTTTCACTTTCTCTCACTGGGTGGAAAGGCAGTTGCATGTTGTAAATTAGATTTTCGTTTGTCATGACAACCCTTAGCAATCTATGTATATATAAATGGCAACGGAGGGTTGCAGCTCGTTTGAATGCAAAACTATTCTGTACATAGGCCCACAATGATGATGTTGTGGCCAGAAGGGGGTAGGTGGAGGGGGTTTAGTTTTGGTCATTAACCTGTCTGAAGCACTTTGCAAACTTCTATTTCTCTTTTACCATACAGGAAAATGCTTTCAGTGCTGGGGCAGAAAACTTTTTGCAACCCCATGGTAATGAAAGGAGTTTCCTGTATGTCATGCGACCATCCCCCCAACCCCACGGTCTCTCTCCTCCCCATGCCCTTCTCTTCCTATGGCGGAGCAGAAACTTCTTAATGAACTTTAAGCAGCAATGGAAAGGAGAAAGAGAGAGAAAGGGAAGTAGAAGCAAAGACACACATTCACAAAAGGGTTAAACAAGTGTTAAGAGGGTTGCTTGGTAGGGGTTGGGTAGGTGATTGTGAGGTTCTATTAGATGGTTATGAGATCATCAATCATATTTTGACTGGACATAGCTGAATCATTTTGATGGTGTCAAGTTTTTGGAAAATGGTTAATGATTCATGGTAAACGAGTTTCTTAGAACTGGTCCATTCATTGCATTATATTCGATTGACATCTCAAAAATAGCATATTATAAAGTTTATCAACGAGTTTATCTGTTCAAAGTTGGGATAAATTATGTTTTTAAGTCCTCTTGGAGCTTTTATGTCCTGTATTTGCAAGGAAGCCAACAGGAACTAGCTAGGCATACTTTTTCTTTGCTTTTCCCATAAATAACAGAGCGACTTTTACTTTAGAAGTAAAAAGCAAGATGATTGGTAAATGTTTTCGAATAAAATATTTCGGAAACTAGATCATTATTCTTTAAAAATCTTGCAAAAAATAATAGTCGCAATTTATAGGAAATTATTTCGTGGTCTAATTAAAAATATGATAATTGAGATTTTTGGTTAATTTATTCAAACTCAATCTTAATGAAAAACATAAAGAATCATATTTCAAAATATATTCAAAAATATGTAATCCAAATAAACACTTATTTGTTTGCACAACAAAATAAGAAGAGAAAACATAAGAAAAACTCAACTTTTAAGGGTGAATACCAAATTTTTATGCGTCTCTTTATGCAAGAATCTATAGCGAATAATAATTTTAAACTATATATACATAAGTATAAGTATATTGAATTTAAAAACTTAATTTCTTATAGTGAATCCAGTATATTTAAATTGTAAATTGATTCGACTTGGTAAAATCTTTAACAAAATATTATGCAGTAATGTATAAAATTATTTTTCAAAAGAACTAAAATTCACGTTGATAGCCTTGGGGGGAGGATTATTATCCTACATTATCCATTTCGAAGTGAATTCAAAAATGGTATTTTCTTTAAATAAATGTCTCATTATTAGCGCAACATGTAACAGCCACGCCCCCATTAGAAGGCAGGCACGTGCCATTTGTTATTTTATACATTTTTTATTTTGTGTGTGTTCTTTTCGCATTTTTGTACCTAGATTTTCTTTATTTTTTTTAGCAATTTTTCACTGCCGACATGTGTCCAATCAGTGGCAAGCAACGTGCAACGAAGCGTAGGAGCAACTCAACTCGACTCGGGGCAGAAAAAAAACCTCAAAAACTCCAACCCGAAACTTAAACCCTGAGACAGTTGCAAAAATTTTTGGTAACATTTCTCTTTTTTTTCCTTTTGGGTTTGAGCTCTCCTTGGCCGTGCCCGTTTATTTGTCTTGTGTGTCAATATATGCCCTCTGCATATAAAAAAGATACAACAACAGAACGAACGAAAGAAAAACAAGTTCAATTTCAATGCTGATGAAGATGTAGTCAACTTTTCTGCTCAGTTTTTCTTCGTTATTTTTTTGTATATCCATTCGAAACATTGTAAACTTTGCAAAAAGGGACTAGATAAATATTTGTCAAGCGTTTGGGAAATGGCATAAGGTTGATTTTTAGGAGAGTCAAAAACGAACAACAAAAAAGAAGGTACAAAACTCAAATAATTTTAACAAAAAGTAGGTACAGTTGCCTCAAGCATTAACGTGAGTGAGAATACTGAAAGAATATGAAAAGAAGGCACTTTAATTTTAATGTTTAATGACAAAAATAATAGATTTACAATTAACAAATGATTTTAAAAGTTTAAATACAATACAAAAGCTAATAAATCCCAAAACACAAGTCTAATATAAATAACCAAGCAAAAAAACCAACACTTCCTGAAATAAATATAAAAAATACAACTGATTATTGAACATTAGAAAAATATTTTGAAAAGCAGTTTTTGATTTCACCTCAAAGCAATCTAATTGAACTTTTCCAAGAAAAAAAACGATGAGGCTTAGTATTTAACATATATACTAGCATTTTTTTATAAGAATCATTTAAAAAAATAAAGAAAAAATTGGTCAAAAACTCGATTACTTTCGACCAGAAACCATAATGGATCCTAAAGTATATAGTGTTCGTGTCATGTCAAGTCAAAAACATATCCTTACGAAATCTATATATACATATTTTAAACTAAAATTACTTAAAATCACTCATCCGTAATAGTTTTAGTAGAATTCTAGACATAAACCTTTATATTAGTTTTGCTTTGGTTTTATCTATCTATATCCAATAGATAAAACCAATAGATAAATTTTATCTATAAATATCCCATTAAAAACTTTTATTTTCAAAACTTAAGAATTCTACTAGAAAATTATTAAAAATTTGATTATAAATATATGCAAATGTATGAGTTTTAAAATTGGATTTCCAATCATGCAATTTATACATAAAGTTTTTCTCATAAATAAGAAAAGTACAGTTGCCCACATAAAATACGTATAAATTAATTCGATTGCCAATTTCGTTGTGGAGAACTAAAGGAATTTCGAGCGAGAGAGTGTGGAGGGAGAAAGCAAGACGAAGGAGGAAAATAAAATAAAAAAAAAGAAAATATCAAATGCCATGCCCCAATCAAAAGTTCAAATTAAAAACCAAAATGGCTGCCACCCTCGAAAATTCTGACACGCGCTCTCCACTTTCAGACTAATCAAAATGCCTTTTGAATGCACGCGAAATCAAGTTGAATGTGTGGGAGTGAGCTCCGAGCTCCACTCCGCTTCCCTTCCAAACGCCTCACCCTAACATTTCGACTCGTCTCTTATCAAAAAGTCACAAAATACGAAAAACGAAATGTGGAAAAAAAAAAGAAAATGCGTAGAAATTAGCACAGACATGAATACACACACTAGTGGAGTGGATTGGAGAATGGTTGGATAAAGATAAGACAGCTCTTCCACACTCACGTATATAGATATATATATATATATACCTAAAGTCATACATATATATATAAGTCAATTTCATTACATTGTTGCTGGAAGGAAGAAAAAGGACTCTGAATTTTCCTTTCTTTTTATTTCTTTTAAATGACTTAAAAAAAAAACAACTAACTGAACTTGGAGAGTCGAATTATCGATATCCTGTGCAGTTATTGCTATCTATAGTAGAACTTCTTTCTTAATGTATTATACGCAATACATTATGAAGGATTTAACATCAATTTGACGTTGCTTTTCCACAGATTTTGCTGTATTTCTATTTCTGGTAAATGAACTCTTAAAACAGAAGTTTCTCTTTTCAAAATCCTATTATTTCAAGGAATATTTCTGTCGCCTCTTTTATATTAAATAAAACACTTTTGTCATTTAAATTTGAAATGATTTATGCTATTAAAGAAAATAAAGACAGTCTAAAAACTACATGATGCGCTTTGAATATAGATTCTTTTGAAAAATAAAAGTCCTTAAGCTATTCAAACGAAATTTCAATACTTCAATACTTACTTCTAGCGAGATTACTTTATAAAAAGTGAAACTTTGAAACGCTGATAAGATATAACATAAGACATTCTTAGTTAAGATACATCCATAAATAAATCTATCAACTCAGCTGAGCTTAACCCACTTTATTCTAATATACCCCATTTTAAAAAATGACCACAGGGTATAAAAAGAGGAAAAGTTGAAACAGAAAATGCCCGAACGTCAAATATTTGACTTTGTAGTATGAGGTATGAGTGTAAGTGTTGGTGTATATGTGTGTGTGTTTGATGTGTGTGCGAGTGTGTGTGAATCCTGTGCGTGCCAATCAGGCGTATGTCCTTTGCCTGTCCCCTTCTTTAGTTGGTTTTACTTCTTTTCTTTTTTTTTTTTGGTATTTTCTGAGCTTTTCTAAATTTTAAATTACGTTGCGTTTTCTGCTTTTTTTGTTGTTCCTTTCATTTTCTTTTCTTTTCACTTGACTTTCATTTCGTGTGTGTGTGTAGGGAACAGCAAAAGTTTTTTTTTTTTGTTGTTCTGTTGCTGACAGAATTTTCCTTTTAGCCGGTACTTTCATTTTCAACTTGAGAGAATTTCATTTCATTTGATTTTCGTTTTGCAAGTGATTTGAAGAGGTTTTTGTTTTCTGTTCGTTTGCTGCTTTTCACATCAATTTGTGGCATGTGGCATTTGAACTCGCCAGGGTCATCAATCAACATCAACAGCAACTTGAATATATGAATATGACATTTTTACGCAAATTACACGCCACTCGACAATAGATCCCTAAACTAAACCTAAACCATAATAATAAAAAAACAAAAAAAAGAACAAGGAATTTGGCCCAAGGGCCAAATCAAAGAACTATGTAGACACTGCCACTCCCACTCCACTCCACTCCACTGGCCTCTGTCCGAAGTAATCAAGTGAGTAAATCAAATTTGAACAGACCAACGGATACTTCTCTTCTATTTTTTTAAACGTATGAAAAATGATGCCAACTTGTGGGCATCCGGACATCTCTGGACAATGGAGAAAGTAGCTCGGGTAACTGCCCCGCCGCCAAAAATGGGCGAACGCATCATTCATCATGACACCCTTCAGCGTGGACACACACACACAAACACAGGGGCCATGGACATGGACTCCAAATCGTTTATTATGCAAGCTCATGTACATACACTTGGCGAAAATATTAAAGAGAATGCTGTCAAATAAGTAATGAGTTTTGGTCTTGGGTCGGGGAAATTCATATGCGAGTGAATTTAAAGAATTTTCATTGCCAGTAGAAAACACTTTTGGATAACAAAACTTTTGGATCGGAATATATCAGGCAATTCGATGTTTATTTTGACACGATTTTCTAGATCCCAGATTCCAGAACCGCATTTATCAGCATTTTATGTTGTGAAATCAAAAACAGTTTTCAATGAGATTAACAATAAGATTTCATTTTATTTTTGGCGGCTTTCCAAAATCCACAACACTTTAGGAACAAGAATAAGTTTCTAGGATGAATTCATAAAATGTAATGTGATTTTTCCAATATCTATTTTTCTACCATTTCTATTAAAGCTTTAAAGAACATGAAGGTTTTATATATATGTTATCCTAGCATTTATCAAAAAGAATTCATTGACACAGCAATTTGTTGACACTTGAACTTGAACGGATCATGTAGGATACCTCAGACAACAGATACATATATCAAAATCAGTTTAAAACATCGAAATATTATTGAAATTGCTTAAAAGAATAATATAAATTTATTATCTTATTATCTTAATTTATTAAATGACTAAACAGTTATTGCTTTTACAGTAAAACAAAGATTCAAAGCATTTCTCTCAGTGTAGATTCTCTTCACAACTTGATACGGATCAGCAGGGCGTATGAGCGACGAAATGCTAATCTTAAGAAGGGCAGCCAACCACCAAGTTGATATTAATGAAATCGCACAAGTGTCTCCCTCAAGGACTTTACCTCGCATATCTTTATCCCACTCGCACTCCATTTCTATGTCTATTTCTCTCTATTTCTCTTGTCTCTATGAGTTATTGGGCAACATGCAAAATGGTGTTTTCTGTTTCTGTTTCAGGCAAATGCCATGATTGATTGACTTTATGTAAATTACTGGCAAGCCACTTAAAAGATCCTGTGAATGTGGCACAATTTCTTATTTTGTCCTGTCACCCCCTGTCGCCTCTTACCCATATTCAGCTTGAAATGTAATCAACGAAAAAGATTTCGTTAACAAATAAAGCCAACATTTTTATTGTGCTCCTGGGCTCGATACACAAAATGCAATTTTTATTGAGAGGCGGCATATCAGAAAAGTCTAAAAGAATTGTAAAATCGAATTTCCAATTGGCCCCCCCAACAACAACAACAGCCAAACAATTCGATTTTCATTTCGGTAATGTGGCATAGAAAATTTGATTTTTAAAAAGGCAACGGTGAAGGAGAGACCATAATATGATTTTTGATGGCAATTTTTACTTCAAAAGGGCGGGAGAGGGGACAAGCTTAATGATTGCTAAGATCCAAAAAGGAATGCTATTCATAACTTTCACCTCAACTCACACTATATTTGCGGACCAAATGCCACATATGCCAAGTAATGCGAAATAGATTTAAATTCCATTTTGGCCAGCATTAACACTCCAAGCACACACTTACACACACACACACACACAGGTCACTGAAAGGTCCAAATCCCCTTGAGGTTTTAGATCCAGGAATTTACTTTTAAAGTGTTTCCATAATAAATGCATGGAAATTACAAGCTATTCAGGGATATGTTTGTGTGTGACCTCGGGCACATGCTTCACCCTGTCTTTGTCCTTCTCCACGCCCTTTAAGTCTTTCCCTCTCCCACTTCTCTGTTCACATTTAAGCATAATCACAAAAACCATAAAAAATGGGGAAAAATATAAAGAAAATTTACAAAATATCCAAAAAGAGCAAAGTGACATTTTAAATGCAATGAATTGTGTATGCCCTTACAGTTAATTATTTGTTGTGTTTTATTAATAAAGTTTATTTCTTCTATTGTGGATAATATGCAATGCTATATATAATATCAATCCTATTAGGATAAAATTGATTCAAGTGAATCATTAAATGATGAACTTTTAAAATTTGAAAACCCTCGAAAATGCATTTTTTTTCTATAAAACATAAGTTGTTTCACGGAAAACCAAAGAAGTTTAAGAGTAAAATAAACTATAAAAGCTATTTCTAGCTACTTTCTGCTAAACTAGTGTTGCTAAATTTTGGTGTTCGTTTTACTTAAATAAACTGACGTCTACCCACACTAACTTTTAAATTAAGTCTCTGTCATTCTTTGTCATTGTTATGCCTGACGTTATCCAACACTGCAAATCTTGAGGAACTAGAGTAAGTTTAGGAGGACCCATGCCCATACGATAAATGTGTTATCAATGAACAATAATTCTCAAATAATAATTGTAGAAAATATCGATAAACTATTTGAAAAGCAAGATGTAAAAGCTGAATGTATCCAAGTATATAGGATCAGATTTCTAGAAGACACTAATCAACATATTTTTAACAATAATGTTTTATATATAATGTCTTTTGGACTTATCACTTAGAAATAAAAAATTTCACCAAAATTGTTTTTAGAATCAAATACACTTTAAGGAATTCTCAAATACCCGCTGGCGTAGAGTATTCAAATCCCATGCAAGAGGTTGAATACATTTTGAGGGGTGTCTGGACTGTAAATCCCATATGAAAGATTACCACAAACACACAAAAAAATGAGGGAGAAAAAATGTGAATAAAATGTAAAAAAATAACCTCAAAAAAAGAATAATTTTTGCGTTTTCGCCCTTCTCGGACAAATGTTCAACAATGATGTTGTTGTTGTTCTTATTCTTATGGGGAGAAAACCTTTTCTGACATGTTATTATGTTGAAATAATTTTATAATTTATTTATTTTTCTTTCTCATTTTGTGTGTGTGTGTGTGTGTGTGTGTTTTTTTTTGTTGCTGCTGTTATTTCTTCAATTTCTATGCTGTTGCTGTCATTCGTTACGCCTGCCATGTTCCTTCCCAAGACAGGACACTGGCCACAGTCGCGCTGACATCTGAGCTAAGCTTCTCGGGGAGATTTGTGAACTCCTTTGGGTTAGCAAGTGGACATCATGGGTTGGGGCATTGAGTTCTTTTGCTTAAGAATTGTTGTGTGTGACATCAAACTGACATTTCTGCTCATGTTTCCTGTTATTGTTGATGTTTTCGACTAGCCATACAGGAAGAATGAATGAATCCCATCGTTAAAGAGAAATGAGACATTACTTGGGAAGCAAATACTTTTCAAGCAAAGAAAATTTACGAGTTGGAAAAGTTCTATAAACTAAAATATTTCAAAAATGTTATTAGATACTAAAATCCAAAACAGGGTTGAATTTTTGATTATTTAAGTAACCCTTTAGAATTTTTTTTAATATCTTTCTGTATTATATTGGTTCGCTTGAGTATAAATCCAACAACATCTAACCTCTTAAATCTTAACGAATTCTGAATTAAAGTTCTTTGCGTTTTCCAAATTACACATTTCTAGAGACTTCTAAAACTTAATTTATTCCTAATTTTCTTTTTTAGTACTTTTCGCTGATCCAAGCAAACATTTCTATTCAATTCGGAAAATGAAAATTTATTGCAATTGCATGGATGACGCATCCAAGTTGTAATTGGAAGTCCTTTTGCCCATTGATCGCTTTGTCTACGAATGGCCATAAATTATTCAAAGCAACGCATTTCCATGCGCTTTTCTTATTACATCAATTTATGAACATAAAATATAAAAGGAGAGACGACCAAAAAAATGCCCTTGCAACGAATATTGAAGAGGCAAGCAGAAAATATTGAAAGAACTAAAATCAACATAATCATCAATGCAATTTCATTGAGAAGCAATTCAAAAACATTGCCTCAGACCTCGGACATTAGAGGGGACGACAACAAGAAAATGGATGATGATAAAGATGATGACAATGGTCGATTGGTCGGTCGTCTGAACACTGAAGAGCAGACAAATGGTAAAGGAGATGTCATAGTCTGTGGGTCCTTTATGTGGGCACAGTGTAATACGGTTGTGTAAAATTTATAATCATTTGAATTTTTAAACCCCAATTAAGTTTATGATAGTTTTTTAGATTTCAATTATCACCCAAAGATGATTAAATCAGCTGAAAGCAGCCAGATTTAGCTATTTTACCGCCAAAAATGCTATTATTTACAAAAAAAGTAAACAATAATTTGCCAAAATTAGTTTTCTTTCATTTGAAACTGAATATATATGAACGCTATTCTGTTTTAAGCCTGAACTTTTGAATTAGCCAGCACTAAGCTTGGAGATTCTTAATTATTTGTCAATGTTTGGCTTATTTATAAGGTCAAGAGACACAGAAATCATAAACGAACACTTTTACTTATAAAGAGAAGGCACAAATTGATTAAGTTTGGCTTCTGTTTGATATGGAACCAAGTGAAATGAATCAAAGGTTAGAAATACAAATGCTTCATGTCTCTCTATATCTTGTACCAGTGTGCAGTGTAAGCAAATTTCGTTTTTTTGCGTTCTTTTTCTTGTTTGCTTGCTTTGGCTTTTGCTTTTCACATTTGGCATTTTTATTGGATATGCATACAAACACACAAACACTCCAATTCATGCACACACACACACACACAGACACATGGCAACATTTTATTACACTCGACAGCTATTTTCAATATATTACAGCAAGTTGTTCGCTCTTGGTATCAAAATGAAAGGAAAAGACACAAAAAAAAAATTGTGTTGCAGGTCCTGGAAAGGATATCAGCGGATGGCTGTCTCTTTCTGCCATTCTGTGTGCTTTCCATACTAAAAAACGCATAAATAAGGCAAACGAAAATAATGGTTATGGTGTAGCACCAGCACCCCTCCGTAACAGCATCCCTCCCCATCTCTCTCTCACTCTCGGTCTCGGTCTTTCGTCCTTTTTTCTGTGTACTCATGTCCTTGCGGTGGTTGGTTTTTTTTTTTGCGTTTTTCCCGTTTTATGCATAAAAAGTGCTTAGCATAAAGTCGTAAAAAACGTATTTGCCGCTACAGGCGGGCCATCGTCGTATCGCATCGTCGTCGATGTTATTGGCAGAATGCCTATGGGCTGAGAGAGAGAGAGAGGAAGAAATCCTTGGAATTAGGGTTGGAGTGTTTTTTTTGCTGGTACCCAACGTCTCTCCAACGATTTAGATGCGTTCAAGATAAGTTTAGTTCTCGGTCCTCGTAGTGGCCGGTGCTTATTTGCGTTATTATGAATTTATGACACTTGGTCCCGGGATGTATGTGTTGATGCAGGAGTTGTTGGGTTTGGGTTTTGACCATTGGAACTGGTCTTTGCTTATCAAGTGCTCTGCACTGCAAACAATTCTAGAATAGAGAATATTATTGTGGAATTGGATTTTTCTATCTCATCCATGAATTGTAAAATTTTAAGAGGAATATTTAGAACTTGTTTGACGTTCTTTTATAGCTTTTGAAATCGATTTAAAAACGAGTTTCTGAGATGATCTTTACTTGTTTACTGGATAGAATTTATTATTGTTAACTATCGATATTAAAATATCTATTTTAGGCTTCAAAGTTAAATCAAAAGCTGGCATATATTTAATAATATTGTTCGCTAACTTAGATTCATCCATTTAATGGAAGAATTTCGAAATGGAAAACCTCCAAGATCTATAACTAGCAGAACTTGATAAACATCTCAAGAACTCTAAAACTAGTTGAGAATCACAACCTTCATAATGTTTACCCTTTGACCCCGACGTGATCTCCATAAGCAACTAGTAATTTATGCTTGCAACTAATATTTTATGCTTGCTTGTAGAGATTACGTCGGGGTCACCAATAGAAACTTTGTTTAAGAATTCATGCTTAAAGTTTAAAGTGCGAATAATTTAAAAGTTTTGACAATCATTGTACTCTAAGAAGACTAAATTATATAAATTTTATTACTAAATTCCATGAAAATAGATGCCTAATATTTCTTTCAGTGTAAGTTAGTGTAGCGGTGGGTGAATAATCGCTGCAGTATGAAAAATACGCTGATTCGCCGAAAAGGAAATATCGACACCCCACTAACCCCCCTCTCATCCTTGCCTCTACATCTCAACTGATGTTTGCTGTGTTTGCTTAGAGTTTTTTCTCTTATGTTTTTTATATGTTTGTACGTTTATTTGTATGTTTTATCTGCTCGCAGAATGAGAGAGAGAAAGGGAGAAAGGGAGACTTTGCCATTTTTTACGCAAATCACCGACACACTCAACATAGGCCCAATAACTCGGACAAGAGGACCACAGGCAACGAGGGGGGAGTAAGTCTTGGAATCAGCTTTATTGCGGGCATCATTATTTTTATTATTATGACCACTTACATTTCCCGGCACCCACGCACACACACACACCACACACATATACACACAACCATGAATTTTCCTGGGCTCGTTTTTTTAGCAAGTGAAAATGTAAATGTTTGTTGTGCTACATTTCTCTGTGTCCTGTGGGCTGTAACCCATTTATCCTTCTTTCGCCTAGATATATATAAAAATAAATTGAATTGAAATGCTAATTTTATGTTAATTGAAAGAGGTTTTTATGCAGTTTCTAGATTTTTATGGTATTTTCTTGGCTTTTTGTCTTCTTGTTCACTCGGTTTTTGCTTTGCTCAGCATTCGATCTAAAAGCTTTGCCCATTTTTTCTCCTTTTTTTGTTGGTTTTTCCCATTTTTCCTCTAGGTTAACGCATCAAATTCAATTGTAGCCTAAAAGCAGGATATATAAATTATTTTTATTGCTTAAATCTAATGATTTTTTTTTTTTTTTGTGCTTGGCTTTACGGTAATGTTTTTGTTTACCAAAAACTGTTTGTTTTTTGCACAACTATCGGTTGAGAATAATTTTAGATTTAGAATTTAATGTTATAATTATTGAATTGCTTTGCTTTCTGAATTTTGTTTTTTAACTCACTGAAGAATTCATGAACGGGGTGACAAATTTTTTGCATAATCTTTCTTCTTATTCTTTTTGGTTGCTTTTGAACTCCTTGGTCCGGAAACTATTGCTTTTAAACGTGAGTCTGAGTATAAACTCGGAAGAATTTATCGATTTGTATAATCCAAACTCCATATAGCACAATGTCTAGCATTAAATTGGATTTAAATAGGGAGATCTAAACTTCTGTAAGGACACAGCACTTCTTAAGTGTTTGGCTGAAAGATTCGATGGAATTTGGTTTTTCTCATTGAATAAGCCTGTATATTTTAGGTCTGCTTATGTAGATAGTCATCTATTTGCCATCCAATAAGGAACTGAAAGAGTGAATAAACCACTTGGTATCTTGAATATATTGTAAATTGCATTTAGAGTATATATTTGAATTATGATAATTTGTTTTAGTTACTACGTCAAAGCGCCAGTTTGGAAAGTCCTTGCGAAAATTCATTCATAATAAGAAGTATATTTTGAAATTAGATAAGACAACTTTGGTCAAATAATAATGGCGTATACTAAGCAGATAAATTGCATTGAAACGTTTATAAACATAAAATATTGTAAGGAGCAAGGTGTAAAGGAGCAATTTTTGTTCTAAATTCTTTTTTATTTTGATTCCTTTTAAGTTTTCAGATATTGCAGACTTTTTCAGTAACTATAACCTAAAAAGAAGATATATTAAGAAATTTTTATTTATTTATTTATTTATTAAGAGCTAATTTACAATTAAAATTATAAGCTAGCTTCTTTTTTTTTTTTTTGACTATGGCAACGTAGGCCTTCAGCTCATATAGTCTAGGTTCATATGTACATATTTACAGTGTAACTAGTTTTATTTGAATATAATGTATGTATTGTCTTAAATATCAATGTACAGTTTTGTGTTTTTTAAATATTCTAGGATTTCCAGTATGTTAGGAGGCGTGGGGTTTGACAGGGAGAAATACTTAACACGAAAATATTGTACCTTACCTTTCCCATTGCGTTCATAAACGCATGTCTTACTAATCGACGGATTAAAGTTTAACTTTCTAAGCTCTTCATGTAATCTGTTATACAATTCTCTATCGCTCTGCTTCAATGCATAAAGCGATATATGCAATTTCAAAATTCTATCGGAATCTGCTGCATACAAACTTCTTAATGGCAATAAACAAAAGTTATGGCGGTGATTTAATAATTGGGAAAGGTTGATGAAATTAAAGCTAAAAGCCTGGCTATATATTAAGGATTCTTTTCCTAAATAAAATTGTTTAACTTGTCAACAGAAATAACTATTTCCATTTTCCTTAGCTCTTCTAATCATAAATTTGTATTAATGTTGCATTTCTAAAGGTTTCTTTTTCGTTTTATTTGATTAAAGCAAGTTTTCTTAGTTCATTTTTTGTTCTGTCTCTTTCTCTTCATACCCACATCTGTGCAGTTTTCTCTATATATTCCTTTGTGTCTGTCTACATTGAATACCCGGATATCCTGCTGCAAGGCAGACAGACCTTACATATACACACACACAGGCAAGACACAAATGCAGCACACACAGAATGAGCATGTGAACCCTAAAGTAAAAGTTCTCTTCTCCATCCTCTCTCTCTATCAAAGGACTCTTTTTTTGTACCATTTTTCCTACATTTTTCTTATCGTGCACACACACACATATATATATATATAAAGGGTCTCTGAAATGCTGTTGCTCGTTCGAAGATGCTCCTTCTCCCAACGCAACTCTCAATGCAAAAAGGATGCTTGCAAAACTTTTACCTCAGCAGCAGCAACAACTGAAAAGAAAGAACAAATTTTCTTCTCCCTTGCTCTCTCGTTGTTCTCTTTCTTGTATGAAGCAAATGGCAAGTGACATAAAATCGATTTTATAACTACCAGATATGCACTAAGCACAGACATTATATATAAGCACTATACATATATGTATATATATTTGGGAAATTTCAACAGTTTACATTCGATTTAAATGCATTTAGAAACGAAATGATTACGATGAGGGTGCAAGTTTATAGATTAAGGTTGGAGTTTATCCTAAAATATAATCTAATGATAAACGAAATTTATGAATTTCGATAAGAGATTATATAACGAAATTTTAAAGATATAATCATTATATAAAGAGCAGGTAAAGTTAAACTTGAAATTAACATATTTTTAAGAAATTATACACAATATATTATGACAAACCATTTAATTTTTAAAAAATTTATGAATCGAAATCGATTATGTGTAAAAAATTAATCGATTAATAAGAATAAAAGACAAAGCTATTAATCTGAAGAGCTTAGAAAAATGATATAAATAATGTTGTTTGAAAGTTTAAATTTGAAAAGATAAGATAGAACACCCTCCAAAAAACTTTTCTGGATCCGTCCATGTATATTTCGAACTTTATTAGAAATGGAGGCCAATTAAATACAACTTAAACGCTTTTCATACCATATTAAAGAACTTTTGGGATAGAATACTTAGGTCTATAAAGTCTATATCATTTGAAAAACTTATGTTTACAACATAAAATTGTTCATTTTTTATTTGGATATTTTAACATGTTGCATAATGGTATATCGGTTAAACTGTTTCGGTTAAAGGAAAGCTCTAAAATTCTGCAATAAATAAACGTGGCTGCAATTGCTGCCATTTGGCCTAAACTTGAATTCGTTAACAACTTATGCAAATGTCAAGGCAAGAATATAATTTTTACGACAGTCCACACATAAATCTAGCAATTTGGAGGTCCCAAGGAATGGGGTGGGCAAAGAAGGGATGGGGTAGTTGGAGACGTTTACTAAGGGTTGTTTGATGCTAATGAGCACAGGCTGAATCTGAATTCGAGGCTGTGGCTCTGGTTATTTTGCCTTTTACCTTGACTAAGAGTAAAACTTTCTTTTTGCTGCGCCACAATGAATCATAAGCAGTTGCCATGCCCCAGCGCCCCCTCGTTCCCTCTCTCTCTCTGTCTTTTCTTGGAGGGAAGATTCCTGCCAAGTTTGCAGATCTTTCATACTTAGTTTCGTCTTGTGCATGCATAACTAATAATAATAAGACAAACAATCATAAAACTAGAGAAAAAGAAGCAAAAATGAAAAGGAGGGAAAACAATTCGCGAAATTATGCATACAATAATCATCATAATTTTACGGGTGAAGAAGGGTGGGTTCCCTTCTTATATTTTTTGCCAAGTTTGCCATTTGAATTTATGACTAATCAAATGTATATAATTTTTACTAGACCAAAAGATTTATGGCAGCTGATTTGGAAGCTAAGAGAAAAAGTGAGAGGAAAAGAGATGGGAGTCTATAAATCAACCCCCCCAAAAAGTTACCCCTAATTTAAATGCAAATGAGGCAAGAAACCAAGAAGAAGAAGGGGTAAGTCTTGATTACTCTTCCAAACTTGTTTGAGGGGAAGGTTTTTAGATTTGATTTTCCATTTTGCTTTGCTTTTTAAAATTTTAATACAAAAAAAAAACTGAACCCTATGCAAATGGCCAATGTAAAATGGCGTCCAACTTGCTGCCATATTTTTTTGGCCACCCCTTCGCATAGATTGACGGCAAAATTTTTACATCAGTTTAAAATGTTAAAAAAAAGTGCTAAACTCCTCCAAAGGCTTTAGAAATTTATTTGAAACCTTGGACCTTTAAAATCACAAAATTTTAAATGGTAAAAATGAAAACTGGATAGTCATTATTATAAATAATGATTCTAAGATATACTATATCCATTATTCTTATATCAAATATTCGATTCATGAAGTATTCGGTTTTGTTTTTTTAAACTTTTATACATAGATTTTAATAAAGGTCAATCAAATAGGCTCAAAGAATCGAAAAAAAAAATTGTATTTGTCTAAAATTCTTGTAATTTTTCACTTAATAAAAATATAAATATATATTAAATTTAAAAACAAAAACAAGTTATAATATTATTATAACGAGAAAAACTCTAAAAACATAATGTAAAATTTCTATACCTAAGAATAATATAATTTTATTTTTGTAACGTCTGATGGAATCCGAAATATATTGGGAAAATTGAAATTAAAAACAGAGTCGTTTCTATTTTGAAACAAAATCAAAGGTTTGATATTTGTTATTATATAAAGTATTTAATTTTATCTGTTTTTTTTTTTTGTCTCTTTTCAAATAAATGCCTAATGAATTCTAATTCGAGTCCCAAAATTGGAGGTTCAATTTGTATTCAAGTTTGCAGTAATTTTTGACAAGATTTGAAGTTACAATCATGTCGATAGTAAATGAATAAGAATATATCATATATGTATCTGTGTAAAGGAGAAAGATGATAATTTGATAAAATTTCATTTTTTAAGGAATGAACTAAAAAAAACTTTGCTTAAAAATGGCTACCAACGCTTTAATTTTGAATCTACGCCCTTGGGGCTTGAAAATTTTATAATCAGAAGATTGAGAAATATTGAAACGAACGTCCCAAAGTTTCATAGGTAAAAGATTAAAGCTTTTTTCTCAACCGAATTGCCGATTTTTTTCCAAAAACTTCTCCTTAGAAGATCAAAGGATAAAAATATGCTGAAACTCTATATCTAATTAAATCTCTCAACTATTAGTGCTGACCTCTTGGTCAATTTGTAAGGCCTTTTATATACTTTTATATAGAGCCATTTTATATGCAATGTGTAGGGCAACGAGCTGGTGGAAATGGAAAAACTAATTTAACAAATGTAAAGCCACAAAGTATGCAACAAATTGCAAAGTTCAACTTAAAAAAAAAGAAGAGACGAGAAGAAAAAAGCCACAAATAATAGACAACTGAAGGGAAAAGAAACAGGGTTAGGCATAGAGGGGGTAATTGGAGGGGAGGGTAAGCTGAGGGGCATTTTGGGGGCTGTCAGTCAAGTGAAAAAGGCATTAAGAAGCATTTTTTGTTGTTATTTGCCAATGGAATTTTCACTTTAGAATTTGTGGAAATAAAATAAAATATATATGTGTTGGTAGAGGGAAGAAATCAAGAAGAGTGTGTGTGTGTGAGAAGATAATGCAAAGAATGTGAAATGAAAGAAGAATGAGATGAAGAGGAGATGGGGAAGACGAGAGAGATGGTAAAGGAGGGCATGCGGAAAATGGACTTTGATTATAATTCCAACACCTACAAAATAGACGAAAGAGGGAGAAAGGGCGAAGGAGAGCAAAAAAGAAATTGCGACGACGATTGACAGTTGAAAATATAAAAGCGGATTTGTGTCTGTCTGTCTGTCTGTTTGAGTATGTGTGCTTGTGTGTGTGTGTGTGGGAGAGGAAAATGAGGGAAAATCCTCTAAAAAGGGGAAGCTTCCTATAGATGTGGCAAGTGTGAACGAATGTTTTGCTGCAGATAAGCAAAATAACTGTAATAAGAAATTCTTTTTTATTTTTCCCATCTCCCCAACTAACTCCCACTTTCCATGGAAGTGTTCTTTATGCCACACGTTTCCACTGTGTCTGTGTGTGTGTGTGTTTGTGTGTGTCTCTGTGAGTGTGTGTTTTATTTCACTTGCTTTATATTCAAAGTGATGTCCTGTTGTGTCCATCAGCCGCCTGCAAATGCGTGCCTAAGACGATTTCTTTTATTATTTACGGGGAGGATATACATAACAGCAATGGCACACACTCGCATCGACCAGACCAGACCAGACATATGTCCATCCAAATGCGTTACGTTTGTTTGTCTTATCATCCCAGCATTCTCCCCCCACATTCCCATGCCACACTTTATGCCCATTTCCCTTTACTCTTGCCTCAACGAATATTCATTGTCAACAAAAAAGCGAGCGCAAACCTGCGGAACTTTTCGTCCTTCTGTCTGTTCCTCCATCGGGCAGTCAGTTTCATGGACAAGCTTAACGAATTCAAAGGAAGTCCTAGTTTTTAATATCAAACAATGGCGAATTTTCGTTAAAATTTTTCACAAAATCTCTTAACGTTCTATTGAGAATCTGTTTTTATTTAACCCTTTTAAAGTGGATTTTATAATTAGTCAGTCACTTGTTTATAAATCAGAGACCTTTTTGGACCCACAAAGTATATACATACATGTTGTACATATGTATATTCTTGATCGTGAAAGGACGAGTCAATATATCTATATCAACCTCAATATAAGCTGATCGGACCACTATAGCATATATATAAAGACGTAGCTGAAATGGAAGCGATCAGCTAAATAGACTACTTTACTTTAATCAAGGTTGATCAGCTCCTTTAACTTCGCTTGACACTTTATTTTGGATTTGAATATAAATGCGAATAAAATCAAAGAAATTGTATTTTCTATATGGACATACGGCATCCAGTTGTGGGGTACATCGTGTCACTCCAACCCGGAAATACTACAAAGGTTCCAAAACAAGCTGCTACGTAGTTAGGTCGGTGCCCCCTTCGATGTCCGGAACTCTGTTTTACACAGGGACACAAATCCTAAGTCCACAAGGAGATCCTGAGATTTGGAGTTCGCCACGTCGGCAGACTCACCATTCGGCCCAACCGGGTGGCAGCAAACTATCTTCGTAGACTAAAAAGATTGCACCCTGGATTTGCCTTTCCGGCCTGTTCCTGACTGGTAGGGCTAGTCTCCTCGATCGCAGCAGATGACGACTGAAGACCCACCCGATGAACGCTTCTGCCGCTTTGCTCTTTGAGTGTACTTTTGTTAATATGTAACATGTTTTATATGTCTCTTATCCAATTTAATCATTATCCAAGTCTGGACAGATTTTAAATATACTTAACAACAAAAAGAAATATTATCGAGAACATTTTTGAGAACGTTTTCAAATTGGTTGTAGTCAAAACGATAACATAAACGAAAGAGCCCATGGTTAAAAATAAGATGAAAACTTCTGTTTTTTTTTTTTTTTTTTGTAATTTTATAAGCTATTTTACCAATGTTGTCATTTCTTAGAAACCACTTTAAAACGTTCCATAACTTTAAGTTCTTATGAATCCTGGACATTTACTTGGTACACTTCAAATAATTATAATTGATGACTTGGCATTAGCATCGAAAGTCAATCCAATTTTCTTGTGGGTGGTAAAGGGTAACAAAATTCAAAGGGCGTATACTTAAAATGGTTACATTGGCTTATTGAACATTCATGTTTCCAAATTTTATGGAAGAAGTATCATTATTAAAAAATAACGATATTTTGGTGTATGAAAACGAAAAGTAGAGGGAGCCAATGAGCAACTAGACAACGCCATCTGTTGTTGGCATCCAAATTCTTTTTATCCGGCTTCCTCTATTTTATCTAGATAAAAAAAACCCAGAGCCAGATAAAATGCTAGAGTTCGACCCGAATGTTCGACTCCAATGTTCGATGCTGCCCCTTTTTACGCGATGTTCGCCTCCTACCATTGTTACACAAGTTGCATCGAACTCATTCGTTCGACAATACGGTTGTAGCAGAAGGTTGCGTTGCACTTGCGGAAAAAATTTAAAAGCAGCGGGAATTCTTGCTTTTTTAGCAAATTAAAATATTTTTTGGATGTTTCTATAGCATTTGACGATTAGTACACATTTATCCCAGGAGTTTGCAGGTCCACTACTTAAGTGAACAACAACAAAAAATACTTATACTTCATAAAGGAATCATTTCTTTCGTTTGTAAACTACAGAAGAAAAGCTATTTATGTTCCAGGATAGTACAGGGTTTACGGAAATCATGGAGATATGACATAATCATGATGTCATACTCATAAACCTCTAAACGTTTCCTAATCGACAAAAAGAATCAGCCGGCGTTTGAGCCCAAAATGTCCATCACCAAGGACATCACATGGCCAAAACCACAACTATAACAACCAGAACCAGAACAGAAACCACAACCGAAACTTTCAATAATTAACGCCAATAAAAAAGATAAACTTTCAATGCAAAAATTAGCAAAAAGGTCTAAAAGATTTTTTTGGTTAGCTTAAATTATTCCTTGGAATATTAATAATATTGTCCAAAAATTGTAATTTTTGTTGGAAACAGTTAAATTTTATTTTAATTAACTATATATTAACTTAATTTAGCGTTGGCGCTTGCTCAGTATGTTTAATAAAAAATCTTAATTGATGTATTTTTACATTTGGAAAAGAGAAATTTTAGCAAAAATTTGGGAAATAACTAACTAAATTAGTATTACAAATGATTGCAAAGGGAATCGCACAGTCCAATTCAGTATCAGAATCGGCATCTGCATCGGGATCCGGATCGGAATCTTCATCATCCGGATCAGGATCAGGTTAAAAACTGTATATGTATGCTCACAAACTCTGAATAATTAATGCATACATATATTAGCATGCACCTATGCACTTGTACATTAACTATCTTGAGAAGGGTCTCCGCCAGGGCAAGGGTTTTTGAATACCGCATTTCTTATAAACTTGGTCCTTGTGGGTAATGAGGGAATGTAATTCATGGTAAATGTAAGATTTTAAAAACTCAATAAAAATTTTTCCATTGCCATTGTGGTACCTCCGCCAATTGGTCGCAAACCGCAAACTACTCAGCATGTGATCTCAGAAAGTGAACATTTTAATATGGATGAAGTGCGCTTCAAGCGGAAATGTAACTTGCCACTACCATCTGCATCCACATCCACATACGAAAGGAGTTTGCAGGTCCACTACTTAAGTGAACAACAACAAAAAATACTTATACTTCATAAAGGAATCATTTCTTTCGTTTGTAAACTACAGAAGAAAAGCTATTTATGTTCCAGGATAGTAAAGAAGGAATGAGCTGAGAGATTTGAAACATCCCAACATCGTTGGGATAATGGCGATTTCTTAACTCTCAAATTTGGCTGATTGCTTTCACAATGTCACTGTAGACTCAGTGTTAGTTAAAATTATCCAGGGCCAAGATTTAAAATAATTATTCCTGGGTCTCTACTTGCCCCATGTCAGCCCAGAAACTAACCATGCGATGCAGATTATGCAAAATTTGGTGCACTTGAAAAAATATTTTCTTCTTTGGTAAACCACAGATGGACAACTATTTCTGTTCCAGGATAGTAAAGGGTTTAACGAGAGTTCCTTTCATGGATCCATGATTATGGCAATAACGCTAGACCAAAACTTCTGGTAAAATGTAACGTAACGAAATATGGCATCGGAATAAAAAATGGCTTCGAAGAGCGATATAAACACGGAGGCGTGATAGTAACTATATATACATACATATGAACGTATAGAAGTTTATTCCAAATCTTTTTTTTTTCCTTCTTCACATCAACAAACTGCGGGGCATTGTGTCTCAGAAAGTATTTCGTTTTATGAAATCATAGACACTTTGACTTTTAAGTATGAGACTTTTATAATTATACTGAAAAATAGGCATAAAAAAAAAAATAAAAATAAATAATGAATAAAATTAAAAATTTACATTTTAATAGGAGGACAAGAAGAAAGTGTGAAACGTCAGTTGTCTTATACTTTTATGCAGTGAATAGAAGTAAAGTGCTGCTCAATGAATGATGAGCACTTGTGTGTGTTCGCTTTATTTATCTACTTTTTCAGCTTACTACAAAATTTAAAGTCTTCATAATGATGAGCAGTCGGCAAGTAACCTAATGGAAATGAAATCGAATTATGCAACTCATCCCGAGGGATGTGCTAGGGATGCACAATGAAAGCATCGATAGTTGTTACCATCAATCGATGCTTCACAAAAATGCAAAATATCGATATATCGAAAATGTTAGCGATGTTTTCTCCACCCTAGAATGTGAACACGAACCGTGCAATAGAGCTGATTTGACACCATCGAAGTTTCCGGTGTTGTTAAAAGAAAATCAGCGCAAAAAAAAGTAATTAAACTTTGTTGGTTTTTTTCATTGTTTAGATAATTAGACCATGCAGTGCAATTGTAGTTGGTCCTTTTTCCAAATTTCTCAACCAACTCAATCCACTTTAAAAATTAAAAACTATCGATAGTGATTACCCAACATCGATGATTAAAAACACCATCGATGTATCGATAGTACTATCGATATTTGTTCCAGCTCTACTTTGTGTGCCCAGACCATGATGAAATAAGTAAGGTACACGCCGATGGGACCAACTTATACTTATTCTATCATGGGCGAATAAACGAGGTGCTCTCTCTCTCTCTTTCTTACTATGAAATTTATTTTTAAAGTGGTACTCTTGGTTGAAAGGTTTAAGTCTTTAAAAAAAATTTTAAAACGGGAAAAATTATTGAAATTATGTTTCTTTTCTTTTTAATGTGAACAAAAATTACAATTTTTGTACAATATTATTAATACTCCAAGGAATAATTTGAGTTAACCAAAAAAATCTTTTAGACCTTTTTGCTAATTTTTGCATTGAAACTTTATCTTTTTTATTGGCGTTAATTATTAAAAATTTCGGTTGTGGTTTCTGTTCTGGTTCTGGTTCTGGTTGTTGTAGTTGTGGTTTTGGCCATGTGATGTCCTTGGTGATGGACATTTTGGGCTCAAACGCCGGCTGATTCTGTTTTTCGATTAGGAAACGTTTATATGTTTATGAGTATGACATCATGATTATGTCATATGTCCATGATTTCCGTAAACCCTTTACTATCCTGGAACAAAAATAGCTTTTCTTCTGTAGTTTACAAACGAAAGAAATGATTCCTTTATGAAGTATAAGTATTTTTTGTTGTTGTTCACTTAAGTAGTGGACCTGCAAACTCCTTTCGTATGTGGATGTGGGTGCAGATGGTAGTGGCAAGTTACATTTCCGCTTGAAGCGCACTTCATCCATATTAAAATGTTCACTTTCTGAGGTCAAATGCTGAGTAGTTTGCGGTTTGCGACCAATTGGCGGAGGTACCACAATGGCAATGGAAAAATGTTTATTGAGTTTTTAAAATCTTAAATTTAACATTGAATTATTTTCCCTCATTGGGCAACATGTACCTGGAATCGTTGTCCAAGTTTGGGGAGAATCTTGCCGAAAGAACCAAGTTTATGGGGAAAGAGACCTTCTACTTTGCCCTGGCCGAGCCGCTTCTCAAGATGGACAATGTCAACCACGAACATAACATTAAAACGTCCTTGAGTTTATTGTTTTTTATTAACTTTTATAAAAATTAAATTCGTATATTTTGTTCATCTATTCTTTAGTATCTTCATTTGCAAGTAAGCTTCCTTACGGTGAGAAATTCACAAAAAAATATTTCTCACATAATCAATTAAAAAATATCAAAGAAGATAACTTCGGCTATGCCGATGTTTATATACCCTTGCAGTCCTTGGCAATAATATTTCAGAATTCTTATTCTGCAACTCAATTTTCAAAACATTCAAATTATTACTCCTTTTACTACAACTTTTTTTTCTTTTTCCCTTATTCACTAAGCAAGCCACGGCACGCATACACATAGAGTTCCTGTAGCGTTGCGTCTGTGTGTGTGTGTGTGTCCATTTCGACCAATGGCATAGTAGGCAGCAAGCAGCGCTGCCGGCAGCTGATTTATAACTGTAACTTGTGTTCTATTTATTCGTTGATGACGTTTTATATCCAATACTATCACATGAGTAAACTTTAAAGCGATACTCCAACTGCTTCACCTACATTTCGTATAAAACTATATGTTATAGTGGACCGATCCTAAAGATTTTCATTCTTGATCTGCCCCAGATAATAAAAAGCACAGAAATTTATTTTAGCCCGATAGCTCTTACAATGGTTGAGTAAAACGCATACGCACGGACGGACGGACGAACAGAAGGGCAGACGGACACGGCTATATCGACTCAGCTTCTCATGCTGATCAAGAATATATATACGTTATGGGGTCGGAAACGTCTCCTTCTGTGCGTTACAAACATCTGACCAATTTTATAATACTCTTAGCAAGGGTATAAAAATGCCAGAAATAAATTCGATTTTTTTGGCGACTTTTCTAAGTTGCGACATGGAAAAAGTAGTTCAGTTTATATTTTACATATTATAAAGTTCGGAGATTGTTAGGTGATGGAAAGAGAAGTTGATGATAGCTCTAAATATTCCATAAGATCTTCATGTACATATGTATCCCCACTTCTAAAGAGATAAAGGCACTTCTAAAGACATTTCATTTATGTGGTGCATCATTTTTCTATTAAGCACTGCTTGGTTAATGGTTATAATAGTATAGAACGTTATCTTGTTGCGGTGTTGAATACGGTCGTAAATAATATTGTGGTGTTTGTGGTAAGTAAGAGTACAATTGTAAATTTGAATTTTTGCGCTCAGCACTGAAAATAAATAGTGGCGAGGGCGGATAAAAATAATGGGAGAACAATAGCGGGCGGCAATTATTAAAAAATAGTGCGCACCGATTAACAAATACCGGGAACCGGATAAATCGCCACTGATGGGTCTTCCATCTCTAATTGATAGTGGCCATCTCTAATTGATGGTTGCCATCTCTAGTACAATTTTCAAGGTGAAGAGAAGAAGTGTATTTTTTGGTTTTTCTGTTATTCGCGGAGTAAAAAATAGCAACAAATTATACCGCAAAAGCAATCGAAGCAAAAAGTAAATACGCCAATTGAATTCAATAACAAATTGCAATTAAAAATCAAATGGTAAAGCCAACGCCAAGCCAAATGTAGAGAAAAATCGAAGAAAAGAAAAAAAATTTCGTATGTGCGTACGTGAGAGTGTGTGTGTGTGACGTGTGCGTTGAGTTTATCGGTGTGTGTGTGTGTGTTGTGTGAATGCATGAGAGAAGAGCATAAATGTGTGCGTGTATTTCGTTGACTGTATGCATGTGTGTGTGTGAGTAAGAAAACGGAGCACAAAAAGCAGAATGGAAAATTTATATACGTTGAAAAATTAATTTATTTGCAAAAAACAAAACGAAAAGAAATCAACCAACAGCAAAAAAAAAGAAGTGTGACAAGAAGAAAAAAATAGCATAAGAAGAAGAAAGGAGACAAAAAGAAGAAGGAAAGAAAACTGTGTGCAATTGCCGACAAACTAACTGAGAGAGCGCCGTCTCTCTTTATGTCTCTCTTGTCTCTGTGTGTGTGCGAGAGAGTGTTAGTCGCAGCAGAATTTATACGGAAATTAAGTTAGAAATACAATTTTTTCCCCTTTTTTTTATATTCTGTTAATTTTTACCAAAGGAATAGCCCAAATGTTTGCTTACGGCAACCACAACAACAACAACAACAAACAAATTAAACAACAACAATTTATGCTTTGAGCATTTTGCTTTTTGCAAAATTAAATTTTTGCCAATTTTTCTTCGTTTCTTTTTTTTTTTGCGAATCTTTCATGCACGCTTTTTCGCTCTCTGAATAATTTTTACTCTCTTGCTTACGTACTTGTTGTCTCCCTCTCTCTCTCTCTCTCGCGCGGTGGTTCTCTCGGAGTGTGGAACCAACCAGCCAACTGTCAAAACTGTCATTTACCTTCCTTTTGTCCGATTAGCAAAACGCAAACGAAAAAAAAAGGAATTTATTTTTTACAAAATAAACTAACAAAAATTATTCAATTTAATTAATTTAAAGAAATTCAATTCAATTTACTGTGTAAGTGTTTTCAGTGAAGTGCAAGAATAATTGTGTTTTTTTTTCTTTCTCTTTTGTACTTTGCACCTTTTACTCCTCCTGGTTTTTGTTATAGATTTTCTCTCTCTCTATCTCTCTTTCTTTACACTTTTCTTTCTTGCTGTCTTCCAGCTGCTGCTGACTGATCCAACTTCGTTTTATTTTCTTCTTTATTGTTGTTGTTTTCTTTTTTCATTTTGTTTTGTTTGTTGTTGTTTGTTTATAAAATCAGCTGTTTCGTTACATTAGTATTGTTTTTGTTTTTGTTTTGTTTGCATTATTATTGTTTATTTTAAAATGTAAACGATAACTTATTTTTCTGCCAATTTTGTAATATAATATTTTTTTGTTTTATACACATAAGTAAAACTTTCCTGTATATATAGAAGAAGATCTTATCGATTTCCAAGAACTCTAGACCCTCTGAGTTTAGCTCAAAAGGTTCTTCTTTGTCATTATTCTGTTTCAACTCAAAGTGATCGGTGATCGGTTCTTCAAATACCTTACATGGACTTCCTAAAACAACAACAACAACAAGAAAAGACTGAAATAAAATAATGAACTTTATGCCAAAATGGTTCTAAGACAGTTTCCAAAACATGGAATTATGTTAAATGATATGAAAATCCTAGAACCAAGTGACAATCAGTGTAAAAATAAAACTCTATAAGAACAATTTGAACTGTGTTAAGTGCTTGATCTATGATTCTCTGTGAGAAAACTATAAAATTGGATATACAAAAATGGATAACCTATCAAAAAAAAACTTGGTAACCACATGGGAGAGATATTAAACTAACTATCGTTAGTCTAATACAGCGCATATATAGTACAAAGATTAGTAGACAAACCCATTGAAGAAAGAATTTCAAAACTGTTTGAAAATGATGCCTTACTTCTCTAATTTCTTTAGGTTTAATTTTCTAATTCATTATTCATTGGTAGTTTAGTTTAGACTTTAAAAACTTCGGACTCTAGGGCCTTGTTGGAAATCCCAGTAATAAGCTTCCTTCGACTATTGACAACGTACAAGGCCAATAATTTCAGTTAAAAAACTCTATAGGTATTCATCATTAGTTTTGAATCATTCATAAATTTGTAAACAAAGTGTTTTTTTCTGGTTTTGTAGTGAATTTAAATTTGATAGACTTAGGGTTCTGAAGCATGATTCTGATTATATTATCTTACATCTTCGGAACTTTCCATTTTTGCATATTCCATAGATTACTAGATGATATGAAATGATGTCATTATTACTATATAGTGCATTAATATGAATTTATGAAATCCATATCATATATGATTATAATGATGACAAATGCTTGATTATCAGCGAGTATGGAATATCAGAATCTAGAATTGGTTGATTTGACAGGGGGAGAAAAGTAACATGTCCAGAAGCTTCCGGTATCTCCCTCACATATATAGCTTATTTTTTTTCAACATGTTTGACATAGGCAAGAACTCCTTAAATGGACATGCCTGTAGATGAATATTGTGCTACAGCTAGAAATAGTCATAAACAAATGATTGTGAAAATAAATATTTACATGTAATAAGTCAACCTTTAGAGCCAACACTTTGTTGGCACCAGACACCAACTACCAGATATATATCAAATGTCTCTGATAAATAACAATTATTAGATACAACTTGACAAAGAAAGGCATGTAAACGGATTGAATGTGTTAGAAAATTCCTAAAAATCCAGTTTTCGCAGTTCCCTTAACTTAAAGTTCTAAAAAACTGAAAATAAAGTTTGGGACAGGATTTTGAGAGCTTCGTGAGTGTATTTTAAAATTGACACGAATTAAATGAATATTATTCATTCAAGTATTAATTCTATGTTCGAATGATTCGATCATTTACACTTTATTCACTTTTTTAAAAGTTGATACAAATTTATTGAAATGAATAATAATATCGGCATAATTAAAGATTTAATGAATATAAAAATTGATTAAATTCGAATATGAATATTGATTGAATTCTGTTCTCAGAGTAAAGAAAATTTTGAATGTATTCGTTGTTTCTAAGTCGGTTTTGAGGGTTTCCTTCCTTTCTTTTCTATTCGAACATGAGTATCGATTCAGAGTAAACAATGTTTTGAATGTATTCGTTCATCCCTCCAAAATTTTATGTCTGTTTTAGGATTTTCCAGACGTATATTAATAATATATTTATAAAATAGGAATTAGTTGTGGAACCATAAACAATTATTCTTTATTTATAGGAGTTATATCTCTCTTAGTTTTGAATAGAATGAATTCCCGCATTGTTTATGTAATATATGATATTATGAAATCTTATGTCCCTTTCTTTACTCTATAGTCTGAGCAATTAATTATTACGTAGATCAAAGAATCAATAAGGAATAACTAGCCCTAGCCAGTGCTGCCAGATCATTTCAGTTTCAGTGTTGGTCCTTTACTAAATATAACAGTTCATCCTGCTTGAGCTACAGAGTTGCCAGTCTGTCATATTTTTCGCAAGGGGGCTTGACATGTTTATTATATGATTTATTATATATATATATGCATTGTATTTACTTCAGTTCGAAATTCCTAATTGATCGGAATCCGATTCATTGCAATTTCCGTTTTGTTTTTTTTTTTCTTTTTGTTGTTTTTCTTATTGTCTGTTTCGTTTGTACTTCCTTTTTATATTTCGTGCTTTCTTCTTTTCTCTTTGTTGACTCATTTCCGTGTGGCAAAGAGTTTTTTTGGATTTTCAGTTTATTTTGTTTTAAATTCATTTTTTGTTGTTGTTAATTTTTTTGGATAAAAATTTCGATATTTGCAAAATAATTTTTTTTTTTGTTCTTTCTTTTATCCAATATTGATTACCGGCAGCTGTCGTTGGAGAGAGAGGGGAGAGAAAGAGAGCAGGAGAGAGACAGAGATTGGGAGAGCCCACTTGCCATCGCTCTCTGTTTCTCTTTCTCTTGGAGCTGTTTTCTCTCTGCTGCCTTTTGCCAATTTGCAAATTTTTTTTTTTTATGTTTTATTTGATTTAACTTTTTTTATTTTCTGCTATTTTGCGGTATGCGAGAGGCCCCCGCTCACTTGTAGGCGCCCACGTTTTAGGAAGCAGAGATGAACTAGATGTGGAGGATGAAGAAGAAGAAAACGATAAAGGAATAGGGAGACTCCCCCCTCTTTCTCCTGTCCGGCCTCCTCACTCTCTCATGCTTACTTACTTACTCTCTCTGTCAATTTGTTTAAAGCGCTTGCTCTCTCTCTCTCGCTCGCTCTCTTTGTCACTCTGTCTCTCTCTCTCTCCCGCTCATTCTTTTAGTTTGTTGTTGCCTTTGGTTCATCGATTTTATGCCTTCTTGTCGTTGCAATTAGTTCTTCTTGCTGTTGCTTCTCTAGTTTGTCTGCATTTCTGCACTTTTCGTATTCTCTTTCTTCTTCCACCTTCTTCTTCATCTGTTTACTGTTTGTATAGGTTCTCTCTCTCTCTCTCTCTCTCTTTCTCTCTTTGTGTTTCACTATGTCCCTCCACCCCACCACCTGTGCCTAGTTTATCTGTTTTGTGTGCAAAATCTGGCACCTACAAGATACTTTGATTATCATGGGTTGGGTGCATCTGAAAGGATGAATTCCGAGATTGAAAGAGTTTTATGAGCAACAGCACTAAAATGGTCGAAGAAAAATCACACAAAATGACTAATAGTAGGGGAGCAGCCAACCAGCCTAGTAGTTAACAATAGATTAGTCTAGTAGTAGATACTTGTAAATTTATGTGCTTAACACTCTCAAATTTGCATTGTTTGTCAATTATGCATTTAGCTTGGTTCTTAATTACATCTAATTCTAGGGAAGAAGACAGACTAAAGTTGTTTATTTACATTTGAGTTGAAAATAGTTCCCTATAGTTATCCTAAACATATCGATTCCTATTTTAGATGGATTTTTTTTAACTTAACTACGAATGGATTGGATATTTTCTGAGTTATAACGCAATAAACCTTTCAAACTGGTTAAGCTTATCGCAGAAATCAACTGAACTTGCATGAGAGTATAAATTTATATGCATTGCATATAAATTAGTATACAAAATTTCGTGAAATTCTCTTGCTAAGATTGTTTTTTATGCCCCTCTAAAAATTGTCCAAGAAAATAATTGATTTGTTGTTTAGCAATAAATCTTTTTTAACATAAAGACTTCAAAATGGTTAAGTTTATCGTTGAATTCGATGAAACCTCCACAAATTTCCAGAATATAATTTCAAAAAAGGCCACATGTTTACTAAACTAAGCAAATGAGCAACAAATATATGAAATATATTCGCGCGGTTTAAAGTATCTTGGCCCTAAATTGACGAAGAATATCGGTGGGTTCGAATTTGATGGTCTTACAAATGGATAAACAAATTCCACAAGGCGCGCTATGCAAGAAAATTCTACTAATCCCCTGTTGCTCTTTATGCGAAAGGGTTTTGAGGTTTATAAAAGTATCTAAAGACGCGTTGACGTTAATTAAAGAAATTTCTCCTCCAAAAAGGCTCTTGATAACTAAGAATGTTTAAATTTTAAGGAAATTTAATACTTCTGAAGTTATTTTTTTTGTAAATTTTCGAAAGAAATCTAAACAAATCGAACGATTTATAATTATTTGGTTTCTCCTATCGATATTTCGTTGATATTGAATATCTCTTCCCACCATTAAGTCATCTTGGAGATGATGTTAAAATGAGTGGTAGAACTTTTTGGCTTTTTTTATTTTGTATTTTGCAAATTAATGGTTAGTGATCGTTTGTTTTTTGCCAAATTTGCTTAGCACCTGTGCCAAACAGAAAAACGCCAACTTTGTGTGGGTACCAAACAAAAACAAGGCCAATAGACTCTCAAAGTGTTGACCTATAATTGATAATTCGTTTTCTACCTACCTAATAGGTAATGAGTTGAGGGTTTTGCGCTACAAGGTCTAGATTGTGTTTGTTGTTACTGTTGTGTGCCTTCAGGCGGGGGACACACGCAGAGTTCAAACAAAAGTTCACGCAATTTATGAATGATCGTCGAAACGACAAAAAACCAAACCAGAAAACTAAAAACCCAAAATCTGTTTACGGCTATTAACAAATGCAAAAGCAAATACAAAAAACAAAGACAAAAACCTCGGGCACGCGAATGTTTGCAAACTTTATTTTGTGTTTTTTTTTTGTCGTTGTTTTTTGCACTTATTTCCGTAAACGAAATCGATTAAATAATAAAAGAAAAAAAAAAACAAAAAGAAACGAGAAAGATAAATATTGAAAACGCAAAAAATAAATATGCCAAATACAGAAACAAAGAGAGGGATAGAGAGAGAGACAGGCACACACAAACACAGAGAGAAGAAAAGAGATAGAGCGGAAAATGCTTTGTTTTTTTTTATTTTATTTTAGAAATAAACCTCTCCGTACCATTCTAATTTAGCAGCACTTAACTAATTCAACAAAAAACTACGACGTACATGAAATCAATAATAATAAAACAAAATCATCATTATCATCATCTTTTTGTCGTTATAAGAATAACTACGCAGTTAGTAAATCTAACTAAGCTGACAAAAAGGTTTAACTGGATTAAGATTTAATGCACATTTAATGAAATTAGAAGAAATCGAAAACATCTTCCCAAAGAAAAATGAAAAATATGTGTATTGTGTCATGGAATTTGCGTTTTTGGAATTATTTATTTTGTCTTCTTTGAATTAAGAATACAAGTGGCTAAATTTCAATTTAATATTTTGATTAGCTATTAGCATTTTATGGACGTTTAAATTTTCAAAGGTTTATGCTAATGAACGAGTTTTTGCTTAGTTAGCAAGTCATTTTCCACGAAATATTTTAATATTTTGTATTTTTGTACATATCTTTTTTAGAAAATTGTAGTCTAGTTTATTAAGACGGAAATTGATTTATATGGAGTTTTTAGGCTAATTTTCATATGTTTCCAAAATAAAACTAATTTATATTTTCTTTCTCTTTATAGGAATTTCATAATTTCAACAATTTACAGCAATTTGCTAGTAAAACCTGACGAAAAAGTCCCAAATTCAACGAAAAATAAATTTTAAATTATTTGTGTGTGAAATAGATAAAAAATAAAAAGCCAACAGGAAACCAAATAATAAGAATATAGTGCAAAGTGATGAATATATTTAATTTTTAGTCAAAATTAAATTTAAATTCTTAGTTAACCCAAAACAAATTAACAACAGCTGAGCTGTGTGTCTCTTCGTCAACGTCAATATCATCATTATCATCATCCTCGTCGTCGTCGTCGTTGTCTTCGTCCCTTGTGCCTACCAAGTGTTGCCGCAGTGTTGCGCGTGCGTCGTGAAGAAGATCGTTCGACCCACAACCGGGTGGGAAGTCTCGAAAAGCGCTTGAATGGCGCTGTATTAATAAAAGGAGTCATTGAAGCCAACTTCTAAAAAGCAGAAAATTAATATCAAAATATTTTTTGTGTGTGTTGAGAAGGAGGAGAATATTTAAGTGTTTATACACCCTCCTTTTGCTTGTGTTCGTCGTGTTTTATTTCTTTTTTTGTTTCTTTTCTTTTTCATTTGTTTAATGTTCGTCGTCGTCGTCGTAGTGTCTCGCCGGTTTGCTGAGTGACGAAGAGTTGTCGTATTGTCACGTCACTATGTATCGTCGTCGTCGGTTGGCTAAAATATCGGTGGCAAGTTTCATTTTTGAAGTGGGCAAATCGACTCAAATAGAACAGCAACAATAGTGAACACTTTTTTGACAATAGCAACAACAACAATACCAATACCAACAATTTAATAAAATACTACTCAACCCATCAACAAATAATCCAATTGGAGGCAATTTCAGCAATCCTGGATTATTTGCTGAAAACTTTACGTCAGCTGCAAACCATTTCGATTATGGCCGAGAATCAAAGTGCAGCAAATAGCAAAGAAGATTCCGGTCACCAAAAACATCAGCAACAAAATCAACAACAGCAACATCAATCTAACTCAGCAGCAACAACTTCCTCAACAACTTCATCAACTTCAATCAACAACATGTTTGATCGACAACTGAATGCCAAATTTAAGCCCCAATCGACGACAAATGCCTCGTCGGGAGTTGCAGCCGCCCAAAGACGTAATTCATTGCTAACAACATCGCGTGGCTCCACCGTATCCGGTGGCAGTGTTTCTGGCAATGCCACCGTCGGCAGCAGTGTACGAAAATTGACCAAAGTCAATTCATTATTGGGCAATAGTAGTAATCATCATCATTATCCTTATCATTCCCCAACGTCTGCCAGCAGCGCAACAGCTGCTTCATCAACAAATTATCAAATTTCACACAATTTACAACGTACGACTAGCGAAAGTTTAAGATTAAATGCTCTAAGTCGCGGAGGCGGCGGTGGTGGAAATTCTACGGTGGATTCAAGCACAGTTTCGCGTACCGCTAGCAATTCGAGTTTAGCTAGTAATAATACGACAAACACTTCCACCACATCATCGTTGGCACCGAAAACAACTACAACTAGCGGCGCGAGTAGTACCAAGGCTAGTTCGCCCAATAATAATGGAGGTGGTGGTGGTGCAGGAACTGCAGCAGTGCGTGCCACTGTTCTTACACAACAGACGCAACAGCAACAACAACAACAACAGCATCATCATCACCCACATCAGCATCATCATCATCACCATCACCATCATCATCATCACAATAATAGCAGCGGTAGCTCAACAGGTGCCGCTGGCAATGGTGGTGGTGGTGGTGGTGCAGGAACCACTGCCAGTGCACCATCTTCATCAATTAATGCAGCTATTGGAGCAAATATTGGTGGAGCAGCAGCATCTGGTGGTGGAACCACACGCAAACCAAAGACGACTTCTTCATTTCAAATCACCTCCGTGACTGTGGGTCATCCATCGAAACACCATCCAAGTGTTGGCGGTGTAAATGCTGGCGGTGATACTGGCGATGAATCAGCCGATGATTTGGATGAATCTCATACGGATGACAATAGTCGTATCACAGATCTGGAGAACGAAACCCCCTCCATGTCCGAGGACACATCGTTCTCCAAAGAGGAAGTCTATTATGCAAACAATGCATTAAATACCAATGCTCCGGTCATACCAACTAGCTCACAATACGGCCTAGTTGTTGTCGATCCTGGGTCGAGTTTGCAAAATGTTCAGGTTAATGTCTCATCGGACAATATCATTAATGTGGTCAGTGCTGCCAATTCGGGTGGGTCGAAAAATAAGAAAGATGACAGTAAAGAGGCATCGCAGCATCGGAGTGAACGTTTCAAAGTGGTGAAAATTGAATCAACTGAACCCTTTAAACGCGGTCGTTGGATGTGTATGGACTATTTAGATCATTCTAGTGTCGGTAATAATGGCGGTGGCAATTCAGGTGGCAATTCGGGTGGTAATAACAATGAAAAGACTGTGGCGGAGTCCACATTGGAGGATCAGCAGCAGCAGCATCATCATCCTCATAAAACCACTCAAAGCATGATTGTGGCGCCCACCCAACTAAATGAGAATCATTTAGGTGGCGGTTTGGAGGCTGCCTCAACAGATGCCAACTGGAATTATAGTGATCAGCAACAACAACAACAGCAGCAGCAACAGCAAGTTCAGTTACCCACAGCAGTAGCAGCTGCAGCTGGGCTGCAAGCCCCACCCAGTGGTGTAATGACGGCACCAGCCACTGTGGTGCATGGCATACATCCATTGCAAATGGAACAGCAGCAGCAGCAGCAGATTTTCGACAATGTCAATGCCAATGCTGGGTCATCGGTAACGCCCACAAATAATACACAAGATCAGACACAGACACAACATGGACAGACTGTACCTTTGGATTATGCGCGAAATGCAGCTTTACAATTGCAGCAGACATTGCAGCAATTGAAGCAACGTGAAGAGGCCATGGAGGTGACCCCGACGCCATATCCAAATTATCCCAATGGCAGCGATGTGGCTGGTGGCGGTAACGGTGGTGGGGCTACTGGTGCAGTCACTGCACCTAGTGCCAGTAATAATAATAATACGACGAGTTCAACGCCAGCAACTGCAACTGCAACCACTGCAGTAACTTCCACAAATGCTCCAGCACCCCTTCCAGCCGCTCCTGCTTCAATGAATGAAGTACAGTTGAGCTCAAGCTATATAGAGCAGCAGCAGCAGCAACAACAACCTTTGTCGCCAGCTCCAACATCCACCACTCAAACCACACCAACATTTGCTGCCGTTGCTGCTGCAAATGCCACACAGATTGATGGGAATATACATTTTGCACCACAGCAACAGTTGCTGCCACAGCAGCAACAACAGCCACCAACTTCAAATACTTCCACAGCCAATACAGGACAGGGTCAAACATTGCCCATTGTCTCACATATGCCATCAGCAGCAACAACGGCGACAACAACAACTGGAGCAGTTTCTGTCCCAGCTGCAACGTTGCAGAGTGCACCAGCAACATTAGTTGAGCCACAGCAGCAGCAGCCACAACAACAACAACAACAACAATTGGTGGTGGAACCATCAATCGATCAACAAACAGCAAACGCGAGTGTTAGTGCCAATAATAGTAATGTTAATCTAAATATCATGGAAGCAACAACAACAACAACAACAGCAACTACATCAACAACAACAAATAGTGAGGAAACAGCAGCAGCAGCAACAGCAACATCAGCATCAGCTGCAACTGGAGCAGCAGCAAGCACATCGCAGCAAATGCAACAATTACAACAACAGCAGCCAAATGCAGAATCCGAGACTGAAAGGTAAGTCCAAATCAAAATTATTTAGTTACAAACATTAAGAATTCATTTTGAATTTATTATTAATTTTGAAAAGAAACGTTTGTAGAGTTGTTTAATATTTAATTGAAGTCTTGGGATGTGAAAGATCTGAATAGGTTCTTACGAAAAAACGCAAAGGCTTGAAATGGGAGATATATTATAAAATTTACAAATTTGTGAGTCATAAACCGCCTTACCTTAGTTATAAAACACAGAAAAAGTACATGAAATGTTCTCTAATCTGCTTTTAAGTTAATTAATATTTTAAAAGTCATGTGAGCGGAAAAATCTACCACAAAAAAAAATTGGTAGAATAAACAAAATTCATACCAAAATCTATACTAAAATTTTAGTCTATTGGCTATTTTTGGAGGACATTGGAACTCTGAAAAAGGCACAAGCTAAACTCAGCTGTTTTCGGCTAAAACAGAGTTGTTAAGTTTAAAAAAAGTGTTGGAGATCTAACACTGAGACTAATCAAAATATAAGCAGTCATTTTTAAAGGGTTTTCCATAGGAGGAACCTGCAGATTTTTGTTTTTTTCCAAAAAGAAAAAGTCTTCCAGTTTTGTGTTATTTGTTAGTGTATAAGCAATTGAGCAAATTTTTTCTTTATATTTACGCTTTAAAGTGCGCTTAATTGAAGCGACCTTTTCAGGTCACGCACGTGTTGGCTTTGAATAAACTATTAACAACAACAAAAAGAAAAAAAAACTGCGCTCTAAGCACCCACCCACCCATATAGGCAAAACCAAGCCCACTTTCGAACCCCACCCGCACCACTCTACACACACCGCCGACCCCCTTGCGCAAATTTCTCTACTAATTTCATTGATGAATTTTTATTAAATAAATTATTATAATGAGGCGACCCGTCACAGGCGGCCACAACCAACAGATATGTAGATAGAAAGAAAAAGAGAGAGAGGGAAGCCAAGTGAGAGAGAAAGCAAGAGGGAGGAGAAGTCAACGAACAAGCTCATAGCTCATACAACACATATAAAACCCAATTTGCAAAAAAATAAAAATAAAATAGGCAAACAAAAAAAAAAACAACATCAACAATTTTTGTTTAAGAGAGCAGCGCACGGCGCGCGCGTGTTTGCACTTTAGCGGTTCAAGTCCGAACCTGAATCTGCGTAAAAATAAAAAAAAACGTACGAGAAAAAACTAACGGACGAAAGAGATTATTAGGAGGAGGCACTAAACCTCTCTAAAGCACTGAAACTTGTCCAAACAGCGTTTTCAACTCTAGCCTAAAAATAGTTTTTATTTTCCCCATTTCTTTTTCTTTTTGGACTTGGGTAAACCTATACATATATTCCTGAATTTTTTCTTTGAATTGAATATTGAGTAATTAAAAGTATTCGTATACGATTATCATTGTGACGCATTGATTAGATTGTTTACCAATATATAAATATATGTATATTATTAGTCATTTGTTTTTTCTTGTATTAGAAATTTGCCGGAAGAGGGAGGATAGATACGATAAATTTGTCGTTGCATTTTATTTCGGTTATTCGGCTAAGTGAAATATTTCATTGTTATTATAGAATATTACCAGTAAATTTGATTGAACTCAAATATATTAGTTACAGTATCGTCTAAGTAGTTAATTTTCATTATAAAATTTGCCAAAAACCATATCGTTCTTATTAACCGATTAATTATTATCTATTGACGAGATCCCAGATCCTCGTTATTGTTATACAATAATATCTATTTCTATAAATTTATAATCTATACGGTTAACTGTATAAACATATTGCGGTTTATTTCGGTTATATAGCATATGAAGCTAATGCAATAATCTTAAACCTCTTTCGATAGACAAAACACACTGTTTCTTTTAAACTTTATGTTTATATTTTCATTTATTTACAAAAATTTAGCATATAAAAAAGATACACTTTGATTCGGTTATTTCGGTTATATTACCAAAGCCATTTTTCGTTTTATTTATTAGTTTTAGACCCATGTTTTCAACATTCCTAGGTATATTGAGTGCAGTGAATGATTTCATATCACTTAAAATTATGAAGAACATTTTTTGCAATCTTCTAAAAGTATAGATTGAACTTTAGACTAATCCAAGGCGCTTAAATTGACTTTATGTTAGTTATATCTAAGCTTGATTAACAAATTACTAAAAACAAAATATTGTATCTTATTGAAATCGACATGTTAGAATATAAAAGTTGTATATTATTAACTTAGTTTACATTGAGCATATGACCTTCTGCCCTGTTTTATTTTGCTTTGTTCTCGGTTGGGTTTGACGACAATTTTTTTGGTTTGTTGTCCAAAACTATTTTGTTTGTCTCTAGTCAATTTGATGACTAATTTGTTTGCAACATTTTGTAAGGGCAATGAATGTGAAAGAAATAGTAGTAGACAGGCGACATTGATGATGACTCACACACACACAGTCAATGGATCATAGGCAGGGAAAGAGAAGGAAGGGGGGCATTATGTCTCTGCGTTTGATTGATAAACTACAAAATGCATAGCAAAAATGATTAAACTTAAAAGAGTGAGAGAGACAAAGATACAGAAAGTAAGATGCATGTTCATTTGATTGCTCATTTTCGTGTGCTGGCAGAGCAGGAGAAGAAACAACAATCCAATCCCCATAGCTCCAGTCAAGTGGCATCAGTTCTGACACTCCTTTTGCTGCAACTGGAAAATGTACAAAAGGCAAATTACAATGAATTATGTGGCTTGGGGAGGAGGTGCATATTAAAAATAGCCGCACAGCAACAAGAACCAGCCACAAAAAGACAACAAGACGAAGACCAATACCAAGAAGATGAGGATGAAGCAGCAACAGCAGCAGCAGCAGCAACTGACAGGAGCCAAAGCCACTTTGTCAATGCGGCGTATGAGTAATGTAATTCCCATGGTCGTACTTCCAATGCAAAAAAAAAAGGGGAGGAAAAAGTGTTTATTCATTTATTATACATGGCTATGAATCATTCCTTCTTACAGAGAGTGCAATGAATCTTTTTGTTTGAAAATATTTATTTGAATAATCATTTGGAAAAGCCACAGATGCCAAAGAAAACTAACAGAAGATATAACTTATATAGAAGAAACAGAATTCTTTACTTTCGACTAGGCCAACAAAGTGATAAGAGATCATTTCTTTGCCGATCATTTTAATCCCCTTTCTGAAGGACGCCCTAGTTTATAATTTTTCTTTTGAATTTTAGTTTGTTTTAGCATCCTGTTCCGTCTGTTCAACTGACTGACAATTTGTGTGTCTGTGGATGGTGAACTAAGCAACTACCAAACAACTTGCACTTGACAACTTTTAAACACCCAAACAGAAAACACATCACTCTTGATACTCTGGAGCCCTTCACGTATAAATGGGGTATGATCAAATCGAATGTCACCACAGAGTTTATACTAAGTTCTAGGGTATTGCAAAGTCGTTGGAAATGAGGTTTCTACCCGCTCTAACTGGTTTTCGTATTCATTTTTCCCATTTTCCCACCGGCAAATGGCTCTGTGAGCTCTTTTTCCTCTTCTGGTTGAAAAAGTGGATCTCAGATGGTATATTCTGGTATAAAATTAATTTGGTGACCTCTATTAAATGACCCTTGGGCAAATTCGATGACAAAATCAACTAGTATTCGACGGTTTCAACCATCGTCAGGCATTTGAGAAAAAAATTATCACCAGAAAGAATGTTGTCATCGCTTGAAAGAATATTTGCAAAATACAGAACAAGACCCAGCCCCAATTAATGTTTGGCCAACTGACAACTCCCCTACCTCCAGCTCCTCCTCTATCAGCACCCAACATTATATTCAGGGAATGTCTAACACGCGTTTTTAACTGTCTGTGTCTCCCTTTCTCCATCTCACTCTCTCTCCCTCACTCTTTGTGCTCATTCGTTTCATTTATAATTTGTTTGCCAGGCACCCAAGAAGAAGAAAAAGATCCCAACAAGGGAAGGAGAAGGAGGAGGCAGAATATCGAAAGGAGTGTGGAGGGAAGACAATCTTTTCCGCATTTCGAAAATTTATTTATTTAATTTTTTTCTTTTTCGTTTGTGTTTCAATTCAATCGACAGATTTACTGCAATTCAAAGAGAGACACAACGTGAGTGAGAGAAAGACTCATGGAGAAAGGCAATGAACTGCAATGACGCATAATCTTTTTTGCTTTATTTTTCTTTTCTTTTTGATAACCAAACCCATGGCAAACATTTTGTTAATTCCGTATATACATAAGTACATACATATATGTTTGTATGTATTCTTTTGACATGAACGAAAAAACCTGTGACCAAAAACCAATTAATAATCGTTCATACAGTTATAGTAGTCATATGTCAGTTTGGCATTGACCGACTTTGTTATAGAATTTTATTTCAATGACCGACCCACCGACCGGCCGACCTCCTCTTCTCTTTTTTACTGCTTCTTCTAAACAACTTCCGAAAAATATATTCCCTCAATTACTGACACACACAACGAAGAGAAAATATTCTTATTTGATTCATTATATATGCATAGAAACGTATAGAATCAGCTCCAAATATCTATGTCAAAGTCGTGCAATAGAGTATTGAGACACACACACACGGCAAATAACAGAGAAATGAAGAGAGAGACAGACAAGTTTCATAACTTTCACACCTGTGCGAAAAATCTTCTTCATATTGTATTTCAGCTACTGAAATAATAACATTCAATATTTTGGTGGCATGAAATCGGCCTCTGGCAGGCAAAATAGACTAAATTTGACCTGTTACATAGGTAAAATCTTTATCAAATGTAAAATTTCTTTATTAATTGACAACTGTCGTTTTTATATACAAATATTAAGTTTATTTGTATCTTTATTTAAATAATGGATATATATTTTAATATGAGTTGATTGTTTTTTCATTGATAGTCTACGACTTTTTGATTTTTGAATATTAATAATTTTCTTACATCCATCTACCCAATTTTGAAGTCTTTAAAGAAAGGTTAAAGGCTTTCCCCTGGATGTTCTTATTATACTGGTAACTTGATTGATATCGATAAGTAATATACAAAAAGTCCTCCATAAGATATATTTCGGTTTAGAATTTCCTGAAATATACCAAACCTTGAGTTAAAACTGCCTCGAGACTTATCTAACGAAAAAGATCATTCAAATAGCCTAGCATAAAAGGATTTTTAAGATTGACCTCAAGCCACTTAAAACCAAGGTTAAATTTTCTAGTCAAAATCCAAATTTGATCACATAAATTCTGTAATTAAGTCAATATTTTAGGAATCAAAACAAATATTAGTTTTCATTTCACCTTGAATTATATTAAGCATATTTATCCGGCCCTCTTTACTCTCTTCTAACTCAACCACCTATTCTCATGTCTCAAAATTTAATGGTCGATAATAATAAATTGATGTATTTTTGTTAAATATCAATGTACACACATATTTCAAGTAAATTATCCTTCGTTCATGAAATTTTTCTCTTCAATGTTTTTTAAGATTAACAAATCAGACTCGCTTGATTTCAGAGGTCTAAAGTTTCCAAAGAATCTAATCGAATTTCCTTTGATTACATCTCAAGAGTTTTGTTGAACTCAATTGTTTTTCCCACTGATTTGATGAAATGTTTTTCCCAAATGTTGTTAATGTCCAACAATCGTTTGTTAGTTAATATCTAGAAATCCATTACTTATTATATTGAGACAGACGCCGCCGACATTCTCGTTCGCATTGTCTGTCCTTCATGATATGATTTTTGCAGATATTTAAAAAGTATTGAAAATATATATGTATTAATGTGCTTATTTGTATGCATGTATGTTTATTTGCCGCCAGGCAAGGTCAAAAATATTTTTAAAATGTGCCAAAATAAGATATAAATATTCGTCGTTCCGTTTATATTTTTTTCTACTTCCTTGACGCATTTAGGTTGAACGGTTTTGACCTACTAACAAGAGTTTTCATTTTCAAAAATCAAGAAAATGAAAATCGAAAATTCCATTAACCAATTAGCAGAACCTGAAAGAGAGAGAGAAATTAATGCGTTTTGCTGGTTCACTTCCGTTGGATTGTGTTTCTTAT